>NW_027361913.1:6822500-7455000 GCF_039654945.1 Dendrobates tinctorius | reverse complement strand
CAATTAAGCATGCTTCTTTATAACCCTGTACACTTTAGAATTCATGCAGCTACTTTTGTCTTCAGTCACATCATCAAAAACCACTAGTGATGCAATGCCATTGGAAGCCGTGCATGCTCATGCCATCACATTGCATCCAAAGGCTTGGTATACTTTGGATCATGGGGCTTTCCAAGCTTTCTCCATACTTTTTTCTTCCTATCATTCTGGTATAATTTGATCTTAGTTTCAGTGCTTTACACTGTCTTCTTTATATTTAGAAATTTTGGCAAAGTCTTATCTGGCCTTTCTACTTTTTAGGCAGATTAATTATTTGCACCTTGTGGTGAACCCTCTGTATTTGCTCTCATGAAATTTTCTCTTTATGGTAGACTTAGATACTGAAGCTACTTCCTGAAGAGTGTTCTTCACTTGGGTGGATGCTGTAAAGTGATCTTGTCTTCACAATGGAAAGGATTCTGCGATCATCCACCATTGTTGTTTTCAGTGGATGTACAGGCCTTTTTGAGTTCCCTCGCTCACTAGTGCACTCCTTTTTGCAGAATTGCTGATTTGGCCACTCCTAAAATTTCTGCTCTCTAACTGATGGATATTATTTACAGCCTAATGATGGTCTGTTTCGCTAACTTTGAGAGCTCCTTTGACCGTATGTTGTGAAGTTACCGCAACAACATCCAAATGCAAATGCCACAAGTGGAATCAGCTCTAAACCTTTTACCTGCTTATTTGATGAAAGGTTATTGAGGAAATAGATCATGCAGCTTTTAGACCCTTAAAAAAGTGTCAGCTATGTATGAAATTGCTATTATTCCTAAACCCTTACCCCAATTAGGATGTGAGTACCTTCAAATTAAAGATGAGAGCCTGCACTTTAAACCTATAATGATTACATAACAGTATTTTGAATATAGTTTAGTGAACAGCTAAAATGGGAAAACTTGTATGATTGGCCACATATTTCTGGACCTAACTGTACTTTAATTTTTTTTCTGCTATTTTTACAAAATAAGAACAACTTTGTAGTGAAAAAAATATTCAGTTGCACCCTGAATTGCTACAAATGATAACTATGGAACATTGGAATTGCATTGCTGGCAGAGAAAATAGGAAAACGCTACATTATGTACATAATGATTATTGGAAAAATGAAACTTCAAAATTGCCATGAAATAGTGCAGCAGAAAGAAGGTACTTAGTGCATAGATTGGCCAATATATGTGAGCCCAAAAGCCAAGGTCAAGTCATCCATCATTGTTGGGTCTTTGTCCTCGTATGACAACTCTGCTCGGCAAGAAGCCTACAATTTATGGGGCAGGAATGAACCAGCTAACTACGTAAAAATTACCTGAGACTTTTGGGACTAGGAATGCATATGTCAAAAAAGGCTTGCTACAAATTGAAGAAAATGACCAGCACAAACAAACTAGTGTGAATAGGTGCCAACTAAAAAAATGTAACTATAGAAAAGGAATAAGTTGCACCCTGAATTGCTCCGAATGATAACAATACAATATTAGAACTGCATTACTGCCATGGAAAAGAGGAAAATGCTACATTAGCCTCAGATGGTTTTAAGTAATTAGATTAATATATTAAGAGCTAAAACCTTAATCTTCTGCATGACGAGATGATGTTTTCACTTTTCATTTTTTTCATATGATTTTTTAATAATATTCTTTTTACTTGGGGGATTTTTTTTACAATTTTTGGGAAGGGGATTATAGTTCTAGTCAATAGGAAGAATAATAAAACATAAAAGAGTGATCTAAACAAGTAAGTAAGAAGATATATTCAAAGAAGAATCAACAGAGAAAAAAGGTTAGTGCAAGAGGAAAAGATTGTGGAAGGAAAAGTTAGGAAAGGTAGAGGGGAAGGGAATGGAAAGAAAAGAGCATGGGAGAAGGTTGGATCAGATAAATGTAGAGAGTAGGGACAGGGGAAAAGATCATACTGATTGAAACAATATTTCTAATATCACATGATTTTTCAAAAGAGTTGTATTCCACTTTTCGTACGATGGAATAATGAAAGCATTTTTTGCTGTGTCTTTATTTATCTTTTTAAGGTATTCCCTGTAATAATTAAATTGTGTGGCAGTTTTATAGATCTTTCTCGTCTTGTGCCATTACGAAATATGTGAATTACTTTTGTTTACTTTTGTTTTTACGTAGAAAGTACACATTTACTGGCAAAATATTTTCTCTGATTTCACTTTTTTTAATTTAGTTCCATTTATTTAGTATTGAAAGGTATTATTCCTATAATTGTTGCACTGCACTGATAGGATTAATTTTAGACACTGCTTATGGCGGTAACTAACAGCGCACCATAGGGTACCGTTACACTTAGCGACTCACCAGCGATCCCGACCAGCGATATGACGCGGTCAGGATCGCTGGTGCATCGCTAGGTGGTTGCTAGAGAGCTGCCACACAGGCAGATCTCACTAGCGACATCGCTGGGCACGGGGGTCGCTACTTACCTGTCAGACGCGGCGATCCTGCATCCTCCCGCCCGGCTCCACGCGTCGCTCATCGTCACAGCAGGAAGCACCACGGGAAGTGACCGACGAGAAATGGTCCAGGAGCTTCTCGCGCGACCAGCGATAACCAGCGGGGGAGCCGGTCGGAGGTAAGTATCACACATAGCGATATCGCTAGCAATATCGCTGCAACGTCACAAAATCGGTGACTTTACAGCGATATTGCTAGCGATATCGCAGTGTGTAATGGGGGCTTTACCAAAATTTATTTTTTGACCTCCAGTTGGTTGATATGGTCAGAGATGCGAACCATCTCCCTCTCACAAGCTTTTAACTGCCTCAATCATTATTTATCACAGCATCTTGAGGATTAAACCACAAGTGAAGATGCTGAAACCAGCACTAGCTGCTACAGCCAGAGCTCAGCAGTCAGCTAAACTCTATTCAAGGCATTGATTGCTCGTGTACCGCTCCTTTGCCGGCATAGCAATTTGCATGTCTCAATGTGTGAACACCTTTCCCTTTTTGATGTATGTGTGCATCAAGTGTCAGGAAAAGGATAAATGGTATTGGTTTGATGCAGAAAATACAGAAATTTTTGGTGCACCAAAAGTAAATATTGGACAAGTACAAAAAATGAGTGCTGTCCCACACTAGTTTGTCAGAGACTGAACTACATACAACAAATGATGGAGTAGTATTTAAATTAGACATAATAATTAAGTTAGAATTTTGCTGAAAAAATAACAAACCAAAAACTACACTTCATGTTATAATCACTGTCTTCAAACGTTTTATTTAACCATTACTTATATAATGAAGAATGCTTTATTGTATTTGTTTAATTAGCCATTGTATATCTTGTACCAGGTCCAGTTTTATCATGGCTATAAAGCGTTAACATTAGCATTAACCTCTAAGCCCAAGGAAAGGGCAATCCTTCAGCCATGGTTCCCTAGAGGTTTCCTCCACAGGGTTTTTTTCCTCTCCTGAGAGCTGTAGGATGACTATTTTTGAGTCGAAGGTTTGCCAAGTTTAGTCCCCTTAATGCTTTTGCAGGACATCTACTTTATAAGTTTGCTAAAGCAATTTGTAAAAAATAAATAAATATTTTAAAAAAAGGCTAAAAGTGTCCTATGTGACTTGGAATTTATAACCCGTCACAACTTTGCAGTTTAGGAGTCAGGTGGAAGTTGGAGACAAGTTAAGGTGGACTCATTTTAACTAATAGAAGATTTAAAACCTCATGGTGATGAACAGGCTCGGCTTTGATGGTCAGCCACAAGGATGTTGTAATGGTAACATCAATCAGGGGCAGGCATGGTGGATAGGCACAGGAGTGAGGATAATAGGGTCATTGGTGCTCTGAAAGTTTACTAGCTCTGCTTGAATGGCAAGCCAGTTCTTGCCACCTCTTTATTGCTGTTTGTCCTGGTGCTATTTGTCAGAAAGCACTTGTGAATCCCAATGTCCTAGCACTTCACCTGACTCCTACTATGATTGTTTTACTTCTGTGATTCAAATAAAACTGTGGCCATTTTGACAACCAAAATAATGTGTTTTGTAAATTTATTCCAGTGTTTAGCTTTACTGTAGTTATGGTTGTTTTAAGATGGTCTGTCCCATATCCAAGTCATGAGCATTTAAGATCTAGGACCACAACAGATCTCACGAGAAACTGCCTCAAAAGCTTATTTTAAATAAAAAGGGCAATAATAGTGTTGGACATGTAATGATGGACAGTCTACTCTCCTGATCTACATATAACATTTAAAATAAGCTATTGAGGCGGAACCTTCGGGAGATCTGTGTCCAACCCATAGATCTTAATAGCTAATTTACATATCTTATAATAAAAAGGTTGATTTCTCTGGAATAACACATCTGATAGCAAATATCAAGGTTTCATTTTATTCAACGTTCTATGATCTGTATGCCCACATTAAGACAGATTAGGAAGGCTGACCCTATTCATAGATTCCCATTGATAACACTTTTATTTATTTTATTATTACTCCAAACAAGGAATTAAGTTTAATTCCCCTATAGCCCTCTTTTCTAATTTTGCTACAGCAGAAAAATCATTATACCAATGTTTGTGTATCAGAGAAAGTGTGCTTCCTGACTAGTGACATGGACAATACAAAAGCTATATTTTTTGCATTTCTTTTGCTTTTTTCCTTTATAAAACTTATAGAAAAATCTCTACATCCCCCCCAAAAATAATGCACATTTCTACCCCACAAAGAAGGGTCACTGGGTGAGGTGGGTCCTCTAAGCTCAAGGTCCAGGTGAGCACACAGACCACGGGTGTTGATGCAGTAATCGGGTAAGGCATGGAGGACACGGAAAGCAGACAAGAGACCATTAACAGAGGTCCTGAAAATCACATGCAATGTGCAAAGCTGAGACCTCAGACAAATTGCTGAGCTATTAGAAATCACAGATTGCTGAGTTACTGATGACCTCATATTGCAGTTACTGAAAACTGCAGGAAAATTACAGAATTACTTGAAACCGTAGATGGATTGCAGAGTTACTGAAAATCTAAGACAGATTGCTTTATTACTATAGACCACAGACAGATTGCAGAGTAACTGAAGACCTCAGAGAGATTGAAAAGTTACTGTAGACTGCAAGAAAATTGCAGAGTTCCTAGAAATTGCAGGCATATTGCAGAGTTACTAAAAACGTCAGACAGATTGCAAAGTTACTGTAAATCGCAGACAAATTGCAGAGTTACTGAAGACCTCAGACCGATTGCAGAGTTACAGAAGACTGCAGGCATACTGAAGACTTATGGACTGGAAGGCAGGCAGACAGGAGGTGTCAAGGAGAACACAGACAAATATCACACAAATCCCCAGAGTACCAAGAAACTCCAAATACCATGGAAGACAATTATGGCTAGGAGACATCATGGAAACCACCAGACACACAGCAAAGGTCCTAGAAGACCGGGTACAGGTAGTAGACAGAATTCTGGAATAACTAGAAAGCCTGGAAGCTTTGAAAGCTGTATGCAGATAGGAGACGTTCAGGAGAATCTAGCCAGTTATCAGTAATACTGGAAGCTGAAGACATGTAATTCAAGTAATGGAAACCACAGATGTCTTGGAGACTGTGAATGGGAATTGCACACAGACAAACTAAAGATATGCTAGAAAGTCATAATTCCATGACACAGGTATGTTTTTAGGGAGGCCATATATAGGCATAGGAAATAAATACATGGGAGCAGGCCAGGCTACTTGCAATCCTAACGTGGAGCACAAGAAAGTCTAGCAGACCTAAGCATAACACAGATCCAGGTGTGTCACAGTGTGCATGTTGTAAAAAGAAAATTATTTTGTTTTTACCACACTTTCTTCTTGTGAAATTCTGATGTTAGTATTGTACGGACCTTTCGAATACAGTGGCCAGTTGCACGTGTTTGCTTTTGGAACATGAACCATACTAGCTTTTCTTGTTTCTTTCCTTTTGATAAAGGCCTATGGAGTGATGTTATTGTTTTTTGTAATCTTTACATTTTTTTTATACAATAAGAGGATTGTTTGAAATACAAATTTGCTGTCATCTCCAAATTTTCCAAAAAAATTAAATCTGGAGCAAATAAATTTGCCACAAATTGCAATACTGAAATGTCTATATTTGCCTGGAAACTACATGTATAGCACTTTGAGGTTTCCTGGGTGTGTTTTGAACCTCATTAGAATTATATAAGCTTTATTAATGTCTGCACAACTAAAACTTATCTGGTTTAGTGTAATTGGATGGTAAATGATGGTAACCATCAGTCCTAATTTTAGACTTTGCAGGCTACTTAACATTGCATAAACCATCCAAGAATTCTCTTTTTATTTGTTATTATTTATTATTTTTATTTGTTACTTTTTATTACAATTTATTCTGGTGGGATGTCAAATTTTACATTAAAAGAACAGTGAAATGTGTAAAACAAAATGTCTTCCAATGTGTACCCTTTGTGAGGTAGACAGCTTTAGATTTCTGTATTGAGAAAATTTGACATTTGGATGTTTAAAAAGCTAAAATAATAAAAATAAAAGAATGTCTTTGCCCATCTTACAATGCAGGAAGCACAATATCAGTGATACACAAGCCTTGGAATCAGGATTTCAATAGTAAAAACAGCTCTCCTAACAGAAAGATACAAAGCATGCAGTTCATGTAGCACACCATGGCAAATTTGGACCACACATCAAGCCACACCCATTCACAATTTCTTTCTACCCTGACAGGAGGAAAACTTAATTGAGAGACATTCAGCAAATGATCTACCTATGTGCTTTACAGTAGGAATGGTGTTCCTTTCATCATAGGCCTTGTTAGCCTCTCTCCAAATGTAACGTTTATAGTTGTGGCCAGACAGTTCAATTTTGGTCTCATCACACCGAATTACCTTGTTCCAGAAGTTTTAAGGCTTGTCTCTGTGCTGTTTTGCATATTGTAGGTGAGATACTTTGTGGCATTTGAGCAGAAATAGCTTTCTTCTGGTGACTCGACCATGCAGCCCATTTTCTTTCAAGTGCCTCCTCATTGTGCATCTTGAAACAGCCGCATCAATAGTTTTCAGAGAGTCTAGTATTTCAGCTGATGTTATTTGTGGATTTTTCTTTGCATCCCGAACAATTTTCCTGGCAGTTGTGGATTAAATTTTTGTGGGTCTACCTGACCGTGGTTTTGTTTTTACAGAGCCCCTGATTTTCCATTTGTTAATCACAGTTTGAACACTGATGACTAACATTATCAATTCCTTGGATATCTTTTTGTATCCCTTTCCTGTTTTATACAGTCCAACTACCTTTTCCCATAAATCCATTGACAATTCTTTTGCTTTCCTCATGACTCACAATCCAGAAACGTCAGTGGCTGGATAAAAGATCCAAGAGTCTGTTTGGATCTCAGAAACTCACTCAGCTTTTATGCACACACAGTGATTATAGACAAACAGGTCACAGGTGAGGATGCTACCTTTAGTAGCCATTTAAACCCATTTGTGTCAACTTCTGTGCATTTTATCAGGCACAAATCACCAGTATATGTGAAATTCTGATCAGGGTAATTTAGATGTTTTCGGTTTTCATTATGATTTAATAAGAGAAAACACAGTAGTTTGACAATAAATTGCTTCACTCAACCACTAACCATGAGTGGATAAAAAGTTTCGGTGTTATCATTCATATTTTCTGAAAAAAGGCCAAGAAAGCAAAAATTCTGCCGGGGTATGTAAACTTTTGAACACAACTGTAGATACTATAAACTTATTAAAAGGAGTTATCCCATAGGTTAAATATATGTCACAAAGATTAATGGCTATGCCCATGTATGTTAGCTTACATTTATGGCTGGTACCAGCCTCCAATGCAGCTACAAGTATAGAAAATTCTCTAAGTCTTCTCGGTGCATGCTGTGGCCCATTGCTTTACCTACAATGATACAGGCCCTGGATTTGATTCCCAGTGAGACCAGCTGACAAAAATAGAAGAGAATTGTTTATGTCATTAATGTAAGTGTATGCAGGTGAGTAGCATAGCGCTGCTGCTTCCCACCCACCTTCAGTCCCGGGACCTTGCCTTCTATCATGACTATTCCCTGACGGCCTGACTGAACTGCTCCTGTGGTAACTTGCCCTATAGCCTAATATCCATACACGCATTCATTGTGCTTGAATGCTACTTTACACCAGGCCATTTGCATATCCTTATTGGTGGCCTGTCACCATATTCAACTGTTTCACTCTCCTTGTTAGGAGCTATTTTGCTAGGTTCAGATGGTCATTTGGTAACCACTTTTTTTCCATCTTGGGGATGCCCAATTTTGGATTATTCATGTGCTAATACAGGTTCTATTTATTGGTCGTATTCATGTTTTCATGTTTTTTGGTTATTATATCATACATACAGTATGTCTGTGTCATGCAGGGTTAGGCTTATGTACCACGTGTTATAAGCATGGGACCTTGGGTGATGTGTTATTGTCATTGTAATTTTTAATGGTGTTTTATTATGTATGTGTCTTGTTGTAGTCTGTTATTTGAATAAAATTATTGTTATACATTTTTCTCATCAATGTGTGTGCTATTCTTATGCATTGATCTTTCCCTCTGCTTCTGTTCTTGCTATTTGCACAATGCATTATGCAGCACCCTATTAGCTAATATTACCTTATTGGTAGTGCATCTATTACATTTACTGTTCAGCTTGATGAATTTGGGAAAACCATGAGAATAACATGGAAGTTCCAAGCCACATTCTTTTCATTCTGACATCATGTTATATTCCCATATCTCTTTAGTAAGCTTAGTTTTTCTCCCATATGTGTTGTAGTGATTCGCTCTGGTAGGTAATGGCAGGGCTGCAGTAACAAGGCAACACACAGGCTTATAGTCCAATTTCAGTGGTTTAATGTCATGTTGCAAACAACAGATTAACAGAAAGTGAGGAAAAACATAAATATACTCCAGCTTTAAGAACCACTGGTCCCAGACTCACCCCTTGCACGGGACGGGCTTAACTAAGCGGCTGCCAGGTCCGCGGCATCTGCCAGGTGCCATTCCCAGGGTTGTTGAGAGTCTTGCTGCTATAGTCCTGCAGTATGGGGATCCTGTATACCAGTTCAGGTTAAGTCCAGCCAAGTTCCTGTAACTTCCAGACACTCTCACCATGTGCCAAGCAACAACCTCCATTACATAGCCCATAACCCCTCCCACAAGTGAGGTAGACATCACATGGGCTGATCACGTGACCATGACATCATCGCAGGTCCTGTCTTTGGGGAAAAACCCGGCCAAACATTAATCTGCTGGGAGAAATGTATCTCCCATCCAGTAAAACACCCTTTACTGTACCACAGTGTGTAGTAGGTTTGCTTCTGTTTCCGTATTCGTGTAGTAAGTTTCATTCTGCTAATGCATTGATGCAGTAAGCTCGAATTTGCTACCATATCTATCTCTCTGTCTATCTAGCTATCTATCTTGATATGAAAAAATTACAGCAGCACAAAGAAAAAATCAGGGTGCAAAGACCCCCAGGAAAACACCAAACCTTGATAATAGAAATCCAGAGAAATTGAAAGCAGCACACTATTTGTAGTGAGAAAAAGAGCTATTTAATTTGCCCAAAAGGCTATCTATCTATTTATCCATCTGTTCTTGAATCCATGCTATAATCTGCATAAATCCAATTTTATGTAGTAAGCTGAATTAGTTCACATATCTTTGTAATCATCTTGGATTTGTTCCTGTGTCTATGTAGTAAGCTTGATTCTGATCGCATACCTATGTAAAACACAAATTCTGTTCCTGTATCTATGCAGTAAACTGCACTCTATTCCTTCTTATAAAGCTAGCTACTTCTGCTGCTTCAATACAATAGCTAGAGATAGGCAGGGTAAAGATGATCTGCTGAAACACATTGGCCACTGCTTTGTGCTTGCCCCCCCCAGGTTAAAATTTCCCAGCCAACCACAAGTGTGAGGATCAGGGGTCCACATATTCTTGGATATATAACTTCAGAGTTAAATTTGGGCTTAAAATGAATGTTTTATACTGGGTTAATAATTGTATTTAAACTTTTCAGTTACTTTGACAGTTCACACTCTTTTATAGTTGAGGGTTTGTCTTAATTGGGAAGAGTAATGCTTCTAGGTCTCAACTGTGTTCTCAACTGTGTAAGGTTAGATGATGTTTCTTCACAGTTTTTTTTTATTTTGATCCATACTTCTGCTATTCACAAGGAGGAAAAGCCCACTCATGCTTACAGTAACTCATGACTCATACGTATATAACAAAGTTAGGTACGTAGGCAAGGAATTGTATTAAAATGTTCTTTAAATACTGGGTTGTAAAGCTGATTGCTAAGTTTCAATGAATGCAAAACAATAACTGTATTATTCAACCTACAGTTTCTAGATTCAGAGCAGAACTTGAAAGCTTGCGAACATACACAATAACTTGGCATCTAATTGAATCAAGGCCTTTGTGTTTGTGTTGAGATTTCAATACATGGGGATGATTTTTTTGAAAAATATCTTGACCTTAGGACTAAAGGCCCCTTTACATTTAGCGATGCACCAGCGATCCAACCCGGTCAGGATCGCTGGTGCATCGCTAAATGATCGCTAGTGAGCTGTCACACAGGCACAGCAGCAACGCAGCGCACGATACTCACCTTTCACACACAGCGATCCTGACATCCTCTCACCCACCTCCACGCGTCGCTCGTCGGTGCCAGCAGGAAGCCCAGCAGGAAGCGCCCGATGAGAAATGGAGCCGGACATTCTCGCGCGATCAGAGATAACCAGCGGGGCAGCCGGTCAGAGGTAAGTATCACACATAGCGATATCGCTAGCGATATCGCTATAACGTCACAAAATCGGTGACATTATAGCGATATCGCTAGCGATATCACTATGTGTAAAACCCCCTTAAGCTATAAAATGTAAGGGCACAAAGTAATGTAGTGCCACACATTTACTCATTTCTTGCACTGTGTTCCAAAATTCTAATGAAAATAACGACACTTTGAAAATTTATTAAAACTGTTATATCATTTTGTTAAGGTTTAAAACGTATATTTAATGTTTTTGACAAAAAATGGACAATGTATCTAATGAAACATAACAAGAAAAAAATATTACTATTGTCATTGTAATGCTAATTTAATTGCTTGCTGGTAGCTAAAATATGCACACTAGAATCACTATAAATGCATAAAAAGCTTAGATATTAAGGGTTTTGGCACATGAAAGAGCAATGACTAATTTCTAAATATGGTACTTGTTATATTTAAAGTAAACTTTATTAAGCTTTAACCAAAGTTTAGAAATTGAAAATACTGCTGGTGCCATAAGCAACACTAGAAAGACAGCAGGAGTTTAGGGAGATAAACAAGTGTATTAGAAATTGGTGCAAGAAGAAAGGGTTTGGGTTTCTGGAGAACTGGGCTGACTTCTCTGTCGGCTACAGGCTCTATAATAGGGATAGGGACAGGCTACACCTCAATGGAGAGATTGCAGATATGCTAGGGGAAAAAAAAATCCAAACCTAAAGTACCCTGTGTGAAAAAGTGATTGCCCCCTAAACCTAACTGGTTGGGCCACCCTTAGCACCAACAACTGCAATTAAGCGATTGTGATAATTGGCGATGAGTGTTTTACAATGCTCTGGAGAAATTTTGGCGCTCTCATCTTTGCAGAATTGTTGTAATTTGGCCATATTGGAGGGTTTCTGAGCATGAATTACCTTTGCAAGGCCATGTCATAGCATCTCAATCAGAATAAGGTCAGGACTTTGACTAGTCCACTCCAAAGTCTTAATTTTGTTTTTCTTAAGCCATTCATACGTGGACTTGCTGATGTATTTTGGATCATTGTTCTCCTGCATAACCCAAGTGAGCTTCAGCTTGAGGTCACAAACAGATGGCCTAACATTCTCCATCAGGATTCTTTGGTAGACAGCAGAATTCATGGTTTCATTTACCACAGTAAGTCTTCCAGTTCCTGAAGCAGCAAAACAGCCCGACCATCACACTACCAACACCCTATTTTACTGTTGGCATGATGTCTCTTTTGTGAAATGCTCTGTTACTTCTACGCCAGATGTAATGGGACATACACCATCCAAAAAGTTCAATTTTTGTCTCATTAGTCAACAGAGTATTCTCTCAAAAGTCTTGGTGATCATCAACATGTTTTCTGTCAAAACTAAGAAGAGCCTTTATGTTCTTATTTCTCAGCAGTGGTTTTTGTTTTGGAACTCTACCATGCAGGCCATTTTAGCCCAGTCTCTTTCTTATTGTGGAATCATGAACACTGACCTTAACTGAGGCAGGAGAGGTGTGAGGTCTTTGCATGTTGTTGTGGGGTGTTTTGTGACCTCTTGGATGAGTTGTAGCTACACTCTTGGGGTCACTTTGGATGGCTGGAATTTGTGGGGGCAGCACAGTGGCTCAGTGGTTAGCACTGCAGCCTTGTAGCGCTGAGGTCCTGGGTTCAAATTCCATCAAAGACAACATATGCAAAGGAGTTTTTATGTTCTGTTCTCTGATAGGGATTCTAGATTGTGAGCCCAATCAGGGCCAGTGCCAATAATATCTGCAAATGAGTGAAATAAAAAATTAATAATAATTAATAATAATTAAAAATTAATAAAATTAAAAATAAATTCCAATGCATTTGAAATGGCTTTATAATCTTTTCCAGAATGATAAATCTCACTTACTTTATTTCTCTTTTGTTACAGAATTTCTTTGGATCGCAGCATGAGGTCTAGCTTTTAAGGATCTTTTGATCTACTTCACTTGGTCAGGAAGGTACTATGTAAATGATTTCTTGATTGAGAACAGGTGTGGCAGTAATGAGGCCGGCGTGTACTGTAGGTAAATTGAACTCAGCTCCCCAAAGATGTGATAAACCACAGTTAATTTATGTTTTAATGGAGGCAATCACTTTTTTACACAGGGCCCTGTAGGTTTGGATTTCTTTTTCACGTAACAATAAAGACCTTAATTTTAAAGCTGCATTTTGTGTTTGCTTGTGTTATCTTTGCCTAATATTTAAATTTGTTTGGTGATCTGAAACATTTAAGTGTGACAAACATTTAAAAGAATAGGAAATCAGGAAGGGGGTAAACACTTTTACACAACTGAATGTCAGATATACAGTAGATCATGAAGTGCTGGGCATTATGAAAATGTGGCTTGGATGATTGCTATGACTGGGTGACAACTGTAGAGGGTTACACCACAGTCAGATTGAACAGGAAAGACAAAAAAGTTGGAGGGGGTGTGTATTTTTGTTAATTCCAACTAAAGACTTGTGCTCACTGCTCAGTGAAGACAATTGGGACGCTGCGACAATGTAGAGTCAGTGTAGGTAAATGTACATGGGGATGGCAATAAAGGAAAGCTGATAGTTTTGGTTTGCTGTAAGACTCCTAAAATAGCTGAATAAGTAGAGAATGAAAATCTGTAACAAATGGAAAAGGCAGCAAATGACAATAGGACATTAACTATCCAGACATTTAATGGGATATAGAGTCTTCTGGTTGGGCTAAAAGCTGAATGTTCTTATCTACAGTTCAAGACAACTGCCTCTCACATTTGATGGGAGATAATCTGCTGGATTTGGTCCTGTCAATTAGATGACTATAAAACATAACTTTTAATGTTGATTATTAATAAAAGCTACCAAAAGATGAAGTGAAAATGCAAATATAGCTCACTCAATCTAAATGTCACAGACATTTCTGGTCATAAGTTCTATTGTCTTGGACCAAAGATTTTTTGTCCGGTCTTTCAAATTCTGAGACTTGGAATAGTCACATGTATATACGTTTTGTAGTCTGATGTGAGATTTATGCAGATACTTTTTGCTATAGTCTGTGACATTTAGATTAAGTGACCTATATTTGCATTTTCACTTCATCTTTTGGTAGCTTTCATTAATAATTAACATTAAAAGTTATGTTTTATATTCATCTCAATTGCTGACCTTTTACATATGTGTGAGACTTGTGGTCCTTTTATCCACTTTTTGCTGCTCCTGTCAATTAGAACGGATACAATTTCAAATTTACAGGTCCGGGAGCATTTGGGATGCAGCAACCATAATACAGTAAGTTCAAAGTAATATTCAATAAAACACTTCAAAGTTGACAACAACGAGAAGAGGGAAGGGGGAGCCAAAACACTTTTATAGAGGGTGTGGAGACCCCTAGGCAGATCTAAAATCACCCTGTCTGCCCTAAAGATCCCTATATTGTTTCTGCACCTATCGCCTAGCAGGAACCTTATCTCTGCCTGACTCTAGCGATAGGACCTACATAGGAAGGGGACAGAGTAAGCATTAGTCAGTTCCCACTAAAACTAAATATCAAACACTGGGCACACTCCAAAGGATTTGATGTGAAGAAAATACATTTTTAATACCTACAGTAGCCACTAGTTATAAACATTTCAGTCATGATAGACCTTCATCAGTGTACTACAAAAGGAAAATAAAGTGCAAAAAATAAATACAAAGCATAACAAAAGTATATACAAGGTCAAAAGATCAAACATATATACAATGGCAAACAACAGTCAGGAGATCAATCCAGCATTTATCGAGAAAAGTCATAGAGACCAAAAGACAAAAAAGTAAAAATTGGTAGACGAGAAAAAACCTACCTAAGGTTAAATATAGAAGGTTGTGTGAATATGTCACACATATTTAAGCGGTAATCTATGGTGGAAAAAAGGGGGTAAACATCAGGACCATGGTGAAAAGTAAAAGGCAAGAGCAAAATAGGACCCAACCTATCAGGAAAGGTAAGTTGCCTGTAGCATTGGTGGTCAGTGACCAGTGGTCAGATATACTGTGATAGAGAAATTGTAAGAATCAGTTAGTAAAGTACTGGCGCTGTGGGGAATGAGACCAAACCTGTGGAAAGTGCACTTACCAAAATAAGTATCTGGATGGATATCCTATGACGCGCTGTCCACGGCTTGTCAGGGGGGTATCCAGGGAGAGCAGCATGTGTCTATTTATAGGAGGCAGAGTGCGCGCGCATCATGCTGTGCACTGGTGCCGGAAACAGTAAACCGGAAGTGACGCATGCTTTCCAAAGGGCGGAAGTAACGGTGATATGCGTTCCAAATGGAAGAAGTGGCTGGTCTATGCATTCCTAGTGTTTGCGTGTCACAGTATAATCAAAGGCTGGCCACGGAGAAGTGAAGATATGAAGTCTGTGAGTCCAGGGCAGGACGAGGATAGACAACAGCGAATTATATGAAGGATCATAATTCATTGCATTCAATATAGACGGCTCTGTGGGAAGAGGAAAATGGTGTCAGAAAAATTACATAATAATATGGATATTACAGGAACAATCTCTGATGATTTAGATATATGAATACATCCGATACATCTGACGAATACATAGTATGACATATAGGTTATATAAAGGATTGTAAATCATAGTCCATAATTAGTCCTTTAGGGGCAAAGGTATTAAGTTCATGAATCCAAAACGCTTCTCTGCGTTTAATCAGAGTGATGCGATCCCCACCGCAACGTGGTGGAGAGATATGCTCAATCACTTGAAAGCGTAATTGGGACATGTTGTGACCCATTGAGATGAAGTGATAAGGGATGGGCAGGAGAAGGTTTTTACACATAATAGTGGACTTGTGCTTCGAGATTCTATCCTTAATGCACTGTGTGGTCTCCCCCACATAGAGGAGAGCACATGGGCATTTAATCAAGTACATCACAAAATTGGAGACACAAGTGAAAGTCAGTGTGTCAGTGTGTCATCATAAACGTTTAAATAACGCATGAAAAAATAAAGATAGGTTAAAACCAAGCACACCATTGTTTTTCTTGTGAAAATCTCATTAAGTTTGATGTGTCACATGAGCCTCTTCCCATTGAAAAAAATAAAATTGGATCCAAAATGGAATACTCCATCTTCACCACCCATCATGAAAAGTTTCCCCCCTCCCATTTACTAATGTGACACAAACAGGAAGTTGATATCACCAAACATTCACATTTTATTTAGGTGAATCCATATAAATGGCCCACCCTGTAGATTGTGAGCCCCATCAGAGACAGTGCCAATAATGTCTGTGAATTGCTGTGGAATTAATGGCGCTATATAAATGAGTAAAATAAATAAATAAACATGTCTGTGAACTCTATATAAGACAGATGAATATGTGGTATGATAAGTTTTGCGCTTAAAATCTTGTCCATACATTACACCAGTTTCATCAGTAAATACTGTTTTATTTCTATAAAATGAACTGCTTCCTTTCTTGTGATCGTAATATGCTGGGGATTCCTGCACCATCTAAGGAAGTCGTTCCCAGACTACAGTCCTCGTGGCCCCCAACAGGTCATGTTTTCAGGATTTCCATAGTGTTACACATGTGAGAAAATTCCTGATGCCTTGATGATACTTCTATCACCTGTGAAATACTAAGGAAATCCTGAAAACATGACATATTGGTTTCCGCGAGGACAGGAGTTTGGGAACCACTGATCTAAGGGTATGCGGCTTGAATGCAGAATATCTGACTGTAACACTTACTCAGAGGAACTCATTTCACTAGTACATGAGGTCACCTCCTTAAGTCTTACGCACACAGCAGACTAAGCAGTGCACTCAGAGTCTCTAACTCTTACTTACCCTAGAATTGTGAAGTCAGAGGAATTCTTTCCTACCGTACTGCCTCAAATAGAGAATATTTCCATCTGATGGTACCATTTTGTGTACATACAAATCCCCTTAAAAAACAATTTATTAATGATAGTAAAAAACACCTTCCCAGTGAAAATTGAAAAATATCAAAAATGAAAAAAGACCTAGTCTAAAGTGCTGCATAGCCCTACATTAAGGCCTAACTGATACCTTCCTAGCCGTGGAGGTTGGCACCCTAATAGTACGATATTGGCGCCCCCACTCAACGAGGACTATCCCTCGCTTCCCTAGTGATCCCTAATATCACAGAGGGGAAAACAATTTTCAAATAGAACAGTGGTGAAATAATCAGAATGCCCTAGGACTAATGCAGACCAGACAAATAAATTTTAAAGAATACAACGATAAAAACATTTCAACCATATCATGATATCATGTGACCTATAAATTAGAATGACCTCAATAAGGCCAAATCAGCAGCTATTCTCACTCGGAGAGATAAACATCCTCAGATACAATCACCAGATAATAAAAGGTCACTTATCATGTCTTATGGGGGAACCCTCAACGCGTTTCCCCGCCGTAGCGGTTCATCAGGAGGAATAATCCTTTCAGAGATATTGTTGCTGCTTTATGCCTGATACCACAATCATTATTGTGGTATCAGGCATGAAGCAGCAACAATATCTCTGAAAGGATTATTCCTCCTGATGAACCGCTACGGCGGGGAAACGCGTTGAGGGTTCCCCCATAAGACATGATAAGTGACCTTTTATTATCTGGTGATTGTATCTGAGGATGTTTATCTCTCCGAGTGAGAATAGCTGCTGATTTGGCCTTATTGAGGTCATTCTAATTTATAGGTCACATGATATCATGATATGGTTGAAATGTTTTTATCGTTGTATTCTTTAAAATTTATTTGTCTGGTCTGCATTAGTCCTAGGGCATTCTGATTATTTCACCACTGTTCTATTTGAAAATTGTTTTCCCCTCTGTGATATTAGGGATCACTAGGGAAGCGAGGGATAGTCCTCGTTGAGTGGGGGCGCCAATATCGTACTATTAGGGTGCCAACCTCCACGGCTAGGAAGGTATCAGTTAGGCCTTAATGTAGGGCTATGCAGCACTTTAGACTAGGTCTTTTTTCATTTTTGATATTTTTCAATTTTCACTGGGAAGGTGTTTTTTACTATCATTAATAAATTGTTTTTTAAGGGGATTTGTATGTACACAAAGTCTTTTTCTAATCTCCATGAATTAGTGACTTTTTCCATCTGATGGTACCAGGACTATTTTGTTTCTGTAAATTGTGTAGGTCTTCAAACAATAAAAGAATAACATTTTTTTAAACTGAAAACATACTGTATGGAGGTAAAATAGTGCCCTGAAGTCTGTACATCTCAGGGGTTATATGGGGCCATAATACAGTTATCTACATGAGACCTATGTGTAAGTTTATGCATTTTTTATTTTTTTTATTGGAAATGATGGTTATTGAGAAATGTATGTTTTTTTGCAAATCTGTGTCTTTATAAAATGTGCTTATTTGTAATGATGCTGCATTCTTTCATGATAAAACAAGTATTAAGACTCTCAAGGGTTACTTGGTCCACATTTATTAGGATTCTCCATTCACCACTGGAACATAAGTAGGAAATTGCATCAAATTCACACTTACTAAGGGGCAATAAATTGGTGATACTTTAAGTACAATAGATTGGCTTGTCATAAAGTTTGTCTACCTTTCATTAGAGTGTTCTTTTTATGGATAAACCTGCATAATTTCTATTAACCTTATATTAACCACTGAAAATAATGATTTGATCTTGAAACAATGCTAATGCAAACTACCTAACTTTTTTCCAAATATCATAATGATGATCCAATTGTAGAGACTTTAATGTTATGTAGAAAATTAACTGGCTTTAATGTGTAATAGCCAGAATTTACAAGGGATTACCGTATATATTCGAGTATAAGCCGACTCGAGTATAGTCCGAGGCACCCAATTTTACCACGGAAAACTGAGTAAGCTTATTGACTTGAGTATAAGCCGGGTATGCATTGTCCACTCATCCCTGTCTTGGTATGTGTTGCTCCCCCTGCTGTATGCATGGCTCCTCCGTCCTCCCTCTGCTCTGTATGCGTGGTTCCTCTGTCCTCCCTCTGCTGTATGCATGGCTCCCCATCCTCCCCCCTGCTGTATGCATGGCTTCCCTGGCCTCTCCCTGCTGTATGCATGGCTCCCATCCTCTCCCTTCTGTATGCATGGCTCCCCTGTCCTCCCCTGCTGTATGCATGGCTTCCCTGTCCTCTCCATGCTGTATGCATGGCTCCTCCGTCCTCCCCCTGCTGTATGCATGGCTCCCCTGTCCTCCCCTTGCTGTATGCATGGCTTCCCCCTGCTGTATGCATGGCTCCCCCCGTCCTCCCCCTGCTGTATGCATGGCTAACCCATTTCCCCCTGTTGTATGCATGGCTCCCCCGTCCTCCCCCTGTTGTATGTATGGCTCCCCCGTCCTCCCCCTTTTGTATGCATGGCTCCCCTGTCCTCCCCTTGCTGTATGCATGGCTCCCCCTGCTGTATGCATGGCTCCCCCATCCTCCCCCTGCTGTATGCATGGCTCCCCATCCTCCTCCTGTTGTATGCATGGCATCACCATCCTTCCCCTGGTGTATGCATGGCTCCCCTGTCCTCCCCCTGTTTTATGCATGGCTCCCCCTTCCTCCCCCTGTTGTATGCATAGCTCCCCCATCCTCCCCCTGCTGTATGCATGGCTCCAGCATCCTCCCCCTGCTGTATGCATGGCTCCCCCTGTCCTCCCTGACATACTCACCCCCTCCTGATGCGGTCTCTGCACTTCCCTGCTTCTCAGATGGTCTCCAGTGCCGGCAGCTTCTTCCTGTGTTCAGCGGTCACGTGGTACTGCTCATTAAAGTAAAGAATATGCACTTCAGGCCTATGGGAGTGGAGTCGTGTGCATATTCATTACTTTAATGAGCGGTACCACGTGACCGTTGAACACAGGATGAAGCTGCTGGGTGAGTATGATGTGACAGCCGACGGCTCCTGCGGCTCCCCCTCCCTGCTGACCCCCTGGGACAATGACTTGAGTGTAAGCCGAGAGGGGCACTTTCGGACTAAAAAAATGGGCTGAAAATCTTGGCTTATACTTGAGTATATATGGTAAATTCTCTTTATGGATTAACATTTTATTTAAGTCATGCATTAACCTATATAATTTCAATTATTTTCTAAGGAAAATAAGTGAAGGGATTTTACAGCATTTTTTCTTATTCAGTGCAGAAATAACAAGCTTTGCAAATCAATGATTTTTGTCAATACCTTGTTCTATACAGAGACTGAGTAATGCTTCATGAAGGTGTCTGTAACCTCTGTACTTACAAGTCAAGCTTAATGCATGCTCTATGTAGAAATTGTGAATTTGTGGAGAAACATACAATGAAGGGTCCCTGTATAAGAATTGTTTGAGCCCTATTCCCCACCACTCTCCCCCACCCACATTCTGGTAAAGCTATGAAAAATATGATAAGTCTATTAAAAAGCTTTAAAGTTTCTAGCCAGGAAGGACATTTAAATGCTAAGGACAAGGGGGCACTCATTACAGGTGGAAGAAAGATGATTCCGACAGCTAATAGGAAAAGGTTAATACAGTAAAAGCAGTCAGAATGTGGTATGCCCTACCACAAGAGGTAGCAGTTGTAGACACTATAACAGCTTTTAACCCCTTCACAACCTATTTTCACCTTACTGACCAGGCTAATGTTTTCAATTCTGACCACTATGAAATTTATGAGGTAATAACTCTTGAACACTTCAATGGATCCCACTGACTCTGAGATATTTTTTTTGTGACATATTGTGCTTCATGACAGTGTTAAAATTTCTTTGACATGACTTACGTTTATTTGTGAAAAAAGCAGAAATTTGGAGACTTTTAATCCTAATGCCCTTAAATCAGAGAGTCATATCACCCCATATAGTAAATAAATAACATTTCCCACTGTACATCAGCACAATTTTTGAAACATTTTTTTTGTTATGAAGTTAGAAGGGTTAAAATTTTCAAAATTTACAAAACCATTATGTAAGGACCACATCACATTTGTGACATTGAGGGGCCTACGTAACAGAAAATACCCAAATGTGGGTATATCTTTGGGCCGTAGCAGCTTACCCTCTGTAGGGGGTCAGCTTCCACATTCTGTAGCTCAGCCATGGATTAGCACCTGGTTCCACTTGTTTGTACCTCCTTGGGTCGCAGTTCTTGCCTGCTGCCACTTGTCCGAATAGGTATTTGGTAAGCCACCAAGTTCCGCCCCTTCCAGGCTTTCAGAGGGATACCAAAAAGTGATTTCACCACCTTGCCCGTTACAGTCTCCATCCACTGGGTTGGCTGTAGTGGAAGCGATGTCGGTCCCCACTATACTAATTCTACTTTATTGCAATTGATGCCACTTTGTTGATGGCTGCCACTAATTTTTGGAAATGTGAATACTCCTGGTTGGGTGCTCAGCTGCTGTATTGGGTGTAATGAAAGACCTGTTGGTCTCTATTATACTATTTCTACTGTGGTGAAATTGATGCCACTTTGGTGGTGTCTGCCAATACCTTTTGGAAATTTGAACACTCCTGATTGGGTGTCCATCTGCTGTATTGGGTATAGTGGAAGACATTTTGGGTCCCTATTATACTATTTCTACTGTGGTGAAATTGATGCTACTTCTGTTGTGTAATGTTCCCATTTGTTTAACTGTGAACACTCTTTGTTGGGTGTTCATCTGCTGGATTGGGTGTACTGAAAGACCTGTCGGTCTCTATTATACTATTTCTACTGTGGGGAAATTGATACCACTTTGGTAGTGTCTGCCAATAACTTTTGGAAATGTGAACACTCATGGTTAGGTCCCTTTCATGTGTGTTACCTGTAGCAGTAATTCACCGACACTGTCAGGCCTACATTTATTTGGACTCAACTACCCCTGTTACTATTCTTAAAAAAATGTATGACAATGGTAGTCTACAAAACTGATATTTGTGCCACCTGAGTGTGGCTCAGCAGGAAAGCAGGTAGAGGTGTTGCATGTGGTATCAGGGCTCCAAGCAAAGGGGGCCTACACCGATCCCTCACACACCTCATCTTACTGTGAAGTTCAATTGAAAGCTGTAAATTCTTTCCCAGACCCTGATACCTCATGCCAGGCTGATTGCTGCTGTTCCATGCTAAAATTTGTACTGTGGATGAATTGAGGCCACTTTCCTGGTGTCTGTCCCTCATTTGATGTGTTTTGGCAACATTTGGGGCCGTTGTTAGGTGTTGTGTATGCATTTGTTTTTGCCTTCCATTGAAGTGAATGGCGTTATAGTTATGTTCAGCGAATATTTGACAAATTAATAGGAGAATATTGCAAATTCGGTGAACGTAATCTGAACCGAAACATTGAAATATTCTCTCATTCGTGATTGGGCGACGTTGTTTATTAGTTCGATGCAATTACAGCGATACCAGACATATATAGGGTTTTTATGTTTGGCTGCTGTCACAAACTAAAAGATGGTTTTTATTGCAAAAACGCATTACCATATTTTGTGAGCTATAATTTTACCATATTTCGGCCGACAGAGTCAAATTAAGGCTTGTTTTTTGCGGAACGAGTTGATATTTTTATTGGTCGGGCACATGATATTTTTTGATTGCTTTCTATTACAATTTTTGAGAGACACAATGAACAAAAACTAACAATTCAGAAATTGCTTTTTTTTTGTTTTTTATACCGTTCCGCTTGTCGTTAAATTGGTAAGGCAGCTTTATTCTTCGGGTCATTACGATTACAACCATACCCAATTTATGTCGTTCTTTTATGTTTTGGCGCTTTTACACAATAAAAACTATTTTATAGAAAAAATAATTGATTTTGCATTGCTTTATAATGAGAGCTATAACTTTTTTCAATTTTTCCTCTGTTGGAGCTGTATGGTGGCTTGTTTTTTTGCGGGACAAGATGCCGTTTTCAGCGGTACCATTTTTGTTTACATTCATCTTTTTGATGACATTTTTATTGCACTTTTTGTTCGGCAGTATGATGATAAAGCATTTTTTTGGCCTCTTTTTTATTATTTTTAACGGTGTTTACTGAAGGGGTTAACTAGTGGGACAGTTTTATAGAGCGGGTCGTTATGGATGTGGCGATACCATATACTGTATGTGTACTTTTATTTTTTTATTTACATAAATAGTTGTATTTATTGGAAAAATGTTTTTTTTTTCTTTTATTTGGGGATTTATTTTTAAATATTTTTACACGTTCTAATATTTTTTTTTTTTTTACTTTTTTACATTTTCCCATCACTGTATTACATCAGAACATAGGAGGAACGACTGACAGGCAGGGAAGGAGGTGTCTCAGGTCCTGCTCTGAGCAGGCACTGAGAAGCCAACTTCATTGAAGGACCTCGTGGCTATCTTGCGGTCGGGGGTCTCCATGGAGGCCATATGGAAAATGCGATCACATGGAAGCGCAGCAAAGTCCATTCACTGCGTGATGCTCCTCGATGTCTCTGTCACTAGTGACAGCATCATCAGAAGGGATAAATGTGCTTTATTGGTGCTAGCACAACCGTGGGCATTGCTGCAGGGTGTCAGCGCTCACATAGAGCTGAGACCCCCACCCGATCGCCACGACACTCAGCGTGAAAATCTGGCACTGCCACTGGCACTGGGACCGGAGCATGCTGCTACATGTATTTCTATGCAGCCTCATGCTCTAGTCTGAGTGCCGGCGGCAGTGCCAGGTTTTCATGCGAGAGACTCGCACGAGAATCGTACGAGTCTCCCGCAAGTGAGTATGTGCCCTATTAGATATAGAGACCTTGCTCACCTGGTGAGGTTGTGAGCACACAGCCCTTTCTGAGCAAAAATGAACCAGCCACTGAAAATCACGGGTTAAAAACCAAGACAATACTCAAATTTGATATATAGTTGGTTTTCTGAGCTTCTGCTGAAGTCCTACGGATGAAACCAAGGCACATAGGATGAAAGAAACTGTGGTTTTATTATATACGCCTTTCAAATAGAAGCTCTCCTACATCTTCCTCAGAATACAACCACAGTCTGTCTGTCTGTCAAACTTCATCAGCAGCAAAGAAAACTACATATATATCTTATTTGAATAAGGTTTTAGAGAAAGAGAATAATTTTATGGAAAAGTGAGTTGTGGCTCACTATTAGTGTTTCTGCCTTTCATAATAAAGGTTTTGACTTTAAGTCCTGCTAAACTAAAAGCAGAATAGTTCCCTCTGGTGGACAGCATCATTTCTAAAAATACATGCTTAACAGGCCAGCTGCATTTTGAGCCCCCTACCCACATACAGTGGGGCAAAAAAGTATTTAGTCAGTCAGCAATAGTGCAAGTTCCACCACTTAAAAAGATGAGAGGCGTCTGTAATTTACATCATAGGTAGAACTCAACTATGGGAGACAAACTGAGAAAAAAAAAATCCAGAAAATCACATTGTCTGTTTTTTTTTTTCATTTTATTTGCATATTATGGTGGAAAATAAGTATTTGGTCAGAAACAAGCAATCAAGATTTCTGGCTCTCACAGACCTGTAACTTCTTCTTTAAGAGTCTCCTCTTTCCTCCACTCATTACCTGTAGTAAAGGCACCTGTTTAAACTTGTTATCAGTATAAAAAGACACCTGTGCACACCCTCAAACAGTCTGACTCCAAACTCCACTATGGTGAAGACCAAAGAGCTGTCAAAGGACACCAGAAACAAAATTGTAGCCCTGCACCAGGCTGGGAAGACTGAATCTGCAATAGCCAACCAGCTTGGAGTGAAGAAATCAACTGTGGGAGCAATAATTAGAAAATGGAAGACATACAAGACCACTGATAATCTCCCTCGATCTGGTGCTCCACGCAAAATCCCACCCCGTGGGGTCAGAATGATCACAAGAACGGTGAGCAAAAATCCCAGAACCACGCGGGGGGACCTAGTGAATGAACTGCAGAGAGCTGGGACCAATGTAACAAGGCCTACCATAAGTAACACACTACGCCACCATGGACTCAGATCCTGCAGTGCCAGACGTGTCCCACTGCTTAAGCCTGTACATGTCCGGGCCCATCTGAAGTTTGCTAGAGAGCATTTGGATGATCCAGAGGAGTTTTGGGAGAATGTCCTATGGTCTGATGAAACCAAACTGGAACTGTTTGGTAGAAACACAACTTGTCGTGTTTGGAGGAAAAAGAATACTGAGTTGCATCCATCAAACACCATACCTACTGTAAAGCATGGTGGTGGAAACATCATGCTTTGGGGCTGTTTCTCTGCAAAGGGGCCAGGACGACTGATCCGGGTACATGAAAGAATGAATGGGGCCATGTATCGTGAGATTTTGAGTGCAAACCTCCTTCCATCAGCAAGGGCATTGAAGATGAAACGTTGCTGGGTCTTTCAACATGACAATGATCCAAAGCACACCGCCAGGGCAACGAAGGAGTGGCTTCGTAAGAAGCATTTCAAGGTCCTGGAGTGGCCTAGCCAGTCTCCAGATCTCAACACTATAGAAAACCTTTGGAGGGAGTTGAAAGTCCGTGTTGCCAAGCGAAAAGCCAAAAACATCACTGCTCTAGAGGAGATCTGCATGGAGGAATGGGCCAACATACCAACAACAGTGTGTTGCAACCTAGTGAAGACTTACAGAAAACGTTTGACCTCTGTCATTGCCAACAAAGGATATATCACAAAGTATTGAGATGAAATTTTGTTTCTGACCAAATACTTATTTTCCACCATAATATGCAAATAAAATGAAAAAAAAGCAGACAATGTGATTTTCTGGATTTTTTTTCTCAGTTTGTCTCCCATAGTTGAGGTCTACCTATGATGTAAATTACAGACGCCTCTCATCTTTTTAAGTGGTGGAACTTGCACTATTGCTGACTGACTAAATACTTTTTTGCCCCACTGTATAACCTCCCCATAGTAGAGACTGTATGCAATGCTAAATTTAATAATTATTTAAGCTCCTATCAGCCATAGACAATAAATGGTAAAGTAAATAAAAATTATCTTGGTATAATGGCATCTGTGAAAAAGTGATATATAATAAGCTGCATGTGAGCAGTTTAAGTTCTTGAGGTTTAAGGTGGAAGTAGGAAAAATGGGCAAGCGTAAGGATGTAAATGATGTTGAAAAGGGCCAGATTATGATTACTAGAAAGGGACGCAGCATTTTCAAAACCTTTTAAAGCGAATAATGATGCATGTACATTGCAAACAAATGCTCAGGAATGGTCTGATGAACATAAAAAAAGAATTCATAGTATTCACTTACAATTTTCAGAAATTCAAAAGCAATCAGATTGAGCATCTACGGGATGTTACAGAAAAACAGCGGTCATCCAGGGAACATCCAGCTCGCAAATTACTCAACTTAAATAATTTCGCACCCAGATTCATGCCATGCTGTTTTGGAACCTATATTTGGTTTTATCAATATGGCTAATCGATATGTTTATGCATTCGCTTTGGTGCTCTGTATAAGAAAAACATGGCTTCAAACACTGTAAAGATATAGAAATTAATCACTACAGTATTTTTGCACTTATTTCGTTGAAAAAAATAATGTGTTACGGTGAAAAATGACTTGCTGAGTTGAACATAAATATATTTCTCAATCTATCACTTTAGTTATATCTGATTACAGCAAATATAGCAATTTTCTTGTCTAGCAAGCTATGTTTTTAGTCTTGTCATTCCATTCAGAATGACAGAATTTTGATGAAATTATTTTGTTTTGCCATAGAAAATGTCAGTTTG
The DNA here is from genome assembly GCF_039654945.1 of Dendrobates tinctorius. NCBI lineage: Eukaryota > Metazoa > Chordata > Amphibia > Anura > Dendrobatidae > Dendrobates > Dendrobates tinctorius. Next base: position 7,428,460 of record NW_027361913.1, on the reverse strand, counting down.
GAAGACCTTACGACCTGTGTGCATGTGTCATTGAAAGGCCTGTTATCTTTAGTCCATAGCATTTATGTTTTCCCAGAATATGCCCAACCTTTAAATAACAGGGCACTATCTTTTGTCAAACCAACGAATGAGTTCCTTATGATTTATCTCCTATGAGCCACAATTATTTCCATAGCAAAGTACCTTCCTATTACCTGCAGTTTTGTTGTTATTGTGAGACACTGGGCATCATGAAGTTGGTGTGGATGCTAAGTGAATTTTAAGCAGGCAATAAATAATCAAGACCTGGTCAATCCACTAAAATCAATCTCTGCTTTCACAGACCTGTAGATTTCAACTGCATTTTCTTGCTTTTTTTCATCAACTTAATTATTCATTTTCATGGTCTGAACATGTATTCTACTGCCTTGCCATTAGCTTAAACTCTAACCAGTGATTAAATCTAAAGGTATATTAACAATCAATTTCAGTAAAGTGTTCTTAAATTATATCAACAGAATAATTTTACAAAGTGGGTCCACATTAAAAGCTATTAAGGTACTAGAGATAAGCAGACATTCCAAGATTAGAATTTAGTAAGTCACCCGAACTTTACACGGAAATTCAATTCACAGCGAAGTTACTGAATGTGAATTGAATGTTTATTGCAATAAATGTAAGATCTAAAAAAGATAATACTTATCTCATTGCACAGTTGTCCAATTGTCCCTGCAGACCACTTTCCAGTCCTTTTCACTTTTTTTGTTCCTTCTCCGTCAGACGCATCCACTTTGGCCTCTTCACTTCAGAGGAGGACTTCTGATACACTAGGTCTCTGACTTCCTTACATGCCATAATACTCTCGCAACGCGAGCCATAATATTGTGACGCCATGACTTGTGCGACAACGGCACACCACAAAGGGACATCAGAGGCCTACTTATGTCAGATGTCCTGATGAGGCCAAAAGTGAAGAGGCCAAAAAGCATTGAAGAATCAAAAAAGAAGAGGCCAAATGGCAGGCTGCAGTGAAAGTGTGACACTTGAGCTACGGTATGAGTATAGTTACAGTATAATTTTTTTCTTAACAATCTGCCTGGTCATCTACGGTTCAGCAAAACGGCATCTGCATCTAGCCGCCTTTCTGTTGAATTTACGAGAAGTGAATTATAAAACTCAAGTAAAATTTGCTCATCTCTATAAGGTGCCTAAATTGGGTTTATAAGCAGCATCTCAGTTTGGTGATTTTCAAATCACAAAACTACTATCAGTGTAAATTAGCAAGTAGTGGCATTATGACACCAATGATTTAAAAAAATCAACATGAAAATGTTGTATTTGCATGCCATTCTTTTATGTCAATTGCAGATGAAGCCTCGAAACATATCCTAAAGTTGATTGAATCTGCCAAAAATAAATTTGACAAGATTCGCTCAATTCTCAATCTAATAAATCCAAAGGGAATTGATGAGGTTTAAAAATTCTAATACTCACAGTTCTTCTGTTCTTCAGTATCTGTACTGCCACCACTGGTCCTCTTATCACCTATTCTGACTTCTTTTCCATCTCAGTCTTTTGAATGCTGTCATGTGGAGCATGAAGCATGTCTATGATGTGTATTGTACCCCAGGCGAGTGTGTAGGGCTTAGTGAATGGAAAGTGAGTACAAGATTTTTTTATCCTCTCTCCCGAATTCATTTTGCCTTGAATCGATTTGCTCATTTATACAAATTTTCACTATATTAAAAAAAACAGTATCACAATTTCTGGATGATTACCTAGTGAAACTGGCAACATAGCTTTTTTTGTAACATTGTCAACTTTTAGATCATAATTTGATTCAAGGTATTTTGATGCCCTTTATTTTGAATGTATTCATTGGATTCTTTACACCTTGAACAGACTTCAGAGCCAAAAAGGGACAAAGAAATTCACAGAGGATAACCTTTCTGTGAATCAAATTTCCTTGCAAAATCTGTTTGAACAGGCAAATTCAAATTTTGTTTGATTGACTCTTCGCTAAAGACCATACATGAGTTTCATAGCGCAATGGATAAATCTTTTTAATTAGTAGCTATACAGCAGCACAACCACGACAAGTAGTTAAGCCTTTGTGTCTGAGAGCCATGTCTGTTTTCCCTGCCAGGTAAAGGCAATCTGTCGCCTACACCTCCTCAGAAACTTATTCAGCAAATATGACACTATTCCCAACCATGACAGCATTGACTTCTCCTAGAACTAATTCTTTTCATTCCTGCAAGGTAAAGCATTGCCAAGCAGCTTTACAGCTTAAATCTATTTTAGACAAAAGCCACACATATAACAAGTTGCTGCTGTGCATTAAGCAGCAAACCTCATTTTTATGGTTTCCCATCTACTGCAGCTGGGAATTCTCAATAGTGATAATGCCAAAAACATCTTGACTGCTTTACGGTTTGGCAAAGTTATTCATACTCCTTGAATGACACATGCCATGAATTTGATAGGGAAACTTTTTTTTAAGTAGTATACCCATTTGAGGAAGGTGGAGGTTATGGCCAAAAAAGGTGTCTACTCATTTCAGTAATACTTTCTTTGCAAAGCCTGCTTTCCTGGCTTTGCAAAAGAAGAAAGGTTTGACAGAGTTCCACCTTATTTGTGATGTTGCAACCCGCTGTAATATATTGGACCTTTTGTACTAGTCGCATAAAGCAGTGACCGACTGCATCTTTCATCAGCTAAACAAGACCATGGGTTACTTTGAAATATACCATTAGTATCTGATGAGGGAAGTGTGTATTTTACTTCAGAGGCAACAAAATTTGAAAACAGGGAAAACTGTGGCATCATCGATGAAACCTCCTCATATTTATCCTACAAAAAGTAATCATCAGGATGCAAAAGAGGAAAGAGGAAAAACAGCAACTTGTACATGTTCATCACAATCCTGTGGCTGTTGGATACCCGCAAGATCTATTTTACACACAGGATTTGGAGGAATGGAAAGAAGAGGGGAAGAAGGAGCAGCAAATGAATGTGGAAAGGGGAATTGAGTTATCCCAGGCACAGGCAGAGACTGAGGCTTTTAGAGTGAACATGAGAATGACAATGTTTAGGGATGAGCGAGCGTGCTCGGTGATACTCTGACATTACTCGAGTATCTGGGTGCTCGGCTGTGCTTGACACTCAATGAGCATTGCCTGGTGCTCAGATGTAATACTCAAATTCCCACCTCGCATGTTTGGTGCCAGTTACATAGGTAATAAACATGCGCAGATTGCCTGCCAGTCACTATAATGCTGTAGCCATCTTGGTAGAGGCATTACTGTGATTTGCTGGCCGCATTACCTCATTAGAGGACAGGTGCTGCCACACTCGGCACACTAACACCATTGCACAGCTCAGGAACAGTTCATATTGGAGGTAGAGAATGATTGTCCAGGGCTGTGTGGGCTCGGTTGAATGAATCAGAGTCCTCTAGCATTGACACTGGTTCTGATTCTGAACAATCATACTAACAGTCCTTCTAAGGGTCAAACTAGTGCTTTGATGTTTGTATCAGATAAATTCTGCATTTATAAAAAGCTATTAAAAACATTCCAGAGACACTACAAAGATAGGTTAAATGTAATTGCATCATGTGAAAATCAGAGTGTCTTATCTAAGCACATTGAATGGATAATAAGAGAATAAAATCCAATGTACAAAACTAGAAAAGGATGTAGTCCTGACTTCATAAGTATAGATTATAAATCTTTTTATTAATCAGAAAAAAATATAAAAACAAGAGGTATACATCAGCAAGTCAACATCAAATGTGACCTTGAGAACAGTGAGAGATGGGTTGCAAAATTCAGAGGATCATCATAACAGTATAGAGCTAGTATAATGGATCTAACCTATAAGAGTCCCTATTATTATATTTCAGAGCACCTACAAAAAGTACCTACAAGAAAGTAAAAAGAATGCAAGGGGCATCTATGTCTTTATAATATTCCTGTCTCTGCAAAGGCAGTATAAATAGGTGACTCATAAAGATATAATCCACATGATCATTAAGTCAAGAGCTATTCCACTGAATGAAACTTACCCATAATAAAGTGCAAGTGCAGTTCAATATTCTCTAGGCACATTCTGCATTTAGCCTAAAGACAGTTGCAGGAGCAGGGAGAGTGGCAGAATAAAGGCTCTAAGTAGGACTGATGTCTTCATAGTCCGTTGCAAAATACCGTATATACTCGAGTATAAGCCAAGTTTGTCAGCACTTTTTTGTGCCGAAAATGCCCCCCTCGGTTAATGCTCGAGTGAGGGTCACAAAAGATGGAGGGGGAGCAGTATCGGTGGAGCAGTGGGTCACAGGAGGCAGGAGCTGACAGCTGCAGATAAAGCCTGTTCCCACTGCTAAACAGAAATTAATATTCACTGCGCTCAAAGTGAATATTCATTTCTCTGTAATAGCAGGCACAGTAGTTTCAGCTGCCAGTTTACTGCAGTGGCCGGTCAATCACGTGTGCCCGCTACTTAGGAAAAATTAATTTTCACTTCTCTCTACTCACATGGGCATGGAGGGCAGTGAATATTTATTCCCTTAAGTTGCGGGCCGCTGCAGGAAGCCAGTGGCTGCGGCTGACACTGTGCATGTTACTAAGTAGCAGTAAATACTCACTGCTCTCCATGCACATAGTCCTGGTGGCAGTGCATAACGTCACTGCCATGCACTACTTACAAGCATAAATCACCTGTGGCACCAAGGCAAAACATTGCGAAGGAGCACAGGGACGGTAAATAGGATGGTTTATTTTTTTAATGTTTTTCTGATGGGGCCATGCATACCAGGATAGGAATGAGGAGCCATGCCTACCAGGATAGGGATGAAGAGCCCTGAATACATGGATAGGGATGAAGAACCATGCATACAAGGATAGGGCTTAGTGATGGGCGAGCACTAAAATGCTAGGGTGCTCATTGTTCGGGTCGAGCAAATTGGAATACTCGGGTACTTGGACAGAAAAACGAGCCAAATGTAAGTCTATGGGAGACCCGAGCATTTTTACTGCAATCCCCTCTGGGGGTCTTTTTTAGGTCTAAAAAACATCAGAAAATGATGGAAACACTGGTCAAATAACATGGTTGCCGCATTGGGATCGCCTCTGGAAGCATTACTGACTCCTAGTTCACATCTTTAAACAATGTTTTCAGAGTTTCATGCCATTTTTACCGGTGCATCAAAAAACATAACAAAACGAAACCAAAGCGGATTTTGCTGGGAAATATGTTAAGGTACATCCTTTCCAAGTTAAAGACTTGTATATAAGGCAAAATAAATAACCCCAGACCAAAATGTTCCTCCCCCACTTGGGCTATGTTCAGACGCAGCATTTTTAAAGCGTTTTTCATCTTTAACATTGCTTTCAACCAAAACAAATGCATTCACTGGGAAATGTCATTGTAACATTTACCAACCCTAGCTGGCCATGTGTTGTGTGACACATAAGCAGACATATCTGGATTTATTTGTGAAGGAGGGACTCTTAAAGTCACAGAGCCTATTTTTACAGGGGCATCAGGGAGCATTAATCTGCTTAAAGAGCCATTATAAAACAATGAGTCTCCTAAACTGTTATAGCCTATGCAGTGAGTGGCTGGGCTGCCAAGAATTTCAACGCACCTCAAAACCCCTTTCACGAGATGTCCATGATAGCTTCCATAAAAAAAAAAATAAAAAATGTTGCACTGACTGCAATTCTTGCCCTGCTATCAAGTCATATGCACCCTAATAACCCCAATCCCCCCTTGGAAGAAACATGGAGGAGGGTCTCTCAAGAAAAAATGTCCCATTAAAAAGGAGCGTGTCTCCTAGACTTGTAATGCCCATACACTAAGTATTTTGGCTGGCAAACATGTTCCCCTGTGTGGTACACCTCAACCTTTTCCATAACAAGCATTTTACACCAAGCAAAACCACCCACCCTTGTTCGTATGATGACTCCTGGAGTGGACACTCTGGGCCACGATACCAACCCACAACGGGCGAGCTGACCTAGTGAGGACCACCTCCTATACAGGGACCGTCAGGGGCAGGCCCAGGGGAATAATGTACCATGACTGCTGGAACCAGGTGGCCGACTCGAAGGAGGCTCGAGAGACTGTGTTTAGCAGGGTGAAGACGGGGGCACGCAGGGTACAGTAATTTGTAAAGCGTGTATTAGGGGCATGCTGGGTATGGAAGTACGTACAGCATGTACACGAGGGCACGCAGGGTACAGGATGGTGCAGGACGTGTACTGGGAAGCACGCCAGGGTACAAGACATAGCAGGGCGCATGCTGGGCAGCACGTCTGGGTACAAGACAGAGCAGAGCACGTGCTGGGAAGCATGACAGAGTACAAGGTACTGGACATGAGTACAAAGAGCCATCAAGCAGGCACCAAGAAGGCCTACCAAGGAAGCAAAAACGATAATCAGGCACCGCCTACAGGAAAAGGCATCCTGATATAGAGAATGCACGCCAGGACTTCTGGGTCAGGTCCTTCAGGACCATAGGGACGTCAGAGTCAGTGCGGGCGCAGTCAGAGTAGCGGGTTGTGCGCAAGCGCGCCGGATAAGAACTGGTACCGGGCGTGCAGCTGCAGAGTCAGTAGCACGCGGCACGCGCGCACACCCTATGGGACATCTGCACCGGACGTGAGACGAGAAGTGAAGGAGTCAGGCGGCATGCTCCAGCTGCGGAGGTACACAATGAGAGCAGCGTAACAGTTCGGAATTCGACACTGGCTGTACCAGCATGGGACATGTTAACCCTGTTGATCTAGTGGGGGTGGATGATGAGACGTGGAGGAAGGCCTGATTTAAAGCTATGCCCAATTTAAGTGTATGGGCTGGCAAACATTTCCACCTGGGGGTACATAACAACATAGTCTGTAATTTTTTTAGGGGCATCATAAACACCTTGCAAAACTGTAATGTGGTTTCCTACACAGATGCTGCTGGGAAGGTGCATGTTTTTAATAAAAATATAGCGAACGAATCGTTGGATGAAGTGATCAGGAAAAGGGGCATGGTGATGACAGGAATGGGAACGTACATGATTAATAACAGCAGTGGCTATGGGAGGTATGAGATCCAGCATACAGCCTACAATGATTCGTTGTTTTGCCATCAATTACCAGAATGGGTTTCATGCCCGTCAGAAGATCAGTGTAACAGATGCGTGTGTGAGATTCGGCCTAAGAAATACATGCCCAAAATATGTTACCAAAGATGTACGTGTCTGTATAAAGGGCAAAGTGCAACATGTTCATGAGATGCTGAAAGCAGATCAGTGTTGGAGTAAAACCAAACAAATTGATGGATGCTCGTGAAAAACTAAGTTGAAAGTGCACCGTACATTACTATAAACACACTCATGGCACAAGCTTCTTCATCTTCATACATATTACCAATAATATCCAAATGTCCCAGTCAAAAATTATTTGTCCTAGTTATAGATGAGCGACTTTGCCTTTTTTAGGGTCGAGTCGGGTTTTATGAAACCCGACTTTCTCAAAAGTCGAGTCGAACAAAATCGGCCGACTATCGGGAAAAGTCGGAGGTCCGACTGAAACACGAAACCCAATGCAAGTCAATGGGGAAGCAAAGTCGACAGGGAGTGGAGGACAGTAAACACACCTACAGTGCCCATTTCAATGCCAACAACATGAATTCTTAGTACTTAAGCTTGTCAACCTTAATTTACTTTATAATAATAGTTACTAGTGTTGAGCATTCCGATACCGCAAGTATCGGGTATCGGCCGATACTTGCTGTATCGGAATTCCGATACCGACTTCCGATATTTTTTCAATATCGGAATTCGGCATCGGAATCGGAAGTTCAGTTGATTGACGGCCTGACGTCATCATGATGCGCGGTGTGTGCGCATCATGATGCGCCGTCATTTCGGGCCTTCCGGGGGTCTCTGCCGGCCTGCCGGGGGGCTGTGCCGGCCTGCCGGGGGGCTGTGTGGACTGCCCGGGGTCTCTGCCGGCCTGCCGGGGGGCTGTGCCGGCCTGCCGGTGGTCTGTGCACCCTGTGGGGGTCTGTACCGGCCTGCCGGGGGGCTGTGCCGGCCTGCCGGGGGGCTGTGCTGATGTCCGGGGGTCTGTGCAAGCATCGTCCGATGGGACTACAAGTCCCATCGGGCGATGCCTGCTACCATGACAGTGATTGACACATTAGCCAATGATGGGACAGTAGTAGTCCCATCATCCGGCTAATGTGTTAAATGTTAAAAAAAAAAAAAAAAAAAATACTACATACATACTACATGCTACATACATACTACATACATGCTACATACATACTACATGCATGCTACATACATGCTACATACATACTACATGCATGCTACATACATACTACATATATACTACATGCATGCTACATACATACTACATGCTACATACATACTACATATATACTACATGCATGCTACATACATACTGCATGCTACATGCATGCTACATACATACTACATACATACTACATGCTACATACATACTACATACATGCTACATACATACTACATGCATGCTACATACATACTACATGCATGCTACATACATACTACATGCATGCTACATACATACTACATATATACTACATGCATGCTACATACATACTACATGCTACATACATACTACATATATACTACATGCATGCTACATACATACTGCATGCTACATGCATGCTACATACATACTACATACATACTACATGCTACATACATACCACATATATACTACATACATACAATACATTCATACAATACATACATAGACATACAGTACATATAACATAGAGTAACATACTTACCAATACTTGTCACATTGTTCCCCGAAGCCATTGTCTTTCCGGAATAAATATTAACATAACAAACCACAAAAATACTCACCCACGATCCGAAGCAGTCCACGAGTGTGTCCCACGACGATCTTGGGTAGAGAACTGCAGCATCAGATGATGCTGCCGTTCTCTACGGGCTGCAGGAATCCAATGACGGAAGGTAGGTATCCTTCCGCACTGTATTCCTCCGCCACTTAAAAAAAAAAAAGTCCCTAGTCTCACTTTATGCCATTGCTGCGTGGGAATTTCCCACACAGCAATGGCATAAAGTGAGACTAGGGACTTTTTTTTTTTTAAGTGGCGGAGGAATACAGTGCGGAAGGATACCTACCTTCCGTCATTGGATTCCTGCAGCCCGTAGAGAACGGCAGCATCATCTGATGCTGCCGTTCTCTACCCAAGATCGTCGTGGGACACACTCGTGGACTGCTTCGGATCGTGGGTGAGTATTTTTGTGGTTTGTTATGTTAATATTTATTCCGGAAAGACAATGGCTTCGGGGAACAATGTGACAAGTATTGGTAAGTATGTTACTCTATGTTATATGTACTGTATGTCTATGTATGTATTGTATGAATGTATTGTATGTATGTAGTATATATGTGGTATGTATGTAGCATGTAGTATGTATGTAGTATGTATGTAGCATGCATGTAGCATGCAGTATGTATGTAGCATGCATGTAGCATGCAGTATGTATGTAGCATGCATGTAGCATGCAGTATGTATGTAGCATGCATGTAGTATATATGTAGTATGTATGTAGCATGCATGTAGTATATATGTAGTATGTATGTAGCATGTAGTATGTATGTAGCATGCATGTAGTATATATGTAGTATGTATGTAGCATGTAGTATGTATGTAGCATGCATGTAGTATGTATATGGTATGTATGTAGCATGTAGTATGTATGTAGCATGCATGTAGTATATATGTGTTATGTATGTGGTATGTATGTAGCATGCATGTAGCATGCATGTAGTATGTATGTAGTATATATGTAGTATGTATGTAGCATGTAGTATGTATGTAGTATGTATGTAGCATGCATGTAGCATGCAGTATGTATGTAGCATGCAGTATATATGTAGTATGTATGTAGCATGTAGTATGTAGCATGCATGTAGTATATATGTAGTATGTAGCATGTAGTATGTATGTAGCATGCATGTAGTATATATGTGTTATGTATGTAGCATGTAGCATGCATGTAGCATGCATGTAGTATGTATGTAGTATATATGTGGTATGTATGTAGCATGCAGTATGTATGTAGCATGCATGTAGTATATATGTAGTATGTATGTTGCATGTAGTATGAATGTAGCATGTATGTAGTATGTAGTATGAATGTAGCATGTATGTAGTATGCATGTTGTATGTATGTAGCATGTAATTTTTTTTTTTTTTTTTTACATTTAACACATTAGCCGGATGATGGGACTACTACTGTCCCATCATTGGCTAATGTGTCAATCACTGTCATGGTAGCAGGCATCGCCCGATGGGACTTGTAGTCCCATCGGACGATGCCTGCACAGACCCCCGGAGCCTGCACAGACCACCGGCAGGCCGGCACAGCCCCCCGGCAGGCCGGCACAGCCCCCCGGAGCCTGCACAGCCCCCCGGCAGGCCGGCACAGCCCCCCGGAGCCTGCACAGCCCCCCGGCAGGCCGGCACAGCCCCCCGGCAGGCCGGCACAGACCACCGGAGCCTGCACAGACCCCCTGGCAGGCCGGCACAGCCCCCCGAAAGGCCCGTACAGACCCCAGAGAGGCTGTACAAGGGCAGGAAAGGGTTTTTCTTATTCCGATACCGGAAGTCTCATAGACTTGAATGGGACTTCCGGTATCGGAATCGGCGATACCGATACTTTTTTTAAAGATCGGCCGATACCATCCGATACGATACTTTGAAGTATCGGACGGTATCGCTCAACTCTAATAGTTACGCATTGAAAACTGGGGGTTATTTGGCTAAAGTTGTGGGGGTGTAGGGCTGGCTCCAGGTTTTTGTGTGCCCCGGGGGGAAGAGTGTCAGTGGGCCCCTTTAACACATACCAAAATTCATGATGCTCCGATACAGCAGAGAAATATTGGTATAGTACAAAGAAAAATACTTCACTTCTTTCATGACAGGACTGATATCTATTTTAAATTCTACAATAGCTCAAAAAACGGACAGTATATTACTCCACACAGTATTATGGCCACCACATAGTGTGCCATTCAGAATAATGAGCCCCATATATTTCTCCATACAGAACAATTGGTCCCATATAATGTTCCATACAGTATATGATGAGCTCCACATAATGCTACAGTATGTGTTGGTATATGATGTGCCTCTTGGATGATGCTCCAGTGCATGATGGGCCCAAATAATGCTCCTTATCTAATCTGCCCCATTTACAATGCTCCAGTGTATAATGGGCCCCATAAATGCTGCTCCAGTGTCTGATGTCCCCCATTTGGAATGCTCCAGTATATGATGGGCCTCATGGATGATGCTCCAGTGTATGATGGGCCCCATATATCATTCTCCAGTGTATATAGTGCTCACCAAAAATTGCTCCCAACCTTTGAAAAAATTAAATACCTCTCCTCGCTGGGCACTGCTCTACTCTGGACTCCTCAGCGTCACCATCTTCCAGCTCTCTGCACTTGGACTGTTTAGGTAGAGGGCATACAGACGTGATGTCATCGCGCTCTCTGACTTGAATGTTGCTGTCAGGAAACGTGGAAGATGTCACAGCAGTGGAGCAGGGAGAGGTAAGTATTGCAAGCGCTGTGGCCCTGAGCAAGCAGGGGGGCCCACTCATGGGCGATGACACTGGCACAGGGCCCCTCATAGTACGCCAGTGTGTGTGACGGCGAGTGGGCCTCCCACCAGCAGAGACACTTTTGCATACTATGAGGGGCCCTGTGCCAGTGCCGTTGCCCACGAGTATGCCCCCCACCTGCTCAGGGAACTGGCACTTTCATCAGCACCTTCACCGGTGTGTCACTGTGTAAGGTGGTATGCGGGAAGGGGCACCTGAGTTTCATCAGGGTCAGATTATGGCTCTGTAGTGTGCGAGGGGAATGTAGTGCTGTGGGTGAATGTACCAGCAGAATCATCTAGCAGTGGCTGAGCATCAGTGCACTCCATCTCTGATTTATGTTGGACTGGGGAATTCAGGATTTGACTTGATAACCCAGGCATGGTATGTGAAAAGAGCTCCATGGAGTTATCTGAAGTGTGGGCTGCTGCATCCTTCACTTTTGGTGGGGGTGAAGGACACAAGGAAAGGGGTTGTTCCTGACCAGAAGCCTGCACTGATGACTCAGTGCTTGCATTTTTTGAAATTTCAGAAGAGGAGGCAATAGAGCTGGATGCTTTTTCGGCAATGTAAGCCAAAACCTGTTCCTGATGCTCTGGCTTTAAAAGCGGTTTACCTACTCCCAGAAAAGGGAGTCTTCCAGGCCTTCCGGTGCCAGACCATGCCACAGTCTCAACACCTCCTGCCTTAGCTGCTATTGTGCTTTTTGCACTACCATCAGATGCACCACCACCAGTACCAGCTGGCCCCCCACGCCCACGTCCGTGGCCTCTTCCACCATACTTCCTAATTTTTGTGAAAAAAAACAAAATACCAGCAGATATATGGTACTGTACAGAAGCGTACAGCTGTATACAGTCAGATAATTGTAAATCTCAGTATATATTTCATGAGTCAGACACAGACGCTCTCGGACCCAGTATGGATTAGACAAGAATATAAAAAGTTGAAAAAGGGTACAGTATCAACAGATACCAGGAATATATAGCATAGTTTAAACATTCTAAATCTCCATATATATTTCAGGAGGCAGACATACACACTCTCAGGCTCAGTATGGATTCGACAAGAATATAGAAAGTTAAGAAAGGGTACAGTAACACCAGATACCAAGTATATATAGCATAGTTTAAAAATTCTAAATCTCTATATATTTCAGAAAGCAGACACAGATGCTCTCAGGCTCAGTATGGATTACACCACAATATAAAAATCAGTAAAAGGGTAATGGATCAGAAGCGTACAGCTGTATACAGTGTAGGGGTCATTGTAAATCTCTGTATATATATTTCCATAGTTAGAAACAGACTCTCACTGGCTCTGTATGCATTAGACCATAATATAAAAAACAGTAAATGGGTAATGTATCACAAGCGTACTGCTTTATAGAGTGTTGTGGTCATCGTAAATCTCCAAATATATTTTCGGAGTAACAGACAGATGTTCACAGGCTGAGTATGGATTACACAAGAATCTAAATAGCAAAAATGGGTACTGTATCAAAAGCATACAGCTGTATACAGTGCTTGGGTAATTTTTAAATCTACATATATATTTCAGGAGTAACACACAGACTCTCACAGGCTCAGTATGGATCACACCATAATCTAAAAAGAAGTTCTGTAAGAAATAATCACACAAGTGGGCCAATGTTCAAGATGTCAATGATGCACTTACAGTGGTGCGTTGAGGAGGACTTTCTGGCACAAAGAGTACTGTATCAACAGATACCAGGTATATATAGTATAGTGAAAATATAAAAAATCTCCGTATGTATTTCAGGAGGCAGACACAGACGCTCTCAGGCTCAGTATGGATTAGACAATAAGATAAAATGTTGAAAAAGGATACAGTATCACCAGATACCAGGTATATATAGTATAGTTTAAACATTCTAAATCTCCGTATATATTTCAGTAAGCAGAAACATATGCTCTCAGGCTCAGTATGGATTACACTACAATATAAAAAGCAGTAAAAGGGTAATGGATCAGAAGTGTACAGCTGTATACAGTGTAGGGGTCATTGTAAATCTCTGTATATATTTCCATAGTCAGAAACAGACTCTCACTGGCTCTGTACGCATTAGACTAGAATATAAAAAGCAATAAATGGGTAATGTATCACAAGCGTACAGCTGTATAGAGTGTTGTGGTCATCGTAAATCTCCAAATATATTTCCAGAGTAACAGACAGACGTTCACAGACTGAGTATGGATTACACAAGAATCTAAATAGCAAAAAAGGGTACTGTATCAGAAGCGTCCAGATGTATACAGTGTTGGGCTAAATTTAAATCTTGGTATATATTTCCGGAGTCACCCTCAGACACTCACTCAGTCTGGATTTGACCATAATACAAAATGTTTAAAAAAGGTACTGGATAAGAAGATAGGAGGTGTATATAATATAGGGTAAAATTTTTATCTCCGTATATATTGTAGGGTACAATTTAAATCTCCATATATATTTCCGTAGTCACCCTCAGATGCCCACCCAGTATGGATTTGACCATAATACAAAATGTATAACAAAGGTACTGTATCACAAGATAGGAGGTGTATATAGTATAGGGTAAAATTTTTATCTCCGTATATATTGAACGAGTAAAGCACACACGCTCACTCAGTATGGATTATACCGTACTAAAAAATTTAGAACTAAGGTACTGTATCAGCAGATACCAGGTGTATATAGTATAAGTGAAAATGTAAAACCTCCCTATATATTTCCGGAGTCTCATACAGATAGTCAGCATGTATTTCTCCATGATACCAGCCTGTACACGGTAGTGTGTGAGGAGCGTACAGCTCTATATGGTGTGTGAAATAATGAACGTTTGTTCACTGTGCAGAAAAACAGAATAAAAGTAGGAGTGCTGTGTAAAAAGCAGTCTGCACAGCAGTGTCCACACACCAATACTGCTATAAGGCTGGCTAATAATCAGTGCTGCTGCACACAAGAAAATCCTTCCTGTCACTGGCAGGCAGCCTAATAAGTAGCCCTGCTGCACGCAAGAAAATCCTCCCCTGTCACTGCGCACTGCATTTGAAAGAGAAGGAAAAATGTCCGCAGCAAAGCACAGGTCCGACCGAAAGTCGAAGTTGACTGAGAGAGACTGTCGGAATGTAAAGCAAATTGTGAGAGAGGATTGCAGGACCACGACTCGGAAAATCAATGCTGAGCTCAAAGAACACAGTTTCCACAAAAAATATTCGTCGGGAGCTGCACAAATCAGGATTCCACGGAAGAGCTGCAATGTTAAAAACGCTGCTCTCAATCACAAATGTTTCCAAGCGTTTACAGTGGTCTAGAAACCTCCAGAATAGGTCCCTCGAGCAGTGGAAATGTGATATTCTCAGACGAATCATCGTTTACCCTATTTCCGACCTCCACCCGAGTGTACGCTTGGAGACAGCCGAAAGAAGTATTCCATCCATACTGCCTTCTCCCAACCGTAAAACATGGCGGACGTTCTCTGATGATCTGGGGTGCTATTTCGTTGAGATCCACCGGGCCAATGATATCCCATCATGGAAGAATTAACAGCCGCGATTATTTAGGCATTTTGAGCAACCAAGTGCATCCTATGGTTCCAGCACTGTTCCCGGAGGGGAATGCCATCTTTCAGGATGATTAAAAGGGATAAATGGGCACCATCCACAATATATACTCAGGTGGGATCACCTAGTGCATATAAATAAATTAACACAGTAACAAATAAAGAGAAAAGTATATGCACATAAATAGGGATCACCACACACTAATATAATCAAGAATCAAATTTTATTATAGTGAACACTACTGAATTTCAATATCTGGAATCTAACACCACAGGTTAACAATCCCAATCAAGTCCTATAGGGAAACACTGTGATTGCATAAGTGACACTGACCTTGAGAAAGACACTTCATAGTGTCGATACACATGGGTTTGGGGGTCCCATACAATTTAACCATTGGTCTGCTTGTCCTCAGAAACCAGGTGATATCATGTTAGGGAAAGGGGCTATGTTGTCCCAATTTTATTGTATTTGATTTAGTGGTACCATGTTGAGAATTTGATGCATACACATGGCATTTATTTTGCCTGTGTATCCCTTATGCAATCACAGTGTTTCCCTACAGGACTTGATATGTAGATATTCTGGTATATTTGTATTAACACCATGATATTATGACAATAAATAAGATTGGGATTGATAACCTGTGGTGTTAGATTCCAGATATTGAAATTCAGTAGATATTTGTTATTTGATTAAATGGTTAATTCTGGGGCCCACAGTATTTAACTGTCTATTAACATGACCCATTGTTTTTGTTTGTCTATGTGTGTCTGTGAGTTCAGACATTTTAATTGTTTTTAAACTAAGTGTTTGCTTGTTGTGTTCACTATAATAAAATTTGATTCTTGATTATATTAGTGTGTGGTGATCCCTATTTATGTGCATATACTTTTCTCTTTATTTGTTACTATCTTTCAGGATGATAATACACCAATTCATACAGCTAGAATCATTTAAACATGGCACGAGGAACATTGTAATGAAGTTGAGCATCTCGTCTGTCCCCCACAATCCCCAGACCTCAACATTTTTGAGCATTTATGGCTGATTTTAGAGATTCAAGATAGACGTCGATTTCCGCTGCCATCGTCGCTCAAAGAACTGGAGGGTGTTTTAACTGAAGAATGGGCTACAATTCCTTTGGAAACAATTCACTCCTTGTATGAATTCATACCTCTGATAATTGAGGCTGTAATCGCCGCAAAACGTGGACCTACAACATATTTAACTAACTTTTGTTGATGTTTCCAGGTACTTCCATTATTTTGTTCCACCACCGGATTTCAGGAGTCACCCTCAGACGCTCACTCAGTCAGTATGGATTTAACCGTAATCCAAAATGTTGAAAAAAGGTACTGTATCAGCAGATACCAGGTGTATCCAGTCTAGGGGTAATTTTAAATCTCCGTCTATATTTCCGGAGTCAGACAAAGACACTCACAGGCTCTGTATGGATTAGACAAGAATATAAAAAGTCCAAAAAGGGTAATGTATTACAAGCGTACAGCTGCATACAATGTTGGTGTCATTTGAAATCTCCTTACAGTTTTCCAGAGTCAGACACAAACTCTCACAGGCTCAGTATTGATTACACCAGAATATAAAAAGTAGAAAAAGGGAAATGTATTCAAAGCGTAACCAGTATACAGCGTTGGGGTACTTTTAAATCTTCGTATATATTTCAGTGTCAGTAAGCCAGTCCAGACTCTCCGTAACAGGAAACTAGATGCATACAAGTACAGAAAGTGGAGTGATTGCCGAAATTTTTCAAATTACTAATTAGGTGAAAACATCCCGGGAGAAATCGCATAGGAGATGCTGACCCTCAATTACTTTGTCTGTGGAGACTGCGAAAATGGTTCTTTGTGAAGAAAGGGTTGCTGTATTGCAGTAGCGTGGATCCCATCACCGTTACTCTTCTCCATCAAATTGTGATCACAGGGAGAGATGTAGACATGGTCCTCACTGCCTATCATGATCTGTCTGTTCACTTTGGAGTGCAAAAGACAGAAGCCACTGGCCGTAGGCGATTCTATTGGATTGCCATTAGAGGAGACATTGAAAAATGGTGGCAGGAATGCCACACGTCTGTGACTATCACAACTGTGAAAGCTGATCATAAAGCACCACTTCATCCGATTACAAATGGTAGCCATTGATCATCTGAAGGTAGAGCCCAGCAGGACAGGCCATAGCTACATCTTAACCATCATCGATCAGTTCACCAAATTTGTAGTGCCCATCACTATGAAGGATTAAACTGCCCAGACTACACAGCGGTGGAGCAGGAGAGGTAAGTATTGCAAATTGGAAGTGCTGTGACCATGACCAAGCAGGGGGGCACAATCGTGGTCAACGGTACAGGCACAGGGCCTCTCATAGCACCCGGTGTGCCTGACGGCGAGTGGGTCCCCCAACGTCAGAGACACTTTATTGGACTATGAGGGGCACTGTACCAGTGCCGTCACCCAAGAGTGTGCCCACCCACCTGTTCAGGGCAACGGCACTTGCCCGGGTGCGCCAGGTGGCATATGTTGATGTGGAGGCTGGACATTCAGCAGCTGCAAATGGAGGAAGTGGAGAAGTACGAGGAAGAGGAGGACAAAAGCGAGCCATTTTTATTGCAACCTGTGTGTCATCAGGGGAAGGTGGGACAAAATCCTTTGAAACCCATGCATGGTTCATTTTAATGAAGGTTAGATCATCAACATTTTGGGTCGACAGACGGGTCCTTTTTTCTGTCAGTATTGCTCCAACAGCACTGAAGACTCTTTCAGATAGCACACTACCAACAGGGCAAGCGAGCTCCTGTAAGGCATATTGTGCCAATTCAGGCCAGGTGTCCAGTTTACAGGCCCAATAGTCAAAGGGGAATGACCTGTGAGGGAGAACATCGATATGGGATGAGAAGTAGTTTGTAACTAGAGTTGAGCGAAACGGGTCGAACAATTTCAAAAGTCGCCGACTTTTGGCAAAGTCGGGTTTCATGAAACGAAACCCGACCCTAGGATGAGGTCTGCCACGAGGTCGGTGACTTACGCGCCAAAGTCGCGTTTCAAAAGTTTGTTTAGCGCTCTTTTTCAGCCAATCAGGATCCACGGACACTGTGGGCAACGTGATGACATAGGCAGGGGTCGCCACCATCTTTCAGAAGGGCATGCAAGTGATTGGCTTGCTTTGGTGGGCGTCACAGGGGTTATAAAAGGGCGTGCACGCCGACCGCCATCTTACTTCTGCCGATCTTAGCATAGGGAGAGGTTGCTGATTCTGTAGGGAGAGCGTTAGGCAGGGAAGAAGAAAAAAAAACTGCTTCTGCTGCTAGCGATTTTGCCTGTGCAACACACCAGTCACTGTGTGTGCAGTGCAAGGGGAGGCTATATTGTGGTGGATCAGCGGTGTTGGTTGTTAGGCTGCCTTCTAAGGCTTCCTGACTGCTGCATTGCTGTTTCCCCACTGCTCTGCAAACTGCTTTTTTAAAAGCAATCCCAATTTTTTTTTTGTCCTGCTAAGGTACTGAGCGTGCATTTATTCACACCATACAGCGGTGTACGCTCCTCACACAGTACCGTGTAACGACTGTTATCACAGCCACAGTGAAGCTATCTGTGTGTCACTGTGGAGGACTTGTTCCGTTCTTACAGAACTACACTCTAGGGAGATTCCTATTCTGCCCAATTCTACAATTTACTTTTTTCACACCTGTGCCATCGAGCCTGTGACATAGCGCTCTGATATTCAGTGGGCCTCACACAATCCAAAAGTGTCCAGTGTCCTCAAGTGTCTGCAGAAATTCAAAATCTCCCTTATCCTGTAGTCACTTTTTTCACACCTGCTGCATCGAGCCTGTGACATAGCGCTCTGATATTCATTGGGCCTCACACAATCCAAAAGTGTCCAGTGTCTGCAGAAATTCAAAATCTCCCTTATCCTGTAGTCACTTTTTTCACACCTGCTGCATCGAGCCTGTGACATAGCGCTCTGATATTCATTGGGCCTCACACAATCCAAAAGTGTCCAGTGTCCACAAGTGTCTGCAGAAATTCAAAATCTCCCTTATCCTGTAGTCACTTTTTTCACACCTGTGCCATCGAGCCTGTGACATAGCGTTGTGATATTCAGTGGGCCTCACACAATCCAAGTGTCCAGTGTCCACAAGTGTCTGCAGAAATTCAAAATCTCCCTTATCCTGTAGTCACTTTTTTCACACCTGTGCCATCGAGCCTGTGACATAGCGTTGTGATATTCAGTGGGCCTCACACAATCCAAGTGTCCAGTGTCCACAAGTGTCTGCAGAAATTCAAAATCTCCCTTATCCTGTAGTCACTTTTTTCACACCTGTGCTATCGAGCCTGTGACATAGCACTGTGATATTCAGTGGGCCTCACACAATCCAAGTGTCCAGTGTCCACAAGTGTCTGCAGAAATTCAAAATCTCACAGAAATTCAAAATCTCCCTTATCCTGTAGTCACTTTTTTAACACCTGTGCCATCGAGCCTGTGACATAGCACTGTGATATTCAGTGGGCCTCACACAATCCAAGTGTCCAGTGTCCACAAGTGTCTGCAGAAATTCAAAATCTCACAGAAATTCAAAATCTCCCTTATCCTGTAGTCACTTTTTTCACACCTGTGCCATCGAGCCTGTGACATAGCGCTGTGATATTCAGTGGGCCTCACACAATCCAAGTGTCCAGTGTCCACAAGTGTCTGCAGAAATTCAAAATCTCCCTTATCCTGTAGTCACTTTTTTAACACCTGTGCCATCGAGCCTGTGACATAGCACTGTGATATTCAGTGGGCCTCACACAATCCAAGTGTCCAGTGTCCACAAGTGTCTGCAGAAATTCAAAATCTCCCTTATCCTGTAGTCACTTTTTTCACACCTGTGCCATCGAGCCTGTGACATAGCACTGTGATATTCAGTGGGCCTCACACAATCCAAGTGTCCAGTGTCCACAAGTGTCTGCAGAAATTCAAAATCTCCCTTATCCTGTAGTCACTTTTTTCACACCTGCTGCATCGAGCCTGTGACATAGCGCTGTGATATTCAGTGGGCCTCACACAATCCAAGTGTCCAGTGTCCACAAGTGCCTGCAGAAATTCAAAATCTCCCAGAAATTCAAAATCTCCCTTATCCTGTAGTCACTTTTTTCACACCTGTGCCATCGAGCCTGTGACATAGCGCTGTGATATTCAGTGGGCCTCACACAATCCAAGTGTCCAGTGTCCACAAGTGTCTGCAGAAATTCAAAATCTCACAGAAATTCAAAATCTCCCTTATCCTGTAGTCACTTTTTTCACACCTGTGCCATCGAGCCTGTGACATAGCGCTCTGATATTCAGTGGGCCTCACACAATCCAAAAGTGTCCAGTGTCCACTAGTGTGTGCAGAAAATCTAAATCTCCCCTGTCCTATAGACACCTTGTACCTTGTTTTACATTACTATATACTTTGTTGGATTTTGTCTACATTTCTACCAAAAATGAGGAAGGCTGGTGGAAGAGGCCGTGGAATTGGGCGGGGGTTGGCAGCTGGTAATGATGGTGTTGGTGGTGGATCTGATGGTAGTGGCAAAAGCAAAATAGGACCGAATACAGGAGGTGTTGAGCCTGCGTCATCGTCTGGCTCCATAAGGTTTCGAAGGCTTAGTTTTCTAGGAGTTGGCAAACCGCTTTTAACGCCAGAGCATCAGGAAAAAGTTTTGTCTTACATTGCTGACTCAGCCTCCAGCTCTATCGCCTCCTCTTCTGAAGTTGTAAAAAGTAAAAGCACTGAGTCGTCATTGGAGGCTCATGTTCATGAACCACACCTTTCCTTGTGTCCTTCACCCCAACCAAGATTGAAGGATGACGCAGGCCATACTACTGATTACTCCATGGAGCTGTTTTCACATACCATGCCTGGATTATCAAGTGAAATGGTGAATTACCCAGGCCAAGATGAATCTGACATGGAGTGCACTGATGCACAGCCGCTGATAGATGATTCTGCTGGTACATTCACTCAGAGCACTACATTGTCCTCGCAGTGTACAGAGCCAGATTCTGACCCTGATGAGACTCAGGTGCCCCTTCCCGCACACTATACCACCATACACGGTGACACAGAGGAAGGTGCACATGACATTGAAGAGGAGGTGATGGATGACCCGGTTGTTGACCCAGATTGGCATCCATTGGGGGAAGAGGGTGCTGCTTCCAATAGCTCAGATGAGGAGCATCCACAGCAGACATCAACATCGCAACAGCTGTTATCTGGCAGGCCCGGAGCACTCCAAAGACAGGTTCCAAAAATCAAAAGAGTTGCTGGACAGCTTGACCAGAGGGTCAAAAGATCACAGCGTGCTAGGCCGCAAAATGTCTGCCAAAGTAGGAAGAGTGCAGTGTGGCACTTTTTTGAACAAAATCCTCATGATCAGGCCAAGGCTATCTGTAAGAAGTGCGCAAAGACCTTTAGCCGAGGGAAAAATCTGAAAAATTTGAATACCAGTTGCATGCTTAGACATTTAACCAGCATGCACTTGCAAGCGTGGACACAACACCAAACCTCAAGTGCCACATGTGCAACTGATCACAAAGAAGGTAGTCAGCAATGCTACATTGTTTCCCCCACTGTAAGCCCACCGGTTAGCACAGCAGCAAATGTTGAGGTGTCGTTGCAAGGCCACAGTAGTCAGGGAATCCCACTGTTATATCAACGAAATACTGAATCTAGGCCATCAGAAAGAACACCAACTCCATCACCATCATCAACCCTCTCTCAGTCCGCCCTGTCCACCGCTACTTCTACCATATGCAGCTCTCAAGTCCAGCTCACCCTCCCAGACACTATGAGTAGGTCAAGAAAGTACTCAGTCTCTCATCCGCGTACACTGGGTTTGAACGCCCACATTGCCAAACTAATCTTGTTTGAGATGATGCACTATCGGTTGGTGGAAAGCGCAGCTTTCCGCGAACTCATGGCCTATGCAGTACCACGCTATGACCTACCCAGTCGCCACTTCTTCTCTCGCAAAGCCATCCCAGCCCTCCACCATCATGTGAAAGACCGCATTGTCCATGCACTCAAGCAGTCAGTGAGTGGAAAGGTGCACCTCACAACTGATGCATGGTCCAGTCGGCATGGCCAGGGCCGTTACGTGTCCATCACTGCGCACTGGGTTAATGTGGTGGATGCAGGGTCCACAGGGGACAGCGGTGGTGGGACAGTGCTGCCTTGCCCACGGTATAGGAAACAGTTGGCTGTAGGCGTTCCACCCTCCTCCTCCTCCTCCTCCTCCAGAAACGAAAGCTCGTCCACAGAGCGCAGTCGTACGAGCACTCCATCTGCAGCTGCCACTGTTGCACACGAGGTGTCCCCCTATCGAGCAGCTAGTGGAAAGCGTCAGCAGGCTGTGTTGCAGATGATGTGTTTGGGCGACAGACACACTGCCGAGGTGCTGGCCGAGCACTTGAAGCGACAAACTGAGTTATGGCTGGGCAGTGTACATCTTGAGGCAGGCAAGGTAGTTAGTGATAACGGCCGTAATTTTGTGGCAGCCATAGCCCTTTCAAAACTCAGCCACATACATTGCTTGGCTCACACCTTGAACCTGGTGGTGCAGTGCTTCCTCAAAAATTATCCGGAGTTAACAGCCCTGCTCCATAAGGTGCGAAGACTGTGCGCGCACATCCGCCGGTCGCCTGTACACTCCGTTTGTATGCAGAAGCTGCAGCGATTGCTCCACTTTCCCAAACACCGCCTCATTATCGACATTGCAACAAGGTGGAACTCCACCCTGCACATGGTGGAGCGGCTGTGCGAGCAGAGGCAGGCCATAATGCATTTGTGGGAGGATACACGGCCAGGCACTTTGAGAGCAGACATGGAGTTGACAGGTGTGCAGTGGTCGAAGCTGAAAGACCTCTGTAAAGTCCTTCAGTGTTTTGAGGAATGCACACGGCTGGTAAGCGCAGACGACGCCATCCTAAGCATGAGCATCCCACTTATGCGTCTGCTCATGCAAACTTTGACGCACCTTAAGGAGCAGGCGTCTGCAGCCAATGTTGATGAGGAGGAAGAGGTGGAGGGAATCCTTGATGACATTCAGCCATTGTCTGCTCAGGGACCCCTCCTGGACGAGTTGGAGGAAGAAGAGGAGGAGGAGGATGATGATGGGGATGATTACTTAGGGGAGGAGGCTGCATCTCGTGGGGCAAGTGAAAATGTTGGCGTGGCAAGGTCTGGTACAGGGTTTGTGCGTGACTGGAGGGATGTGGATTTGCCAGAAAGTGCTCCTCCAACCAGCACTCGCAGTGCATCATTGACACCGGGAACATTGGCCCACATGTCAGATTATGCCTTGCGGATCCTAAAAAGGGACCCCCGCATTGCCAAAATGATGAACGATGACGACTACTGGTTGGCCAGCATCCTGGATCCACGCTATAAAAGCAAATTACAAAACATCATGCCACAGGAGAACCTTGACCTAATATTGGCTAATAAACAAGCAACTCTGGTAAATCGGTTGCTTGAGGCATTCCCAGCACACAGCAGCGGTGATGGTTCTCATACGAGCCACGAGCCGTACGGGCCAGGGGCAGCTTGGCAGAGGTGTTCATGGTGCACACAGCAGAAGTGGCGTTGGAGACAGGGGTTTCATGACAATGTTGTGGACTGATTTTTCAAGTACCGCTCACACAACTGGTAATACAGCATCGATGGAAAGTGACAGGAGACAGCAGTTGTCAACTATGGTTACAAACTACTTTTCCTCCCATATCGATGTTCTCCCACACAGGTCATTCCCCTTTGACTATTGGGCTGCTAAACTGGACACCTGGCCTGAATTGGCACAATATGCCTTACAGAAGCTCGCTTGCCCAGCTGCAAGTGTGCTATCGGAAAGAGTCTTCAGTGCAGCTGGATCAATCCTGACAGAAAAAAGGACCCGTCTGTCAACCCAAAATGTGGATGATCTAACCTTCATTAAAAAGAACCATGCATGGGTTTCCAAGGATTTTGTCCCACCTTCCCCTGATGACACATAGGGTGACAGAAAAATGGCTTGCTTTGGTCCACCTCTTCCTGGGACTTGACCTATTTCGCCTTTTGCATCAGCTGAATGTCCAACATCAGCATATGCCACTTTCTAAAACTCCCTAACTGTGCTGCCTCCCCCCCCATGGCCGGGGTCACCACCTAGCGCACGACACCGTGTGAGTGCCGTTGCCCTGGACAGGTGGGTAGGCCGACTCTTGGGCGCGGGCACTGGCACAGGGTCCCTCATAGTGCAATCAAGTGTCTCTGATGGTGGTGGTGCACACCCGACGTCAGACACACCGCCGTACTATGAGGGGCCCAGTGCCAGTACCGACGCCCACGAGTGAGCCCCCCTTGCTTGGGCAGGGCCCCAGCATTTGCAATCTTTACCTCTCCCTGCTCCTCAGCTGTGTAGTCTGGGCCGTCAAATCCATACTGTGCCTGACACCGTCTGAGCCTGCCTCCTGATGTATAGACATATCTTTTGAATGTGTACGCTATCCATACATGTTATCCGGGGATATGGTACCCTTTCTCACCTTTGTGCAATCACTTGCAAGCCATACTGTGCCTGACACCGTCTGAGCCTGCCTACTGATGTATAGACATATCTTTTGAATGTGTACGCTATCCATACATGTTATCCGGGGATACGGTACCCTTTCTCACCTTTGTGCAATCACTTGCAAGCCATACTGGGCCTTACACCGTCTGAGCCTGCCTCCTGATGTATAGACATATCTTTTGAATGTGTACGCTATCCATACATGTTATCCGGGGATATGGTACCCTTTCTCACCTTTGTGCAATCACGTGCAATCCATACTGGGCCTAACACCGTCTGAGCCTGCCTCCTGATGTATAGACATATATTTTGAATGTGTACGCTATCCATACAAGTTATCCGGGGATACGGTACCCTTTCTCACCTTTGTGCAATCACGTGCAAGCCATACTGGGCCTAACACCGTCTGAGCCTGCCTCCTGATGTATAAACATATATTTTGAATGTGTACGCTATCCATACATGTTATCCGGGGATACGGTACCCTTTCTCACCTTTGTGCAATCACGTGCAAGCCATACTGGGCCTAACACCGTCTGAGCCTGCCTCCTGATGTATAGACATATATTTTGAATGTGTACGCTATCCATACATGTTATCCGGGGATACGGTACCCTTTCTCACCTTTGTGCAATCACGTGCAAGCCATACTGGGCCTAACACCGTCTGAGCCTGCCTCCTGATGTATAGACATATCTTTTGAATGTGTACGCTATCCATACATGTTATCCGGGGATACGGTACCCTTTCTCACCTTTGTGCAATCATGTGCAAGCCATACTGGGCCTAACACCGTCTGAGCCTGCCTCCTGATGTATAGACATATATTTTGAATGTGTACGCTATCCATACATGTTATCCGGGGATACGGTACCCTTTCTCACCTTTGTGCAATCACGTGTAACCCATACTGGGTGTGAGAACGGCTGGTGAGCTGTTAAGCAAGCTACAGCACCTGTGGTTTGCACACGTAAGTTTTTCATTTTTTTCAGGAATGACGGTTAGGCCTAATTCCGGAACTGCGGTTGACCTACACTTACTGGGAAATCATCGTTCGCGAGTAATAATTGTAATCAGTGATCCCCATCACTAACGTTGTTCAGCGGGTTATCTGCACCTGTAATCGACAAACGCTGGCCTTTTCAGTGTAGCGCACATGCAGCCACGGACATGTAAGGGCATGACACACCAGTTATTGGCCAATCTCATGTGCCAGAGCCTCACGTGTCCCTCTAGTAAGCCAGACTCGCACCGCGGGGCATGACGGAGTCTCGTTCGTTAACAGAATTAAGCTTGCAATGTGTGCATCTGTTCTGTAGCTGGCATGGTTGAGGTTGCCCGTGTTGAGTCAAATTACGCCGTAGGCTCCACTCCTGGTGGTGCCCTTCTGGACATTCCTTTAAGGTTCAGCTTTGCAACCATACTGCCCACGTAAAACAAACACTTTGCCTTCATGAATGCTGTTTGGAGGGTCATGTCTCGTGGGAATAACGCCGCCCAATCAGTTAACCTGCTAGAGAGATCCTTTGTTGCTCCCAAGCATGACATCACACTCCCTAGGAGGAAGGTAATGCCACTTTGGCGACCATACTCCTGGGGGCGACACAAGTGCACTGATGCCCAGCCACTGCTCGATGAATCTGCTGGTACATTGACCTAGACCACTACATTCCCCTCGCACGCTACCCTGCCTGAATCTGACCCTGATGAAACGCAGGTTACCCTTCCCATATACAGTTCCATCTTACACGATGACAAAGAGGAAGCTGCAGATGAAAGTGCAGGTTCGGCCCACCCGTCATCAGACACACCACCGTACTATCAGGGGCCCTGTGCCAGTGCCGTCGCCAACGAGTGGGCCCCCCCTGCTTGCTCAGGATCACAGCACTTGCAAGGTTGAAATACTGTGCAGTGAGATGGAAGATGGGGACGACGAGGAGTCCAGACTAGTACAGGGATTCCCTAGCGAGGAGACTTATTTGATTGTTTTCAATGTTGGGACAGCAATTTTTGGGGAGCACTATACTCTGGAGAATGATAGATGGGGCCCACCATACACTGGAACATTCCAAAGGTGGACATCAGACACTGGAGCAGCATTTACAGGGCCCATTATACACTAGAGCATTAGAAATGGGGCCCATTATGTTTGGAGCATTATTTGGGCCCATAAGACAGTGGAGCTTCATCCATGGGGACCAACATATACTGTAGCATTATGTGGAGCTCATCATATACTGTTTCAAACATTATATGGGACCAATGATTCTGTATGGAGAAATAGATGGGCCTCGTCATGAGATGTAAAAAGTGAAGTATTTTTCATTGTACTATACCGCTATTTCTCTGCCGTATCGGAGCATGATGAGTTGTGGTATTATGTGTTAAAGGGGCGCTCTTTCGCCCAGGGCACATGAAAACCTGGAGCCAGCCCTACCCCCCCACAACTTTAGCCAAATAACCCCCATTTTTCAGTGCGTAACTTGTATTATGAAGTTAATTAATGTTGACCAGCTTAAGTAAGAAGAATTGATGCTTTTGACATTCAAATGAGCACTGTAGGTGTGTTTCCTGTCCTCCTCTCACTGCCGACTTTTATTCCCCATTGACTTACATTGGGTTTCGTGTTTCAGGACGACCCCGACTTTTCCCTATAATCGGCCGATCTTGCTCGACCCGACTTTTGGAAAAGTCGGGTTTCACGAAACGAAACTCGACCATAAAAAACCAAAAGTCGCTCAACTCTATTTGTAACGATAGTTGACAACTGCTGTCTCCTGTCACTTGCAATCGATTCAGTATTACAAGTCGTGTGAGCGGTACTTGAAAAATCAGTCCACAACATGGTCATCAAACCCCTGTCTCCAACGCCACTTCGGCTGTGTGCACCACAAACACCTCTTCCATTGTGCCCACTACGGCTTGTGGGAGAACCAGCACGGCTGCTGTGTGCTGGGAATGCCTCAAACAAATGGTTTAACAGAGTTGCATGTTTGTTAGCCAATATTATCTCTACATTCTACTGTGGCATGATGTTCTGTAATTTGCCTTTATAGCGTGGATCCAGGATGCTAGCCAACCAGTAGTCGTCATCCTTCATCATTTTGGCAATGCGGGGATCCCTTTTTAGGATACGCAAGGCATAATCACACATGTGGGCCAATGTTCCAGGTGTCAATGATGCACTACCAGTGGTGGGTGGAGGAGCACTTTCTGGCAAATCAACATCCCTCCAGTCACACACAAACCCTGTACCTGACCTTGGCACACCAACATTTTCTCTTGCCCCCTGAGAAGCATCCTCCACCCCAAAATAATCATCCCCCTCATCTTCCTCCTCCTCTTCCTCCACCTTGTCCAGATCAGTTGCCCTCACTGACAATGGCTGACTGTAATCAAGGCTACCCTCCTCCTCTTCCTCCTCCTCTGCTGCAGACGCCTGATCCTTAATGTGCGTCAAAGTTTGCATGAGCAGACGCATAAGTGGGATGCTCATGCTTATGATGGCGTCGTCTACCAGCCGTGTGCATTCCTCAAAACACTGAAGGACTTTACAGAGATCTTTCAGCTTTGACCACTGCACACCCGACAACTCCATGTCTGCTGTTGTGAACTCATTTTCTGGTTTACCTCTGACTTCTGGTGAGGGTGGTGGAGCTGGCTGTGTTGACAGAGGAGTCGTGAGTTCTCCATCCGGGCTCCCTGTGGTGGTGACAGCAGGTAATGAAGCTGATCTAAATGGCAGAGACCTGCCACCTGAGGAGGAGGACTGTGATTGGACATCGGGAGTCTCTGACTGGATTTAAGACAGCCGATTCCCTAATTTTGTGCTGGTGATTTTTTCCTGCCCTGAGGTTCTGGTTTCCAGTTCTGTTCCTGCCTTCTCAAGCTAAGTGTGCTCTGCTATTTTTTCACATGAGATTTGGTCTGGTTTATTCAGTTTTTGTGGTCAGCCAGCCCCTGCTGGGGCTGTGCTGAATTTCCATTCTTATGTCTCTGTTTATGCCAGTTTGCTTATTGTCCCTGATCAGATTGGTCTCTTTTTGCTCTGTCTTCAGAATATACCAGAGTGCTGATATAGGGAATTGAAGTCTAGCGACTTCAGGGTTTTTGTTATCAGAAAGTATTGGACATTTTTTGGCAGGGTTTTGTGCGTGATTGCAGACAGCATCTTTCCTTTCCTGTCCTTTCTAGTTAGTGTGGGCCCCATCGTTTGCTCAGCCTATTTTTTTATCTGTGTTTGTGTTTTCATCTTGTCTCACTGACAATACATGTTTGGGGGCTGTCTATTGCTTTGGGGTCTGCTCTGGGGCAGTTTAGATTTCCCCTTTTCTTGCTTTAGGCTTATTTAGTTCTCCGTCTGTGACGAGGTGTCAAGGATCATCGTAGGTACGCTCCACGGCTACTCCTAGCTGTGTGGATAGGATCAGGGGTCTGCAATCCGCTTAGTTACCAACCTCTCTTGTTTTCTGTGGCTTAGCTTGTTTTTGTTTTTCCTCCTCGGTGACTCATTCATAACAGTCTGCCCTCAAACTGCCTGCCCTTGTATCCTCTCACAAATGCATTACAGCCTGCCTCTGTTTGCACAGCCTCTCAACCATGTGCATGGTGGAGTTCCACCTTGTTACAATGTCTATGATTAGGCAGTGCTTGGGGAGGTGGAGCGATCGCTGCAGCTTCTGCATACGACTGGAGTGTACGGGCGAGCGACGGATGTGCGAGCACAGTCTTTGCACCTTATAGAGCAGGGCTGTTAACTTCAGATAATTATTAGGAAGCACTGCACCACCAGGTTCAAGGTGTGAGCCTGGCAAGGTATGTGTCTGAGTTTTGCAAGGGCTATGGCTGCCACAAAATTCTGGCCATTATCACTGACTACCTTGCCTGGCTCAAGATGTAGACTACCCAGCCATGACTCAGTTTGTCGCTGCAAGTAGTCGGCCAGTACCTCCGCGGTGTGTCTGTTGTCGCCCAAAGACATCATCTATAAAACAGCCTGCTGCCGCTTACCACTAGCTGTTTGATAGTGGTACACCTTGTGTGCAACACTGGCAGCTGCAGATGGAGTGCTCGTGTGACTGTGCTCTGTCGACTAGCTTTCACTTCTGTAGGAGGAGGGTCGAACGCCTACAGCCAACTGTTTCCTATACCGTGGGCTAGGCAGCACTGTTCCACCGCCGCTGTCCCCTGTGGAGCCTGCATCCACCACATTAACCCTGTGCACAGTGATGGACACCTAACAGCCCTGGCCATGCCTATTGGCCCATGCATCTGTTGTGAGGTGCACCTTTCCACTCACTGATTGTTTTAGTGCATGGACAATGCGGTCTTTGACATGCAGGTGGAGGGCAGGGATGGCTTTTCGAGAAAAGAAGTGCCAACTGGGTAGGTCATAGCATGGGACAGCATAGGCCATGAGCTCTCGGAATGCTTCGCTTTCAACCAAACGGAAGGGCATCATCTCTAATGAGATCAGTTTGGCAATGAGTATGAGTACTTTCTTGTCCTACTCAGAGTGTCTGGTAGGGTGAGCTGGACTTGAGAGCTGCATATGGGGGAACTAGCGGTGGACCTTACGGACTGAGAGGGGGTTAGTGATGGTGGTGGTGGTGATGGCCTAGATTCAGTCTTTCCTTGCAAAAACATTGTGATTCCCAGACTGCTTTGCCTTGCGACGACACCTCAACATTTCTTGCTGGTGGTGTGCTTACCAGTGGGCTTTCAGTGGGAGAAGCGATGGAGTGTTGCTGGCTACCTTCAGTCGGAGCAGGTGCACATGTGCTATCTGAGGTTTTGTATTCAGTCCACGCTTGCAAGTGCACGGTGGTTAAATGTCTAAGCATGCAACTGGTATTCAAATTCCAGAGATTTTTACCTCGGCTAAAGAGCCCTTCCACACTTCATACACATAACCTTTGCCTCATCAATAAGATTTTGGTCAAAAAAGTGCCACACTGCCGTATTTCTACTTTGGTATAAATTTTCAGGGCTCGCACGCTGTGCTAATTTGACCGTCTGGCTAAGCTGTCCTGCAATTTTGTTTTTTTTTAGCAAGTTTTTGTACAGCTACGGGCCTGCCAGATAACCCCTGCTGCGATGTTGATTCCTGCTGTGGATCCTTCTCCTCTTCTGAGCTATTGCCAGCGCCACCCTCTTCCCCCAATGGATGCCAATCCGGGTCAATAACTGGGTCATCCATCACCTCCTCTTCAATTTCATCTGCACCTTCCTCTGTATCACCGTGTAAGGTGGTATAGTATGCGGGAAGGGGCACCTGAGTTTCATCAGGGTCTGATTCTAGCTCAGTAGACTGCGAGTGAAATGTTTTGCTCTGGGTCAATGTACCAGCATAATCATCTAGCAGTGGCTGTGCATTAGTGCACTCCATGTCAGATTCATCTTGGACTGGGGAATTCAGGTTTTGACTTGGTAACCCAGGCATGGTATGTGAAAAGAGCTGCATGGAGTAATCTGAAGTGTGGCCTGCCGCATCCTTCACTTTTGGTGTGGGTGAAGGACACAAGGAAAGGTGTTGTTCCTGACCAGAAGCCTGCACTGACGACTCAGTGCTTGCAGTTTTTGAAACTTCATAAGAGAAGCCAATAGAGTTGGAGGCTGTTTCGGCAATGTAAGCAAAAACCTGTTGCTGATGCTCCGGCTTTAAAAGCGGTTTACCTACTCCCAGAAAAGGGAACCTTAAAGGCCTTCTTGTGTCAGACGATGATGCAGGCTCAAAACCTCCTGCCTTAGCTGCTATTGTGCTTTTGGCATAACCAGCAGATGCACCACCACCACCAGTACCAGTACTGTATCAGAAGTGTATAGCTGTATAGGATTTTGGGGAAAATGTCAATCTCCG
This sequence comes from Dendrobates tinctorius, assembly GCF_039654945.1. Classification (NCBI taxonomy): domain Eukaryota; kingdom Metazoa; phylum Chordata; class Amphibia; order Anura; family Dendrobatidae; genus Dendrobates; species Dendrobates tinctorius. The sequence continues at coordinate 7,396,780 of NW_027361913.1, read as the reverse complement.
TATATTTGTTTCCAGAGTCACACACAGACGCTCTGCCAGTATGTATTTGACCGTAATACAACCAGCAGATATACGGTACTGTATCAGAAACGGACAGCTCTATGCAGTGTATGGAAAAATGGAAATGTCCGTATATGTATTTATGGACGCACACACACACGCTGTCTCTGTATAGATGTGACAGTAATCCAAACAGCAGATGTACGATAGTGTTTGAAAAGCGGACACCTCTATACGGTGTACGTATGGAAAATTTTAAATCTCCGTCTATTTTTTTCCAGAGTCACACACATGCTGTCTCTGTATAGATGTGACCATAATCCAAACAGCAGATATACGATACTGTTTGAGAAGCGGACAGCTCCATACGGTGTATGTATGGAAAATTTTAAATCTCTGTCTATTTTTTACCGGAGTCACACACACACGCTGTCTCTGTATAGATGTGACCGTAATCCAAACAGCAGATATACGATACTGTTTGAGAAGTGGACAACTCTGTATGGTGTATGTATGGAAAATTTTAAATCTCCATCTATTTTTTTTCCGGAGTCACACACACACGCTGTCTCTGTATAGATGTGACCGTAATCCAAACAGCAGATTTACGATATTGTTTGAGACGCGGACAGCTCTATACGGTGTATATATGGGAAGAGGTAAATCTCCGTCTATTTTTTGTTACGGAGTCACACACATATAGCATGTATTTGTCCGTGATACCAGCCGGTACACGGTAGTGTGTGAGGAGCGTACACCTCTATATGGTGTGTGAAAAAATGAACGCTCGGTAACTGTGCAAAAAAAAAAAGGAATAAAAGTATCTTTGCTTTGAAAAAAGCAGTGTGCACAGCAGTGTGCACACAGCAATGCAGCTGTTAGGTAGCCTTTTAAGGCAACCTAATAACCACCAGCGCTGCTGCACACAAAAAATCCTCCCTGTCACTGCACACTAACGGTACAGTGAAAATGGCTATCAGCAGAAGCACAGATTTTTTTTCTTTCCTGCCTAAACACTCTCCCTATTGAGAACGAGCAGCAGCAACCTCTCCCTATGCTAAGATCGGCAGAAGTAAAATGGCAGTCGGCGTTCGGGGCTTTTATAGACACTGTGACGCCACACAAAGCAAGCCAATCACTGCAATGCCCTTTTCTAAGATGGTGGTGGCTGCTGCCCAAGTCATCGCGTTGCCCACAGTGTGCTTCCTTGCTCATTGGCAGAGAAAAGGCACCTGAAAGCATTATGGGAAAAGCGACTTTGGCGCTCAGTCGGCGACCGCATGGCCGACCTCACGCTATGGTCGGTTTTCGATCGGCGAAACCCGACTTTAGCGATAGTCGGCGAATTTGAATTTGACCGACCCGTTTCGCTCAACTCTAGTCCTAGTGTAATGAACACTATTTAAGGAATGCCAGTAAACGAACATAACCACAAGCCTTGAAAACACCAGCTTTCCTCTTTACAAGATATGGACGATGATGGTACAGACGCCGACTTTGAAATTTACCACACCCACACCAAGAAGATGAAGATCACAGCTGCAAAAAATGTGCAAAAAAGGCCGTGAATTTCTGGAAAATAATTTTCTCTTGGGCAAACTTTCCCTCTTACTAAAGTGGTATCGAATGATGCATACACAGCTCTCATGTCTACTCAGCGTGAGATGATTGAAAAATGATGTATTCTGATTTATCCATGTCCACTTTTTGAAAGCGAGCAGAAAAGAAGGATGATATAGTGGGAAGACATGTGATTTTGGTCTGTAAGGAGGTGATGTCATGAACAGATAGGTAGATCTGTGTGTCATCGGCGTAGTGATGATCTTGCAAACTGTGCCATTACATTAGCTGTCCCAGTCTGAAGGTGTAGATGGTGAATAGTAGGGGTTCTAGAACTGAGCCTTGGGGAACACAGGTGTCGAGGTGAGGAGGTGGTGTGGGAGAGGGAGACAATGAATGTCCACCTAACAGTCTTGTTATTTTTTAAAGACTCGGCTGATAACCCCAAAAAGGCCACTTGCACCACCGGCCATGCGTGTATCAGCAAGGGTTGCAAAACTACCAGCCATACCACCACCAGCAAAGCACCTGACTTTGCTGGTTGAACACCAGGCTCCATGAACGGTGTCTGCAGGTGATACCACTGATTCTTCCACTGTTGTGCGTGCAAGCCAATCCCCTGTCCATGATACATGCAAAGATGCCTCCTGTCCTGCATCTGTAGTTGCACACAAACTCAACTAGCACCATTAACAAGCACGTCCTGGTCTCAATGCAGCGTTCAGTTGTCTATACCCCAGTAGTTGGAACGCTAGTGGAAATACGCAGCGAACACCACAATCCTAACTTCACACCTTTCGCATCTGCTTGCACTCAAAATGTATCATTTTAGGCTCGTGGTGGACGAAAGCTTAACGCAACCTGATGGCGGTGACCGTCACAAGGTACTCAGTCCCCACCCGCCACAATTTCTCTGTGTCTGCCGTCACAACATTGCACAAGCAAGCACTTGTCCCACATTACCCTGGCCCTCAACAACGCTCTTACAGGGAAAGTGCACCTAACCACGGACACTTGGACAAATCATTGTGGGCAGCGATGGTATATCTTGCTATCTTGCAGACAGAGCAGTGGGGTAGCGTAGAAGAAGTCAGTTGGACATTGGGAGACCATGTCACAGATGTGTGGAGGTGACAGGTTGTGGAAGGCTTTGTATGTCATAGTTAGGGATTTGAATTGGAGCCTATGGGCAATAGGAAGGCAGTGAAGGGTCTGTCATAGAGGAGAGGCTGGGGAATAATGGAGGGACAGTTGGATTACTCTGGCAGCAGAGTTTAGGATAGATTTGAGTGGTGCAAGAGTGCTAGAGGAGAGGCCAGAGAGTAGAAGCTTGCAATAGTCAAGGAGGGAGATCATGAGGGTGTGCACAAACATTTTTGAGTTGTAGTGGGCAGGAGGAGGCAAGGGCTTGTATGTAGCTTGAAAGAGAGGGAAGAGTTGAGGATCACAGTGAGGCCACGAAAATGTGGGACTATTTGTCCTGGTGTGCAGTCCCGGTATTACACAGGCACGTGTCCCACAGCATTACCCGTGCCCTAAGCAATGCTGTTACTTGTAAAGTCCACCTAACCACAAACACGTGGACTAGTGCATGTGGTCAGGGATGGTACATCTCACTGAGGGCACACTGGGTTAACATAGTGGAAGCCGGGACCCACTCCGACCTTGGTATGGTGCACGTCCTCCCAACCCCAAGTATTGCGGGCCCTACGTCAATCTAGGTTGCCCCCCAGTCTACAGCTCCTGCACCTCCTACTCCTCCTTGGCCTCCTCTTCAGCCTCCATCTCCAAAAGTTGCGCATCAGTCACAAGCTGGAAGCACTCCAGCACTGCCACATCAAAGCGGCAACAGGCTGTGCTGAAGCTAATATGCTTAGGTGACAAACCGCACAATGATGAAGAGTTGTGTACAGCTCTGAAAGAGCAGGCAGATCTCTGGCTGACACCATAGAACCCACAGCCAGGCAAGGTTGTGTGTGACAATGGCTGGAACCTGGTGGCTGCTTTGTGGTGAGGCGAGCTCACACATGTGCCATGCCTGGCTCATGTGCTTAACTTCATTGGTCAACATTTTCTGCAAAGTCACACGGAGCTGCTAGATCTGCTAGGAAAAGTACAACACTCTGCGTACCCATTTTAGAAAGTGAGCTACAGCTTCATCCGCCCTTGTCGTGATTCAGCAGTGCTTGCAGCTTCTGGCTCACTGACTGGTGTGTGATGTCCCCAGGCATTGGAACTCTACACTGCAGATATTGCAAAGGATGTGTGAGCAGAAGAGGGAAGTTAGTGACTAGTCTACCAGCATCAACAGGGTTGTCAGTATTCAGTTCTGACTTCACACATAAGATCTCAGGAGTGGACATGGATGTCTGATATGTGTAACATCCTCCAAAACTTTGAGGAATCCACCAAGAGGGTGACTGTCAATTACACCATAATTAACGTCTCCATCCTGCTTATCTGTGTTCTAATTTGAATATTGAATGTTATTATAGAGCGAAAACATATTTACAGTTTAACAGTTTCAAACACAATAGTCTTAACAGCAAAAACAATAATCCAATAATTTAACCCAAATAAAATCACCCTGCTCATGACAGCTTACAATCTACACTAAGTAACAATGATAACAAAAAAATTAACCCAAACAAAACAATCCTGCTCGTGACAACTTACAATCTAAAATGAGGTTGGGGAGCTTAAAAATACAGGGGTGTATTTACAAGAAGGTATTTACAATGATGTTTGCACTATGATCTTACTGAGGTTTTTTGTAAGTGTTGTAGGCCTGAGGACAAGGAGGAGGACAGCATGGTCAGTCGTCCCCTTGTTGATGACACGTAAGTATTGACTGTTAGCAGTCTTGCATGCATGGTTGAGTTTATGTTACTCTGACTTTCCTGTCACCCTCACGTTATCAAAATTTTGGGTGACGACCAATACTGATTGGTTGTCACCCAAAATGTATTATTATTCCAGAGGCAGACAGGTGTACTAAAACATTGCAGGAACAGAGGGTCCTTCTTCCAGAATGCTTAAAAAAATTCACATCTGAAAACATTGCCAGCAGAGGTCTAAGTTTGTTGGCCAAGCAAGGAGTACAGGTGAGAGAGACACAACTCCAAGACAGCAAAGACAGTCGAACACTAGCAAAGTTTTGGGAGAGTTTTCTCAAACCCTCCAATCGCCCTGTCCCTGATGCACAGAGGACTCTAACATGGAGCGCAAGTTTTTGAAAATGCTAAGGGAGTACCTTGCTGACTGTACCAACTTCCTCTGGCATTCCTCTGTGCCTTCTAATTATTGGTTATCCAGGCTGGACACGTGGCATGAACTGGCTCTCTTTACTGCTCACGTGCGCTGTACTCACGGTCAAGGAGAGCACAGCGCCTCACTGTCTGGTGGTTACTGGCCAAACGGCACCTTGGTAAATGGCAGTACCGCTTTTAGAGACAATGGGAACTGTCCTTTGCAGCTCCACAGCTCTAAGGACGGAGCACGCCACTCAGCCTACTAAGCGTTGCTTCTCCACGCCAAAAATCTTTAATGTCTTGCCCGATTTCTCTTAAGTTGGCCCCATGCCTCTAGTTCACGGGGTCTAACTGCTGGATTTTGCCGCAGTGTCGGTGCTTTGCGTGAATAGTGCACTGCCCCCCTTTGCCTCCTCTTTAGCCTCCAGCTCAAAAAGGTTGAACATCAGTCACAAGCTGGAAACACTGCAGCACTGCCTATTCAAAGCGGGAACAGGCAGTGCGGAAGCTAATATGCTTCTGTGGAAAACAATGAAGAAAGGAATGTCCAGCTCCACGATGTAGTGAATACTTAAATCATTTTATTCACTTCAAAGGTGAGGTTGAAATGCCAGCATAGAAAAACAAGGCTTGCGTTCTCAACGCATTTCTGGTGACTTCGCAAAGTCACCAGAAATGCATTGAGAACGCAAGCCTTGTTTTTCTATGCTGGCCTTTTAACCTCACCTTTGAAGTGATTAAGTGAATAAAAACATTTATGTATTCACTACATCGTGGAGCTGGACATTCCTTTCTTCATTGTTTTAAATCAAGCACTTTGGCACAGCGGTCTAGTGCTCCGATGTCAGGATGCTGTTAATGGTGAGCTGGATCTTTTCATTGAATTTATTACTTTCTGTGGAAAACGCCACAATGCTGAAGAGTTGTGGACAGCTATGAAACAGCAGGCATATCGGTGGATGAGACCGCTAAACCCACAGCCAGGCATGTTTGTGTGTGACAATGGGAGGAACCTGGTGGCAGCTCTTTGGTGAGGCGAGCTCATACATGTGCCATGTCTGGCTAATGCGCGTAACCAAATTGGTCAATGTTTTTTGAAAAGCGACACGGAGCTGACAGATCTGCTGGTAAAAATACAACGCTCTAAATTTCCATTTTAGAAAGTCAGCTACAGCTTTATCCGCCCTTTCCGTGATTCAGCAGCACTTGCTGCTTCTGGCTCACCGACTGGTGTGTGATGCCCCCAGGCCTTGGAACTCTACACCGCAGATGTAGGAAAGGATTTCTGAGCAGAAGAGGGCAGTTCGTGACTAATCTACCAGCATCAACAAGGTTGTCGGTATTCAGTTCTGTCTTTACTAGAGTTGAGCGACTTTTGGTTTTTTAGGGTCGCGTTTCGTTTCGTGAAACCCGACTTTTCCAAAAGTCGGGTCGAGCAAGATCGTCCGATTATAGGGAAAAGTCGGGGTCATCCCGAAACACGAAACCCAATGTAAGTCAATGGGGAATAAAAGTCGGCAGTGAGAGGAGGACAGGAAACACACCTACAGTGCCCATTTGAATGCCAAAAGCATCAATTCTTCTTACTTAAGCTTGTCAACCTTAACTAACTTCATAATACAAGTTACGCACTGAAAAATGGGGGTTATTTGGCTAAAGTTGTGGGGGGGAGGGCTGGCTGCAGGTTTTCATGTGCCCTGGGCGAAAGAGCGCCCCTTTAACACATACCACAACTCATCATGCTCCGATACGGCAGAGAAATAGCGGTATAGTACAATGAAAAATACCTCACTTTTTACATCTCATGACGAGGCCCATCTATTTCTCCATACAGAATCATTGGTCCCATATAATGTTTGAAACAGTATATGATGAGCTCCACATAATGCTACAGTATATGTTGGTCCTCATGGATGAAGTTCCACTGTCTTATGGGCCCAAATAATGCTCCAAACATAATGGGCCCCATTTCTAATGCTCTAGTGTATAATGGGCCCTGTAAATGCTGCTCCAGTGTCTGATGTCCACCTTTGGAATGTTCCAGTGTATGGTGGGCCCCATCTATCATTCTCCAGAGTATAGTGCTCACCAAAAATTGCTGTCCCAACATTGAAAACAATCAAATAAGTCTCCTCGCTAGGGAATCCCTGTACTTGTCTGGATTCCTCGTCGTCCCCATCTTCCATCTCACTGCACAGTATTTCAACTTTGCAAGTGCTGTGATCCTGGGCAAGCAGGGGGGGCCCACTCGTTGGCGACGGCACTGGCACAGGGCCCCTGATAGTATGGTGGTGTGTCTGATGGCGGGTGGGCCGAACCTGCACTTTTATCTGCAGCTTCCTCTTTGTCACCGTGTAAGATGGAACTATATCTGGGAAGGGTAACCTGAGTTTCATCAGGGTCAGATTCAGGTCGTGTAGCGTGCGAGGGGAATGTAGTGGTCTGGGTCAATGTACCAGCAGATTCATCGAGCAGTGGCTGGGCATCAGTGCACTTGTGTCGCCCCCAGGAGTACGGTCGCCACAGTGGCATTACCTTCTTCCTAGGGAGTGTGATGTCATGCTTGGGAGCAACGAAGGATCTCTCTAGCAGGTTAACTGATTGGGCGGCGTTATTCCCACGAGTCATGACCCTCCAAACAGCGTTCATGAAGGCAAAGTGTTTGTTTTACGTGGGCAGTATGGTTGCAAAGCTGAACCTAAAAGGAATGTCCAGAAGGGCACCACCAGGAGTGGAGCCTACGGTTAAATTCGACTCCACCTGGGAAACCTCAACCATGCCAGCTACAGAACAGATGCACACATTGCAAGCTTAATTCCGTTAACGAACGAGACTCCGTCATGCCCCACGGTCCGAGTCCGGCTTACTAGAGGGACACGTGAGGTTCTGGCACATGAGATTGGCCAATAACTGGTGTGTCATGCCCTTACATGTCCGTGGCTGCATGTGCGCTACACTGAAAAGTCCAGCGTTTGTCGCTTACAGGTGCAGATAACCCGCTGAACAACGTTAGTGATGGGGATCACTGATTACAATTATTACCCGCGAACAATGATTTCCCAGTAAGTGCAGGTCAACCGCAGTTCCGGAATTAGGCCTAACCGTCATTCCTGAAAAAATGAAAAACTTACGTGTGCAAACCACAGGTGCTGTAGCTTGCTTAACAGCTCGCCAGCCATTCTCACGCCCAGTATGGATTACACGTGATTGCACAAAGGTGAGAAAGGGTACCGTATCCCCAGATAACATGTATGGATAGCGTACACATTCAAAATATATGTCTCAGGAGGCAGGCTCAGACAGTGTTAGGCCCAGTATGGATTGCACGTGATTGCACAAAGGTTAGAAAGGGTACCGTATCCCCGGATAACATGTATGGATAGCGTACACATTCAAAATATATGTCTCAGGAGGCAGGCTCAGACGGTGTTAGGCCCAGTATGGATTGCACGTGATTGCACAAAGGTTAGAAAGGGTACCGTATCCCCAGATAACATGTATGGATATCGTACACATTCAAAATATATGTCTCAGGAGGCAGGCTCAGACGGTGTTAGGCCCAGTATGGATTGCTCGTGATTGCACAAAGGTTAGAAAGGGTACCGTATCCGCGGATAACATGTATGGATAGCGTACACATTCAAAATATATGTCTCAGGAGGCAGGCTCAGACGATGTTAGGCCCAGTATGGATTGCACGTGATTGCACAAAGGTTAGAAAGGGTACCGTATCCCCGGATAACATGTATGGATAGTGTACACATTCAAAATATATGTCTCAGGAGGCAGGCTCAGACGGTGTTAGGCCAAGTATGGATTGCACGTGATTGCACAAAGGTTAGAAAGGGTACCGTTTCCCCGGATAACATGTATGGATAGCGTACACATTCAAAATATATGTCTATATATCAGGAGGCAGGCTCAGATGGTGTTAGGCCCAGTATGGATTGCACGTGATTGCACAAAGGTTAGAAAGGGTACCGTTTCCCTGGATAACATGTATGGATAGCGTACACATTCAAAATATATGTCTATACATCAGGAGGCAGGCTCAGACGGTGTCAGGCACAGTATGGATTTGACGGCCCAGACTACACAGCGGAGGAGCAGGGAGAGGTAAAGATTGCAAATGCTGGGGCCCTGCCCAAGCAAGGGGGCCCACTCGTGGGCGTCGGTACTGGCACTGGGCCCCTCATAGTATGGCGGTGTGTCTGATGGCGGGTGTGCACCACCACCGTCAGAGACACTTGATTGCACTATGAAGGACCCTGTACCAGTGCCCGTGCCCAAGAGTCGGCCTACCCATCTGTCCAGGGCAACGGCACTCGCACGGTGTCGTGCGCTAGGTGGTGACCCCGGCCATGGGGGGGGAGGCAGCACAGTTAGGGAGTTTTAGAAAGTGGCATATGTTGATGTTGGACATTCAGCTGATGCAAAAGGTGAAATAGGTCAAGTCCCAGGAAGAGGTGGACCAAAGCAAGCCATTTTTCTGTCACCCTATGTGTCATCAGAGGAAGGTGGGACAAAATCCTTGGAAACCCATGCGTGGTTCATTTTAATGAAGGTTAGATCATCCACATTTTGGGTTGACAGACGGGTCCTTTTTTCTGTCAGGATTGATCCAGCTGCACTGAAGACTCTTTCCGATAGCACACTTGCAGCTGGGCAAGCGAGCTCCTGTAAGGCATATTGTGCCAATTCAGGCCAGGTGTCCAGTTTAGTGGCCCAATAGTCAAAGGGGAATGACCTGTGTGGGAGAACATCGATATGGGAGGAAAAGTAGTTTGTAACCATAGTTGACAACTGCTGTCTCCTGTCACTTTCCATCGATGCAGTATTACCAGTTGTGTGAGCGGTACTAGAAAAATCAGTCCACAACATTGTCATGAAACCCCTGTCTCCAACGCCACTTCTGCTGTGTGCACCACGAACACCTCTGCCAAGCTGCCCCCGGCCCGTACGGCTCGTGTGAGAACCATCACCGCTGCTGTGTGCTGGGAATGCCTCAAGCAACCGATTTACCAGAGTTGCTTGTTTATTAGCCAATATTAGGTCAAGGTTCTCCTGTGGCATGATGTTTTGTAATTTGCCTTTATAGCGTGGATCCAGGATGCTGGCCAACCAGTAGTTGTCATCGTTCATCATTTTGGCAATGCGGGGGTCCCTTTTTAGGATCTGCAAGGCATAATCTGACATGTGGGCCAATGTTCCCGGTGTCAATGATGCACTGCGAGTGCTGGTTGGAGGAGCACTTTCTGGCAAATCCACATCCCTCCAGTCACGCACAAACCCTGTACCAGACCTTGCCACGCCAACATTTTCACTTGCCCCACGAGATGCATCCTCCTCCCCTAAGTAATCATCCCCATCATCCTCCTCCTCCTCCTCTTCTTCCTCCACCTCATCCAGGAGAGGTCCCTGAGCAGACAATGGCTGAATGTCATCAAGGATTCCCTTCTCCTCTTCCTCCTCATCAACATTGGCTGCAGACGCCTGCTCCTTAAGGTGCGTCAAAGTTTGCATGAGCAGACGCATAAGTGGGATGCTCATGCTTAGGATGGCGTCATCTGCGCTTACCAGCCGTGTGCATTCCTCAAAACACTGAAGGACTTTACAGAGGTCTTTCAGCTTCGACCACTGCACACCTGTCAACTCCATGTCTGCTCTCAAAGTGCCTGGCCGTGTATCCTCCCCAAATGCATTATGGCCTGCCTCTGCTCGCACAGCCGCTCCACCATGTGCAGGGTGGAGTTCCACCTTGTTGCAATGTCGATAATGAGGCGGTGGTTGGGAAGGTGGAGCAATCGCTGCAGCTTCTGCATATGAACGGAGTGTACAGGCGACCGGCGGATGTGCGCGCACAGTCTTCGCACCTTCTGGAGCAGGGCTGTTAACTCCGGATAATTTTTGAGGAAGCACTGCACCACCAGGTTCAAGGTGTGAGCCAAGCAAGGTATATGGCTGAGTTTTGAAAGGGCTATGGCTGCCACAAAATTACGGCCGTTATCACTAACTACCTTGCCTGCCTCAAGATGTACACTGCCCAGCCATGACTCAGTTTGTCGCTTCAAGTACTCGGCCAGCACCTCGGCAGTGTGTCTGTTGCCCAAACACATCATCTGCAACACAGCCTGCTGACGCTTTCCACTAGCTGCTCGATAGGGGGACACATCGTGTGCAACAGTGGCAGCTGCAGATGGAGTGCTCGTACGACTGCGCTCTGTGGACGAGCTTTCGCTTCTGGAGGAGGAGGAGGAGGGTGGAACGCCTACAGCCAACTGTTTCCTATACCGTGGGCTAGGCAGCACTGTCCCACCACCGCTGTCCCCTGTGGACCCTGCATCCACCACATTAACCCAGTGCGCAGTGATGGACACGTAACGGCCCTGGCCATGCCGACTGGACCATGCATCAGTTGTGAGGTGCACCTTTCCGCTCACTGACTGCTTGAGTGCATGGACAATGCGGTCTTTCACATGATTGTGGAGGGCTGGGATGGCTTTGCGAGAGAAGAAGTGGCGACTGGGTAGGTCATAGCGTGGTACTGCATAGGCCATGAGTTCGCGGAAAGCTGTGCTTTCCACCAACCGAAAGGGCATCATCTCAAACGAGATTAGTTTGGCAATGTGGGCGTTCAAACCCAGTGTACGCGGATGAGAGACTGAGTACTTTCTTGACCTACTCATAGTGTCTGGGAGGGTGAGCTGGACTTGAGAGCTGCATATGGTGGAAGTAGCGGTGGACAAGGCGGACTGAGAGAGGGTTGATGATGGTGATGGAGTTGGTGTTCTTTCTGATGGCCTAGAATCAGTCTTTCGTTGATATAACAGTGGGATTCCCTGACTGCTTTGGCCTTGCAACGACACCTCAACATTTGCTGCTGTGCTAACCGGTGGGCTTACAGTGGGGGAAACAATGTAGCGTTGCTGACTACCTTCGTTGTGATCAGTTGCACATGTGGCACTTTAGGTTTGGTGTTGTGTCCACGCTTGCAAGTGCATGCTGGTTAAATGTCTAAGCATGCAACTGGTATTCAAATTTTTCAGATTTTTCCCTCGGCTAAAGGTCTTTGCGCACTTCTTACAGATAACCTTGGCCTGATCATGAGGATTTTGTTCAAAAAAGTGCCACACTGCACTCTTCCTACTTTGGCAGACATTTTGCGGCCTAGCACGCTGTGATCTTTTGACTCTCTGGACAAGCTGTCCAGCAACTCTTTTGATGTTTGGAACCTGTCTTTGGAGTGCTCCGGGCCTGCCAGATAACAGCTGTTGCGATGTCGATGTCTGCTGTGGATGCTCCTCATCTGAGCTATTGGAAGCAGCACCCTCTTCCCCCAATGGATGCCAATCTGGGTCAACAACTGGGTCATCCATCATCTCCTCTTCTATGTCATGTGCACCTTCCTCTGTGTCACCGTGTATGGTGGTATAGTGAGCGGGAAGGGGCACCTGAGTCTCATCAGGGTCAGAATCTGGCTCTGTACACTGCGAGGACAATGTAGTGCTCTGAGTGAATGTACCAGCAGAATCATCCATCAGCGGCTGTGCATCAGTGCACTCCATGTCAGATTCATCTTGGCCTGGGTAATTCACCATTTCACTTGATAATCCAGGCATGGTATGTGAAAACAGCTCCATGGAGTAATCAGTAGTATGGCCTGCGTCATCCTTCAATCTTGGTTGGGGTGAAGGACACAAGGAAAGGTGTGTTTCATGAACATGAGCCTCCAATGACGACTCAGTGCTTTTACTTTTTACAACTTCAGAAGAGGAGGCGATAGAGCTGGAGGCTGAGTCAGCAATGTAAGACAAAACTTTTTCCTGATGCTCTGGCTTTAAAAGCGGTTTGCCAACTCCTAGAAAACTAAGCGTTCGAGGCCTTATGTAGCCAGACGATGACGCAGGCTCAACACCTCCTGCATTCGGTCCTATTTTGCTCTTGCCACTACCATCAGATCCACCACCAACACCATCATTACCAGCTGCCAACCCCCGCCCAATTCCACGGCCTCTTCCACCAGCCTTCCTCATTTTTGGTAGAAATGTAGACAAAATCCAACAAACTATATAGTAATGTAAAACAAGGTACAAGGTGTCTATAGGACAGGGGAGATTTTGAATTTCTGCAGACACTTGTGGACACTGGACACTTTTGGATTGTGTGAGGCCCACTGATATCTGAGCGCTATGTGACAGGCTCGATGGCACAGCTGTGACCAAAGTGACTAGAGGATAAGGGAGATTTTGAATTTCTGCAGACACTTGTGGACACTGGACACTTTTGGATTGTGTGAGGCCCAATGAATATCTGAGCGCTATGTGACAGGCTCGATGGCACAGCTGTGACCAAAGTGACTAGAGGATAAGGGAGATTTTGAATCTCTGCACACACTTTTGGACACTGGACACTTTTGGATTGTGTGAGGCCCAATGAATATCTGAGCGCTATGTGACAGGCTCGATGGCACAGCTGTGACCAAAGTGACTAGAGGATAAGGGAGATTTTGAATCTCTGCACACACTTTTGGACACTGGACACTTTTGGATTGTGTGAGGCCCAATGAATATCTGAGCGCTATGTGACAGGCTCGATGGCACAGCTGTGACCAAAGTGACTGGAGGATAAGGGAGATTTTGAATCTCTGCACACACTTTTGGACACTGGACACTTTTGGATTGTGTGAGGCCCAATGAATATCTGAGCGCTATGTGACAGGCTCGATGGCACAGCTGTGACCAAAGTGACTAGAGGATAAGGGAGATTTTGAATTTCTGCAGACACTTGTGGACACTGGACACTTTTGGATTGTGTGAGGCCCAATGAATATCTGAGCGCTATGTGACAGGCTCGATGGCACAGCTGTGACCAAAGTGACTAGAGGATAAGGGAGATTTTGAATTTCTGCAGACACTTGTGGACACTGGACACTTTTGGATTGTGTGAGGCCCAATGAATATCTGAGCGCTATGTGACAGGCTCGATGGCACAGCTGTGACCAAAGTGACTAGAGGATAAGGGAGATTTTGAATTTCTGCAGACACTTGTGGACACTGGACACTTTTGGATTGTGTGAGGCCCACTGATATCTGAGCGCTATGTGACAGGCTCGATGGCACAGCTGTGACCAAAGTGACTAGAGGATAAGGGAGATTTTGAATTTCTGCAGACACTTGTGGACACTGGACACTTTTGGATTGTGTGAGGCCCAATGAATATCTGAGCGCTATGTGACAGGCTCGATGGCACAGCTGTGACCAAAGTGACTAGAGGATAAGGGAGATTTTGAATCTCTGCACACACTTTTGGACACTGGACACTTTTGGATTGTGTGAGGCCCAATGAATATCTGAGCGCTATGTGACAGGCTCGATGGCACAGCTGTGACCAAAGTGACTAGAGGATAAGGGAGATTTTGAATCTCTGCACACACTTTTGGACACTGGACACTTTTGGATTGTGTGAGGCCCAATGAATATCTGAGCGCTATGTGACAGGCTCGATGGCACAGCTGTGACCAAAGTGACTAGAGGATAAGGGAGATTTTGAATCTCTGCACACACTTTTGGACACTGGACACTTTTGGATTGTGTGAGGCCCAATGAATATCTGAGCGCTATGTGACAGGCTCGATGGCACAGCTGTGACCAAAGTGACTAGAGGATAAGGGAGATTTTGAATCTCTGCACACACTTTTGGACACTGGACACTTTTGGATTGTGTGAGGCCCAATGAATATCTGAGCGCTATGTGACAGGCTCGATTGCACAGCTGTGACCAAAGTGACTAGAGGATAAGGGAGATTTTGAATCTCTGCACACACTTTTGGACACTGGACACTTTTGGATTGTGTGAGGCCCAATGAATATCTGAGCGCTATGTGACAGGCTCGATGGCACAGCTGTGACCAAAGTGACTAGAGGATAAGGGAGATTTTGAATCTCTGCACACACTTTTGGACACTGGACACTTTTGGATTGTGTGAGGCCCAATGAATATCTGAGCGCTATGTGACAGGCTCGATGGCACAGCTGTGACCAAAGTGACTAGAGGATAAGGGAGATTTTGAATCTCTGCACACACTTTTGGACACTGGACACTTTTGGATTGTGTGAGGCCCAATGAATATCTGAGCGCTATGTGACAGGCTCGATGGCACAGCTGTGACCAAAGTGACTAGAGGATAAGGGAGATTGGATTGCTTTTAAAAAAGCAGTGTGCAGAGCAGTGGGTAAACAGCAATGCCAGCCTGTCAGGAAGCCTTAAAAGGCAGCCCAACAACCAACACCACTGATACACCACAATATAGCCTCCCCTTGCACTGCACACACAGTGACTGGTGTGTTGTGCAGGCCAAATTGCTAGCAGCAGAAGCAGTTTTTTTTTCTTCTCAGCAGGACAAAAAAAAAATTGGGATTGCTTTTAAAAAAGCAGTTTGCGGAGCAGTGGGTAAACAGCAATGCAGGAATGTCAGGAAGCCTTAGAAGGCAGCCCAACAACCAACACCACTGATACACCACTATATAGCCTCCCCTTGCACTGCACACACAGTGACTGGTGTGTTGTGCAGGCCAAATCGCTAGCAGCATAAGCAGTTTTTTTGTCTTCTTCCCTGCCTAACGCTCTCCCTACAGAATCAGCAGCAACCTCTCCCTATACTGAGATCGGCAGAAGTAAGATGGCGGTCGGCGTGCACGCCCTTTTATACCCCCTGTGACGCCCACCAAAGCAAGCCAATCACTTGCATGCCCTTCTGAAAGATGGTGGTGACCCCTGCCTATGTCATCACGTTGCCCACAGTGTCCGTGGATCCTGATTGGCTGAAAAAGAGCGCAAAACAAACTTTTGAACGCGACTTTGGCGCGTAAGTCGCCGACCTCGTGGCCGACCTCATCCTAGGGTCGGGTTTCGTTTCATGAAACCCGACTTTGCCAAAAGTCGGCGACTTTTGAAATTTTTCGACCCGTTTCGCTCAACTCTAGTCTTTACACATAACATCTGAGGTGCGGACATGGATGTCAGACATGTGTAGCATCCTCCAAAACTTTGAGTAGCCAAAGAGGGTGAGCGCCAATGATAGCATAATTAACATCTCAATCCTGCTTATCTTTGTTCTAATTTAAATATTGAACGTTATTATAGAGCGAAAACATATTTACAGTTTAACAGTTTCAAACACAACAGTCCTAAATAGCAAGGATAACAATAATCCACTAATTTAACCCAAATAAAACTACAATGCTCGTGACAGCTTACAATCTACACTAAGTAACAATGATAACAAAAATTTAACCCAAAAAAAACAATCCTGCTCGTGACAACTAAAATATCTAAAATGAGGTGGGGAGCTTAAAAATACAGGGGTGTAATTTACAAGAAGATATTTACAATGAGGTTTGTATTGTGATCTCACTGAGGTCCGTTGTAAGTGTTGTAGGCCTGAGGACAAGGAGGAGGACAGCATGGTCAGTCGTCCCCTTGCTGACGACAAGGAAGTGTTGCCTGTTGGCAGTCTTGGATGCATTGGGCTGACTTTATGCTGTGCTGCATTTCCCGTGACCCACGTATTAACAAAATTTTCAGTGACACTTATTACTGGTTAGTGACACTTCTAGACCCACGCTACAAGGACAACTTTCAATCTCTTATTCCAGAGGCAGAGAGGTGTACAAAAATGTTGCTGTACCAGAGGGCCCTTGTAGCGGAATTACTGAAAAAATTCCCATGTGAGAACGCTGGCAGCAGATGTCAGAGTTTGTTGTACAACCAAGGAGTCCAAGCGAGAGAGACAGAAGTACAATCCAACTCAGGCAGGGGAACAATGGCAAAGTTCTGGGACAGTTTTCTCAGACCCTCCCATCGTGTCGGCACAGAGGCAAGGGGTGCTGGTATAAGAAGTGCAATGTTTGGGAAGATGGTGAGGGAGTATCTTGCAGATCTTACAAACGTTCTCCAGGATTCCTCTGTGCCTTTTAATTATTGGGTATCTACGCTTTGGAGTTCCTGGCCTGCTGCAAGCATTCTGTCAGAGCGGGTTTTTACTGCCGGTGGTGGAATTATAACAAATAAGTGCATCCGTCTGTCAACTGACAGTGCTGACAGGCTGAATCTTTTAAAAATGAACAAGGGCTGGATTGGGCAAGGCTTATGTATGCCACTAAATGAAAAGAGTGAAACATAAACTCAAATATAATTTATTTTTCGTGGAGGTGTTTTCTCATGCATCTCTTCACAACCACATATGGGTATTTGCTTTCTGATTTGGTCAGTTTGGTCTTATCCTCCTCCTTATCCTCATCCTCATCATCCACAACCAGTAGAACACCAGGGTGAGCGTATTCCATGATGCAAAAGTCACTCAATTTTTTGCAAGCGTGTCTATGATACCCATAGTATATTTTTAAA
The DNA here is from genome assembly GCF_039654945.1 of Dendrobates tinctorius. Lineage (NCBI taxonomy): Eukaryota > Metazoa > Chordata > Amphibia > Anura > Dendrobatidae > Dendrobates > Dendrobates tinctorius. The sequence continues at coordinate 7,379,564 of NW_027361913.1, read as the reverse complement.
AAATGTACTCCCCATGGAGAAATGTTTGTCAGTCCAGGCACTGCGTGTATACAACGAGAGTGACAGACTGCCCAAAAAGTGGAATTTTTGTCTAAATTTTTGGCAGACGAATGTATGTGGAGTGTCAGAGATAGACCCCACTGTAAAATGTGGCCTGATTTTTTGTAAAAATGCAACATAGTGCTGCATATAATTTGAGTACCAGACAGGCAAACAATGGAGTATCGGCCTAAAATCCACACATTTTTATCACACGGATGTATGAGGCTTGTCACAGATATACCACACTGTAAAATTGTTTTATGGTGGATGCAAAAGACTGCCGGATATAATGAGAGTGACAGATTGCCCAAAAAAGGGAATTTTGGCCTAAATGCCTTAATTTTTGGCACACGGATGTATGAGGTGTCTCAGAGATAGACCCCACTGTAAAATGTGCCCTGTTTTTTTTATTTTTGGGCTAACTAGTGCTGTATTTAACCAAAAGTGACAGCCAGGCAAAAAAAGAAAACAGCCGTAAACTGGCCAAACTTTGAGCACGTACAGATATGAGCTAACATGGACATACCACACCAAAAAATGTGTGGCCTGTATTTTTTTCCTAAATACTGCTGTATTTAACCAGAACTGACAGCTAGTGTTGAGCATTCCGATACCGCAAGTATCGGGTATCGGCCGATACTTGCTGTATCGGAATTCCGATACCGACTTCCGATATTTTTTCAATATCGGAAGTCGGCATCGGAATCGGAAGTTCAAAGTTGATTGACAGCCTGACGTCATCATGATGCGCGGTGTGTGCGCATCATGATGCGCCGTCATTTCGGGCCTTCCGGGGGTCTCTGCCGGCCTGCCGGGGGGCTGTGCCGGCCTGCCGGGGGGCTGTGTGGACTGCCCGGGGTCTGTACCGGCCTGCCGGTGGTCTGTGCACCCTGTGGGGGTCTGTACCGGCCTGCCGGGGGGCTGTGCCGGCCTGCCGGTGGTCTGTGCACCCTGTGGGGGTCTGTACCGGCCTGCCGGGGGGCTGTGCCGGCCTGCCGGTGGTCTGTGCACCCTGTGGGGGTCTGTGCCGGCCTGCCGGGGGGCTGTGCCGGCCTGCCGGGGGGCTGTGCTGATGTCCGGGGGTCTGTGCAAGCATCGTCCGATGGGACTACAAGTCCCATCTGGCGATGCCTGCTACCATGACAGTGATTGACACATTAGCCAATGATGGGACAGTAGTAGTCCCATCATCCGGCTAATGTGTTAAATGTTAAAAAAAAAAAAAATACTACATACATACTACATGCATGCTACATACATACTACATGCTACATACATACTACATACATACTACATACATACTACATACATACCACATATATACTACATACATACTACATACATAACACATATATACTACATACATACTACATACATACTACATATATACTACATGCATGCTACATACATACTACATGCTACATACATACTACATATATACTACATACATACTACATACATACTACATACATACTACATGCATGCTACATACATACTACATGCTACATACATACTACATATATACTACATGCATGCTACATACATACTACATGCTACATACATACTACATATATACTACATACATACTACATACATACTACATGCATGCTACATACATACTACATGCTACATACATACTACATATATACTACATGCATGCTACATACATACTACATGCTACATACATACTACATATATACTACATACATACTACATATATGCTACATACATACTACATATATAATACATGCATGCTACATACAAACTGCATGCTACATACATACTACATGCTACATACATACTACATATATGCTACATACATACTACATATATACTACATGCATGCTACATACATACTGCATGCTACATACATACCACATATATACTACATACATACTACATGCATGCTACATGCTACATACATACCACATACATACTACATACATACTACATACATACTACATATATACTACATGCATGCTACATACATACTACATGCTACATACATACTACATATATACTACATGCATGCTACATACATACTGCATGCTACATGCATGCTACATACATGCTACATACATACCACATATATACTACATACATACTACATACAATACATTCATACAATACATACATAGACATACAGTACATATAACATAGAGTAACATACTTACCAATACTTGTCACATTGTTCCCCGAAGCCATTGTCTTTTACGGAATAAATATTAACATAACAAACCACAAAAATACTCACCCACGATCCGAAGCAGTCCACGAGTGTGTCCCACGACGATCTTGGGTAGAGAACTGCAGCATCAGCTGTTGCTGCCGTTCTCTACGGGCTGCAGGAATCCAATGACGGAAGGTAGGTATCCTTCCGCACTGTATTCCTCCGCCACTTAAAAAAAAAAAAAGTCCCTAGTCTCACTTTATGCCATTGCTGCGTGGGAATTTCCCACACAGCAATGGCATAAAGTGAGACTAGGGACTTTTTTTTTTTTTAAGTGGCGGAGGAATACAGTGCGGAAGGATACCTACCTTCCGTCATTGGATTCCTGCAGCCCGTAGAGAATGGCAGCAACAGCTGATGCTGCAGTTCTCTACCCAAGATCGTCGTGGGACACACTCGTGGACTGCTTCGGATCGTGGGTGAGTATTTTTGTGGTTTGTTATGTTAATATTTATTCCGTAAAAGACAATGGCTTCGGGGAACAATGTGACAAGTATTGGTAAGTATGTTACTCTATGTTATATGTACTGTATGTCTATGTATGTATTGTATGAATGTATTGTATGTAGTATGTATGTAGTATATATGTGGTATGTATGTAGCATGTAGTATGTATGTAGTATGTATGTAGCATGCATGTAGCATGCAGTATGTATGTAGCATGCATGTAGTATATATGTAGTATGTATGTAGCATGTAGTATGTATGTAGCATGCATGTAGTATATATGTAGTATGTATGTAGCATGTAGTATGTATGTAGTATGTATGTAGTATGTATGTGGTATGTATGTAGCATGTAGCATGCATGTAGTATGTATGTAGTATATATGTGGTATGTATGTAGCATGTAGTATGTATGTAGCATGCAGTATGTATGTAGCATGCATGTAGTATATATGTAGTATGTATGTAGCATATATGTAGTATGTATGTAGCATGTAGTATGTATGTAGCATGCAGTATGTATGTAGCATGCATGTAGTATATATGTAGTATGTATGTAGCATATATGTAGTATGTATGTAGTATGTATGTAGCATGCATGTAGTATATATGTAGTATGTATGTAGCATATATGTAGTATGTATGTAGCATGTAGTATATATGTAGTATGCATGTTGCATGCATGTAGTATATATGTAGTATGCATGTTGCATGCATGTAGTATATATGTAGTATGTATGTTGCATGTAGTATATATGTAGTATGTATGTTGCATGTAGTATATATGTAGTATGCATGTTGCATGCATGTAGTATATATGTAGTATGTATGTTGCATGTAGTATATATGTAGTATGTATGTTGCATGTAGTATATATGTAGTATGAATGTAGCATGTATGTAGTATGTAGTATGAATGTAGCATGTATGTAGTATGCATGTTGTATGTATGTAGCATGTAATTTTTTTTTTTTTTTTTTACATTCAACACATTAGCCGGATGATGGGACTACTACTGTCCCATCATTGGCTAATGTGTCAATCACTGTCATGGTAGCAGGCATCGCCCGATGGGACTTGTAGTCCCATCGGACGATGCCTGCACAGACCCCCGAAGCCTGCACAGCCCCCCGGCAGGCCGGCACAGCCCCCCGGAGCCTGCACAGCCCCCCGGCAGGCCGGCACAGCCCCCCGGCAGGCCGGCACAGCCCACCGGAGCCTGCACAGCCCCCCTGGCAGGCCGGCACAGCCCCCCGGCAGGCCGGCACAGACCACCGGAGCCTGCACAGACCCCCTGGCAGGCCGGCACAGCCCCCCGAAAGGCCCGTACAGACCCCAGAGAGGCTGTACAAGGGAAAAACAGGATTTTTCTTATTCCGATACCGGAAGTCCCATAGACTTGAATGGGACTTCCGGTATCGGAATCGGCGATACCAATACTTTTTTTTAAGATCGGCCGATCCATTCCGATCCGATACTTTGAAGTATCGGACGGTATCGCTCAACTCTACTGACAGCTAGGCAAAAAAGAGAAAAAAGCCCTAAACTGGCCAAACTTTGAGCACGCACAGATGTAAGCTGCATGGAGATACCACACCAAAAAATGTGTGGCCTGTATTCCAATTACACCTGGAGCTAGCTATATCCTGGTAATATATCCCACAGGTAGCAGCAGCACCAGAACACAGGAAGGGAATGGACCCTCTTGATGTATGCAATGCACTACACACATACAGTGCCTGCAGGCCTTGCACTGATGTGTATAGAGTGACGTACACTACTCTGCCTGCCTATCACTGGAACCTATATACTCCAGAATTAGTCCTTAGAAGGACTGTTGGTTTAACTGGATGTGAGTATTTAGGATGGTAGACCCCACACTAACTAAGAAATCCCCAATTCTGAACCTATCAAGGCAGCCGCTCTCCCTACACTCTCTCACAACAGAGCTGAATGCGCTGAACAGGGCGGCGTCCGGCCTCTTATAACCCTGATGATGCTGTGCGGCCAGCCAATCACTGTACGACCACAACTAAGATGGCTGCGGCGTTGCATAGCCTGGCAGACAATCCCTGCAGCATGATTTGGGCTCTAAAGTCTGCCAAAAATGCTGGGTGGAGAACCGAGTTCCCGCCGAGTAATCCCGGAAATGCTCAATGCTCGCCGAGTACACCGAGTACAGTGATACTCGGGCGAGTACCTAGTGGTGAGCATGCTCGGTCATCTCTTATAGGGATGAGGAGCCTTGCAGACCAGGATAGGGATGAGGAGCCTTGCAGACCAGGATAGGGATGAGGAGCCATGCATACCAGGATAGGGTTGAGGAGTCATGTAGACCAAGATGGGGATGAAGAGCCATGCATGCAAGGATAGGAATGAAGAGCTTTACATACCAGGATGGGGATGAGAAACCAAGCAGACCATGATAGGGATGAGGAGCCATGCAGACCAGGATGGGGATGAGGGGGCCATGTATACCAGGATAGGGATGAGGAGCAATGCATAGCAGGATGGGGATGAGGGGGCCACGCAGGAAAGGAGGGGGATGAGGAGCCATGCATGCCAGGATAGGAATGAGGAGTCATGCATAGCAGGATAAGTATGAGGGGAAAATACATACCCTGCTTATACTCGAGTCATTAAGTAATCCCAGTTTTTGTGGTAAGATTAGGTGCCTTAGCTTATACCCTAGTTGGCTTATGCTTGAGTATATACAGTATATAGCAGCTGCATATGACCAGATTTTTTTGGGAGGTGAAAAAATGTACTATATTGTCACTCATACAGTATTAAGTGATTTTTGTTACTTTTCTTTGTTATGGAACACTCCAAAAAAGCATAGAAAAATCCATAGAGTATTATGTGGCTTCGGTTACATTTCAGTAGTAGTTTAAACTAAAAAAAAAACTTAAAAAATTTTCATGGATTCAATGATTCCGCCATACACTTCAAGGCCCCTTTCACACGTTTGTGTCTCTGGTACGTGTTGTGACAGTTTTCACACGCATCGGAGACACTTACAAACGAACACCCATTCAAGTGAATGGGTCTGCGCACATGTCAGTGCATTTTCACTGTCCATGGTCAAAACACACTGGCATGTCCATTTTTTATCAGCAGCACGGGCACAAAATGTTGTGCACACTGATGACAAAGTGTGTGGTGCATCACACTTATTTATGGCCCATAGGCCTTGACTGGCTCCAGGTTCCCATCTTCCCGAACCTTCGCAGCACGCAATCCATGGGACACTGAATTCATTAAAGGAAGTCTGTCACCCCATTTTAGCCCTACCAACTGCCAGCACCACCATCAGGGTCTTATCTACAGCATTCTGTAATGCTGTAGATAAGCCCCCGATGTAACCTGAAAGATAAGAAAAAAGAGTTACATTATACGCACCCTGGCATCCGATCCGATGGGTGTCGCCGTCCGGTCTGACGCCTCCCATCTTCATACGATGATGTCCTCCTCCTTGCTTCTCCCTCGGCTCCTGCGCAGGTATACTTTATCTGCCCTGTTGAGGGCAGAGTAAAGTACTGCAGTGCACAGGTGCGGGACCTCTCTGACCTTTCCCAGCGCCTGTGCACTCCAGTACTTTACTCTGTCCTCAATAGGGCAGATAAAGTACACCTGCGCTGGAGTCGAGGGAGAAGTAAGAAGGAGGACGTCATCATATGAAGATGGGAGGCGCCGGACCGGACCGCGACACCCACCACACCTGACCTCTCCCCTTGGTGAGTATAATCTAACGTGTTTTTCTTGTCTTTCAGGTTTCATCAGGGGCTTATCTACAGTGTTACAGAATGCTGTAGATAAGCCCCTGATGGTGGTGGCCGCAGCTTATAGGGCTAAAATGGGGTGACAGATTCCCTTTAAAACAGTTAAATGTTTACTTTGCCGCTTTCAGTCATTACAATCTGACATATAGGATCAGGCCCAATGGGTTACAGTCTTTCCCACTTGTACCAGACTTAACTTCAACCCTAGTTTACGATATGGGTAGAGTATTTCTTTTGCTAGCTCTTCTAGCACTAGGAATTCTTCACCACAAGCAGTGCACCCGGATTCCATCACCTCCCACCACTGAGAGTGTGAGTTCATCTTTCCCTTTAGCTCCATAAGCTTTGCGCGCCCAAAGGCTCCAATGTCAATCTCAAATTTCCTTGACCAACTGACGAATTTGCACGGAAGAGTTCTTTGGCAATCCACTGCTCTGAGTAACAGGCTCACGCTGTCCCTAGCAGCATATTGACTGTGACCGCTGCTGTTACTTCACAACACTTTCTCTAACTAAACTTGACACTTCCAGAACTTGGCACTTACTGTCAGTTTCCACTCCATAATCAAGGTAGACTGTTACCGTTAACCCTGTTTAGGCTAGATTGCATCCTCAGAGGTTTTTTTTTCAAATAATCTACATTAATATAAAATAATTTAACCACTTTTGTCATCAAGGAGTAGAGCATGACTTCCACCACTCCTACATTTGTTTCATGTGCACAATTTGGTAGTTCATGGTTTCTGAAAACCTGCCACGATTTGGACAAGGCGCGCCATGTCAATACCCATTTCTGCAAGTCAGCTAAAACTGCAGCTGCTCTGGCAGTACTTCAACAGTGCATGTAAGTTTCAACTCACCGATTGGTGTGCGATGTGACTACTTGTTGGAACTCTGCATTAAACATACTGGCAAGGCTTTGTGACCAGCAGTGACAAGTTGTGGAATATCATCTTCAACACGCCCATTGGTATTCTGGTCAGCCTCCGCACATAACTGAAGAGTGGGCATGGATGTCTGACATTTCTGTGGTTCTCCAAGACTTTGAGGACTTCAGAAAATGATGAGCGGCGATGTTGCCATCATCAGCACAATGACCCCGCTTATGTGTCTACTTAAACAGTCGCTGATGACAATTAAACATGAAGCTTTGCATGCGGACCAGGTGGATATGGAGGAAGACATGAGACAGGTAGACACTACCCAGCCCGTCTCATCTCATCTGCTCAACACGGACTGTGAAACAATGAGGAGGTGGAGGATGAGGTACAGGAGGACTAACAGGAGCTGGCACAAATAGGCTACTTCAGACACAAGTTTCATTCTGTCTCTCCTACGTGGATTGGCTGAGGAGGGGAAAAAGCAGGAAGAGATGGAGGAGATGAAGACAGGGAAGTGTTGGTTGTGGAGAGCATGACACATATGGCAAACTTTATGTTCAGCTGCCTTTCTTGTTGCCCTGGCCTTACATTCATTTTTGCCAAAAAAAAAAAAAACTGGTTGTTCACCATGCTAGACCCACACTACAAAGAGAATTTTGCATTTCTTCCTCCTGAGATCGAGAGGTCTACTAAAATGGTGCTATACCAGAAGGCTGTAGCAGAATATATGGTGAAAATGTTCCAATCAGAATATTCTAATGGCAGTGGGCAAGTTTCCTTGCCCAATCAAGAAGGAGAGGTAAGGAGACACACCCCAGGTACAGCAGAGGCAGGGGTAAATTGTTAAAGGCCTGGGCCAATTTTGTGACACCCTCCCAGCATCCAGGCCCTGATGACCAGGCATTTTTGACAAAGATGGAAACGTTTTATAAGATGGTCTAGCAATACCTGACCGACGAAACCAGCATACTTCATAATTCCTCTGTGACATTCAGCTATAGCGTCTCAAAGCTTGTCACCTGACATGAGCTGTCTCTCTATGCCTTGTAGGTGTGCTGCCTTGCTGCTAGTATTTTGTCTGAGTGGGTCTTTAGTGCCTTTGGGGTATTGTAACAGACAGGTGTTTTCACCTGTCAACAGAAAGTGCTGACAGGCTCACTCTAATAAAAATGAACAAATCCTGGTTTAGCCTCAGCTTTTCCAAACCAGCAGATGACAGCAGCACATGAAGTGTTTTAATCTTCAATATTTTAATGAGGCCTGCCAGTTGTTGCCTTTAAGTGTCTGTAGATGACTGTACTTTTAATTTTTCCTGGCTTTGTACTTTGTGCAAAGCCTTTATGAGTGTAAGAGTACATAAACAAAACTTTCAAAATATTTTAGCGAGACATGCAAGTTGTTGCCTTCAAGTTTCTATGGGTGGCTGGATTACCCTTCTAATATTTTTTTTCTTGTGCTGTATGCAAAGCCTTTATGAGTGTAGAAGTAGCACAACTACATTTTGTTTACAATATTTGAATTTGGTTCTACAGTTGATGCCTTGAACAGTCTGTGCATGAGACTGCTTGTAATTTTTGGAGACTTTCAACTGTGTGCAGAGCGTTTATAAGTGTAGAAGTACCACAACTACACTTTGCTCACAATATCTGAATGAGATACTACAGTTGATGCCTTCAAGGGTGTATGGATGACCCTGCTTGTAATTTTTTACTGGATTTGCACTTAGTGCATAGCTTTTATGAGTCTAAAAGTACCACTACATTACAATTTCAACAGAATGTGTATAAGGCCCAACTTTATGTCTAATACTGGGTGCATCTGAGTCCATAATTTTTGCCACTTCTTGCTTTCTTCATAAATTAGATGGAAATTTCCAATTTTGTTATCATAAATTAAATATTGGTTTACTTAAATTATTTTTTTAATTCCTTTGTAAATTTTCCCTGTAAAATGTTCTCTTAAAAGAAAAAAATGTTCTCTTCAATTTCTCCCCTCTATTACTGGTAAAGTAATGGAGGGGGGATATGTGTCACTGCACTTAATGGCGTCAGTGATGTGAAACTAGAATATTTTCCTCCAGCACAGTATGTGCTGTGAGGGTTAAGTTTAATGCTGCATACATGGGCTAGTTTTATATGGACATCTATAGAGTGGGTGGTAAGATATCTACCTTATCTCCACCTGCAGGGATGGCACTGCCATGAGCTGACAGGACCTGTGTGATGTTACAGTCATGTGACCAGTCACATGGGTGAGGAGTCACATGGTCTGGGTTTAAATAGCTGGACTTGAGAGGCAGTCTGTTTGTTTTAGGTCATTTCAACATCCATTTCAACATTTTCACTGCCCCCCAGACCTCCTTGTAGGGTCTGCCAGAAAAATGCTCCAATTTCAAATTAACTCCCATTATACTAATTATATCAAATGAGCATCCAAGCATTTTAGTGCTCACTCATCTCTAATAACTTTGGCCATGACAATCAACCTTAGGTGCAGGGTGCAGAAACCAACAGGACCAACAGTTCTGTTGGTGCACATGACAAGCTGTATGCTAGAATGATTCTAGGATGACATATCGTTACCATAAACCAAGGGGATGAATATTAGAGCTATACAAAATGGAGGTTGTAGTGCTGCGGTAACACACTTATGCAGTAAGAATGCAGTGACCCGCAAGTTTCAAACACAAAGTCTCTTTAATGTGTTATTTCTCAGCATTAAAGTCCAATTCACACAAGTGCTTATAATATTCAGTGTCCACTTCACACAAGTGCATATAATATTCAGTTTCCATTTCATAGCACTACATACTGCACAGCTTTAGATTGCAGTCCCTAAACACGCTAGACCTCCCTTTGTCCAGTTACCATGGGCGACTGCAGCAGCGTAATAAAGTCTCTTTACTCACAGCTTTACTTATTTAGTTTGCAATCACTACACACGCCAGTCCTTCTCTGACCAGTTACCACGGGTCACCGCACAGCTGTGTCAATGTCTTTTACTTACGTAGCCGTACACAGTCCTTGATATTCTCCTGATTAAAGCCAGGAACCATATGCTCCTGTTTTCAGCCATTAAACATGCTAGTCCTCCTTGGGCAAAGGACATCCACATCCGAGACCAGTTACAGTGGACAGCAGCACCTCTGTGTATGCTGTAGGTGCCAGGCTATTCAGCTGCTCTGGCTGCTTGCTTCGCTGGCCTGTGGTGCCTCACACAGGTATAGCTCATCAAAGCTGACTGCTCTGTACCATAGCACACACCAGACTGACATTACACCTGACATACTGTACCCATACCCTTTGCAGGGCTGTTAACAAAGGAATTCATGGCCTTTAGCCATGTGGAAAACCTGGGCCTGTAGTGAAATGGACAGCACAACTATTATCCTGCAGTCTGTTTCACAATGCAACATCCCAGAGCAGGTTTTCCCTACATCTGCCTCAGACACTAGCATGTGCACGGCTAACACTTATTTTTAGTACTTTTAGTCTGCAATGCAGTCACAGCCATGACTGTGACTGCCATGCCCTCTTATGGCCTTCATACACCTCTGTGCACACCCTGGCATTGACACACAGTGACCCATAGATTTTACATTGGTCACTGCTTCAACATTGCAATCATAGCTATGCCTGCAAATGCAATGCCCCCTCATGGCCTCAATATACCTCTGTGCATATCCTGGGGAGAACACATAGTGACCCCTTTCTGACACGGGTCACTGCATCACATATCTGCTTATAACTGAGGGGTTGAACACTTGTCATTAGTGTTGAGCATTCCGATACCGCAAGTATCGGGTATCGGTCGATATTAGCGGTATCGGAATTCCGATACTGACTTCCGATACTTTTGTCATATCGGATACCGGAATCGGAATCGGAAGTTCCCATCATGCTATGAGCCTGCTTGCTTTGATTAAGCCAATGGGAATCCTCCGAAGTGTGGGCACATCCTGTTAGGCATGTAGGCATGTTAACTATTGGCATGGCTGTGATTGGCTGCCGAAATGATGTCATGATGCACTATAAAAGCCACCGCAGCCGCCATTTCTGGTTCACTCTGCTGTGAATTCAGTTAGGGACAGGCTGCTGTAGAAGACTGTGAGGGACAGTTAGAAATAGCGATTCCACCAAACATCTAGTGCTTTACCCAGGCTACATAAACCACCACTGTAGCCTTCTTTGCCCTAGCAGCAGTGTTCACAGCTGTCTGCAAGGGCTGTGTGAGTGCAGCTCACGCTGTGGAGTGGGTCCTGCAGCCACGTCAGGTTGTAACCAAGGAAAAAGAAAAAAGGTCCAGCTTTGCAAATTCAAGTCCAATTTATTGTTAAAAACAAGTCCAAAACAGAGCAAAAAATGGTGTGTTCACATGAGTAACAAGTAGTAGATTACGCGTTTCGAACAATAGCTTGTTCTTTCTCAAAACTACTTCCCTTGGGTGTTACTGCAATATATACTCTTTACACCCAGTAAATTACAAACACATGGTGTGAAGGGAGAGAGAAAAAAAAAAAAAAAAAGGGGGAGAGGGAAACATGTGTGAGATATAAAAAATAACATTACAAAGTAAAACACATTTTTTGTGAAAAGAGGGGGGAGCCAAAAAAGAAAACAAAAAGAATAAAAAAAAACAAACAATTTTTTTAAAAGTTTTTTTGTGCATATATATATATAAATACAATTATAATAACATCAATAATGAAACATAATTTCTCTTCTGGCATTCAATCCATTTGGAAAGCATGTATTTAGATAGAAAATCCAATATGCTTCGCGTGTTAGAAGACGTTTTTTCAGATCTCCACCTCTTATATGTGGTGTTATTCTCTCAATGCCCATGACACGAAAAAATTCAGTACTTCTTTGGTGTTCATTAATGAAGTGTCTGGATGCAGATGAGATGGAGCGATTAATACTGGAAGGAGATAAGATGTCAGTTATATGTTCAGATATGCTGATCTCTCCTTCAAACCACATATTCAAACCCTTCCCACTTCCTGCCGACTTCAACTCAAAAATATTTCACGCATCCGTTCATTCCTCACCCAAGAATCTGCAAAAACCCTAGTCCATGCCCTCATCATCTCTCGCCTTGACTACTGCAACCTCATGCTCTGCGGCCTCCCCTCAAACACTCTCGCACCCCTCCAATCTATTCTAAACTCTGCTGCCCGACTAATCCACCTGTCCCCCCGCTATTCCCCAGCTTCTCCCCTCTGTCAATCCCTTCACTGGCTCCCAATTGCCCAGAGACTCCATTACAAAACCCTAACCATGACATACAAAGCCATCCACAACTTGTCTCCTCCATACATCTGTGACCTCGTCTCCCGGTACTTTCCTGCACGCAACCTCCGATCCTCACAAGATCTCCTTCTCTTCTCCCCTCTTATCTCCTCTTCCCACAATCGCATACAAGATTTCTCTCGCGCATCACCCCTACTCTGGAACTCTCTACCACAACATATCAGACTCTCACCTACCATCGAAACCTTCAAAAAGAGCCTGAAGACCCACCTCTTCCGACAAGCCTATAACCTGCAGTAACCACCGATCGACCAAACCGCTGCACGACCAGCTCTACCCTCGCCTACTGTATTATCACCCATCCCTTGAAGATTGTGAGCCCTCGCGGGCAGGGTCCTCTCTCCTCCTGTACCAGTTATGACTTGTATTGTTTAAGATTATTGTACTTGTTTTTATGTATACCCCCCTCACATGTAAAGCGCCATGGAATAAATGGCGCTATAACAATAAATAATAATAATAATAATAATATGCGAGTCTTGAGCATGCGAGCTGTGCAGCTCACATATCTCAAGTTGCATTTGGAGCAAACAATCACATATACTACATTTTTACTATTGCAATTAATATATTGTTTTATTTTATGTTCATTACACTTAGTACCATCAAAAAAGGAATGAACATTATTAGAATGTGCACATGTTCTGCATCTGGATGTACCGCAGCGGTAAAAACCGCAGCAGTGTAGCCATGTCCGAGATCCAGTTTTAGAGCTAAAAAAGCTAGGAGACACTATGTCTGATAAGGTGTTGGCTTTTTTAGCAACCACTCTGCAGCCGTTAGATAAAATGCTAGACAAAACCTCATCTTCAAACAGAATAGGTAGATGTTTCAAGAAGAGTGCTTTAATGGTGTTAAACTGAGAACTATATTGGATAGAGCAAACCATCTTATCTGGATTTTTATCATTATTATATACCTTTGGCAATAACAAATCATGTCTTTTTTTCTTTTGTACAATTTTCTTTGCTCTATCAAGACACCAATTAGAGTAACCCCTCTTGCTCAGCTTGTTGCAGCATGACTCAATTTCTCCTTTCAGGGCATTGTCATCACTGCAATTTCTAGTGATTCTAGTGAGCTCCCCCACTGGTATAGATTTAATAGTGTGCCCGGGATGGCTACTAGATGCATGTAAAATGGTGTTACCAGAAAGTGGCTTGCAGAATGTAGCAGTGCTGATGACAGCACCTGCAATACCTTTTAGTTTAAGATCCAGAAACGAAATTACATGTGGATCCGTCATAAATGTAAATTTGAGATTGAAATCATTAAAGTTGAAATATTCTATTAGTTCTGGTATGGCAGATACATCACCACTCCAAATAAGGAGTGTATCATCAATGAATCTGCCATACCAAAAAATACTAGACAAAAATGGATTATTGTCAGAATACAAAATTACCTCCTCCCAGTGCGACATAACAAGATTAGCCACCGATGGCGAATGTTTGCCGCCCATTGATACTCCTCTGCATTGTAGAAAAAAATCTCCATCAAAAAAGAAATAATTGTGAAGCATTAGGAAATAAATAACCTGCATGATATAATCACACAATTCATTAGTATAGTTCCTATATTTATGCAGGTGAAATTCCAATGCTCTGATTGCAACATCTTGAGGAATAGAGGTGTAAAGAGCAGTAACGTCACAGCTAATCCACTGAAAATCACTATTCCAAACTACATTAGAAAATTGATGCAATATGGCTTTTGAGTCCCTCAGGAACCCCGGCACTCGTGTAACCAGAGGCTGTAGCAAAGAATCTACCCACTGGCTGAGGTGTTCCGTGAGAGACCCAATGCCTGAAACAATTGGGCGCATAGGGGGTGGTGATATATTTTTATGAACCTTAGGAAGCCCATAGATTGTAGGAATAGTTGGAGAATCAATTTTTAAAAAATCTACCTGAGCCTTTGTCAGAACACCCAATGCTGCCCCCTCTTCAATTAGTTTGAAAATTTTTCTTTGAAAATCCTTTGTAGGATCATGAGGCAATTTTCTATATGTAGAACTGTCACTCAGTAGAACATTCATTTGGTCTCTATATTGCGCAGTGTCCATGATCACAATCAAGCCGCCCTTGTCTGCACTTTTGACTGTTATTTCAGTAGTTTTCTTAATTTCATCAATAGCTTTTCGTTGTTTGTAGCTCAAGTTGTTATTTTGTTGTTGAATTTTAATTGAAGCATCCAATTTTCTAAGTTCACGCTCCATAATGCTCTGAAACTTATCCATGCATTCTGCTCTGGATTGGATGGGATAAAAACTCGGATTTTTTATGCATAAATTTTCTGCTTGAAAAACATCCTTAGACACAATGTTAGTAGAGTCTAGTTCATTCAAATTTTTCAATGCCATTTGCTCAGAAAAATTAAGACCATTGTATTCATTTTGTGCAGGGATTTTCATAGCAATAGAGTCAGATTCGTGTGCAAAAAAATGCTTTTTAACGGTTAGATTTCGTACAAATTTATTTATGTCCAAAAGTGTATTAAAAAGGTTGAAATGTTGATCTGGTGCAAAACTTAATCCCAATGTCAATACCTGAAGTTGTTCCGTTGTAAGATTGTAGCCAGAGATGTTTAAAATATTAGAAAAATCATTTTGAGAGGTTGAAGCTATTTTTTGTTGTTGCGGGTAGTCATCCGTGTATTTATTGCGGTGCTTCCGGCCCCCCTGCCTTTTGCGTTTTTTGAAAAATACCTTTTAGGTTTTCTATAGTAAGAATTGTTGTTACTCATGCCATTCATGCTGGTGTCACTCTGAATATCATTTGAGCTAATATCAGTGGATTCCACATCTGAGGAGCTAAAGGAAACCCGTCGTTCAGGTGTGTTAGAAAAAACATAGCTGCGTTTTAAAATTGACCTGGGAGTTTTTTGAGGTTTCTGCCATCTTCCCCATTCATAAACTTGATTCATCTGATAATCATCCAAGTCACGCTGGAACTTATTCCGCTTACGTTTTATAATAATTTCTTCCAACTTGGAGATAGATTTTTTTTTTATGTTGGCAAGTTCTTCCTCAAACTTAGCATTATTATTCAACTCCAACTTTGACTTAATTTGGTCAATTTCAGTTTGAAAATCCTTTAGCTTGGTGGACTCATATTTCATGATTAATTGCATGAGCTGTATAGAGCAATTGCTGAGAATCAGATTCTATTCTTTGACAAAGTCTTGGGAGTACACAGTAGTTGGAACCTTTTTTATGCGTAAACCCCTTGGAATCATATTTTTAAGGACATAGTTCTCAAGGGTTGTATAGTCCCACCATACTTTGGTTTCATTAATCATTGTTTTCTCTAACTTGCTAATATCTGTCACAAATGGATCAGATTCCAAGCAACCTGCAAATGTGGATCCATCTGAAATAAATAATTGAGCCGCTTTGCGCACTCTTTCTGGACTTGTATTCATTATGATTTATTCAAAAAATAGGACTTTAACACATACACAATGCCTTGTAGCTATTAATTATTATAGAGCATTCCTTAAAAATATAGCTATTGGTGTGCACGGCCAAAATACTGTAAACATTCAAAAAGAGAAAAAAAAGCCAGCTCACCTGAAGGCATGTGTAGTGGATAGCCCGGACCACGTGCAGTCTTCACGCAGTAACCAAGGTAAAAGAAAAAAGGTCCAGCTTTGCAAATTCAAGTCCAATTTATTGTTAAAATCCAGATGTGGAATCCACTGATATTAGCTCAAATGATATTCAGAGTGACACCAGCATGAATGGCATGAGTAACAACAATTCTTACTATAGAAAACCTAAAAGGTATTTTTCAAAAAACGCAAAAGGCAGGGGGGCCGGAAGCACCGCAATAAATACACGGATGACTACCCGCCACAACAAAAAATAGCTTCAACCTCTCAAAATGATTTTTCTAATATTTTAAACATCTCTGGCTACAATCTTACAACGGAACAACTTCAGGTATTGACATTGGGATTAAGTTTTGCACCAGATCAACATTTCAACCTTTTTAATACACTTTTGGACATAAATAAATTTGTACGAAATCTAACCGTTAAAAAGCATTTTTTTGCACACGAATCTGACTCTATTGCTATGAAAATCCCTGCACAAAATGAATACAATGGTCTTAATTTTTCTGAGCAAATGGCATTGAAAAATTTGAATGAACTAGACTCTACTAACATTGTGTCTAAGGATGTTTTTCAAGCAGAAAATTTATGCATAAAAAATCCGAGTTTTTATCCCATCCAATCCAGAGCAGAATGCATGGATAAGTTTCAGAGCGTTATGGAGCGTGAACTTAGAAAATTGGATGCTTCAATTAAAATTCAACAACAAAATAACAACTTGAGCTACAAACAACGAAAAGCTATTGATGAAATTAAGAAAACTACTGAAATAACAGTCAAAAGTGCAGACAAGGGCGGCTTGATTGTGATCATGGACACTGCGCAATATAGAGAGCAAATGAATGTTCTACTGAGTGACAGTTCTACATATAGAAAATTGCCTCATGATCCTACAAAGGATTTTCAAAGAAAAATTTTCAAACTAATTGAAGAGGGGGCAGCATTGGGTGTTCTGACAAAGGCTCAGGTAGATTTTTTAAAAATTGATTCTCCAACTATTCCTACAATCTATGGGCTTCCTAAGGTTCATAAAAATATATCACCACCCCCTATGCGCCCAATTGTTTCAGGCATTGGGTCTCTCACGGAACACCTCAGCCAGTGGGTAGATTCTTTGCTACAGCCTCTGGTTACACGAGTGCCGGGGTTCCTGAGGGACTCAAAAGCCATATTGCATCAATTTTCTAATGTAGTTTGGAATAGTGATTTTCAGTGGATTAGCTGTGACGTTACTGCTCTTTACACCTCTATTCCTCAAGATGTTGCAATCAGAGCATTGGAATTTCACCTGCATAAATATAGGAACTATACTAATGAATTGTGTGATTATATCATGCAGGTTATTTATTTCCTAATGCTTCACAATTATTTCTTTTTTGATGGAGATTTTTTTCTACAATGCAGAGGAGTATCAATGGGCGGCAAACATTCGCCATCGGTGGCTAATCTTGTTATGTCACACTGGGAGGAGGTAATTTTGTATTCTGACAATAATCCATTTTTGTCTAGTATTTTTTGGTATGGCAGATTCATTGATGATACACTCCTTATTTGGAGTGGTGATGTATCTGCCATACCAGAACTAATAGAATATTTCAACTTTAATGATTTCAATCTCAAATTTACATTTATGACGGATCCACATGTAATTTCGTTTCTGGATCTTAAACTAAAAGGTATTGCAGGTGCTGTCATCAGCACTGCTACATTCTGCAAGCCACTTTCTGGTAACACCATTTTACATGCATCTAGTTGCCATCCCGGGCACACTATTAAATCTATACCAGTGGGGGAGCTCACTAGAATCACTAGAAATTGCAGTGATGACAATGCCCTGAAAGGAGAAATTGAGTCATGCTGCAACAAGCTGAGCAAGAGGGGTTACTCTAATTGGTGTCTTGATAGAGCAAAGAAAATTGTACAAAAGAAAAAAAGACATGATTTGTTATTGCCAAAGGTATATAATAATGATAAAAATCCAGATAAGATGGTTTGCTCTATCCAATATAGTTCTCAGTTTAACACCATTAAAGCACTCTTCTTGAAACATCTACCTATTCTGTTTGAAGATGAGGTTTTGTCTAGCATTTTATCTAACGGCTGCAGAGTGGTTGCTAAAAAAGCCAACACCTTATCAGACATAGTGTCTCCTAGCTTTTTTAGCTCTAAAACTGGATCTCGGACATGGCTACACTGCTGCGGTTTTTACCGCTGCGGTACATCCAGATGCAGAACATGTGCACATTCTAATAATGTTCATTCCTTTTTTGATGGTACTAAGTGTAATGAACATAAAATAAAACAATATATTAATTGCAATAGTAAAAATGTAGTATATGTGATTGTTTGCTCCAAATGCAACTTGAGATATGTGAGCTGCACAGCTCGCATGCTCAAGACTCGCATATCTGAACATATAACTGACATCTTATCTCCTTCCAGTATTAATCGCTCCATCTCATCTGCATCCAGACACTTCATTAATGAACACCAAAGAAGTACTGAATTTTTTCGTGTCATGGGCATTGAGAGAATAACACCACATATAAGAGGTGGAGATCTGAAAAAACGTCTTCTAACACGCGAAGCATATTGGATTTTCTATCTAAATACATGCTTTCCAAATGGATTGAATGCCAGAAGAGAAATTATGTTTCATTATTGATGTTATTATAATTGTATTTATATATATATGCACAAAAAAACTTTTTAAAAAATTGTTTGTTTTTTTTTATTCTTTTTGTTTTCTTTTTTGGCTCCCCCCTCTTTTCACAAAAAATGTGTTTTACTTTGTAATGTTATTTTTTATATCTCACACATGTTTCCCTCTCCCCCTTTTTTTTTTTTTTTTTTTCTCCCTTCACACCATGTGTTTGTAATTTACTGGGTGTAAAGAGTATATATTGCAGTAACACCCAAGGGAAGTAGTTTTGAGAAAGAACAAGCTATTGTTCGAAACGCGTAATCTACTACTTGTTACTCATGTGAACACACCATTTTTTGCTCTGTTTTGGACTTGTTTTTAACAATAATTTGGACTTGAATTTGCAAAGCTGGACCTTTTTTCTTTTTCCTTGGTTACTGCGTGAAGACTGCACGTGGTCCGGGCTATCCACTACACATGCCTTCAGGTGAGCTGGCTTTTTTTTCTCTTTTTGAACGTCAGGTTGTAGGCTGCCCAGCGTGCCTCACTGCTGCCTCATACATCTTTTAATTTTTGAGCTGCATTTTTTACATAATTTCAATCTAGTGTGCTTCCATCCGTATCCATATACGTTGGTTGCAAACACTAGTAGTAGACAGCGGAGCCTTTCTGCAGCCTTTCAGTGCTAGTGTCCACTTTGCTGCACTGTTCACGGCTGTCTGAGAGGTCTCTGACTGTGTGTGAGTGCAGCTCACGCTGAGTAGTGTGTCCTGCAGCTACGTCTGGTTGTAGGACGCTCAGCGTGTCACTGCCTCACACATTTTTCTTTTATTGCAGCTCATTTTTTCTTCTATTAGTGTGCATCCATCCGTCTCCATCTACGGTGGTTGCAAACACTATATAGGAGTACACAGCGGAGCCTTTCTGCAGCCTGTCAGTGCCAGTGCCCACTTAGCTGCATTCTTCACGGCTGTCTGAGAGGTCTCTGACTGTGTGTGAGTGCAGCTCACGCAGAGTAGAGTGTCCTGCAGCTACGTCTGGTTGTAGGACGCTCAACGTGCGTCACTGCCTCACACATATTTGTCTTTGAGTGCAGCTCATTTTTTCTTCTCCTATTAGTGTGCATCCATCCGTATCCATCAACATTGGTTGGTTGCAAACACTATATAGGAGTAGATAGAGGAGCCTTTTTTTCTGGCTTGTGCCCTGCCGGCGCAGCCAGATTGGTATTACCCAATTTTTTTGGAGCCTCATCTTTTGCATTGTAGGTTACCTGCCTGCATTGTAATAACTCCAAAAAGTTGGTGATACTATCAGTTTCAATTCTTTGTTCACATACTTTGAGTTTGTTTCCAACAAAGAAACCACAAAAAAAGTTCACCAAACACTACATTTGGAACTTGTGTAGGCCTCATCAGCTCCTATTAAAGTGTAGTCCACACACACACACTTCATAAAATTAGTGTTTCTTGTACCTGTAACCAGCTGTTCAGGAATAAGCACACTAAGGCCCCCCTTTGTACTTTTCTGCCTATCTTAAGCAGTCTGGCAAGATGAAGAAGGCAGGGAGTAAGGCGCGTGGGCGTGGAGTTTCAGCAGGGAGAGGACGTGGGGATTCTGCAGGGAGAGGATGTGGGGATTCTGCAGGTAGAGGACGTGGGGATTCTGGGCCTGCTGCGGGCACCAGTGGATCAGCATCCCCCAGTTTTAACAGGCAACAGTCCTTTATGCGCAGCTTTGTAGGACCTCAACGTACCCCACTGCTGCGGGAGGAACAAATTGAAGCCGTTGTCGGATGGATGGCAGCTAACGCATCGACTTCAATTACTTCCACAGCCTCTCAGGACCAGAGCACCGAAGAGCAACCATCTGTCTCTTCACCACCTGCCAAAGTGCCCAGGCAGTCATAGAGACATGGACAGGAGCCATCACAGTCTCTACTTCTGTTCTCGGAATCTGTTGGTGGCTTGGAAAGAGGGGGCCAGCCAAGCAGCATTCCTGAATGTGAAGAAGAGGGAGTATGCAGTGATGCGCAACTTCTTTGTCCCTCTGAATCTGAAGAGGCGAGTGGGCCAGTGCCTATGGTTAGCACACCTCAGTACGCATCAGATGATGACGAGACTCAGTTGCCACTTTCTGGTGCGTACGGTGCTGGCGAGACAACCCCGGAGAAGCAGCTGTTTGAAGAGGGGAGGGAAGATGATGAGGTACTTGACCCATCATGGCATGAGGAACAGGAAGGTGGTGGGAGCAGCTCGGAGGAAGAGATTCCCCTACCGGCCAAAACAGGAGGCAGAGGGAGGGGGAAGACTTGGTTGCCTGTACCCTCCACTTCGGCACCCGTTAGGAGCATTCCTCATTCCAAAGGCAAAACGGGCGCTCCCAAGACTTGCAGTGCGTGGTCCTTTTTTGACACAGTTGCAGATGACATTTGCTTTGTCAAATGCAAGCTGTGTCATCAGATAGTCAAAAGAGGGAGAAATGTCAGCAACCTCAATACCACAAATATGTGGAAACATGTGCGCACCAAGCACGAGTTGGAGTTGCAGAGACACCCTGAAGACGTAGGCCAACGTACAGCACCACCTACCACCTCTTCAGTTCGTGTTGGGGCCTCTTCCTCCAGCTCACACACTGCTGGTTCGGCTTCCTCACAGGATCGCCAAGGAAGAACCTCTGCCACTGTTGTCCGGAGACCCTGTCAGATTCCACCCATAGCAGCACGTTCCCATCCATCACAGCCATCGGTAGCACAGGCATGGGATAAAAGGCGCCCTTACTTGGCAAACCATCCCCGAGCACAGTCTCTGAATGCTGGCATTGCTAAACTTCTGGCAGTTGAAATGCTGTCATTCAGGCTGGTGGACACTGACACCTTCCGGGACTTAATGGCATTGGCAGTCCCCCAATACAACGTGCCCAGCCGCTTTTTTTTCAGCAGGCGAGCCGTCCCTGCCCTGCAGAAACATGTTGAGGGCAAAATAAAACATGCGCTACTAAACGCCGTTAGTAGCAAGGTCCACCTGACCACCGATGCGTGGACCAGTAACCATGGACAGGGACGATACCTTTCCCTCACTGCCCACTGGGTCAATGTTGTGGAGCCGGGTACAGATCTGGAGAGTGGCACTATACGTGTTCTTCCAATGCCACGGATTGCAGGACTCCAGTCTGTACACATAGACTCCTCCTCCTACTCAAGTTCCTCAGAAACAGCAGAGCAGGAGCCTGTTACGACCGATATGAGCACAGCCGTGGCCAAACGTCAACAGGCTGTACTCAAATTAATTTCTTTGGGGAATCGAAGCCACACAGCGCAGGAGCTCTGGAATGCTATCAAGCAGGAGAGCGATGTGTGGTTTGGGCCAGCGAATCTCCAGCCGGGCTTGGTAGTGTGTGACAATGGCCGAAATCTGGTGGCAGCTCTTGGCCTAGGCAACCTCACACACATCCCATGTCTGGCACATGTGCTTAACTTGGTCGTGCAGAGCTTTCTGAGGGACTATCCGGATCTTGATGCACTGTTGCACAAGGTCCGCATAGAGTGCGCTCACTTGCAGCGTTCCAGCACGGCAAGATTGCGCCTCGCTGCTCTGCAGCGACGATTTGGCCTTCCGGAACATCGCATCATATGTGACCTACCCACCCGGTGGAATTCAACGTTACATATGTTGGAGCGGTTGTGTGAGCAGCAGGCAGCAGTCATGGAGTACCAGCTGCATCAGGCGCAAACAAGTCGCACTGTGCGCCGTTCACACTTCAGCACCATTGAGTGGGCCTCTATGAAGGACATCTGCCTTGTTTTGCGTGCCTTCGATGAATCCACGCGGATGGCGAGTGCAGATGATGCACTAGTCAGCATGAATGTCCCCCTTATCTGCCTGCTTCAACAAACACTGCAAGCACTAAGGGATGAGGTTTCGGAAGAGGTGGAGGATGAGGGGTCCCAAATGCCATCTGCTTCTGGACAGTCTGCGCTACGTGTTTCCTCACAAAGGCCTAGGCAGGGGACACTTTGTGAGGAGGATGAGGAGGAGTCGATGGAGGAGGAAGACATCTCTCCAGAGGAGGGAGGTACACAAACCTCTACTCAGTATGTACAGCGAGGGTGGGGTGATGCAGAGCAGGCCGAGGTCACGCCTCAAACAGGGGACAGCGGTTCTTTGGCAGTTGGGAGTCTGCAGCACATGGTTGATTTCATGCTGCAGTGCCTGAGAAACGACCGCCGCATCGCCCACATTCTCGTCTCGGCTGATTATTGGGTGTACACCCTCCTAGATCCTCGCTACCGGGACAGCGTACAAAGGCTCATACCAACGTTGAACCGGGAGCGTAAACTGCGGGAGTACGAAGAGTCACTGGTGCAGTCCATAATGTTTTCCATTCCACCCGACAGCATTGTTGCTAGTGCTTTACAAAGCAGCTCTGTGCGTCGAGCCAGTGGAGGAAACTCTGCACAAAGAGGGAGCAGAGGCAGCGCCGCAGCACAAGGCAAGACCACTATGGCCCAAATGTGGCAAAGTTTTGTGTGTCCACCACAATTGTCTACACCATCAGCGACGCCTCGAGTCAGCAGGAGGCAACGCTTCCGTCAGATGGTGTCAGACTACATGTCTTGCCCTGTCACTGTACTCCCAGATGGCTCTTCCCCCTTCAAGTTTTGGGTCTCTAAGCTGGATACATGGCCAGAGCTTAGCCAGTATGCATTGGAGGTGCTGGCTTGCCCTGCTGCCAGTGTATTATTGGAACGTGTCTTTAGTGCCGCAGGTGTTGTACTAACAGACCGTCGCACGCGACTATCTTCCGATAATGTTGACCGGCTGACTTTTCTGAAAATGAACAAGGCCTGGATCTCCAAAGACTTTGCCATTCCTTTTACAGACTAAATTAGTGGTTGGCAACTGTATCCAGGTCTGCTGGTGTGTTCATTTTTCTACCACCTGAACTATAATCCCTGTGCTTCAACACAGCCAGTTGTCGCTCAGATGTGTCTTCTGCACAGAGAAACACACTAGCTCCTGTGTTAGTGGGGTTCAGTAACGCCAGCTGATCCCCTGCTGTGTGGACGGCAAAGTCACCATGTCCATCAACATTCAAACCACTACTAATTTTTAACCATGCCCAACTTAGGTCTCTGGCTCCACTGTCTCTACTATTTCCCCTGGCCTCCAACCCCGCCATCTACATCTCTGAAGTGGCGTCAGCACAATCTACACTTGTTCCTGTGTTCGTGTGGCTCAGTCCCATCAGTTTATCCCCTGATGTGTGTCCGGCAAGGTCTCCTGCTCTGTCCACATTCCCATAACCAGTAGTGGGAATGAGGACAGAGCTGGCGAACTTGCCGGACAAACATCAGGGGATCAACTGACGGGACTGAGCACCAGTAACACAGGAACAAGTATAGATTGTGCTGACGCCACTTCAGAGATGTAGCTGGCGGGGTTGGAGGCCAGGGTAAATAGTAGAGACAGTGGAGCCAGAGGCCTAAGTGGAGCATGGTTAGAATCAGTAGTAGTCAACAACCTCCATAAAAACCGCTGCCCATTGGCCTCTGCATGCGGCATGCGTAATCCTGGGTTCCAACAGCGTCAGTTGGTGTTCAGAAGTGTCGTCTCCACAGAGCCAAACACATTCGTTCAAGTGTTAGTGGGGTTCAGCACTGCCAGCTGTTCCCCTGCTGTGGAGATGGCAAGTCTCCTGCTGCCTTCACCTGCCAAAATCCAGTAGGCCCCAGCCTGCTCCTCGCCTAATCCTGGGCTCCAACAGCGTCAGTTGGTGTTCAGAAGTGTCGTCTCCACAGAGCCAAACACATTCGTTCAAGTGTTAGTGGGGTTCAGCACTGCCAGCTGTTCCCCTGCTGTGGAGATGGCAAGTCTCCTGCTGCCTTCACCTGCCAAAATCCAGTAGGCCCCAGCCTGCTCCTCGCCTAATCCTGGGCTCCAACAGCGTCAGTTGGTGTCCAGAACTGTCGTCTCCACAGAGCCAAACACATTCGTTCAAGTGTTAGTGGGGTTCAGCACTGCCAGCTGTTCCCCTGCTGTGGAGATGGCAAGTCTCCTGCTGCCTTCACCTGCCAAAATCCAGTAGGCCCCAGCCTGCTCCTCGCCTAATCCTGGGCTCCAACAGCGTCAGTTGGTGTTCAGAAGTGTCGTCTCCACAGAGCCAAACACATTCGTTCAAGTGTTAGTGGGGTTCAGCACTGACAGCTGTTCCCCTGCTGTGGAGATGGCAAGTCTCCTGCTGCCTTCACCTGCCAAAAGCAACAGGCCCCAGCCTGCTCCTCGCCTAATCCTGGGCTCCAACAGCGTCAGTTGGTGTTCAGAAGTGTCGTCTCCACAGAGCCAAACACATTCGTTCAAGTGTTAGTGGGGTTCAGCACTGCCAGCTGTTCCCCTGCTGTGGAGATGGCAAGTCTCCTGCTGCCTACACCTGCCAAAATCCAGTAGGCCCCAGCCTGCTCCTCGCCTAATCCTGGGCTCCAACAGCGTCAGTTGGTGTTCAGAAGTGTCATCTCCACAGAGCCAAACACATTCGTTCAAGTGTTAGTGGGGTTCAGCACTGACAGCTGTTCCCCTGCTGTGGAGATGGCAGTCTCTCCTGCTGTCTCCGCATTCCAAAGACAGTAGGCCTCTGCCTACACCCTCCTATTTCCTGGGCTTCAACACAGCCAGT
Source organism: Dendrobates tinctorius (assembly GCF_039654945.1). Classification (NCBI taxonomy): domain Eukaryota; kingdom Metazoa; phylum Chordata; class Amphibia; order Anura; family Dendrobatidae; genus Dendrobates; species Dendrobates tinctorius. The sequence goes on along the minus strand of NW_027361913.1, from coordinate 7,353,942 downwards.
TGTAGCTCGGAAGTGCCGTCCACACGGAAAGAGACACTTGCTCCCGTGTCTCAGTGGGGTTCAGAAACGTCAGCTGATCCCCTGCTGTGTGGATGGCAGTCTCTCCTGCTGTCTCCACATTCCAAATACAGTAGGCCTCTGCCTACACCCTCCTATTTCCTGGGCTTCAACACAGCCAGTTGTAGCTCGGAAGTGCCGTCCACACGGAAAGAGACACTTGCTCCCGTGTCTCAGTGGGGTTCAGTAACGTCAGCTGATCCCCTGCTGTGTGGATGGCAGTCTCTCCTGCTGTCTCCACATTCCAAATACAGTAGGCCTCTGCCTACACCCTCCTATTTCCTGGGCTTCAACACAGCCAGTTGTAGCTCGGAAGTGCCGTCCACACGGAAAGAGACACTTGCTCCCATGTCTCAGTGGGGTTCAGTAACGTCAGCTGATCCCCTGCTGTGTGGATGGCAGTCTCTCCTGCTGTCTCCACATTCCAAATACAGTAGGCCTCTGCCTACACCCTCCTATTTCCTGGGCTTCAACACAGCCAGTTGTAGCTCGGAAGTGCCGTCCACACGGAAAGAGACACTTGCTCCCGTGTCTCAGTGGGGTTCAGTAACGTCAGCTGATCCCCTGCTGTGTGGATGGCAGTCTCTCCTGCTGTCTCCACATTCCAAATGCAGTAGGCCTCTGCCTACACCCTCCTATTTCCTGGGCTTCAACACAGCCAGTTGTAGCTCGGAAGTGCCGTCCACACGGAAAGAGACACTTGCTCCCGTGTTTCAGTGGGGTTCAGTAACGTCAGCTGATCCCCTGCTGTGTGGATGGCAGTCTCTCCTGCTGTCTCCACATTCCAAATACAGTAGGCCTCTGCCTACACCCTCCTATTTCCTGGGCTTCAACACAGCCAGTTGTAGCTCGGAAGTGCCGTCCACACGGAAAGAGACACTTGCTCCCGTGTCTCAGTGGGGTTCAGAAACGTCAGCTGATCCCCTGCTGTGTGGATGGCAGTCTCTCCTGCTGTCTCCACATTCCAAATACAGTAGGCCTCTGCCTACACCCTCCTATTTCCTGGGCTTCAACACAGCCAGTTGTAGCTCGGAAGTGCCGTCCACACGGAAAGAGACACTTGCTCTCGTGTCTCAGTGGGGTTCAGTAACGTCAGCTGATCCCCTGCTGTGTGGATGGCAGTCTCTCCTGCTGTCTCCACATTCCAAATACAGTAGGCCTCTGCCTACACCCTCCTATTTCCTGGGCTTCAACACAGCCAGTTGTAGCTCGGAAGTGCCGTCCACACGGAAAGAGACACTTGCTCCCGTGTCTCAGTGGGGTTCAGTAACGTCAGCTGATCCCCTGCTGTGTGGATGGCAGTCTCTCCTGCTGTCTCCACATTCCAAATACAGTAGGCCTCTGCCTACACTCTCCTATTTCCTGGGCTTCAACACAGCCAGTTGTAGCTCGGAAGTGCCGTCCACACGGAAAGAGACACTTGCTCCCGTGTCTCAGTGGGGTTCAGTAACGTCAGCTGATCCCCTGCTGTTTGGATGGCAGTCTCTCCTGCTGTCACCACATTCCAAATACAGTAGGCCTCTGCCTACACCCTCCTATTTCCTGGGCTTCAACACAGCCAGTTGTAGCTCGGAAGTGCCGTCCACACGGAAAGAGACACTTGCTCCCGTGTCTCAGTGGGGTTCAGTAACGTCAGCTGATCCCCTGCTGTGTGGATGGCAGTCTCTCCTGCTGTCTCCACATTCCAAATACAGTAGGCCTCTGCCTACACCCTCCTATTTCCTGGGCTTCAACACAGCCAGTTGTAGCTCGGAAGTGCCGTCCACACGGAAAGAGACACTTGCTCCCGTGTCTCAGTGGGGTTCAGTAACGTCAGCTGATCCCCTGCTGTGTGGATGGCAGTCTCTCCTGCTGTCACCACATTCCAAATACAGTAGGCCTCTGCCTACACCATCCTATTTCCTGGGCTTCAACACAGCCAGTTGTAGCTCGGAAGTGCCGTCCACACGGAAAGAGACACTTGCTCCCGTGTCTCAGTAGGGTTCAGTAACGTCAGCTGATCCCCTGCTGTGTGGATGGCAAAGTCTCCTGCTGCCTACACAGTCGTACTACTACTGATTTTTAACCGAGCTCCAATTAGGCCTGTGGCTCCACTGTCTCTCGTATTTCCCCTGTCCTTCAACCCTGCCAGTTACAGCTCCGAAGTGGCGTCTGCACAATCCACACTTGTTCCTGTGTTACAGGTGTTCAGTCCGGTCAGTTAATCCCCTCATGTGTGTCCGGCAATGTCGCCTGCTCTGTCCACATTCCCATAACTAGTTATGGGAATGTGGACAGAGCAGGCGACATTGCCGGACACACATCAGGGGATTAACTGACCGGACTGAACACCTGTAACACAGGAACAAGTGTGGATTGTGCAGACGCCACTTCAGAGCTGTAACTGGCGGGGTTGGAGGACAGGGGAAATACGAATATCAGTGAAGCCACAGGCCTAAGTGGAGCTTGGTTCAAATTAGTAGTCTACAACCGATCTTAAAATTTCTTCAATGCAGCCTCAGCCTGCTCCGTGCTTGTCCCTGGGCTTCAACACAGCCAGTTGTTGCTCGGAAGTGCCGTCTTCACAGAGTAAAACACTAGCTCCTGTGTTTGTGGGGTTCAGTAACGTCAGCTGTTCCCCTGCTGTTTTGATGGCAATCTGTCCTGCTGCCTCCCAATTGACAGCACATCAGGCCTCAGCCTGCTAAGTGCTTGTCCCTGGGCTCCAACATCGCCAGTTGCTGCTCATAACTGACTTTGGCACGGGTACTCCCTCCTGCCCAGCTTGGTTCCAGCCCTGCCTGCTGTTTCCGGGAAGTGTCAATGTCAGTTTGCCACCCCAAGTTGCCATGTCGTGTTGCGGTTGGGTTAGCCGAGGCTAGGGTGCCAGCAGTTTAGGTGCTTCCTATGTGGACTGCGGGTTCTGGTAAGAAAGGCTTGTTCTGTAGTGCCAGTAGGACAAGCACCCCCTGTAGGACTGTGTGATTCGGTAACTGCGGCCAGCTTGCGGCATGCCAACTTTGCTTTTCAGGGGTAACTTCAGCTGCCCCTCCGGGTTCCAGCACCGTCAGCTGGTTCTCGTCAGAGCCTTTGGCCTAGGTGCCTCCATCTCGGTATCCGAGTGCCGGCAACGTCTGCTGGTCCTTGGTAGGGCTTTGTAGCACAGGTACCTCCTGCATAGTAACCGGGTTCCAGCACCATCAGCTGGTCCTCGGTTGTGCTATTGGCTCTTATTCCTTCTGCTGCCCCTCCGGGTGCCAGCACTGTCAGCTGGTCCTCGCTATTTCCATTTGCTCTTGCAGCTTATGCTACCCCTCCGGGTTCCAGCACCATCAGCTGGTTCTCGTCAGAGCCTTTGGCCTAGGTGCCTCCATCTCGGTATCCGAGTTCCGGCAACGTCTGCTGGTCCTTGGTAGTGCTTTGTAGCACAGGTACCTCCTGCTTAGTAACCGGGTTCCAGCACCATCAGCTGGTCCTCGGTTGTGCCATTGGCTCTTATTCCTTCTGCTGCCCCTCCGGGTGCCAGCACTGTCAGCTGGTCCTCGCTATTTCCATTTGCTCTTGCAGCTTATGCTACCCCTCCGGGTTCCAGCACCGTCAGCTGGTTCTCGTCAGAGCCTTTGGCCTAGGTACCTCCATCTCGGTATCCGAGTTCCGGCAACGTCTGCTGGTCCTTGGTAGTGCTTTGTAGCACAGGTACCTCCTGCTTAGTAACCGGGTTCCAGCACCATCAGCTGGTCCTCGGTAGTGCCATTGGCTCTTGTTCCTTCTGCTGCCCCTCCGGGTGCCAGTACCGTCAGCTGGTTCAAGAGGACAAAGAACAGGAAGACAACCACCAAGATGCAGAACAACAAGAGAGAGAAGACAAAGAAGCATAAAAAAACAAAGCAGAAGAACATTAAGCATAAGACTAATACTCTGAGCAAATTATATTATCTTATTTATAAGCAGAAGAAGACTAAGCAGTGTATGGGGGTGAGTCCGTTCCTCCTCGTGGTGCCCCTGGAAAAGGCCTGCTGCTGCAGGCCAAACTGAACGCAGACAAATCCTGTTGTAAATCTTTTGTGACAGGCAGAACGGAAGGTGTAAACTTCTAACTTTTCTAGATAACAACTACAGGAATGCCTGACACAAACAAGAATATGATGAAGAAGATGAAGAAGCTGAATATGTAGAATAATAATTGTTGAATAAGAAGAATATGAAGAATGTAAGAAAAGGAAGAAGAAGAAGAATGTAAAAAAAGGAAGAAGAATTTAAAAAAAGGAAGAAGAAGAAGAATGTAAAAAAAGGAATAAGAAAAAGAATGTAAAAAAAGGAAGTAGAAGAATGTAAAAAAAGGAAGAAGAAGAAGAATGTAAAAAAAGGAATAAGAAGAAGAAGGTAAAAAAAGGAAGAAGAATAAGAAAGAAGAAGAAAGAAGAAAGAAGAAGACATACATGTCTGGCAAAATATAAATGAGGCTAACATAGTCAATATTAGAGTTGAGCGACTTTTGTTTTTTTAGGGTCGCGTTTCGTTTCGTGAAACCCGACTTTTCCAAAAGTCGGGTCGAGCAAGATCGTCCGATTATAGGGAAAAGTCGGGGTCGTCCCGAAACACGAAACCCAATGTAAGTCAATGGGGAATAAAAGTCGGCAGTGAGAGGAGGACAGGAAACACACCTACAGTGCCCATTTGAATGCCAAAAGCATCAATTCTTCTTACTTAAGCTTGTCAACCTTAATTAACTTCATAATACAAGTTACGCACTGAAAAATGGGGGTTATTTGGCTAAAGTTGTGGGGGGGAGGGCTGGCTGCAGGTTTTCATGTGCCCTGGGCGAAAGAGCGTCCCTTTAACACATACCACAACTCATCATGCTCCGATACGGCAGAGAAATAGCGGTATAGTACAATGAAAAATACCTCACTTTTTACATCTCATGACAAGGCCCATCTATTTCTCCATACAGAATCATTGGTCCCATATAATGTTTGAAACAGTATATGATGAGCTCCACATAATGCTACAGTATATGTTGGTCCCCATGGATGAAGCTCCACTGTCTTATGGGCCCAAATAATGCTCCAAACATAATGGGCCCCATTTCTAATGCTCTAGTGTATAATGGGCCCTGTAAATGCTGCTCCAGTGTCTGATGTCCACCTTTGGAATGTTCCAGTGTATGGTGGGCCCCATCTATCATTCTCCAGAGTATAGTGCTCCCCAAAAATTGCTGTCCCAACATTGAAAACAATCAAATAAGTCTCCTCGCTAGGGAATCCCTGTACTTGTCTGGACTCCTTGTCGTCCCCATCTTCCATCTCACTGCACAGTATTTCAACCTTGCAAGTGCTGTGATCCTGAGCAAGCAGGGGGGGCCCACTCGTTGGCGATGGCACTGGCACAGGGCCCCTGATAGTACGGTGGTGTGTCTGATGGCGGGTGGGCCGAACCTGCACTTTCATCTGCAGCTTCCTCTTTGTCACCGTGTAAGATGGAACTGTATATGGGAAGGGTAACCTGAGTTTCATCAGGGTCAAATTCAGGTGGTGTAGCGTGCGAGGGGAATGTAGTGGTCTGGGTCAATGTACCAGCAGATTCATCGAGCAGTGGCTGGGCATCAGTGCACTTGTGTCGCCCCCAGGAGTACGGTCGCCACAGTGGCATTACCTTCTTCCTAGGGAGTGTGATGTCATGCTTGGGAGCAACGAAGGATCTCTCTAGCAGGTTAACTGATTGGGCGGCGTTATTCCCACGAGTCATGACCCTCCAAACAGCGTTCATGAAGGCAAAGTGTTTGTTTTACGTGGGCAGTATGGTTGCAAAGCTGAACCTTAAAGGAATGTCCAGAAGGGCACCACCAGGAGTGGAGCCTACGGTTAAATTCGACTGCACCTGGGAAACCTCAACCATGCCAGCTACAGAACAGATGCACACATTGCAAGCTTAATTCCGTTAACGAACGAGACTCCGTCATGCCCCACGGTCCGAGTCCGGCTTACTAGAGGGACACGTGAGGTTCTGGCACATGAGATTGGCTAATAACTGGTGTGTCATGCCCTTACATGTCCGTGGCTGCATGTGCGCTACACTGAAAAGGCCAGCGTTTGTCGCTTACAGGTGCAGATAACCCGCTGAACAACGTTAGTGATGGGGATCACTGATTACAATTATTACCCGCGAACAATGATTTCCCAGTAAGTGCAGGTCAACCGCAGTTCCGGAATTAGGCCTAACCGTCATTCCTGAAAAAATGAAAAACTTACGTGTGCAAACCACAGGTGCTGTAGCTTGCTTAACAGCTCGCCAGCCGTTCTCACGCCCAGTATGGATTACACGTGATTGCACAAAGGTTAGAAAGGGTACCGTTTCCCCAGATAACATGTATGGATAGCGTACACATTCAAAATATATGTCTCAGGAGGCAGGCTCAGACGGTGTCAGGCCCAGTATGGATTGCACGTGATTGCACAAAGGTTAGAAAGGGTACCGTTTCCCCAGATAACATGTATGGATAGCGTACACATTCAAAATATATGTCTCAGTAGGCAGGCTCAGACGGTGTCAGGCCCAGTATGGATTGCACGTGATTGCACAAAGGTTAGAAAGGGTACCGTTTCCCCAGATAACATGTATGGACAGCGTACACATTCAAAATATATGTCTCAGGAGGCAGGCTCAGACGGTGTCAGGCCCAGTATGGATTGCACGTGATTGCACAAAGGTTAGAAAGGGTACCGTATCCCCGGATAACATGTATGGATAGCGTACACATTCAAAATATATGTCTCAGGAGGCAGGCTCAGACGGTGTTAGGCCCAGAATGGATTGCACGTGATTGCACAAAGGTTAGAAAGGGTACCGTATCCCCGGATAACATGTATGGATAGCGTACACATTCAAAATATATGTCTATACATCAGGAGGCAGGCTCAGACGGTGTCAGGCACAGTATGGATTTGACGGCCCAGATTACACAGCGGAGGAGCAGGGAGAGGTAAAGATTGCAAATGCTGGGGCCCTGCCCAAGCAAGGGGGGCCCACTCGTGGGCGTCGGTACTGGCACTGGGCCCCTCATAGTACAGCGGTGTGTCTGACGGCGGGTGTGCACCACCACCGTCAGAGACACTTGATTGCACTATGAGGGACCCTGTGCCAGTGCCCGCGCCCAAGAGTCGACCTACCCAGTGTCCAGTTTAGCGGCCCAATAGTCAAAGGGGAATGACCTGTGTGGGAGAACATCGATATGGGAGGAAAAGTAGTTTGTAACCATAGTTGACAACTGCTGTCTCCTGTCACTTTCCATCGATGCAGTATTACCAGTTGTGTGAGCGGTATTTGAAAAATCAGTCCACAACATTGTCATGAAACCCCTGTCTCCAACGCCACTTCTGCTGTGTGCACCACGAACACCTCTGCCAAGCTGCCCCCGGCCCGTACGGCTCTTGTGAGAACCATCACCGCTGCTGTGTGCTGGGAATGCCTCAAGCAACCGATTTACCAGAGTTGCTTGTTTATTAGCCAATATTAGGTCAAGGTTCTCCTGTGGCATGATGTTTTGTAATTTGCCTTTATAGCGTGGATCCAGGATGCTGGCCAACCAGTAGTCGTCATCGTTCATCATTTTGGCAATGCGGGGGTCCCTTTTTAGGATCCGCAAGGCATAATCTGACATGTGGGCCAATGTTCCCGGTGTCAATGATGCACTGCGAGTGCTGGGTGGAGGAGCACTTTCTGGCAAATCCACATCCCTCCAGTCACGCACAAACCCTGTACCAGACCTTGCCACGCCAACATTTTCACTTGCCCCACGAGATGCATCCTCCTCCCCTAAGTAATCATCCCCATCATCATCCTCCTCCTCCTCTTCTTCCTCCACCTCGTCCAGGAGAGGTCCCTGAGCAGACAATGGCTGAATGTCATCAAGGATTCCCTCCTCCTCTTCCTCCTCATCAACATTGGCTGCAGACGCTTGCTCCTTAAGGTGCGTCAAAGTTTGCATGAGCAGACGCATAAGTGGAATGCTCATGCTTAGGATGGCGTCGTCTGCGCTTACCAGCCGTGTGCATTCCTCAAAACACTGAAGGACTTTACAGAGGTCTTTCAGCTTCGACCACTGCACACCTGTCAACTCCATGTCTGCTCTCAAAGTGCCTGGCCGTGTATCCTCCCACAAATGCATTATGGCCTGCCTCTGCTCGCACAGCCGCTCCACCATGTGCAGGGTGGAGTTCCACCTTGTTGCAATGTCGATAATGAGGCGGTGGTTGGGAAGGTGGAGCAATCGCTGCAGCTTCTGCATACGAACGGAGTGTACAGGCGACCGGCGGATGTGCGCGCACAGTCTTCGCACCTTCTGGAGCAGGGCTGTTAACTCCGGATAATTTTTGAGGAAGCACTGCACCACCAGGTTCAAGGTGTGAGCCAAGCAAGGTATGTGGCTGAGTTTTGAAAGGGCTATGGCTGCCACAAAATTACGGCCGTTATCACTAACTACCTTGCCTGCCTCAAGATGTACACTGCCCAGCCATGACTCAGTTTGTCGCTTCAAGTACTCGGCCAGCACCTCGGCGGTGTGTCTGTCGCCCAAACACATCATCTGCAACACAGCCTGCTGACGCTTTCCGCTAGCTGCTCGATAGGGGGACACATCGTGTACAACAGTGGCAGCTGCAGATGGAGTGCTCGTACGACTGCGCTCTGTGGACGAGCTTTCGCTTCTGGAGGAGGAGGAGGAGGGTGGAACGCCTACAGCCAACTGTTTCCTATACCGTGGGCAAGGCAGCACTGTCCCACCACCGCTGTCCCCTGTGGACCCTGCATCCACCACATTAACCCAGTGCGCAGTGATGGACACGTAACGGCCCTGGCCATGCCGACTGGACCATGCATCAGTTGTGAGGTGCACCTTTCCGCTCACTGACTGCTTGAGTGCATGGACAATGCGGTCTTTCACATGATGGTGGAGGGCTGGGATGGCTTTGCGAGAGAAGAAGTGGCGACTGGGTAGGTCATAGCGTGGTACTGCATAGGCCATGAGTTCGCGGAAAGCTGTGCTTTCCACCAACCGAAAGGGCATCATCTCAAACGAGATTAGTTTGGCAATGTGGGCGTTCAAACCCAGTGTACGCGGATGAGAGACTGAGTACTTTCTTGACCTACTCATAGTGTCTGGGAGGGTGAGCTGGACTTGAGAGCTGCATATGGTGGAAGTAGCGGTGGACAGGGCGGACTGAGAGAGGGTTGATGATGGTGATGGAGTTGGTGTTCTTTCTGATGGCCTAGAATCAGTCTTTCGTTGATATAACAGTGGGATTCCCTGACTGCTGTGGCCTTGCAATGACACCTCAACATTTGCTGCTGTGCTAACCGGTGGGCTTACAGTGGGGGAAACAATGTAGCGTTGCTGACTACCTTCGTTGTGATCAGTTGCACATGTGGCACTTGAGGTTTGGTGTTGTGTCCATGCTTGCAAGTGCATGCTGGTTCAATGTCTAAGCATGCAACTGGTATTCAAATTTTTCAGATTTTTCCCTCGGCTAAAGGTCTTTGCGCACTTCTTACAAATAACCTTGGCCTGATCATGAGGATTTTGTTCAAAAAAGTGCCACACTGCACTCTTCCTACTTTGGCAGACATTTTGCGGCCTAGCACGCTGTGATCTTTTGACCCTCTGGACAAGCTGTCCAGCAACTCTTTTGATGTTTGGAACCTGTCTTTGGAGTGCTCCGGGCCTGCCAGATAACAGCTGTTGCGATGTCGATGTCTGCTGTGGATGCTCCTCATCTGAGCTATTGGAAGCAGCACCCTCTTCCCCCAATGGATGCCAATCTGGGTCAACAACTGGGTCATCCATCACCTCCTCTTCTATGTCATGTGAACCTTCCTCTGTGTCACCGTGTATGGTGGTATAGTGTGCGGGAAGGGGCACCTGAGTCTCATCAGGGTCAGAATCTGGCTCTGTACACTGCGAGGACAATGTAGTGCTCTGAGTGAATGTACCAGCAGAATCATCCATCAGCGGCTGTGCATCAGTGCACTCCATGTCAGATTCATCTTGGCCTGGGTAATTCACCATTTCACTTGATAATCCAGGCATGGTATGTGAAAACAGCTCCATGGAGTAATCAGTAGTATGGCCTGCGTCATCCTTCAATCTTGGTTGGGGTGAAGGACACAAGGAAAGGTGTGGTTCATGAACATGAGCCTCCAATGACGACTCAGTGCTTTTACTTTTTACAACTGAAGAAGAGGAGGCGATAGAGCTGGAGGCTGAGTCAGCAATGTAAGACAAAACTTTTTCCTGATGCTCTGGCTTTAAAAGCGGTTTGCCAACTCCTAGAAAACTAAGCGTTCGAGGCCTTATGTAGCCAGACGATGACGCAGGGTCAGCACCTCCTGCATTCGGTCCTATTTTGCTCTTGCCACTACCATCAGATCCACCACCAACACCATCATTACCAGCTGCCAACCCCCGCCCAATTCCACGGCCTCTTCCACAAGCCTTCCTCATTTTTGGTAGAAATGTAGACAAAATCCAACAAACTATATAGTAATGTAAAACAAGGTACAAGGTGTCTATAGGACAGGGGAGATTTTGAATTTCTGCAGACACTTTTGGACACTGGACACTTTTGGATTGTGTGAGGCCCACTGATATCTGAGCGCTATGTGACAGGCTCGATGGCACAGCTGTGACCAAAGTGACTAGAGGATAAGGGAGATTTTGAATCTCTGCACACACTTTTGGACACTGGTCACTTTTGGATTGTGTGAGGCCCAATGAATATCTGAGCGCTATGTAACAGGCTCGATGGCACAGCTGTGACCAAAGTGACTAGAGGATAAGGGAGATTTTGAATCTCTGCACACACTTTTGGACACTGGACACTTTTGGATTGTGTGAGGCCCACTGATATCTGAGCGCTATGTGACAGGCTCGATGGCACAGCTGTGACCAAAGTGACTAGAGGATAAGGGAGATTTTGAATCTCTGCACACACTTTTGGACACTGGACACTTTTGGATTGTGTGAGGCCCACTGATATCTGAGCGCTATGTGACAGGCTCGATGGCACAGCTGTGACCAAAGTGACTAGAGGATAAGGGAGATTTTGAATCTCTGCACACACTTTTGGACACTGGACACTTTTGGATTGTGTGAGGCCCACTTATATCTGAGCGCTATGTGACAGGCTCGATGGCACAGCTGTGACCAAAGTGACTAGAGGATAAGGGAGATTTTGAATCTCTGCACACACTTTTGGACACTGGACACTTTTGGATTGTGTGAGGCCCACTGATATCTGAGCGCTATGTGACAGGCTCGATGGCACAGCTGTGACCAAAGTGACTAGAGGATAAGGGAGATTTTGAATCTCTGCACACACTTTTGGACACTGGACACTTTTGGATTGTGTGAGGCCCACTGATATCTGAGCGCTATGTGACAGGCTCGATGGCACAGCTGTGACCAAAGTGACTAGAGGATAAGGGAGATTTTGAATCTCTGCACACACTTTTGGACACTGGACACTTTTGGATTGTGTGAGGCCCAATGAATATCTGAGCGCTATGTGACAGGCTCGATGGCACAGCTGTGACCAAAGTGACTAGAGGATAAGGGAGATTTTGAATCTCTGCACACACTTTTGGACACTGGACACTTTTGGATTGTGTGAGGCCCAATGAATATCTGAGCGCTATGTGACAGGCTCGATGGCACAGCTGTGACCAAAGTGACTAGAGGATAAGGGAGATTTTGAATCTCTGCACACACTTTTGGACACTGGACACTTTTGGATTGTGTGAGGCCCAATGAATATCTGAGCGCTATGTGACAGGCTCGATGGCACAGCTGTGACCAAAGTGACTAGAGGATAAGGGAGATTTTGAATCTCTGCACACACTTTTGGACACTGGACACTTTTGGATTGTGTGAGGCCCACTGATATCTGAGCGCTATGTGACAGGCTCGATGGCACAGCTGTGACAAAAGGGACTAGAGGATAAGGGAGATTGGAATGCTTTTAAAAAAGCAGTTTGCAGAGCAGTGGGTAAACAGCAATGCCAGCCTGTCAGGAAGCCTTAAAAGGCAGCCCAACAACCAACACCACTGATACACCACAATCTAGCCTCCCCTTGCACTGCACACACAGTGACTGGTGTGTTGTGCAGGCCAAATTGCTAGCAGCAGAAGCAGTTTTTTTTTCTTCTCAGCAGGACAAAAAAAAAATTGGGATTGCTTTTAAAAAAGCAGTTTGCGGAGCAGTGGGTAAACAGCAATGCAGGAATGTCAGGAAGCCTTAGAAGGCAGCCCAACAACCAACACCACTGATACACCACTATATAGCCTCCCCTTGCACTGCACACACAGTGACTGGTGTGTTGTGCAGGCCAAATCGCTAGCAGCAGAAGCAGTTTTTTTGTCTTCTTCCCTGCCTAACACTCTCCCTACAGAATCAGCAGCAACCTCTCCCTATACTGAGATCGGCAGAAGTAAGATGGCGGTCGGCGTGCACGCCCTTTTATACCCCCTGTGACGCCCACCAAAGCAAGCCAATCACTTGCATGCCCTTCTGAAAGATGGTGGTGACCCCTGCCTATGTCATCACGTTGCCCACATTGTCCGTGGATCCTGATTGGCTGAAAAAGAGCGCAAAACAAACTTTTGAAACGCGACTTTGGCGCGTTAGTCGACGACCTCGTGGCCGACCTCATCCTAGGGTCGGGTTTCGTTTCATGAAACCCGACTTTGCCAAAAGTCGGCGACTTTTGAAATTTTTCGACCCGTTTCGCTCAACTCTAGTCAATATCTTTGTAACTCCTAACGTCTTTAAAAAAAAAGTTTAATTCCTGCTATTCCATTTGATTGGGCTAAACCTCTATGGCTTTAATGTCTCCTCCACCTCCCACAATACATTCTACATTATTCTTAGTTGTTTTTCTTTATGTAGAATTAGCCTAGAAGGAAAGAAAGGGTTTTTTTTAATTCCGATATTTTGGCCCCATTGACTTGCATTGGTTCCCGGTATCGGAATCGGCGATACCGATACTTTTTTTTAAGATCGGCCGATCCATTCTGATCCGATATTTTCAAGTATCGGCTGGTATCGCTCAACTCTACTTGTCATTCCATAAGGGCGCAAGACAGGGTGTCATGATCCATGCTGGATCAGGATATAAAAAGCACAGGTAACCTTTTTTTCTGTGCTTAGGCATGGTTTTGCCCCCGGTGGCCATTAGGATTATTGCACTGTGGGATCGTTTGTTCTAAGTTTGCCCCCAGTGGTAGTGAGCGCCATTGCACTCTGTTTCTTCATGATTTTATGCAATTTTTGAATACAAACGATAGAAACATCCGCATTACTTACAATTATGACACGAATAAGGTCGAATTTTTGGATGTCATGCTTAGACGTGATGAGAAGGATGTTTTGCAAACAGATATATTTAGGAAATCAATTTCGACGTATACTTTGTTGCATGCCTCCTCCGCACATCCAGGACATGTGATTCAGTCTGTGCCAACGGGACAGTTTCTGCGTCTTCGCAGAATTTGTTCGACTAATATTGATTTTGAACTTCAAGCTGAGGATCTAAAAAAGAGATTTTATGAACGGGGCTACAGCCGTCGCATGGTGAAACGTGCTTATAATCGTGCTAAACATTCCTCGCGACATGAGTTACTGTATAAATCTACAGTACGTCAAACTGATAACAAAGTGAGGTTTGTCACGGATTACCATGCCCAATCAGCTCGGTTGAGGGATGTTCTTACCAAGTCATGGCCCATGCTAAGAGCCGATCCGGTTCTGTCTAAGTATATTTCTTAAAGACCAACCATTTCCACCAGACGCGCTAAGAATTTGCGTGATTTCCTGGTTAGAAGTCACTACGTTGGCAATCCCAAACCAACCTTTTTGGATGGTGGTACAGGTCCTAGGGGAGGGTGTTTTCCTTGTGGTCGATGTGTTGCATGCCCCAATATAGAAAGATGTAATACGTTTTTTAATGCTGATAGATCAAGGACATATGACATTAGGAAGAGTATTACGTGTGGTACTCGTAATGTCATTTATTTTGCCACATATCCATGTGAACTTATCTATGTTGGTCTAACCACACGTCCCTTCAAGGTTCACGTGAGAGAACACGTCTTGGGCATTATGGCGGCAGTCGACCACAGGGATGCATCCTCTCTAAAAACTATACCGTGGCACTTTTGGCTGTGTCATTCCTGTGATGCCTCCCTTCTCCGTGTTAGGGGCATTGATTGTATTGATGCCAGTCCTAGGGGTGGTGGGACGTCACGGAGGCTGGCCCAGTTAGAATCCCGCTGGATCTGGACCCTCAACACGCTTCATCCACATGGATTAAGCGAGCATAATAGTTTCGCTCCATTTCTGTGATTAAATATGGCGGCTTTAGAGTCAATTTCCATCTGTGATTAATAGCTTTGTTTTTAATTATGTTTTATATTTATTTGTTATCTTAGGTGTGTCTTTTGGAGTCTCTTCCGTTTTATATGTGGTTATCCCCTATTCTATGGAGTCCTAACATCCTGCATCCTGATAGTTCTGCCGACCGCACGTGGAGTGTTGAAACAATGATGGAACCTGTTAATTATTGAACACTTCTGTTATTATATATTTACTTGCCTCTGTCATGTATGTAATCTCTCTGTATGTAATAACGACTGTTGATAACTAACATTTGTGTGGTTCATGATATATATGCATGTATGTGTAGCTCTGCCTGTTGGAGCGACAATAAAGATTTATATTAATATATATGTACATTAGTCAAGAAACTGTTATTTGTCGCTTTAATATATGTGTGAGAGATATATATCATTATGCACTAGTATGATATACACTTTGAGATCTATATAATTGGTCACTCTGTATGAACACGTTCCCTCTTGGGTTGTCAGGACTAGGGCTGTATAGGGTTTATATGTTTAGTTATAATTCCTGATTGTTTTTGTTACATGTTTAGCGACAGTTTTGTTTGAGATTTTTATATTCAGCTTGCGCCTTTAGGCTGTGTAAGCAGGACGTTATTTTCCTGCTCTATTGCACTGTCGCTATTATTTTATATATGTAAGTCTTCCCTACCATTTGCCCTTTTTTAATATGGCTTCCTAGAAATCCCCTTGTTGTGTGCACGCGCTGTGCATCGCTCGGACTGTGTTCTCCACCTCCTAATGACACCTGATCATGTGGGGCCCGCATGTTTCTGGTGTTCGTTGGAGTGGAGGCGCGGCCCACGCTTGATGGACAGCAGGAGCGCTCATGGGACTTCCGGTGTGTGCACTATTTAGTTCCACCTGTTGTGCCTTTAACCACGCCCCCTGAAGAAGGAGCATAGCGCTCCGAAACGCGCGTCGGGGAGACGCTTGTACTCTGACCGCTTCTACCACTCCTGTCCTGCTGCCGCTTTTGCAATTAATGGATACCTTAGGTATGTTTATTTGATGGATTGTTCACTTTCTATGTTAACATGAGTGCCTTCTGTTTTAGGCACATACACTTTGGCACATGATATGTTAATAGGCTCAGGAGAGATTACTTTGTCTTTATATGTAATGCTATTGGGCTTCTATTGGTTTTATATATGAGAATTTTGTGGGATGAGTCAGCGTCATTAGTTTGTCAGCTATAATCACTTTGTGGTGCTTTAAGCCTTTCCCTTATGTTCCTATTATAATAAAGAACTTTTTATAAATTTTCCACATCAATTGCTGGATTTTTGGATCGTTCTTTTTGGTTTGTGTTTATTCTTTAGTTAAGTGCACATGATTTAACACAGGTGTGATTGCTGGCTCTTACCTATAAAAGAGTCACAGGTGATGCAATCAGGGTTCGTGATAGTATTCATTTCCAACCATCCTTGGTGGAGGAAGGAGCTAGTGAGAGAGTTCTTTGCAGCTCTGACAAGGCCTGGTGAGGTTGCAGCAAATCTGGAGGAAAAGCTGCATTCTGGTGGTGGACTCTGTTGCTAGGAGCAAGAGCAACAGAGCAGAGCTAAGTCGTGTTTTCTGTTTTGTCACTTTCCCTTGTGTGTGTTTCAGTGTAGTGGTGGGATTAGTTTCTGCACTGTCCATTACACTAACAAGGGATAGGTGCAGGGCGAGCTAGGGTTTAAAGGTATCCTGAGCGGCCTAGGGATCGGTAGGAGCGTAGGGACACTGACTCAGGGGAGTGCAGGAGGTCTCCATGTCCCCGCTCCCTATCACAGGGCCCACCATTGTTATTGTTTCCCTGGTGTTTCTCCTTATTATTTAAATTCACCCTGCTGGAGGCGGTGTATCCGGTTTTTACGTGTATTTCTGAAATTCGCCTGCTGGAGGCGGTGTATCCGGCTGCACGTCTTATTATTTAAATTCACCCTGCCGGAGGTGGTGTATCCAGGGTCGCGTGTGTTATAAATTCACCCTGCTGGAGGTGGTGTGTCCAGTCACACATCGATCGTGACACAGGGCCTCTGTGTGACCCTGTGACTAGAGATGAGCGACTTTGCCTTTTTTAGGGTCGAATCGGGTTTCATGAAACCCGACTTTCGCAAAAGACAGGTCGAACGAAATCGGCTGACTATAGCAAAAAGTCGGAGGCCGAAACCCAATGCAAATCAATAGGGAAGCAAAGTCTGCAGGGAGTGGAGGACAGTAAACACCTACAGTGCACATTTCAATGCTAAAAACATCAATTCTTATTACTGAAGCTTGTCAACCTTAATTTACTTCATAATAATAGTTACACATTGAAAACTGGGGGTTATTTGGCTAAAGTTGGGGGAGGGTAGGGCTGATGCCAGGTTTTCATGTGCCCTGGGCCAAAGAGTGTCAGTGCGCCCTTTTAACACATACCACAATTCATAATGCTCCGATACGGCACAGAAATATAGGTATAGCACAATGAAAAATACTTCACTGCTTACATGACATGACTGATTTCTATTTTAAATTCTACAATAGCTAAAAAAAACCAACAGTATATTACTCCATACAGTATTATGGCCACCACCTATTGCGCCATACAGAATAATGAGCCCCATATATTTCTCCATAAAGAATAATTGGTCCCATATAATGTTCCATACAGTATATGATGAGCTCCACATAATGCTACAGTATATGTTGGTCCCCATGGATGATGCTCCACTGTCTTATGGGCCCAAATAATGCTCCATATATAATGGGCCCCATTTGTAATGCTCCAGTGTATAGTGTGCCCCATAGATGCTGCTCTAGTGTCTGATCTGCCCCATTTAGAATGTTCCAGTATATGATGGGCCCCATGGATGATGCTCCAGGGTCTTATGGGCCCAAATAATGCTCCATAAATAACGGGCCCCATTTGTAATGCGCCAGTGTATAATGTGCCCCATAGATGCTGCTCCAGTGTCTGATCTGCCCCATTTAGAATGCCTGAGAAAAAAACAAAAACAGGCAGAGATTCTTACATGTATAGACAGGCCTCAATACAAATGCACTATCAGGGTGCAGCAGACCAAAGTAAAATGGCAACTGCACAGGTGCAATAATACCTAATGAAACAGCCAGCCTACAATCAGGGATTGGCCGTGTGGCAAACCAGTGCAAAAAAAATATATATATACACTCACTGGCCACTTTATTAGGTACACCTGTCCAACTGTGTGTTAAGACTTAATTTCTAATCTGCCAATCACATGGCGGCAACTCAGTGCATTTAGGCATGTAGACATGGTCAAGACAATCTCCTGCAGTTCAAACCGAGCATCAGTATGGGGAAGAAAGGTGATTTGAGTGCCTTTGAACGTGGCATGATTGTTGGTGCCAGAAGGGCTGGTCTGAGTATTTCAGAAACTGCTGATCTACTGGGATTTTCACGCACAACCATCTCTAGGGTTTACAGAGAATGGTCCGAAAAAGAAAAAAAATCCAGTGAGCGGCAGTTCTGTGGCCGGAAATGCCTTGTTGATGCCAGAGGTCAGAGGAGAATGGGCAGACTGGTTCGAGCTGATAGAAAGGCAACAGTGACTCAAATTGCCACCCGTTACAACCAAGGTAGGCAGAAGAGCATCTCTGAACGCACAGTGCGTCGAACTTTGAGGCAGATGGGCTACAGCAGCAGAAGACCACACCGGGTACCACTCCTCTCAGCTAAGAACAGGAAACTGAGGCTACAATTTGCACAAGCTCATCGAAATTGGACAGTAGAAGATTTGAAAAACGTTGCCTGGTCTGATGAGTCTCGATTTCTGCTGCGACATTCGGATGGTAGGGTCAGAATTTGGCGTAAACAACATGAAAGCATGGATCCATCCTGCCTTGTATCAACGGTTCAGGCTGGTGGTGGTGGTGTCATGGTGTGGGGAATTTTTTCTTGGCACTCTTTGGGCCCCTTGGTACCAATTGAGCATCGTTGCAACGCCACAGCCTACCTGAGTATTGTTGCTGACCATGTCCATCCCTTTATGACCACAATGTACCCAACATCTGATGGCTACTTTCAGCAGGATAATGCGCCATGTCATAAAGCTCGAATCATCTCAGATTGGTTTCTTGAACATGACAATGAGTTCACTGTACTCAAATGGCCTCCTCAGTCACCAGATCTCAATCCAATAGAGCATCTTTGGGATGTGGTGGAACGGGAGATTCGCATCAGGGATGTGCAGCCGACAAATCTGCGCCAACTGTGTGATGCCATCATGTCAATATGGTCCAAAATCTCTGAGGAATGCTTCCAGCACCTTGTTGAATCTCTGCCACGAAGAATTGAGGCAGTTCTGAAGGCAAAAGGGGGTCCAACCCGTTACTAGCATGGTGTACCTAATAAAGTGGCCAGTGAGTGTATAATCCGTATGTGGCAATGTTCACACAGGGAATGCAGAGCATATGGCCTATTAGTAAAACCATATAGGGGGGCTGCCCAGTGCTAGCTATAATGCATCCCGTGTGAACAGAGGCCACAGTTTACAGAACCATTTGGGCCCAACTGCACCCTGAAAAGATAAAAAGTGCACAAAAACATATCAATATATGTAAGGTATTGGTTAATATTATGGCCATAATGCGTAAGCTGGCAAGCTAACGTCAAAGTTCCTTACACTTGCCAGTCCTACTCTAACATGAAAACCACAGAAAAGAGGAAAAAAATCCTCCAATATTTGAGAAAAAAACAAAAACAGGCAGAGATGCTTACCTGTATAGACAGGCCTCAATACAAATGCACTATCAGGGTGCAGCGGACCCAAGTAAAATGGCAACTGCACAGGTGCAATAATACCTAATTAAACAGCCAGCCTACAATCAGGGATTGGCCATGTGGCAAACCAGTGCAATATACAGTGGGGAAAAAAAGTATTTAGTCAGTCAGCAATAGTGCAAGTTCCACCACTTAAAAAGATGAGAGGCGTCTGTAATTTACATCATAGGTAGACCTCAACTATGGGAGACAAAAAAATCCAGAAAATCACATTGTCTGTTTTTTTTTCATTTTATTTGCATATTATGGTGGAAAATAAGTATTTGGTCAGAAACAAGCAATCAAGATTTCTGGCTCTCACAGACCTGTAACTTCTTTAAGAGTCTCCTCTTTCCTCCACTCATTACCTGTAGTAATGGCACCTGTTTAAACTTGTTATCAGTATAAAAAGACACCTGTGCACACCCTCAAACAGTCTGACTCCAAACTCCACTATGGTGAAGACCAAAGAGCTGTCAAAGGACACCAGAAACAAAATTGTAGCCCTGCACCAGGCTGGGAAGACTGAATCTGCAATAGCCAACCAGCTTGGAGTGAAGAAATCAACTGTGGGAGCAATAATTAGAAAATGGAAGACATACAAGACCACTGATAATCTCCCTCGATCTGGTGCTCCACGCAAAATCCCACCCCGTGGGGTCAGAATGATCACAAGAACGGTGAGCAAAAATCCCAGAACCACGCGGGGGGACCTAGTGAATGAACTGCAGAGAGCAGGGACCAATGTAACAAGGCCTACCATAAGTAACACACTACTCCACCATGGACTCAGATCCTGCAGTGCCAGACGTGTCCCACTGCTTAAGCCTGTACATGTCCGGGCCCGTCTGAAGTTTGCTAGAGAGCATTTGGATGATCCAGAGGAGTTTTGGGAGAACGTCCTATGGTCTGATGAAACCAAACTGGAACTGTTTGGTAGAAACACAACTTGTCGTGTTTGGAGGAAAAAGAATACTGAGTTGCATCCATCAAACACCATACCTACTGTAAAGCATGGTGGTGGAAACATCATGCTTTGGGGCTGTTTCTCTGCAAAGGGGCCAGGACGACTGATCCGGGTACATGAAAGAATGAATGGGGCCATGTACTGTGAGATTTTGAGTGCAAACCTCCTTCCATCAGCAAGGGCATTGAAGATGAAATGTGGCTGGGTCTTTCAACATGACAATGATCCAAAGCACACCGCCAGGGCAACGAAGGAGTGGCTTCGTAAGAAGCATTTCAAGGTCCTGGAGTGGCCTAGCCAGTCTCCAGATCTCAACCCTATAGAAAACCTTTGGAGGGAGTTGAAAGTCCGTGTTGCCAAGCGAAAAGCCAAAAACATCACTGCTCTAGAGGAGATCTGCATGGAGGAATGGGCCAACGTACCAACAACAGTGTGTGGCAACCTTGTGAAGACTTACAGAAAACGTTTGACCTCTGTCATTGCCGACAAAGGATATATCACAAAGTATTGAGATGAAATTTTGTTTCTGACCAAATACTTATTTTCCACCATAATATGCAAATAAAATGAAAAAAAAACAGACAATGTGATTTTCTGGATTTTTTTTTCTCAGTTTGTCTCCCATAGTTGAGGTCTACCTATGATGTAAATTACAGACGCCTCTCATCTTTTTAAGTGGTGGAACTTGCATTGTTGCTGACTGACTAAATACTTTTTTCCCCCACTGTATATATATATATATATATATATATATATATATAATCCGTATGTGGCAATGTTCACACAGGGAATGCAGAGCATATGGTTCACAGCCTCTTCATTAGGTATTATTGCACCTGTGCAGTTGCCATTTTATTTTGGTTCACTGCACACTGATAGTGCATTTGTATTGAGGCCTGTCTATACAGGTAAGCATCTCTGCCTGTTTTTTTCTCAAATATTGGAGGATTTTTTTCCTCTGTTCTGTGGTTTCCATTTAGAATGCTCCAGTATATGATGGGACCCATGGATGATGCTCCAGTGTCTTATGGGCCCAAATAATGCTCCATATATAATGGGCTCCATTTCTAATGCTCCAGTGTCTGATGTCCCCCATCTGGAATGCTCCAGTATATGATGGGCCTCATGGATGATTCTCCAGTGTATGATGTGCCCTAATAATGCTCAATATATAATGGGCTCCATTTCTAATGCTTCAGTGCATAATGGGCCCCGTAAATGCTGCTCCAGTGTCTGATGTCCCCCATTTGGAATGCTCCAGTATATGGGTCCCATTTTTAATTAATCCAGGCAAGTATGTGAAAAGAGCTCCATGGAGTAATCTGAAGTGTGTGCTGCCGCATCCTTCACTTTTGGTGTGGGTGAAGGACACAAGGAAAGGGGTTGCTCCTGACCAGAAGCCTGCGCTGACAACTCAGTGCTTGCATTTTTTGAAACTTCAGAAGAGGAGGCGATAGAGCTGGAGGCTGTTTCAGCAATGTAAGCCAAAAACAGTTCCTGATGCTCCGGCTTTAAAAGCAGTCTACCTACTCCCAGAAAAGAGAGCCTTACAGGCCTTCCAAAGCTATACCATGAAGCAGGCTCAACACCTCCTGCCTTAGCTGCTATTGTGTTTCTGGCACTACCAGCAGATGCACCACCACCACCATTAGTACCAGGTGGCCCCCCACGCCCACGTCCGCATCCTCTTCCACCATACTTCCTTATGTTTTGGAAAATGGACCCAAAATACCAGCAGATATATGGTACTGTTTCAGAAGCGTACAGCTCTATACAGTCTAGGGATATCAGTAGATCTCCTTATGTATTTCATGAGTCATACACAGACGCTCACAGGCTCAGTATGGAGTACACAATAAAATAAAAAGTTGAAAAAGGGTACAGTATCACCAGGTACAAGGTATATATAGTATAGTGTAAACATTAGGAATCTCCATATATATTTTTCAGGAGGCAGACACAAACGCTCTCAGGCCCAGTATGGATTACACAAGAACATGAAAAGCTGTTAATGGGTAATGTAACACAAGCGTACAGCTGTATACAGTGTTGGGGTAATCTTAAATCTCCAAATATATTTCCGGAGTAACAGACAGACGTTCACTGGCTCATTATGGATTACACCAGAAATCTAAATAGCAAAAAAGCTTACTGTATCAGAAGCGTATAGCTGTATACATTGATGGCCAAATTAGAAATCTCGGTATTTATTTCCGGAGTCACCCTCAGACGCTCACTCAGTCTGGGTTTGACCAAAATAAAGTATGTTGTAAAAAAGGTACTGGATAATAAGATAGCAAGTATATATATTATAGGGTACAATTGAAATCTCTGTATACATAGTCCCGTAGTCACTCTAAGATGCTCACTCAGTATTGGTTTGACCGTAATACTAAATGTCGAACAAAGGTACTGTATAACAAGATACAAGCTGTATCGAGTACAGGGTAAAAATTGGCATCTCCGATTCACCGTATATATAGAAGGCGTAAACCACACACGCTCACTCCCAATGGATTATACCATAATAACACATTTTTAACAAAGGTACTGTATCAGCAAATACCAGGTGTATCCAGTCTAGGGGGTCATTGTTAATTTCCGTCTATACTTCTCGAGTCAGACGCAGACACTCACAGGCTCACTATGTTTACACCAGAATTTAAAAAGTAGAAAAAGGGAAAAGTATTCCAAGCGTCCAGACTCTCTGCTACTGGAAACTACATGGATACAAGTACAGACAGAAAGTCGAGTGTTAGCAGAAATTTGGGAATTACTCATAGCGGGAATATCTCCTGGTAGATGTTGCAGAGGCGATGCAGACCCTCTATTACTGTGTCTGTGGAGACAGCGAAAACAGTTCTTTGTGAAGAAAGGATTGCTTTATCGCAGTAGTGTGGCTCACATCACCGTTACTCGTCTTCATCAAATTGTGATCACAGGGAGAGATGTAGACATGGTCTTCTCTGTCTATCATGATGTGTCTGGTCATTTTGGAGTGCAAAACACAGAAGCCACAGGCCGTAGGCGATTCTATTGGATTGGCATGAGAGGAGACATTGAAAAATGGTGGCAAGAATGTCACACGTCTGTGACTATCACAAATGTGAAAGGTGATCATAAAGCACCACTGCATCTGCTTGTAAGTTGATGTCCATTATAAATGGTAGCCATTAGAGTTGAGCGAAATGGGTCGAAAAATTTCAAAAGTCACCGACTTTTGGCAAAGTCGGGTTTCATGAAACGAAACCCGACCCTAGGATGAGGTCGGCCATGAGGTCGGCGACTTACGCGCCAAAGTCGCGTTTCAAAAGTTTGTTTTGCGCTCTTTTTCAGCCAATCAGGATCCACGGACACTGTGGGCAACGTGATGACATAGGCAGGGATCACCACCATCTTTCAGAAGGGCATGCAAGTGATTGGCTTGCTTTGGTGGGCGTCACAGGGGGTATAAAAGGGTGTGCACGCTGACCGCCATCTTACTTCTGCCGATCTCAGTATAGGGAGAGGTTGCTGCTGATTCTGTAGGGAGAGCGTTAGGCAGGGAAGAAGACAAAAAAACTGCTTCTGCTGCTAGCGATTTGGCCTGCACAACACACCAGTCACTGTGTGTGCAGTGCAAGGGGAGGCTATATAGT
Organism: Dendrobates tinctorius; assembly: GCF_039654945.1. NCBI lineage: Eukaryota > Metazoa > Chordata > Amphibia > Anura > Dendrobatidae > Dendrobates > Dendrobates tinctorius. The sequence goes on along the minus strand of NW_027361913.1, from coordinate 7,330,081 downwards.
GGTGTATCAGTGGTGTTGGTTGTAGGGCTGCCTTCTAAGGCTTCCTGACATTCCTGCATTGCTGTTTACCCACTGCTCCGCAAACTGCTTTTTTAAAAGCAATCCCAATTTTTTTTTTTTGTCCTGCTGAGAAGAAAAAAAAACTGCTTCTGCTGCTAGCAATTTGGCCTGCACAACACACCAGTCACTGTGTGTGCAGTGCAAGGGGAGGCTATATTGTGGTGTATCAGTGGTGTTGGTTGATGGGCTGCCTTTTAAGGCTTCCTGACAGGCTGGCATTGCTGTTTACCCACTGCTCTGCAAACTGCTTTTTTAAAAGCAATCCAATCTCCCTTATCCTCTAGTCACTTTGGTCACAGCTGTGCCATCGAGCCTGTCACATAGCGCTCAGATATTCATTGAGCCTCACACAATCCAAAAGTGTCCAGTGTCCAAAAGTGTGTGCAGAGATTCAAAATCTCCCTTATCCTCTAGTCACTTTGGTCACAGCTGTGCCATCGAGCCTGTCACATAGCGCTCAGATATTCATTGGGCCTCACACAATCCAAAAGTGTCCAGTGTCCAAAAGTGTGTGCAGAGATTCAAAATCTCCCTTATCCTCTAGTCACTTTGGTCACAGCTGTGCCATCGAGCCTGTCACATAGCGCTCAGATATTCATTGGGCCTCACACAATCCAAAAGTGTCCAGTGTCCAAAAGTGTGTGCAGAGATTCAAAATCTCCCTTATCCTCTAGTCACTTTGGTCACAGCTGTGCCATCGAGCCTGTCACATAGCACTCAGATATTCATTGGGCCTCACACAATCCAAAAGTGTCCAGTGTCCAAAAGTGTGTGCAGAGATTCAAAATCTCCCTTATCCTCTAGTCACTTTGGTCACAGCTGTGCCATTGAGCCTGTCACATAGCGCTCAGATATTCATTGGGCCTCACACAATCCAAAAGTGTCCAGTGTCCAAAATTGTGTGCAGAGATTCAAAATCTCCCTTATCCTCTAGTCACTTTGGTCACAGCTGTGCCATCGAGCCTGTCACATAGCGCTCAGATATTCATTGGGCCTCACACAATCCAAAAGTGTCCAGTGTCCAAAAGTGTGTGCAGAGATTCAAAATCTCCCTTATCCTCTAGTCACTTTGGTCACAGCTGTGCCATCGAGCCTGTCACATAGCGCTCAGATATTCATTGGGCCTCACACAATCCAAAAGTGTCCAGTGTCCAAAAGTGTGTGCAGAGATTCAAAATCTCCCTTATCCTCTAGTCACTTTGGTCACAGCTGTGCCATCGAGCCTGTCACATAGCGCTCAGATATTCATTGGGCCTCACACAATCCAAAAGTGTCCAGTGTCCAAAAGTGTGTGCAGAGATTCAAAATCTCCCTTATCCTCTAGTCACTTTGGTCACAGCTGTGCCATCGAGCCTGTCACATAGCGCTCAGATATTCATTGGGCCTCACACAATCCAAAAGTGTCCAGTGTCTACAAGTGTCTGCAGAAATTCAAAATCTCCCTTATCCTCTAGTCACTTTGGTCACAGCTGTGCCATTGAGCCTGTCACATAGCGCTCAGATATCAGTGGGCCTCACACAATCCAAAAGTGTCCACTGTCCACAAGTGTCTGCAGAAATTCAAAATCTCCCCAGTCCTATAGACACCTTGTACCTAGTTTTACATTACTATATAGTTTGTTGGATTTTGTCTACATTTCTACCAAAAATGAGGAAGGCTGGTGGAAGAGGCCGTGGAATTGGGCGGGGGTTGGCAGCTGGTAATGATGGTGTTGGTGGTGGATCTGATGGTAGTGGCAAGAGCAAAATAGGACCGAATGCAGGAGGTGCTGACCCTGCGTCATCGTCTGGCTACATAAGGCATCGAACGCTTAGTTTTCTAGGAGTTGGCAAACCGCTTTTAAAGCCAGAGCATCAGGAAAAAGTTTTGTCTTACATTGCTGACTCAGCCTCCAGCTCTGTCGCCTCCTCTTCTTCAGTTGTAAAAAGTAAAAGCACTGAGTCGTCATTGGAGGCTCATGTTCATGAACCACACCTTTCCTTGTGTCCTTCACCCCAACCAAGATTGAAGGATGACGCAGGCCATACTACTGATTACTCCATGGAGCTGTTTTCACATACCATGCCTGGATTATCAAGTGAAATGGTGAATTGCCCAGGTCAAGATGAATCTGACATGGAGTGCACTGATGCACAGCCGCTGATGGATGATTCTGCTGGTACATTCACTCAGAGCACTACATTGTCCTCGCAGTGTACAGAGCCAGATTCTGACCCTGATGAGACTCAGGTGCCCCTTCCCGCACACTATACCACCATACACGGTGACACAGAGGAAGGTTCACATGACATAGAAGAGGAGGTGATGGATGACCCAGTTGTTGACCCAGATTGGCATCCATTGGGGGAAGAGGGTGCTGCTTCCAATAGCTCAGATGAGGAGCATCCACAGCAGACATCGACATCGCAACAGCTGTTATCTGGCAGGCCCGGAGCACTCCAAAGACAGGTTCCAAACATCAAAAGAGTTGCTGGACAGCTTGTCCAGAGGGTCAAAAGATCACAGCGTGCTAGGCCGCAAAATGTCTGCCAAAGTAGGAAGAGTGCAGTGTGGCACTTTTTTGAACAAAATCCTCATGATCAGGCCAAGGTTATCTGTAAGAAGTGCGCAAAGACCTTTAGCCGAGGGAAAAATCTGAAAAATTTGAATACCAGTTGCATGCTTAGACATTTAACCAGCATGCACTTGCAAGCGTGGACACAACACCAAACCTCAAGTGCCACATGTGCAACTGATCACAACGAAGGTAGTCAGCAACGCTACATTGTTTCCCCCACTGTAAGCCCACCGGTTAGCACAGCAGCAAATGTTGAGGTGTCGTTGCAAGGCCACAGCAGTCAGGGAATCCCACTGTTATATCAACGAAAGACTGATTCTAGGCCATCAGAAAGAACACCAACTCCATCACCATCATCAACCCTCTCTCAGTCCGCCCTGTCCACTGCTACTTCCACCATATGCAGCTCTCAAGTCCAGCTCACCCTCCCAGACACTATGAGTAGGTCAAGAAAGTACTCAGTCTCTCATCCGCGTACACTGGGTTTGAACGCCCACATTGCCAAACTAATCTCGTTTGAGATGATGCCCTTTCGGTTGGTGGAAAGCACAGCTTTCCGCGAACTCATGGCCTATGCAGTACCACGCTATGACCTACCCAGTCGCCACTTCTTCTCTCGAAAAGCCATCCCAGCCCTCCACCATCATGTGAAAGACCGCATTGTCCATGCACTCAAGCAGTCAGTGAGCGGAAAGGTGCACCTCACAACTGATGCATGGTCCAGTCGGCATGGCCAGGGCCGTTACGTGTCCATCACTGCACACTGGGTTAATGTGGTGGATGCAGGGTCCACAGGGGACAGCGGTGGTGGGACAGTGCTGCCTAGCCCACGGTATAGGAAACAGTTGGCTGTAGGCGTTCGACCCTCCTCCTCCTCCTCCAGAAGCGAAAGTTCGTCCACAGAGCGCAGTCGTACGAGCACTCCATCTGCAGCTGCCACTGTTGCACACGATGTGTCCCCCTATCGAGCAGCTAGTGGAAAGCGTCAGCAGGCTGTGTTGCAGATGATGTGTTTGGGCAACAGACACACCGCCGAGGTGCTGGCCGAGTACTTGAAGCGACAAACTGAGTCATGGCTGGGCAGTGTACATCTTGAGGCAGGCAAGGTAGTTAGTGATAACGGCCGTAATTTTGTGGCAGCCATAGCCCTTTCAAAACTCAGCCATATACCTTGCTTGGCTCACACCTTGAACCTGGTGGTGCAGTGCTTCCTCAAAAATTATCCGGAGTTAACAGCCCTGCTCCAGAAGGGGTGAAGACTGTGCGCGCACATCCGCCGGTCGCCTGTACACTCCGTTCGTATGCAGAAGCTGCAGCGATTGCTCCACCTTCCCAACCACCGCCTCATTATCGACATTGCAACAAGGTGGAACTCCACCCTGCACATGGTGGAGGGGCTGTGCGAGCAGAGGCAGGCCATAATGCATTTGCGGGAGGATACACGGCCAGGCACTTTGAGAGCAGACATGGAGTTGACAGGTGTGCAGTGGTCGAAGCTGAAAGACCTCTGTAAAGTCCTTCAGTGTTTTGAGGAATGCACACGGCTGGTAAGCGCAGACGATGCCATCCTAAGCATGAGCATCCCACTTATGCGTCTGCTCATGCAAACTTTGACGCACCTTAAGGAGCAGGCGTCTGCAGCCAATGTTGATGAGGAGGAAGAGGAGGAGGGAATCCTTGATGACATTCAGCCATTGTCTGCTTAGGGACCTCTCCTGGACGAGGTGGAGGAAGAAGAGGAGGAGGAGGAGGATGATGGGGATGATTACTTAGGGGAGGAGGATGCATCTCGTGGGGCAAGTGAAAATGTTGGCGTGGCAAGGTCTGGTACAGGGTTTGTGCGTGACTGGAGGGATGTGGATTTGCCAGAAAGTGCTCCTCCAACCAGCACTCGCAGTGCATCATTGACACCGGGAACATTGGCCCACATGTCAGATTATGCCTTGCAGATCCTAAAAAGGGACCCCCGCATTGCCAAAATGATGAACGATGACGACTACTGGTTGGCCAGCATCCTGGATCCACGCTATAAAGGCAAATTACAAAACATCATGCCACAGGAGAACCTTGACCTAATATTGGCTAATAAACAAGCAACTCTGGTAAATCGGTTGCTTGAGGCATTCCCAGCACACAGCAGCGGTGATTGTTCTCACACGAGCCGTACGGGCCGGGGGCAGCTTGGCAGAGGTGTTCGTGGTGCACACAGCAGAAGTGGCGTTGGAGACAGGGGTTTCATGACAATGTTGTGGACTGATTTTTCAAGTACCGCTCACACAACTGGTAATACTGCATCGATGGAAAGTGACAGGAGACAGCAGTTGTCAACTATGGTTACAAACTACTTTTCCTCCCATATCGATGTTCTCCCACACAGGTCATTCCCCTTTGACTATTGGGCCGCTAAACTGGACACCTGGCCTGAATTGGCCCAATATGCCTTATAGGAGCTCGCTTGCCCAGCTGCAAGTGTGCTATCGGAAAGAGTCTTCAGTGCAGCTGAAGTTGAAATACTGTGCAGTGAGATGGAAGATGGGGACGACGAGGAATCCAGACAAGTACAGGGATTCCCTAGCGAGGAGACTTTTTGATTGTTTTCAATGTTGGGACAGCAATTTTTGGGGAGCACTATACTCTGGAGAATGATAGATGGGGCCCACCATACACTGGAACATTCCAAAGGTGGACATCAGACACTGGAGCAGCATGTACAGGGCCCATTATACACTAGAGCATTAGAAATGGGGCCCATTATGTTTGGAGCATTATTTGGGCCCATAAGACAGTGGAGCTTCATCCATGGGGACCAACATATACTGTAGCATTATGTGGAGCTCATCATATACTGTTTCAAACATTATATGGGACCAATGATTCTGTATGGAGAAATAGATGGGCCTCGTCATGAGATGTAAAAAGTGAGGTATTTTTCATTGTACTATACCGCTATTTCTCTGCCGTATCGGAGCATGATGAGTTGTGGTATGTGTTAAAGGGGCGCTCTTTCCCCCAGGGCACATGAAAACCTGCAGCCAGCCCTCCCCCCCCCACAACTTTAGCCAAATAACCCCCATTTTTCAGTGCGTAACTTGTATTATGAAGTTAATTAAGGTTGACAAGCTTAAGTAAGAAGAATTGATGCTTTTGGCATTCAAATGGGCACTGTAGGTGTGTTTCCTGTCCTCCTCTCACTGCCGACTTTTATTCCCCATTGACTTACATTGGGTTTCATGTTTCGGGACGACCCCGACTTTTCCCTATAATCGGACGATCTTGCTCGACCCGACTTTTGGAAAAGTCGGGTTTAACGAAACGAAACGCGACCCTAAAAAACCAAAAGTCGCTCAACTCTAGTAGCCATTGATCATCTGAAGGTAGAGGCCAGCAGGACAGGCCATAGCTACATCTTAACCTTCATCGATCAATACACCAAATTTCTAGTGGCCGTCCCTGTGAAGGATTTAACTGCCCAGACTACACAGCTGTGGAGAAGGGAGAGGTAAGTATTGCAACTTGCAAGTGCTGTGGTCATGACCAAGCAGGGGGGCACACTCATGGTCGACGGTACTGGCACAGGGCCCCTCATAGTACACTGGTGTGTCTGACAGCGAGTGAGCCCCCCCACCATCAGAGACACTGTATTGTACTATGAGGGGCCCTGTGCCAGTGCCGTTGGCCATCAGTGGGTCCATCCACCTGTTCAGAGCAACGGCACTTGCCCGGGTGCGCCAGTTGTTGGGGGGGTGGACAGCCCAGTTAGGGAGGTTTAAAAAATGAGGCAGTTTTCTGGCAACCTATGTGTCATCAGGGGAAGGTGGGACAAAATCCTTTGAAACCCATGGATGGTTCATTTTAATGATGGTTAGCTCATCAACATTTTGGGTCGACAGACAGGTTCTTTTTCCTGTCAGGATTGATCCAGCAGCACTGAAGACTCTTTCAGATAGCACACTAGCAGCAGGAAGAGCGAGCTCCTGTAAGGCATAGTGTGCCAATTCAAGCCAGGTGTCCAGTTTAGAGGCCCAATAGTCAAAGGGGAATGACCTGTGAGGGAGAACATCGATATGGGAGGAGAAGTAGTTTGTAACCATAGATGACAACTGCTGTCTCCTGTCACTTTTAATCGATGCAATATTAGAAGTCGTGTGAGCGGTACTTGAGAAATCATTCCACAACATGGTCATTAAAACCCTGTCTCTATCGCCACTTCGGCTGTGTGCACCACGAACACCTCTTCCATTGTGCCCACTACGGCTTGTGGGAGAACCAGCACCGCTGCTGTGTGCTGGGAAAGCCTCAAACGGTTTACCAGAGTTGCTTGTTTGTTAGCCAATATTATCTCTAGGTTCTCCTGTGGCATGATGTTCTGTAATTTGCCTTTGTAGCGTGGATCGAGGATTCTGGCCAGCCAGTAGCCATCATCCTTCATCATTTTGGCAATGCGGGGGTCCCTTTTTAGGATCCGCAAGGCATAATCACACATGTGGGCCAATGTATCAGGTGTCAATAATGCCCTGCCATTGCTGGGTGGAGGAGCACTTTCTGGCAAATCCACATCCCTACAGTCACGCACAAACTCTGTACCTGACCTTGGAATGCCAACATTTTCTCTTGCCCCCTGAGAAGCATCCTCCTGCCCAAAATAATCACCCCCTCATTCTCCTCCTCCTCCTCCACCTCATCCAGGACAGTTCCCTGACCAGACAATGGCTGACTGCCAGCAAGGCTTCCCTCCTCCTCCTGTTCGTCCTCCTCTGCTGCAGACGCCAGTTCCTTAATGTGCGTCAAACTTTGCATGAGCAGATGCATAAGTGGGATGCTCATGCTTATGATGGCGTAGTCTGCGCTTACCAGCCGTGTGCATTCCTCAAAACACTGAAGGACTTTACAGAGGTCTTTCAGCTTTGACTACTGCTCACCCGACAATTCCATGTCTTCCCTCAAACTGCCTGCCCGTGTATCCTCCCACAAATGCATTACGGCCTGCCTCTGTTCGCACAGCCTCTCAACCATGTGCAGGGTGGAGTTCAACCTTGTTGCAACATCTATGATTAGGCAGTGCTTGGGGAGGTGGAGCAATCACTGCAGCTTCTGCATACGACTGTAGTGTACGGCCGAGCGACCGATGTGCGAGCATAGTCTTCGCAGCTTATGGAGCAGGGATGTTAACTTTGGATAATTATTAAGGAAGCACTGCACCACCAGGTTCAAAGTGTGAGCCAGGCAAGGTATGTGTGTGAGTTTTGCATGGGCTATGGCTGCCACAAAATTATGGCCGTTATCACTGACTACCTTGCCTGGCTCAAGATGTAGACTGCCCAGTCATGACTCAGTTTGTCGCTGCAAGTAGTCGGCCAGTACTTCTGCGGTGTGTCTGTTGTCGCCCAAAGACATCATCTTTAATACAGCCTGCTGACGCTTACCACACTAGCTGTTCGATAGTGAGACACCTCCCGTGCAACACTGGCAGCTGCGGATGGAGTGCTCGTGCGACTGCGCTCTGTGGACAAGCTTTCGCTTATGGAGGAGGAGGGTTGAAAGCCTACAGCCAACTGTTTCCTATACCGTGGGCTAGGCAGCACTGTTCCACCTCTGCTGTCTCCAGTGGAGCCTGCTTCAACCACATTAACCCAACGTGCAGTGATGGACATGTAACGGCCCTGGCCATGCCTACTGGTCCATGCATCTGTTGTGAGGTGTACCTTTCCACTCACTGACTGTTTTAGTGCATGGACAATGCGGTATTTCACATGCCAGTGTAGGGCAGGGATGGGTTTTCGAGAAAAGAAGTGCCGACTGGGTAGGTCATAGCGTGGGACAGCGTAGGCCATGAGCTCGTGGAAAGCTTCGCTTTCAACCAAATGGTAGGGCATCATCTCTAATGAGATTTGTCTGGCAATGTAGGCGTTCAAACACAGTGTAAGCGGATGAGAGGATGAGTACTTTCTTGTCCTACTCAGAGTGTCTGGTAGGGTGAGCTGGACTGGAGCTGCATATGGGGAAGTAGCGGTGGACCGGACGGAGTGAGAGGTGGTTGGTGATGGTTTTGGTGGTGATGGCCTAAATTCAGTGTTGTGTTGAAAAAACCATTGTGATTCCCTGAGTGCTTTGGCCTTGCGACAACACCTCCACATTTAGTGCTGATGGTGTGCTTAACTGTGGCGGTGGTCTTACAGTGGAGGAAGCGATGGAGCGTTGCTGGCTACCTTCAGTTGGAGCAGGTGCACATGTGGTACCTGAGGTTTTGTAGTCCGTCCACGCTTCCAAGGGCATGTTGATTAAATGTCTAAGCATGCAGCTGGTATTCAAAGTTGTTTACCTCGGCTAAAGGTCCTTCCGCACTTCTTACAGGTAACCTTTGCCTCATCAGTAGGATTTTGGACAAAGAAGTGCCACACTGCACTCTTCCTACTATGGTATACATTTTCTGGCCTTGCACGCTGTGCTAAGTTGACCGTCTGGCCAAGCTGTCCTGCAACTATTTAGTTTTTGTTCCACGTTTTTGGACAGCTACAGGCCTGCCAGATAACCGCTGATGTGATGTCAATGCCTGCTTCGGATCCTTCTCTTTACCTGAACTATTGCCAGCACCACCCTCCTCCCCCAATGGATGCCAATCCGGGTCAAGAACTGGGTCATCCATCACCTCCTCTTCAAAGTCATCTGCACCTTCCTCTTTACCCTCCTCTGTGTCACCGTGTGCGGGAAGGGGCACCTGAGTTTCATCAGGGTCAGATTCTGGCTCAATAGACTGCGAGGGCAATGTAGTGCTCTGGGTCAATGTACCAGCAGAATCATCTATCAGTGGCTGTGCATCAGTGCACTCCATGTCAGATTCATCTTGAACTGGGGAATTCATTATTTGACTTGGTAACCCAGGCATGATATGTGAAAACAACACTATAGAATAATCTGAAGTGTGGGCTGCCGCATCTTTAACTTTTGGTGGAGGTGAAGGACACAAGGAAAGGTGTTTTTCCTGACCAGAACCCTGCACTGACGACTCCGTGCTTGCAGGTTTCGAACGTTCAGAAGAGGAGGCAAATAGAGCTGGTGGCTGTTTCGGCAATGTTCGCCAAAACCTGCTCCTGATGCTTCGGCTTTAAAAGCGGTTTTCCTACTCCAAGAAAAGGTAACCATACAGGCCTTCTTGGGACAGACGATGACGCAGGCTCAACACCTCCTGCCTTAGCTGCTATTCTGCTTTTGCCAGAACCAGCCGATGCACCACCACCATCAGTACCAGCTGCGCCCACCTGCCTACGTCCGCGGACTCTTCCACCATACTTCCTCATGTTTGGGAAAATGTACCAAAAATACCAGCAGAAAGATGGTACTGTATGAGGAGCGTCCAGCTGTGTAAGGTGTATTAAAAAAAATAAATCTACGTATATATTTTGTTAGTCACAGACTCTCTCACAGTATGTATTTGACCGTTATCCAACATGCAGATATACGGAACTCTATCAGAAGTGTACAGCTGTATTCGTTTTTTGTGTAAATAACAATCTCTGTATATGTATTTACGGAGTGTCACACACACGCTGTGTTGAGAAACATGCGATGGTGTCTCCGCAGTGTTGGATGTTGATCTCCATGAGTTCATTCATCCTCATTTTTCACAGTCTTCTACTAGGCATTGCTCCTACTGCCAGTTTCCTACTCCACACTGATGAGGGGCAATACCCCGAAACAGCTGTCTGTGGATGGATACCATGTTTTGGCATAGGTGGTTTCCTTCATTGGAGACTGCCCTTCCCGTGATTGTTCCTTCTTGGGGAAAGACCTGGCTAGTCATTGCTTGCGTTGAAAAACATGTGATGGTGTCTCCACGGCTTGTGTTTTGTATATTTTTACACACACACACGCTGACTCTGTATAGATGTGACTGTAATGCGAACGGCAGATATACAATACTGTTTGAGAATCGGACAGCTCTATATGGTGTCTGTAAGGAAAATTGTCAATCTCCATCTATTTGTATACTGACTGACACACGCTGTCTCTGTCTATTTTTGACCGTTATCAAACAGCAGATATACGAAACATTTTGAAAAGCGGACAGCTCTCTAAGGTGTAGGTCTGGAAAAATGCAAAATCTCCTCGGCTTGTTTTTCCAGAGTCACACCCAGATAGCTTCTATTTGTCTGTGATACCAGCCGGTACATGGTAGTGTGTGAGGAGCGTACAACGCTTTACGGTGTCTGTATGGAAATTTTTCAGTCTCCGTCTATTTGTATACAGACTGACACACGCTGTCTCTGTCTAGTTTTGACCATTATCAAACAGCAGATATACGAAACTGTTTGTAAAGCGGACAGCTCTATAACATGTATGTCTGGAAAAATGGAAAATCTCCTCAGCTTGTTTTTCCAGAGTCACACCCAGATAGCTTCTATTTGTCCGTGATACCAGCTTGTACACGGTAGTGTGTGAGGAGCGTACACCGCTATACGGTGTGTGAAAAAATGAACGCTCGGTAACTCACCTGAACAAAATAATAAAAGTTGGAGTGCTTTGAAAAAAGCAGTTTGAACAGTAGTGTGCACACAGCAATGCAGCTAGCAGGTAGCCTTACAATGCAGCCTAATCACCACCAGCGCTGCTGCACACAACAAAAATCCTCCCCTTTCACTGCACACTAACTGTACATTGAAAAGCGCTGTCAGAAGAAGCAATTTTTTTCTCTTCTTCCCTGCCTAACGCTCTCCCTATTCAGAATCAGCAGCAGCACCTCTCCCTATTCTAAGATCGGCAGAAGTAAGATGGCGGTCGGTGGTCACGGCCTTTTACACCCACTGTGATGCCACATAAAGCCAGCCAATCACTTCAATGCCCTTCTCTAAGATGGTGGTGGCCTCTGCCCATGTCATTGCGCTGCCCACAGTGTGCGTCCACCTTCATTGGCTGAGAAAAGGCGCTGAAAGCATTATTTGAAACGCGACTTTGGTGCTCTGATCGGCGACCTCATGGCCGACCTCACGCTATGGTCGTGATTCGTTCGGCGAAACCTGACTTTAGCTAAAGTCGGCTATTTTTTAATTTGACCGACCCGTTTCGCTCAACTCTCGACATCTCCGCCAGACACTTCACTAAGAAACCATAGTAGGGACCGAAACCATCAATCATCACATGCATCCCTCCCCTTTGTGCTTCTCCTCCGTACTTCCTTACAGGACCACCCACCTCCCCTTTCTCCGTTGCAGCCACCACACCCACTTTCATGATTAACCGCAGATTTGGGCCAGTTTTGAGTGGTCTCGACCTTATTTATTTTGGGTTTACTAACCCCCAGCTCATCCTGTCACCTAAGTACTTGCCTTCAGGCCCCTGTTATCATTTCCTCCATACCCTTACCTGTGCCTCATTGACTACATTACGATGAAACACCGCGGTCCATGCCGGTAACTCCGAGTAGACATCCGTATTACGTAGCACCTGAACCCGAGCCTCCCGATACTGCTGTTGCAAGACCTCTATTTTACCCTGACCCCTGGCTACATCTTTGGCCGGTGCCAGAGAGTTCCTCATGCGTATGTCCCCAGTTTCCTCCGTGACCACACATTCCTAGTTCTTCCCGGTGTTCTTTTAAACCGGTGGTTTTTACACCTGCTTCTCTACGTGGGACCCTGGAACTGTGCTGTACTGAACTTACCAGGGGTCCTTTCCTGCTTGGGGTTCAGTGGGGTCTCCATGACCTCTACTGCCACATCCTCTATGGGGAGTCTATCGGGGTTACACTCTGTCCCTACATTGGTGACCCCTGTGGCAGATATCTCTGACTTGACATCTTCAGGTTCTGCACCCAAAACATCATTTAAATCCTCTCCTGGCAACACCTCTAGGGGAAACCTATCAGGTTACAACCTGTCCCTAGGTTGGTGACTCCTATGGCAGGTATCTCAAAATATACGTGTTCTATGCCCGGCACAAACTTTACCGTGAGAGGGTTGACACTGGTCTCCCAGAGGGACCAAAACAGGGTCAAGTCTCTCCCCAGCACAGTCCCATATGGAAGGATCTTCGCCACTCCCATCACATGTTTAAAGTCCCGACATGGTGTGGATAATTTAACCTCCACAGTTGGATATTGACGGATTTTCCCACCAATATCTAGCACCTTCACTTTCTGTCTTTTGGGGTTGTCCCTGGCAACAATGGACCTATAGAAAAAAAATCACTTTGCTCCCCGTGTCCAGGAGAGCCTCTTTTTGGCACCCATTCACAAGAACCTGGCACAATCGCGGTTTGCTGCTGGCAGTGCCCATAGTGGTGGCACAGACACAGACTTGCTGGGCATACATAGATACATGGCGAGTATACCCACAGTCCATGGGCTTAGATGTCACAGAACAGTTACTAGCCCCATGTCTGGGCCCATGACACTGCCAACACTCCACAACTGCAGCCTGACAAGAACTTGGTGCCACTTTAGGGGAAATGGGAGTTTTGTTACTCTCACTTTGGGTTACCCCACATCATGGCCCTGGTTAGCCCCAACATTGATGTGTGGACTTTTTCCATGCTCTGGTACAACATCCTGAGTGGGTGTATACCACTCAATCAAACCTATCAGTAGGTACAGGATGTTTAGGTCCCTTAGCCCTACCCAATGCTGCATGGTGGATGGCAGAGGCCGCACCATCCGATTGACCACCACTTTCTCTACCATCTCAGACGCAGTCAGAAACTCAGGTGGGAGTAACTCCTCCACTAACGGCAGCAAGTCATTTGCTTGACACCTGGGGGATGAGATTCTACAAAGGACCACTGGTATACCTTCTGATCACCCCTTACCTTTGAGGTCTCTTCTTGACCTTGCTGATCGCCCTTCACCTTAGGGGTTTCTTCCTTACACTGCTACAGCTCCGGTTGCTGCAGCTGCAACTGCAGTTTCTCTTGCCACTGTTGCTGCTACTGCATCACCTCTTGCTGCTGCCATTGCAACTGCAGCACCTGTTGCCATTGCAGCATCTCTTGTTGCCGCTGCTGGAATGGCATCTCCTGCTCCTGCTGCATGAGGACCACCTGCTTCAATAGCTCCTCCATCCTTGTAGCAGATTTGCACAACGACATGCAGCACTCTTTAGGGTACGCCTCAGTTCACACTGCCCCGTATTCTCCAGCCATATTTAGTGCTGCGGTAGCACACTTATGCAGGGACCCACAAGTTTCAAACATAAAGTCTCATTAATGTCTTACTTTACAGCATTAAAGACCAATTCACACAAGTGCATATAATATTTAGTGTCCATTTCATAGCAATACATACTACATGGCTTTAGATTGTGGTTCCCTAAACACGCTGGACCTCCCCCCTTTGTCCAGTTACCATGGACAACTGCAGCGCCGTATTAAAGTCTCTTTTCTCACAGATTTACTTGTTTAGTTTGCAATTACTGAAAACGCCAGTCCTCCTCTGACCAGTTACTGTGGGTGACAGCACCACTGTGCCAATGTCTTTTTACTTACACAGCCGTACACAGGCCTTGATATCCTCCGGATTACAGTCGGGAACCATATCCTCCTGTTTGCAGCCATTAAACACGCTAGTCCTCCTTCGAGCACAGGACATCCACCTCCGGTTCACCTCCGGGAACAGGACATCCACATCTGAAACAAGTTACCGTGGATGGCAGCACCATGTGCATTGTGGGTTCCTGGCTGCTCAGCTGCCCTGGCTGTTGGCTCTGCTGGCCTGTGTTGCCTCACACAGGTATGGCTCTGCAAAGCTGAATGCTGTGCACCATAGCACACACCAAACTGACACTGACATTACAACTGACACACCCATATCCTTTCCTGCAGGGCTTTTAACAAAGGAAGCTGTGGCTTTTAACCACATGGAAAACCTGGGCCAGGAGTGAAACGGACAGCACAAGTACTATCCTACAGAGCAGGTTTTCCCTACTTGTGCCTCGTACACTAACATGTCCAAAGCTATCACTTATTTTTATTTTTATTCTGCATTGCAGTCACAGCCATGCCCATCCCTGCCATACACTCCTATGGCCTTCATGCGCCTCCGTGCACACCCTGAGGAGAAAACACAGTGACCCCTACCTGTGACATCGGTCACTGCTTCACCATTGCAATCATAGCTACACTTGCAACTGCAATGCACCCTCATGGTCTCAATATGCCTCCTAGCAGATCCTGGGGAGAACATATAGTGACCCCTACCTGTGACACGGGTCAATGCCTCACAGAATATTCTTCCAACTTCCAAAAAGGAGTCAAATTGCCATATTACTTGTACAGTTGTGCTCAAAAGTTTATATACCCCTGAAGAATTTTTGCTTTCTTGGCCTTTTTACCCCAAATATGAATAACACCAAACCTTTTTCTCCACTCATGGTTAGTGGTTGGGTGAAGCCATTTATTATCAAACTACTGTGTTTTCGCTTTTTAAATCATAATGACAACCCAAAACATTCAAATGACCCTGATCAAAAGTTCACATACCCCATTTCTTAATACTGTGTATTGCCCCCTATATCATCAATGACAGCTTGAAGTCTTTTGTGGTAGTTGTGGATGAGGTTCTTTATTTTCCCAGATGGTAAAACTGCCTAATCTTTTTGGCAAAAAAACCTCCAGTTCCTGTAAATTCCTGGGCTATCTAGCATGAACTGCATGCTTGAGATCGTCCCGAGTGGCTCAAAGATATTGAGGTCAGGAGACTGAGAAGTCCACTCTAGAACCTTCACTTTGTTCTGCTGTAGCCAATGACAGATTGACTTGGCCTTGTGTTTTGGATTGTTGTCATGTTGGAACATCCAAGTATAGCCAATGCGTTCCGGGCTGATGATTGCAAATTTGCCTCCAGTATTTGCTGAAAACATTCTGCATTCATCTTTCCTTCAACTTTGATCAAGTTTCCTGTGCCTTTGTAGCTCACACATCCCCAAAACATCAGTGATCCACCTCTGTGCTTTACAGTAGGAATGGTGATCCTTTTATCAGAAGCCTGGTTTACCTCTCTCCAAATGTAACATTTATGGTTGTGGCCAAAAAGTTCAATATTGGTCTCATCACTCCAAATTACCTTGTTCCAGAAGTTTTGAGGCTTTTCTCTGTGCTGTTTTGTATATTGTTAGTTTAATACTTTGTGGCTTTTGAGCAGTAATGGCTTTCTTCTGGTGGCTCAACCATGCAGCCCATTTTTAGTCATTGACTCCCTTTTGTGCATCTTGAAAAAGCCACACTGCTAGTTTTCAGAGAGTCCAGTATTTCAGCTGATGTTATTTGTGGGTTTTTCTTTGCATCCTGAACAATTTTCCTGATAGTTGTGGATGAAATTTATGTTGGTCCACCTGACCGTGGTTTTATTTTTACAGAGCCCCTAATTTTCCATTTGGTAATCAGTCTGAACGCTGCTGACTGGCATTATCAATTCCTTGGATACCTGTTTGTATCCCTTTCCTGTTTTATACAGTTAAACTACCTTTTCCCGTAGATCCATTGACAATTCTTTTCCTTTCCCCATGACTCACAATCCAGAAACATCAGTGGCTGGATGAAAGATGCAGAATCTGTCTGGATCTCTGAAACTCACTCAGCTTTAATACACACATACTGATTACAAGCAAATAGGTAAAAGGTGTGGATGTTACCTTTAGTAGTCATTCAAACCAATTTGTGTCAACTTCTGTGCATGTAATGAGGCCAAAATCATCAGGGTATGTAAACTTTTGATCAAGGTCATTTGGATGTTTTGAGTTGTCATTATGATTTAAAAAGAGAAAACACAGTAGTATGACAATAAATAGCTTCACCCAACCACTAACCATGAGTGGAGAAAAAGTGTTGGTGTTATCATACCTATTCTTTGAAAAAGAAGCCAAGAAAGCAGAAAATATGCCAGGGCATGTAAACTTTTGAACACAAGTGTATAAGTTGTGTTTTATGTTCAGCAATGCTTTTACCAAGCAGATATCTCCCAAACTGTATGGCTGACAGGCTGAATCATCTCCTCTCACTGCAGTGGTAATGCTCCCCCACTTGTGCCGCTGCTAAGGGTTGAAGATGTAGCCATGGCAGAAGTTAAAACAACAGTATTTTTTGACATATTGAACCATAAGATTTAACTGCTGCATCAACCTAACACACTTCAATAAAAAAGAAGCATTGGTAGACCAACCAGGTTCAGTCGTACTTAGACTATCTACTTTCTCTACAGATAACCAGAGTCTTGATCACATGGACTTCTGAGTCAGCAGATTGGACCAGTGGTAAGAAATGACCCAGATTGCTATTGGTTTACTGTTATATCAAACATCTCTTGTACTGTCAGGGATCATATTTAGCTCAGCTAGTGGTTTTGTCAAGTCCAAGCTGACCAGGATATCTTCTGGAAGCATGTAAAGCATTACATTTGTCAAAATGAATCAGGTATGAATCAGTTCCAACTTTCATTTACCTGTAGCTGATGCCAATGATTAGATCTGCCATTCCATTTGCCTGCCTGATATTTTCTTCTTCATTGCCCTAATCCATTAGTGTTGATAGTGCACTCTAGCTGGAAATCAACTCACTGTGCAACATGTTATCAATAGTGTACGTCTGCTGCTTGAGCTGCCATTGCTGGGTCATCTCTGCATCATTTCCTTACCTGCTCTGTCATATTTTTCTAATATGCAGCTTTTGCTATTGGCACATTCACACCTACTACTCATTTCCTGGTTGTCCACGGTGTTTTAATGTGCTATATTCTCTGCTGACAGTACTGCCATTGCTAACCCCAGACGTTTCTCTGGTGGCTCTGTTCTATTATATAATGTGTAGTTTCTACCAATGCCGACAATGCTTATGCATATATCCTATATTTGGTTGCTATGTTGTAAAAGGATAATTTTTAGATGACTTGACTATAACCCTTTGTGACTATAACCCTTTGTAACTGTTCAGTCATTTTGATAACAGCAAGCCTTTTGCAGATCCCAATAAAGGGAAAACATTTTTCACTCCCAGTGGAAAATCTATTCCTTTTTAACTTTCAAAGCAACACTCCAGTTTCTGTCATCTAAGTACAGTGATAATTTTTGGACATTTCCATTTTTTTAACCTCTATCCTTAAACCCCAGCAAGGCAGGCATCTCTGCCCAAAAGAGATCATGTTATTGAACATTTATACAATTTAAATCCTAAAGAATATGTTAGTGCTAATACAACTAATTTATTTTTTCCTATAGCCAGGTATGATGACCTCACTTAGACATTTCAGAGAGTTTGAAAGAGGTTCAATCCAAACTTAGAAGATCTCAGAGTGTTACCCATTTTTTGGGGGGGGACTTGAAAATTAAGATGCTTTCCAGTATTATGATTCATGGAAAATCAATTAGCTGCAAACCAAAATGTTTGCAAATTTACGTCAGCTGGTGAATTCAAAAGATGTAATCATTTTTGACAGAAAGATAGATAGATACAAGTGCTTCTCACTAAATTAGAATATTATCAAAAAGTTAATTTATTTCAGTTCTTTAATATAAAAAGTGAAACTCCTATATATTATATAGAGTCATTACAAACAGAGTGATCTATTACAAGTGTTTATTTCTGTAAATGTTGATGATTATGACTTACAGCAAATGAAAACCCAAAGTCATTATCTCAGTAAATTAGAATAATTTATAACAGCAGTTTGAAAAATGATTTTAAAATCTGAAATGTTGGCCTACTGAAATGTATGTTCAGCAAATGCACTCAGTGCTTGGTCAAGGCTCCTCTTGCATCAATTACTGCATTAATGCAGCGTGTCACGGACCCGATCAGCCTTTGGAACTGCTGAGGTGTTATGGAAGCCAGATTGCTTTGATAGCAGCCTTCAGCTCGTCTGCATTGTTTGATCTGATGTCTCCCATCTTCCTCTAGACACTACCCAATAGATTCTCTATGGGGTTAAGTTCAGACGAGTTTGCTGGCCAATTAAGCACAGTGATACTGTTGTTTGTAAGCCAGGTATTGGTAGTTGTGGCAGTGTGGACAGGTGTCAAGTCCTGCTGGAGAATGAAATTTCCATCTCCAAAAACCTTGTCGACAGAGTGAAGCATGAAGTGCTACACTGACTTTTGTCTTGATAAAACACAGTGTACCTACACCAGCAGATGACATGGCTCCCCAAACCATCACTGATTGTGTAAATTTCACACTAGACCTCAAGCAGTTTGGATTGTGTGCCTCTCCACTCTTCCTCCAGACTCTGGGACCTTGATGTCCAAATTAAATTAAAAATTTACTTTCATCTGAAAACACCTTGGTCCACTGAGCAACAGTCCAGTTCTTTTTCTCCTTGGCCCAGTTAACATGCTTCTGGCATTGCCTATTGGTCATGAGTGGCTTGACTCAAGGAATTCAACACGTGTAGACCCTGTCCTGGATACGTCTGTGTGTGTTGGCTCTTGATGCAATGACTCCAGCAGCAGTCCCCTCCTTGTGAATCTCCTCCAAATTTTTGAATGGCCTTTTCTTAACAATCCTTTCAAGCCTGTGGTTATCCCAGTTGCTTGTGCACCTTTTTCTACCACACTTTTTCCTACCACTCAACTTTTCATTGACATGTTTGGATACAGCACTCTGTGAACAGCCAGCTTCTTTAGCAATGAACTTTTGTGGTTTACCACCCTTGTGGAGTGTGTCAATGATTGCCTTCTGGACATCTGTCAAGTCAACAGTCTTCCCCATGATTGTGGAGCCTATTGAAACAGACTAAGGGACCTTTTTAAATGCTTAGGAAGCCTTTGCAGGTGTTTTTTGCTAATTATTCTAATTTACAGAGATAATGACATTTGTGTTTTCATTGAATGTAAGCCATAATCATCAACATTAACAGAAATAAACACTAGAAATAGATCACTCTGTTTTAATGACTCTATAGAACAGTGTTACCAAACTACAGTCCTAAAGAGCCACCAACAGGTCATGTTTTCAGGATTTCCTTAGTATTACCCAGCTGATAACTGAAGTACCTGCACAGACAGTAATTCCATCACCTGTGCAATAAAATGAAAACATGATCTGTTGGTGACTCTTGATGACTGGCGTTGGGGAACACTGAATAGAATATATGAGTTTCACCTTTTGTATTAAAGAACTGAAATAAATTCACTTTTTTATGATATTCTAATTTTGTGGGAAGCACCCGTACTTTTAAAAGGATCTTGAAGAAATTCTGGATTCACACTGCAAACATCACTGATGTAGTTAACACAAGATTTCCTGGACACATCTAACATTTCTGACTCTTTGACTGGTATGGTAACTCTGAGATTTTAGGAGTGATAGGCAGTGGATAGAAATAGGCACAATACTCTTCTTGATTTCAGACAGACTATATAATTTGAATTATCTTTACTCTATTTAGACCAGCTTGATTAAATGTCACACAGATCATCTTGCACAAAGTTTTCAATCTCAAACATCGACTGGATTCTCGCTTAGGCCGGAGTCACACTGGCGAGGAATACGGGTGCGTGAGAGGCGCAAAAAGCACGAATTAGACACGGACCAATGATTCTCTATGGGGCAGCTCCCATCAGCCGTATATTTCTCCTCAGTATTCTACGGTCAGTGCCAGTCGCAGCATGCTGCGATTGTCAGCGTACTACGGCCGTAATACGCCAATGCAAGTCTATGGGTGCGCAAAAAATACGGATTACACACGGACCACACGTGTGACCTGCGAGAAATACGCACCCGGTGTCTTTTAGCAAAGCCGGCAATTCAGTGCGCGACACAGTAAACTCACACTGACAGGTTTAATAAAGAAATGAAAGAATAGATATATACACATATATATATATATATCTATATATATGCATTCTATGTGTCTATATCTATTCTTTCATTTCTTTATTAAAACTGTCATAGGGCTCCATTATATGTCCATTTTGCAAGCCTGCGAGAAAATCTCGCCATACGGATGCCATACGGATTACATACGGATGCTGACATGCGCAAAATACGCGACCACACCTTGATTACGGATGACATACGGAGCACTATTTAGGGGTCTGTCATCCGTATTACGCATGTAAAATACTGACCGTATTTTACGCAGGTTAGTGTGACTCCGGCCTAAGTCTAATAGTGTTACCTAAGGCTGTTGTTGACTTTAAATGACACATTAAACTGTAGAAATCATTTTCAAAGCTATATATCACAGTTATATGCAGTGATAGAGCATCTCTCAAGTGTTTCATATCTAGCAAACAGGAAGAAATTCAAGTAAATATACATTTTTTCTCTGCCTCTTAACATTTTCACTTATTTAAAAGATTTAAAGTAGTCTAAAATGAATTTACAATCCAATTCAAAGAATATTTCATTGGATACACCAATATGAATTTGGTACATTTACAGTACATAAGGTATTTGGGCATCAAAGATATCCAAATTGATACTCCATTTAGCTGTAAATATTGAGCAATATATTTAGGCATATTAAACTTTCACAAGTGAAGTGTTCCCCCTGTAATATGATAGTAATAAATTTAAAGACAGAAGAGACCAACTTGGAGCTCAACAAGACAGATGTCCCATCAACAGACCGAGTGGTAGTCCATATACAGTGTTAAAAAGTCATAGTATAAGTCATAAGTGTAGATACTCTTCCAAGTGCTAGTTCATACACAACATTGAAACACCAGAGAAAGTTAGGAAGAAAATGATCTCTATGAATCTCTCACAGTTTTTCACCATCCCAACACCATAAGTTCTTTGATTGCCCATTCCGTTCTTAACTTTCACAAGTTGTACTAATTTCTCCTGCTAGAGAGACCAAATCCATCACTTTACTTAAATTTGTCTCCTTGCATTGCTTGCTTGTTGAGTGCTTCAGGGTTGCCTTTGGCTCTCACAGGAGTAGTGTCACTGGAGTCTCAGAGACTGTACTAAGGTTATTAAGAAGACATAATGTGTAGGTTGGTATAAAACAGGCTCCACTCTAAATATTTACTATATTTACAAAAAGAACAAAATATCAACAGAATATCAATAGAAATCTTTGGTGTTATTCTTGAAATTTTCCTCTCATTTGATTAATGTTATTCTAATATTAAAATAAAAGTTAAACACATAAGATGTGTATTAAATGTCTGTTGAAAATATCAAAAGTCTGTGTGTAAGAGTTGCCATTTTTTCCAATGCTTACGATAAGTTAAATGACTTTTCCAACCAGTGTTTAAAAAAACAGCTTAGGATATTATTAAGTAATAGAAGTTATACTCACATTACTGATGACTCCTCACTAACTTTTAGCACTTAGAGGTGGCCACTGGTGTCTTGATCTTTTTACTCCAGCACAGATATGTGATCACTGCAACCAAACACTGGCCACAAGAATGACCTTCTCCAGCCCTCAATTCAAGTCCTCAAGAGCCACCAACAGATCATGTTTTCAGGATTTCCTTAGTATTACTCAGGTGATGGAATTATTGGCTGTGCAGTTGATGCAAATATCACCTGTTCAATACTAAGGAAATATTAAAAACATAATATGCTGGTGGCTCTTTAAGACTGACGTTGAAGAACACTGCTCTACAGTGTATGATTGACTTCAGAAGTCTCATGTCCATGTTAGGATGTTATCACTAGAGTATGAAATACAGAGACAACTTGGTGACTATGAAGTGTCAGAGTGGAAGCAGTATGTGATCAATAAGGTGTGCATTACAGATGAATAAATATTTTCAAGTGGCATAAAATTTAACTCAGATATTACAAAAATCAGAATTTCCCAAAATGTATAATTATTTGCAATTCAGCTGCAAGCAGCAATTTTTCTGAACCATAAAGGGGCATTAACCCCTTTCTGACATTAGTAATATGCATAGTAACATAGTTAGCAAGGCCGAAAAAAGACATTTGTCTATCCAGTTCAGCCTATATTCCGTCAGAATAAATACCCAGATCTACGTCGTTCTAAAGAACATAATAACTGTAAAATACAATATTGTTACGCTCCAGGAAGACATCCAGGCCTCTCTTGAACCCCTCGACTGAGTTCGCCATCACCACCTCCTCAGGTAAGGAAATCCAGATTCTCACTGCCCAAACAGTAAAGAATCCTCTTCTACAGTACGTTAGTGGAAAAACCTTCTCTCCTCCAGATGTAGAGAATGCCGCCTTGTGACCGTTACATTCCTTGTTATAAACAGATCCTCGGAGAGATATTTATATTGTCCCCTTATAGACTTATACATGGTTATTAGATCGCCTCTCAGTCATCTTTTTTCTACACTAAATAATCCTAATTTTTCTAATCTCTCTGTGTATTGTAGTTCCCCCATCCCCTTTATTAATTTTGTCGCCCTACTTTGTACTCGCTCTAGTTCTATTATATCCTTCCTGGGCACCGGTGCCCAAAACTGTACACAGTACTCTATGTGCGGCCTAACCAGGGATTTGTACAGAGGTAGTATAATGCTCTCATCATGTGTATCCAGTCCTCTTTTTATGCACCCTATTATCCTGTTTACCTTGGCAGCCGCTGCTCCAGGTAAGTTTATCATTAACTAGGATCCCCAAGTCCTTCTCCATGTCAGACTTACCCAGTGGTTTCCCATTCAGTGTGTAATGGTGATATTGATTCCTTCTTCCCATGTGTATAACCTTACATTTATCATTGTTAAACCGCATCTGCCACCTTTTGGCCCAACTTTCCAACTTATCCAGATCCATCTGTTGCAGAATACTATCTTCTCTTGTATTGACTGCTCTTCATAGTTTTATATCATCTGCAAATATCGATATTTTACTGTGTAAACCTTCTACCAGATCATTAATAAATATGTTGAAGAGAATAGGTCCCAACACCGACCCCTGCGGTACCCCACTGGTCACAGCAACCAGTTAGAGAATATACCATTTATAACCACCCTCTGCTTTCTACCACTGAGACATTTACTTACCCATTTACACACATTTTCCCCCAGACCCAGCATTCTCATTTTGTGTACCAACCTCTTGTGTGGCACGGTATCAAACGCTTTGAAAAAATCAAGATATACCACACCCAATGACTCACCTTGGCCCAGTCTATAGCTTACCTCTTCATAAAAACTGATTAGATTGGTTTGAAAGGAGTGATTCCTCATAAACCCTTGCTGATATGGCGTTAAACAGTTATTCTCATTGAGATAATCCAGAATATCATCCCTCAGAACCCCTTCAAATATTTTACAAACAATAAAGGTTATACTTACTGGCCTATAATTTCCAGGTTCACTTTTAGAACCTTTTATGAATATTGGTACCACATTTGCTATGTGCCAGTCCTGTGGAACAGACCTCGTCTCTATAGAGTCCCAAAATATATGAAATAATGGCTTGTCTATTGCATTACTTAGTTCTTTTAATACTCATGGGTTTATGCCATCCGGACCCAGAGATTTATCTATTTTAATCTTATTTAGCCAGTTTTGCACCTCTTCTTGGGTTAGATTGATGACTCTTAATATAGGGTTTTCTTTGTCTCTCGGCATTTCACCTAGCATTTCATTTTCCACCGTTAACAACATGGAAAAGAAGGTGTTTAATATATTAGCTTTTTCCTTGTCATCTACAACCATTCTTTACTCACAATATTTTAAGGGGGTCTACAGTTTCACTTATGATTCTTTTACTAGTGATATAGTAGAAGAACAGTTTGGGAATAGATTTACTCTCCTTAGCAATGTGCTTCTCTGTTTCCTTTTTGGCAGCTTTAATTAGTTTTTTAGATAAAGTATTTTTCTCCCTATAGTTTTTTAGAGCTTCATCGGTGCCATCCTGCTTTAGTAGTTTAAATGCTTTCTTTTTACTGTTAATTGCCCCTCTTACATCTTTGTTTAGCCACATTTGGTTTTTCCTATTTCTTGTCCTTTTATTCACACAAGGTATAAATTGCTTACAGTGCCTAGTTAGGATGTTCTTAAACATTTCCCATTTATTATCTGCATTCTTATTTCTGAGGACATTGACCCAGTCAACCAGATTAAGGGCATCTCTATGCTGGTCAAACTTTGCCTTCCTAAAGTTCAGCGTTTTTGTGACTCACTGACATGTCCCCCTAGCGAAAGACAAGTGAAACTGTACAATATTGAGATCGCTATTTCCTAGATGCCTGACTATCTGCAGATTTGTTATTCTGTCAGGTCTATTAGATAGTATTAGGTCTAAAAGTGCTGCTCCTCTGGTTGGATTCTGCACCAATTGTGAAAGATAATTTTTCTTGTTTGTTAGCAGAAACCTGTTGCCTTTATGGGTTTCACAGGTCTCTGTTTCCCAGTTAATATCCGGGTAGTTAAAGTCCTCCATAACAAGGACCTCATTATGGGTTGCAGCTTCATGTATCTGCCTTGGTAGTAGACTTTCCATGATTTCTGTTATATTTGGGGTTTGTAAGAGACCCCAATGAGAATTTTGTTACTATTTTTCCATGTATTTCGACCCATATGGACTCAACATCCTCATTCCCTTTGCTAATATCCTCCCTTAAAGTGGACTTTAGACAAGACTTTACATAAAGACAAACCCCTCCTCCTCTTCAATTTTTACAATCCTTTCTAAACAGACTGTAACCCTGTAAGTTAACTGCCCAGTCATAGCTTTCATATAACCATGTCTCAGTTATTTCCACTATGTCATAGTTACCTGTAGATATTTCTGCTTCTAGTTCTTCCATCTTGTTTGTCTGGCTTCTGGCATTTGCGAGCATGCAGTTTAGAGGATTTTGTTTTGTTCCAATTTCCCCCTGTGCATTGTTTCAGAAATTTTCTTACCTCCCTTTTGAGTATGTTACATCTGGTCTTCTTTGCCGCACCTCATTTCCCTCATCAGTATATTTTCAGGCTTCTTGTTCGAGTGTTTATGTTTTTCTTCCTGTCCCCTCTTGTTCTAGTTTAATGGCCTCTTGATGAGTGTAGCTAGTATTCTGGTGAATATGTGTTTCCCAGGTTTGTTGAAGTGTAGTTCGTCTCTGGTGAGCAGTCCGTCATACAGGTATTTCACACCGTGGTCCAAGAATCCGAATCCTTGCTGACTGCACCATCATCTTAGCCATTTGTTCGCATCAAGGATCCTGTTCCATCTCTTGGTGCCATGCCTGTCTACTGGAAGGATAGAAGAAGAAGCTGCCTGTGCATCCAGTTCCTTTACTTTCTTCCCCAACTCTTCAAAGTCCTTGCAGATTGTCATTAGGTCCTTCCTTCCCATGTCATTGGTGCCAACATGTATCAGAAGAAATGGGTGGATATCTTTGGAACTGATGAACTTTGGTATCCTATCAGTCACATCCTTGAACTTCGAACCTGGGAGGCAGCATACTTCTCTTGCAGTTATATACGATCTGCAGATTGCTGCTTCTGTGCCTCTCAGTAGTGAGTCTCCCATCACTACCACACTTCTTCGCTTTTTGGCTGTACTTTTTGTTGTCACTTCTGGGTGTTGCTTTGTACCCTTTTCTTCTTTGCTTGCTGGTAGTGCATCATCATTAGGTGTGCCACCTTCGTCCTCCACAAGGCATTGGTATCGGTTTCTCAGTTGTGTGGTTGGTGATGTCTTCATGGTCTTCTTGCTTGTTTTGGTCACCTGCTTCCACTCGTCTGCTTTTGGAGGTTCTCTGACACTTTCTTTTCATTCTGTGACCAGTAGAGATGCTTCTGTTCTGTCTAGGAAGTCTTCATTTTCTTTGAGTTTCAAAGTTGCAATTCTTTCTTCCATACCCTGCACCTTTTCTTGGTCAGTAGTCTACACTTCTGGCAGGTGAAGCTGTATTGTTCTTCTGGTCGATCTGTGAACATGTAGCACATTTTGCAGCTCACCATGTTGGTTGTCACATCTGCCATGTTGCTCCTGGATCCTGCTGACTTACTGTGTGTCTTCCTTCTTGCTCAATCTACTGTATGTAACCTTCTTGTGTAATCTGCTGTGTTTTCCTTCTTGCGTAATCTACTCAATCAGCTAAGCTTTCTTGCAATAATGCCGTAGAGACAAAAATTTGCACGCCATAAGGTGAGTGGTTTGGCAATTCTTTCAAAGCAGCAGGTCCAGGCTGTACTCAATGATCTTCTTGCTGAGGAAGACTCTTCGCACGTGGAATATGCAATTGTCTTCTTCAAGCTTCAATCCCTGGTTTGGCGATGCTTTCCAAGCAGCTGGTCCCGGCTGTACCCAATGATCTTTTTTCTGGGGGAGACTCTTCGCTTTTCCCAGAAGACACCTGGAATATGCAAATTGTCTTTTTCAAGCTTCAATCCCTGGCATTAGACATAATATTCAGTCCATGTGACCTGGGACAACTTGACCATGGATGGAATATTATGTCATCGTGATCACCCATGCACACGGAGGGTGAGCGGCCGACCGCGGCCGGGTGTCAGCTGATTCTCACAGCTGACACCAGGCACTAGGTGCCCGGAGTGGTCACAGACCACTCCTGGCACTTTAACCCTCAAAATCCTTTGAGCAAACAAGACCGCAGCATTCCAGGAGCCGGCGCAGGGCTGACAGCTCCTCTGCCTTTGGATCGGAGACCCTGCGGTGTGACATGGGGTCCCGATTGTTGCCATGGTGAGCAGATGTCATCATGATGACATCCTGGTCACCAGAGTTAGGAAACCTGTTGATCATGCACAGTGCATGATCAGCAAGTCTCCCTGTCAGTGCAGTGCGGACAGCTTCTATACATGCAGATACTATTTCAACTGCATTCTATAAAAGTGATCAGCCTGCAAAAAAATGATTGTCCCATAGTGGGACATAATAAAAAAGTTAGGAAAAAGTAAAAAAAAAAATAATAATTTTAAAAATATTTTTAAAAAATCAAAAATATTAAAAAAATCAATATACAGCTCTGGAAAAAATTAAGAGGCAATCACATCAAAACCCTGTCATGGGCAGCGCATTCTCCAGACCTGAACTCCATCAAAAACCTCTGAAATGTAATCAAGAGGATGATGGATAGTCACAAGCCATCAAACCAAGAAGAACTGCTTAAATTTTTGAGCCAGAAGCAGTGTGAAAGACTGGGGGAAAGCATGCAAGATGCATGAAAGCTGTTTTTAAAAACCATGGTTATTCCACAAAACATTGATTTCAGAAGGCTTCCAGAGTTAAAACATTGGTATTATTGTTTCTAAATGAGTATGAACTTGTTTTCTTTGCACTATTTGAGGTCTGAAAGCACTGTTTTTTTTATTTTGACCATTTTTTGTCAGAAAAAAAACACAAAATTTATTGCTTGAAAATTCGGAGACATGTTGTCAGAAGTTTATGGACTCAAAAATATACCTGTAAAGAGAAACATCAGACAAACTGAATATTTGAAAGTGGTCTCTTAATTTTTGCCAGAGCTGTATATTCTATCACTAAATAAATATTTGAATGAAAAAATCATTTAAACAATAAAATTACCCATATTTGGTATTGTTGCTTCCGCAGCGATCCGACCTATAAAACTGTCCCACTTCTTAACCCATTTAGTGAACATAAAAAAGGTAAATATTAATGCTTTATCATCATACCGCCGAACAAAAAGTGGAATAACACACAATCAAAAAGATGGATATAAATAAACATGGTACTGCTGAAAATGTCATCTTGTCCCGAAAAGAAATGAGCCAGCATACAGCTCCCTCAGCGGAAAAATGAAAAAGTTGTAGCTCTCAGAATAAAGCAATGCAAAAATAATTATTTTTCTATAAAATAGTTTTTATTATATATATATATATATATATATATATATATATATTATAAAGCGACAAAACATAAAATAAATGTAAATGAGGTACCTCTGTAATTGTACTGACCCACAGGATAATATTGCCTTATAAATTTTACCACACATAGAACAGTATAAACGCCCCGAAAAAGAAATTCATGAATTGCTGGTTTTCGCTAATTCGGTATCCCAAAAATTGGAATAGAAAGTTACCAAAAAATTGCATGTGTCCGAAAATGGTATCAAAGAAACTGTCAGCTAGTCCTGCAAAAAACAAGACTTCACATGACTCTGTGGGACAAAAAATGTAAAAATTATAGCTCTCAAAATGTGTTGATGCAAAAAATATTTTTTGTAATAAAAAGTGTCTTTTAGCGTGTGACAGCAGCCAAGCATAAAAACCCGCCATTAAGCCTCTTTCACACGTCCTTATATTTCCGGTACCAGAGATGTCAGTGTCTGTCTGTAATGCTTGCAGAACACGTGTGGCATGCTTGTGCTGCAACAGTACCACAAGGACGGGCGCCATGGAAGAAGAGTTACAGTAAGTGCTGTTCCCCGGCGCCGAGTGCTGAACACGACTCTCATCATTCTCTTCTGCTCTGCCGGCGATCGGCGCAAGCAGTTCAGAATAATGAGAGTTACATTTAAGTAATTAAAGAGACAGCAGGTGGCAGCTGATGGGACTATTACTCCCATCAGCCTACCCTTGCTGCCGCTCATAACAGTGACAGCAGGAGCATTGGATGAGAGTATTCATCTGCTGCTTCTGTGCTGTAAAAAAATACTGTAATTAAAAAAGGCTCGGGTTCCCCCTATTTTTGATAACCAGCCATACAAGATTCACAACTGGGGGCTACAACCCTCAGCTGTCAGCTTCAGCAAGGCTGATTATCAAGAATAGAGGGGTCCCTATGCTGTTTTTTTAATTATTTAAATAAATAATTTAAAAAAGCGACATGGGGTCCCCCAATTTTTGACAAATGAGCTGCGGGGTCTGGTGAGATCACTGCTAGCACCGAGAACCATGAGCGGTCACTGTGCTAGAGGGGATCTGATCGCAACTCAGCCCAGCTGGGAACAGAGCTGAGTGACTGAAGGTAACCTCTATGACGTCACCCCCGGTCACTGACGCTGCATTCCCAGTAGCTTACTTACCAGTGATTTTTAGCCGGGATGGTTGCATCTTGGCACCGTCCACTTGCTACCGCTACAGAGCGAGTGGGAAGAGCTGAGCAAAGCATCAGTATTGGCGCATCTAATAGATGTACCTTTTCTGGGCAGCTGTGGGCTGCTATTTTTGGGCTGGTGGGTCAGTATCCATGGCCCCTTACCAGCCTGAGAACACCATCCCCCAACAGTGAGCTTTAGCAAGGAAGGTTGTGAAAAATGGGGGGGACTCCACGCCTTTTTTCTTAATTATTTATTTAAATAATTATTAGAAACAGCATGTGGACCCCTCTATTTTTGATAACCCGCCTTGCCGAAACTAACAGCTGAGGGTTGCAGCCCCCAGCTGTGAGTCTTGTCTGGCTGGTTATTAAAAATAGGGGGAACCCACGGTTTTTTATTAATTACAGTATTTATTTACAGCGCAGGAGCAGCAGATTAATACTCCCATCTGCCTCTCCTGCTGTCACTGTTATTAGGAGCAGCAGGGGTAGGCTTGATAGGAGTAATAGTCCCATCAGCTGCCGCCTGCTGTCTCTTTTATTACTTAAATGTAAATGTAATTTTCATCATTCTGCCCTGCTTGCGCCGATAGCCGGCAGAGCAGGTGATAATGATGAGAGTCATGTTCAGCATTCGACGCCGGGGTACAGCGCTTACTGTAACACTTCTTCACCGGTGCCGATGCGTGTCATATGGATGACAATGTGTTTTATGGGTATACAGTGGGGAAAAAAAGTATTTAGTCAGTCAGCAATAGTGCAAGTTCCACCACTTAAAAAGATGAGAGGCGTCTGTAATTTACATCATAGGTAGACCTCAACTATGGGAGACAAACTGAGAAAAAAAAATCCAGAAAATCACATTGTCTGTTTTTTTTTCATTTTATTTGCATATTATGGTGGAAAATAAGTATTTGGTCAGAAACAAAATTTCATCTCAATACTTTGTGATATATCCTTTGTTGGCAATGACAGAGGTCAAACGTTTTCTGTAAGTCTTCACAAGGTTGCCACACACTGTTGTTGGTATGTTGGCCCATTCCTCCATGCAGATCTCCTCTAGAGCAGTGATGTTTTTGGCTTTTCGCTTGGCAACACGGACTTTCAACTCCCTCCAAAGGTTTTCTATAGGGTTGAGATCTGGAGTCTGGCTAGGCCACTCCAGGACCTTGAAATGCTTCTTACGAAGCCACTCCTTCGTTGCCCTGGCGGTGTGCTTTGGATCATTGTCATGTTGAAAGACCCAGCCACGTTTCATATTCAATGCCCTTGCTGATGGAAGGAGGTTTGCACTCAAAATCTCACGATACATGGCCCCATTCATTCTTTCATGTACCCGGATCAGTCGTCCTGGCCCCTTTGCAGAGAAACAGCCCCAAAGCATGATGTTTCCACCACCATGCTTTACAGTAGGTATGGTGTTTGATGGATGCAACTCAGTATTCTTTTTCCTCCAAACACGACAAGTTGTGTTTCTACCAAACAGTTCCAGTTTGGTTTCATCAGACCATAGGACATTCTCCCAAAACTCCTCTGGATCATCCAAATGCTCTCTAGCAAACTTCAGACGGGCCCGGACATGTACAGGCTTAAGCAGTGGGACACGTCTGGCACTGCAGGATCTGAGTCGATGGTGGCGTAGTGTGTTACTTATGGTAGGCCTTGTTACATTGGTCCCAGCTCTCTGCAGTTCATTCACTAGGTCCCCCCGCGTGGTTCTGGGATTTTTGCTCACCGTTCTTGTGATCATTCTGACCCCATGGGGTGGGATTTTGCGTGGAGCACCAGATCGAGGGAGATTATCAGTGGTCTTGTATGTCTTCCATTTTCTAATTATTGCTCCCACAGTTGATTTCTTCACTCCAAGCTGGTTGGCTATTGCAGATTCAGTCTTCCCAGCCTGGTGCAGGGCTACAATTTTGTTTCTGGTGTCCTTTGACAGCTCTTTGGTCTTCAACATAGTGGAGTTTGGAGTCAGACTGTTTGAGGGTGTGCACAGGTGTCTTTTTATACTGATAACAAGTTTAAACAGGTGCCATTACTACAGGTAATGAGTGGAGGAAAGAGGAGACTCTTAAAGAAGAAGTTACAGGTCTGTGAGAGCCAGAAATCTTGATTGCTTGTTTCTGACCAAATACTTATTTTCCACCATAATATGCAAATAAAATGAAAAAAAAAACAGACAATGTGATTTTCTGGATTTTTTTTTCTCAGTTTGTCTCCCATAGTTGAGGTCTACCTATGATGTAAATTACAGACGCCTCTCATCTTTTTAAGTGGTGGAACTTGCACTATTGCTGACTGACTAAATACTTTTTTTCCCCACTGTACACATGTTCGGGACATTTTATGGCCCATGCTGACATTAAAAAATGAAATATAAAATTCACCTTACAATATTATATTTCATGGACTTAGGGTCTGTGGGCCCATTACACCAGCACCTCGCTTTGTGACAGAGTGCAGGCAAACACTTCTTACTGACATTAAAAATGGACATGTCAGCGTACTTTGCCCACGGACACATGGTGTTAGGTTGTCGGGTTCCTGCCTCTACACGGGAGGAAGCCCAAGCCTTGCCTTCTGCAGTCTCCCATTCTGTTCCGGCCGCAGAGGAGGCTGCTCAGCAAAGTTGTCAATCCCGGTGCCTTGCTCAAGCTAGGACTGTCAGGCTAGTTGCTGCTGCCACCTCTGATTCAGCTTGAGCAATTCCCACTAGCCAGCAGCGAGCAGTTCCAGAGACTAAGTTCTTTTTGCGGCCTACTGAGCATGCCCGGGGGATGACCTCTCATTGGAGTTCTGAGGTCACGTGCTCAGGTCCTCAAGCAGCTCAGATTGGACCAACAGGAAGGTCCAGGAAGGACGCTGCTATGAAAGGTTCGCATGGCCGCTCGGCCATGCGCTAGTATAGACAAACTTTTGTTTTTGTGTGAGTGGAGATGGATGCATGTATCTGGTGACTGACTCATTAAGATCCCCTCCCTTGGTTGTGCATGTTGTAGGGTTATCTGAGTAGGAGTCAGCGCCTTGTTGTGGCAACGTCTATGTGTCTCAAGTGCTCCCAGTCTATACACAAGAGTTAGCATCCTTGTGCCATCCTACCTAAGGTACTACAGTACCGCGTGTACAGCAGCTTCGGTTTGAGTGGCGCCGTGCGTAACTAATGCGCTTTCCAGACTTAAGCTTAGGCTGGTTAGTAGAGTCCACCAGAGCTGTGCTGTATGCACTTATTGCGGTACGTGTCTATCTGCTGCAACCTGTGACAACTAACAGGGCACAGCGTTCAACAAGCGTCTTTCTCTGGCGCCGCAGTATTGGCTCCGTGAACCTGTGGGTCTAGAGGGACTCCATACCCATGTCCTTGGGGCTGAGTCCTGTGACCACATCAATAGCGCTTTTCCTACGTTAGAGCGGCCCTCTGAAGTAACAGGGCTCGCCTTTTACACACCGGGTGGCGTAACCCATGTGTGTTTGTATCCACCATTACCAAGCAGCAGATAACATCTCTTCACGGTGGACCCCAGGCTGTGAATGCACCTTATGCCATCTTTATTGTTTGGTGCGTTCCACTAGCCCTTAACACATGGTCCATAGAATCACACTGACATGTGCACAGACCCTTTCACTTGAATAGGCAAATAGTACTTCATTCCTCCCAAGTCTCTCTGCATGGCTAAGTAGGATTGTACAGCCACATATGTGGTATTGTCACGTTCAGTAGAAATTGTAGGACAAATTGTGCTGCCATTTTTACCCACTTCTTGTGTGAAAATGTAAAGTATTTAGATAAAACAAAATTTTGATGATAAAAATGTAGTTATTTTGTCCTGACTGCCCAATGGTTTAAAATTCTGTGACACACCCATGGTGTCAATATGATCGCTGCACCCCTAGATGAAGTCATTAAGAGGTGTAGTTCATAAAATGGGGTCACTTATCAGTGGGTCTTCTGTTTTGACACCACATGGGCTCTCCCAGTGGGTCATGGCACCTGCAAATCATAACTGTAAAATCTGGTGCTCCTTCCCGTCTGAGCTCTGCCATGTGCCCAAATAGTTGTTTATACCCACATATGGGTTATCAGCATACTCAGGACAATTTGCACAACAAATATTTTGGGTCCAAGACCAATTTCTCCTGTTACCCTTGGGAAAATAAAAAATTGGGTGAGAAAATATAATTTTTGTGAAAAAAATATGATTTTCTATTTTTACGGCTCTAGATCTTAAACTTCTGTGAAGCACTTTGGGGTTCAAAGTGCTCACCACACATCTAGATAAGTTCCTTAGAAGGTCTAGTTTCCAAAATGGTGTCATTTGTGCAGGATGTCCTCTGTTTAGGCATATCAGGGGCTCTCCAAACACGACATGGCGTCCGATCTTAATTCCAGCCAATTTGAGTTGAAAAAGTAAAACGGTGCTCCTTCCCTTCCAAGCTCTGCTATGCACCCAGACAGTGGTTTGCCCCGACATATGGGGTATCAGTGTACTCAGGACAAATTGCACAACAACTTTTAGCATCCAATTTCTCCTCTTACCCATGGAAAAATAAAACAAATTTGGGATGAAAACATAATTTTTGTGAAAAAAAATATGATTTTTTTTTTATTTTTATGGCTCTACGTTATAAACTTCTGTGAAGCACTTGGTGGTTCAAATTGCTCACGATAAGTTCCATAGGGGGTCTAGTTTAAAATATGGTGTCACTTGTGGGAGGTTTCCACTGTTTAGACACATCAGGGACTCTCCAAACGTGACATGGGTTCCAATCTCAATACCAGCCAATTTTGCGTTGAAAAAGTAAAACGATGCTTCTTCCCTTCCGATCTCTGCCATGCGCCCAAAAAGTGGTTTACCCCCACATATGGGGTGTCAGCATACTCATGACAAATTGCACAACAACTTTTGTTGTCCTTTTTCTCCTGATACCCTTAGGAAAATAAAAAATTTGGGGTGAAACAGTCATTTTTTGTGAAAAAAATATGATTTTTTTATTTTTATGGCTCTGCGTTATAAACTTCATTGAAGCACTTGGAGTTACAAAGTGCTCACCACACATCTAGATAAGTTCCCTATGGGGTCAAGTTTCCAAAATGGTGTCACTAGTGGGGAGTTTCCACTGTTTAGGCACATCAGGGGCTCGCCAAACACTACATGGCATCCAATCTCATTTCAAGCCAATCTTGCATTGAAAAGTCAAACTGCGCACCTTCCCTTCCGAGCTCTGCCAGTGGTTTTTCGTGCACATATGGGGTATCAGAATACTCAGGACAAATTTCACAACAACTTTTGGTGTTCAATTTCTCCCTTTACCCTTGGTAAAATAAAAGAAATTGGATCTGAAATAAATTTTTTGTGAAAAAAGTTAAATGTTCATTTTTTTAAACATTCCAAAAATTCATGTGAAGCACCTGAAGGGTAAATAAATTTCCTGAATGCGGCTTTGAGCACCTTCAGGGGTTAAGTTTTTAGAATGGTTTTACTTTTTGGTATTTTCTATCATATAGACCCCTCAAAGTGACTTCAAATGTGATGTGGTCCCTAAAAAAATGGTGTTGTAAAAATGAGAAATCACTGTTTACCTTTTAACCCTTCTAACTTCCTAACAAGAAAAAATTTCGATGCCAAAATTTTGCTGATGTAAGGTAAACATGTTGGAAATGTTACTTTTTAAGTATTTTATGTGATATATCTCTGTGATTTAAGGGCATGAAAATTCAAAGTTGGAAAATTGCAAAATTTTCAAAATGTTCGACAAATTTCTGTTTTTTTCACAAATAAATGCAAGTCACATCAAAGAAATTTTACCACTATCATGAAATACAATATGTCACGAGAAAACTGTCAGAATCACTGGGATCCATGAAAGAGTTCCAAAGTTATCTCATAAAGGGACAATGGTCAGAATTGTAAAAAATGGCGTGGCCATTAATATGCAAACTACCCTTTGGGTTAAAGGGGTTAAAAAGCTAAAAAATGCACTCAACTTACTGTTTACCTCTCTTGACCCATAAGTTGACACTGTTCTCATTGCATCTTCTTATTACCGCTGAGACTTTGGATGAGGACCAGAATCCTTCTGCGCAAACATGCACAAGAACCGTTCATCTTTAGACGTGCTTCCCCAGAACCCTCCCGGCGATTCATCGCTCATGGTGGTGATAATAAGATGTGTCAAGGACTAAAAGAGTGATAGTGGGGAGAGATGGGGCCAGGTAGATAAGCAATAAGGTGAGTATCTATTTTTTTAATTTTTTCATAGTACATTTATTAATCTATGGGCTCCCCCTAGCATGTAATATGTGTTTACTTTTCTACAGCTTCGTCAAAACGGTCAATTATACTTTTTAAAGAAGCTGGGGTTGATGGTTGCTTAACTGTTTGCTAATTCCCAGTGAATTCTATCAACCATCGGAAAAACAATGCTGACAATAAATTACGTTAAATACCACAAGCTTATCTGGCATTCATGTAAGCCTGCTATACTAAATAAATATACATCTAGTTTTTCCATAAGAGTAAATAAACTGTAATGTGGAATAGGAAAGTAACTAACACAATTGCTTAATATACTTAAATTCAATGAGTTACATCAAAAGGTTAAACCTGTATCTCTGCATTTGTTTAATTGTGTCTGTACTGCTAGGTCTCAGGGACTGGTCATATTAAAATAGATTATATTTAAGACATTTGGTATCATTCCTTCTATATCATTGCTTCTACCATTCCACATGCTGGATTTGGTGGGAAGCTTATGCACACTCTTGATTTTTGTTTACCTGTCTCTTACATTTGTATCCTGTTCATTACACCCGTGTCACTGGTCCAATGAGCATAGTCCTGTATGAGATCATACAGTCCTTAAGTCTGAGATGGAAGTCAGTCAAGTAAGTAAGCTGCGAAAAGTAGCATTAATAAGGCAATCTGAAATGACAGTTCCTCACACAAATGCGTCATCTTTGTCTGCCATGGGTAATGTTGTGAAGCAAAAGTGAATTCAACCGGAGCAAAAAGCAATAATCCTTATAGAAGTGCAGTCTTTGAAGGTCATTGGGGTTAGCAATTCTTGGGACAGCATGTTTAACACAAATATACTCAGCAGAAGAAATTGTGAAGTTTGAACAGTCATCTCTTCCAAAATATGCTGCCCCTTTAACAGTAATCCTCTATAATAACAATTGGTAATGACTTCAAACTAAATTAATATCATGTCTACTGGTAAACAGAATCCAAATTTCAGGTGCTTCAGAGTTTCTGCAAATAAAGCATATTCCTTGTAATATGTTATACAATTGTCCAATATGCTTTATTTGCCTCAATTATCGTATGAGTGCCATAAAGATGAAAATATCCCAAATGAAAAGAAACACAGATGAGAAAAAATGTAATGTCTAACTGCATAATTTCAGGAGGTGAAAGAAATATTGTAATACATTTCTAGTAGTGTGGTTGCCAATAATTTAATGAGTTTTGACTTTTATTTATAGTTAGGGCTCTGGTTCTCAAAGTATGGGATAAGATACCATAGCATTGAACTGAGTACTGTGGCATATAACCATTTTAGTTTTGGTCAATTACTTCTATGATGTTCCAAAATTTCTTTAATTTTGTTGCAAAATATGCTTATGCTTCAAGAGCAAGATGACTAAATAAAGGAAAACAAAAATCCTAAAAAAAACTATTTAACACCTTAAATTATCTTGATATCAGTTCTGTTTTCAAGAAACAATCACATGAAAATCTATTACTTAAAAATAAATCTAAAAAGTGAAATACTATGACATAATAGCAAAACAGTAGTAATTTGAAAACAAGTGACTAGGAGACATGCAACCCTTCAGACAAGCCATAAGACAACATATTGAAAGTAATAAAGCTTAAGCATTTGTCTTATTTGGATACTAGATAACAAAAAAATGACAGATTTTAACAATTCTAAGTACTGTTTATAATAAAGAATAGACATTTTTAATGTAAAAGTCACCCTGCTTATGTAAGCTGGATTTGTTGGGAATGTTATGTGCATGTGTATGTAAACAATTGCTGTTGGGGAAAATATAAAACAAATGCTGCTATGTAGCGCATTAATAGGGTGCTGTTTATTAAACTTTTTCTCATTCAGTTATGTATTGCCTTGTTTAGGCAGAACAATGCCCAGATTACTGAATGCCTGCTTGCAAGCTACGAAGACTAAAGGGCCTGTCACACTAAGCGATATCGCCAGCAATATCGCTATAACGTCACTGATTTTGTGACGTTCTAGCGATATTGCTAGCGATATCGCTGTGTGTGATACTTACCTACGACCCGCTCCCCCGCTGGTTATCGCTGATCGCGCGAGAACGTCTTGGGCCGTTTCTCATCATCAGCTTCCTGTGGCGCCGACGAACGACACATGGACGCGGGCGGGAGGACGTCAGGATCACCTCATCTGAGAGGTAAGTAGCGACCCCTCACCCCTGCTATGTCACTGGTGAGATCTGCCTGTGTGGCAGCTCACTAGCGACCACTTAGCAATGCACCAGCGATCCTGACTGCATCATATCGCTGGTCGGGATCGCTGGTGCATCACTAAGTGTGACAGTACCTTTAGAAGAAAAATTGATAACTGCCATGTGCAATGGGGAAAATAAGTATTTGATACACTGACAATTTTGCAAGTTTTCCCACCTACAAAGAATGGAGAGGGCTATAACTAATAAGTTAAAAAAAAACTGAAAATCACTTTGTAGAATTTTTACATAATTAATTTGCAATTTATTGCATAAATTAAATATTTGATCTAATAGAGCAACAGAACTTAATATATAGTACAGAAACCTTAGTTTGCAATTATATAGGTCAGACTTTTCCTGCAGTCCTTGACCAAGTTTGCACACACTGTAACAGGGATTTTAGCCCACGACTCCAGCTCTTTGGGGTTTCGTGGCTCTCGCAGTGCAACATTGAGTTTCAGCTCCAGCCAAAGATTTTCTATTGGGTTCAGGTATGGAGACTGTCTAGGACACTCCAGTGCCTTTGAAATATTTCTTATGGAGCCACTCCTTAGTAGCCCTTGCTGTGTATTTCAGGGAGTATTTGTCATGCTGGAAGACCCAGCCATGACCCAACTTCAATGCTCTTACTGAGGGAAGGAGGTTGTTGGCCAATATCTCACGATATATGACCCCATCCAACCTACATCTAATACGGTGTAGTCATCCTGTCCCCTTTAAACAAAGGCACCCCCAAAGTATGATGTTTCCCCCACTATGCTTCACGATTGGGATGGAATTCATGGGATTGCAATCGTCCTTCTGTCTGCAAGCATGGTGAGTGGAGTTGATACCAAAAAGTTCTATTTTGGTCTCATCTGACCACATTACCTTTTCCCATGCCTTTTTTGGATCATCCAGATGGACATTGGTGAACTTCAAATGGTCTTGGACATGCGTTGGCATGAGCAGGGGACCTTGCATGCTTGCAGGATTTTATTCCATGATGGTGTAATGTGTTACTAATTGCAATGTTTGAGACTTTGGTCCCAGCTCTCTTCAGGTTATTGACCAGGTCCTCCCACATAGTTCTGGGATGATTCCTGACCTTTCTCTGAATCACTCTTACCCAACGATTTAATTATTTAAAAATGAGACAATATCATTGTTAGGTGCCAGGCTTCTCCCACTGCACTGGATAGATCCCAAGCCTTGTCTGGTACAGCAGTCTCCCATTCAGGCTTGGTCACTTGGAAGAATGCTCAGCACAGACTCCGGA
Organism: Dendrobates tinctorius; assembly: GCF_039654945.1. Lineage (NCBI taxonomy): Eukaryota > Metazoa > Chordata > Amphibia > Anura > Dendrobatidae > Dendrobates > Dendrobates tinctorius. The sequence goes on along the minus strand of NW_027361913.1, from coordinate 7,290,840 downwards.
CACAGCACCTTGTCCAAGCTCATGCTGCATGTGTAGTTGCTACTGGCTTTCCAGCTAAGTCTACGGTGATTACTGGTATACACATGCAGCGTTGTGCTCTGGAGACTAAGCCAACAAGCATCCCTGGATGCAGAAAACGCACGACAACTAGCATGTCTTGACGCGACATGACTTTCTATTGAAAAATAAACAGCAGCTGCCATAGCATAAGCAAAAGCCTTAGATGCTACCATATATTCTGACACAGCAGTGTGCTCGGCCCACTGCCAATTAGTCACGATCCATTGCAACGTACTGCGGAATATGTCCATCAACATTCCAAATCAAAAGACTATCCAGACCCCCAGCCGAAGACAAAGCATTTTGTCAGTGAGTCAAGCCAACCAGATTATTCGGGCCTCCAGAAAGCCAAATATCGGTCTCCCGGCCACAAGCAAGGAAATACACATCGGAATGAGACTGACTGCAATAATCTTTCTGCAGAACAGAAGATCCGGAATCTGTCCCGGCTTAAAGAGACTCCCTTCGCTACTGAAAGGTACTACAGCAGTTGGACCAAATTAGAGACATCTAACAGTTATGACTGCACAGCACACATGTACTCTGACAATACACCATCAGCTGGTATTAGCACCAATCAAGCCACAATGGACTTTGCCAAGTTCCTTGCGCGACGTCATTTGGTCTCTAAACGACTTGTAAAGTTCAGCGATCGCACTGAAAACTATAGAGCTTGGCGAGCTTCCTTCAAAAATGCCATAAGAGACATAGGACTATCATGCAGTGAAGAAGTGGATCTCCTGGTAAAATGGCTAGGAAGTGAGTTTGCTGAACACGCAAGGCGAATCAGAGACATTAATATAAATTATCCACATGTCAGCCTCAAAAGAATTTGGAATAGACTTGATGAATGCTTTGGCTCTGTAGAGGTTATAGAAAGTGCCTTATTTAAAAGAATAGAAGACTTTCCTAGAATAGCGAACAAGGACTATTCAAAGCTCAGAGAATTAACTGATTTGTTAATGGAGTTGTGTGTAGCAAAAGCAGGAGATCTTATCGGGTTGACATACGTTGACACTGCTAGAGGTGTGAACCCCATAGTTCAAAAACTCCCATACAGCCTGCAAGACAAGTGGGTTACATATGGTTCTAGGTATAAACAGACTTACAATGTACTGTTTCCTCCATTCAATGTGTTTGTAGATTTTGTTTCAGAACACGAAAAAATTAGAAATGATCCTAGCTTTGATTTCACGCTGTCTTGTGCAAATACCTCTGTTAGTAAACCTCATAGAACAACTGTAGAGGTCCACAAAACTAATGTTTCCTCCACAGGTTCAGTTCACAAAGAGTTCAGCTCCTGTCAAGGAGAAGACAAATCCAAGGATCCAAGCAGACAGTGTCCCTTAGACAAGAGCCACATTCCTTACTTAAGTGCAGAGCTTTCAGAGAAAAGTCTTTGGAAGAATGGAAGGCCTTCCTTAAGGAGAACCACATCTGCTTCAAATGCTGCTCTTCAACATCCCAGTTTGCCAGGGACTGTGAGGTTATTGCAAAGTGTGCCGAATGTGAAAGTACTGAACATAATTCAGTTCTATACCCTGGACCACCAGGAGAACCTCTGCCCCAAGTCCAAGAGCATAGCGGGGAGCTCAAGTACTCAGATACCAACACTCCATCAATTACTTCTAAGTGTACAGAAGTTTGTGGAAATCTCATAGGAGGCACGTCCTGCTCTGAAATTTTCCTAGTGAGAGTTTACCCAGCAGATGAAAAGGAAAAAGCCATCAAAGTATATGCGATTTTAGATGAGCAGAGTAACAGGTCATTAGCCAAGTCTGCCTTCTTTGATAGCTTTAATTTCAGAGGACCCAGTGCCCCCTACTCTTTAAAAACATGTGCTGGTATAGTAGAGACAGCTGGCAGGAGAGCAACAGGCTACGTAGTTAAGTCTATAGATGGCCAAATGTGTCTGCCCTTACCAACCATATTGGAATGTAACCAGATTCCTGACAATAGGTCAGAAATACCTACGCCTGAAGTGACATCACATCATCCTCATCTGAAGCGTATAGCGAGCCTGATTCCCTGCCTTTACTCAGAGGCTGAAATCATCTTGCTCCTTGGGAGAGATATTCCATGAGTTCACAAGATTAGGCAGCATATCAATGGCTCTCACAATGCTCCATATGCCCAGAGACTCGACCTTGGGTGGGTCATTGTGGGAGAGGACTGTTTAGGAGAAGCACATAAAATGACAATGGTTAACAACGTGCTTACCTGTACGCTCGAGAATGAACATCCATCTCTCCTTCATCCATGTGAAAATCACTACTTCTTTAAGGAATTGCCACACAGCACTTCAGCACTAAGTATCTTGGCAAGTCATGCCTACGATGATTGCATCCAGAATTGAGACCAAGATCACCTTGGGTGCAAGGTCTTCCGCAAGACAAAAGATTATAATCGTATAGCAATTTAATTTGAAGAAAGACAGTTTCTAGAGATAATGGAGAAAGGAATGTGCAGGACAAAACTAAGAGCTGGATTGCACCTCTACCCTTCAAACCCAAAAGACAACGCTTGCCTAACAAACACTTTGTCTCCCCCAGGTACAGCTTTTGTAGTAGACCAAAGATGAAAGACTATTTCGTAACCTTCATGGAGAAGATATGTAAGAACGGTCATGCAGAGTTAGCACGTACAATTCAAGACTCTGAAGACTACTGGCACCATGGTAAACACATCCACACAGCTCTTGAGCTAGAGCAGTCAAAGAATGTAATTATGTGAGCTGTACAGTGGGAAAACTATGCCAAAGAAATCGACTGTGTAACCAACCAAAGACCAATATAAAAGAAAGTGTCCTGAGGAAACTCGGAGCAGCAAGAGAATTACAACTCTTTTTCAACTTGGATATTAATGGAATAGAAAAATACCCAAGTGTACAAGGGTGTATTTGGACATTCAACCCACTGCATTCTTCATACATGGGAGGTGTATGGGATAGAATGATAGGTGTCGCAAAGGATAATCCTCGATTCAATCTTCTTGCAAGAAGGATCTGCAAGATTGACGGACAAAAGCTTGACAACTTTCATAGCCAAAGTATCAGCCATCTCAAACGCCAGACCGTTGACTCCAATTTCCAGTGATCCTGATGACCCAACTGTTCTCATCCCAGCCCTGCTGCTTACGCAGAAGATCGATCGCACTTTGGCTACAGAGTTGAGTGGCCAGATAAAGTCCTGATGCCTATTTTTTGGAGGGGCTTAGTAGATCATGTCAGGGATGTTTTGGCCACTATAGAGATACCAACTTCCCTGGAAGAGTTAATATCAGTGGCCACTCGCATAGATCTGCGGCATGCTGAGCATTATTTGGAGCGAGCTCATACTAAATCTAGGGTTCTCTTGGCTCCGAACTTTGCCAATCCCTTGTGTCCCCCAACTCAGGTTGACGACCCTGTAGAGCCCATGGACGTCTCTCAAGGGGAACCAGTCTCCTGCTCTGTACATCCGCAGCCAACTTGTTTTGCCTGTGGGCAAGTCAGTCACTTTTCCAATAAATGTCCAAAACGCCAGAAGGAATCACAACGTCAGGTGTCCTTGGGGAGAGGTTCACTAGTTCCTGTTAAGGTGTCACCCAAGTTGGCTTTTGGGGTTTTTTGACATTTGGGTCTGCTACTCTCACAACGCAGGCTTGCGTGGACTCCAGGGCTGAGGGCAATTTCATGTACGCTACCTTGGCAGAAAGCACGCTATCCCACTGGAAATGCTACCTAAGCCCATGTCTTTTCGGGTAGCTAATGGGTCTGTTTTGCCAACCCCAATTTCCCACTGGACAGTACCCCTTTCGTTCACTGTGTCTCCAAATCATGAGGAGATAATCTCTTTTCTGGTTAATCTGGAGGGAATGGATGAGCTACTTTTAGGGATACCGTGGCTGTGCCTCCATTCCCCCAGATTGATTGGGCAATGGGGAGCATGCTAAAATGGGGCATCTTTTGTGAGACTCTGTGCCTGAATGCAAGTTCTGTGTACAATCTAAAGCTTTAGTCGATCAGCAATAACACATCCATGCCTCCCTGCGTATGGCAGCTTCTAAGCATGGCACACATCGCTGAGGAGGGGATGGGTAATGTTAGGTGCCGGGATTCTCCCGCTGCACAGGATAGACCCCAAGCATTGTCTGTTGCCGCGGTCTCCCAATCAGGCTCTGCCGCTGGGATGACTGCTCAGCACAGATGCTGACCCAGCTAAGCCTATGGTGACTACTGGTTTACACATGCAGCGTTGTGCTCTGGAGACTAAGTCCAGATTTCACTCTAATGAACATGTCCATGATGTGGCGCCTTCTCATTTGTGCTCGGATTTCAGCTGCTCTGTTGAGGTGGCAGCTTCTGATTGGTCCATAGGTAAGGTCCTGTCTGTCTGGACTTGAGCTAAAGGTATAAAAGGCTCTCAATGGCACAGACTTGTGCATTAGTATCATGCTTATTTGGTGTGTGTGTGTCTGCGTGCGTGCGTGAGTGCATGTGTGCATGCATGTGTGTGTGACAGCTACCACCCTCCTGTGTGCACACGTGCTGCTAATAGCACTGCGAATGTGTTTCTAGACAGGCAGTGTAAGGTAGGAACTCCAGCATGAACTTAATGGCTGCATCGGGCATCCTCAGGCACCGGCTCAAAAGCTACTGTGTGTCAGGGCAGGTTCAATCACCAGCATAGTAGGGGGTGAGTTATAGGGACCCCACTAGCGTCAATCCCTCTATGCTCCTATGATGTTTAACAGGGCATGGCTTAGAGTGCTCTCTTATTCCACACTGCAATCCACTTAAATCCCGCAAACACGTCATAGTGTGGCGAGAGACTCACTGAATTGTGCACCCCTGGATATTGCACTGTAAGTGCTGCTGTAAGATACTGTAGATATTGACAGTGCAATCATTTGCTTTTGATTTGATTTTGCAGCGGCCAGGATCGTCCATCTGGGTAATCGGTACTCGGACGCGTCCGCTCTTCGCCAGTCCTTACATTGGCTGCCCATTCATTATAGGATCCAATTCAAAGTACTTGTTCTCACCCACAAAGCTCTCCACAGTGCGGCACCCCCTTACATCTCTTCTCTCATTTCTGTCTATCGGCCTAGCCGATCGCTGCACTCTGCAAACGACTTTCGACTAACCTCTGCACTAATCCGTACCTCCCACTCCCGACTCCAAGACTTCTCCCATGCTGCTCCTATCCTCTGGAATGCTCTACCCCAAGAAATCAGGACTATCCACAATTTGCATAGTTTTAGGCGCTCCCTCAAAACACACCTGTTCAGAGCAGCCTATCACATTCACTAATCAAAGTCATTCTCTGTGTAAGTGTGCGTGTGTAGCCCATTCACTATCTCCATCCATCCTTCACTCCCGCAAGATGGCTGGACCTTCATTGTAAATACACCATTGTAAATACACACCTGTACTCTGTATCTCCCTCACCTTATTGTAGATTGTAAGCTCTCACGAGCAGGGTCGTCTTATTTCATCTTATTTTGCTTTAATTATTGTATTGTTAGCGTTGTTACTTATGACTTGTGTTTTGAAACTGTTAAACTGTAAAGCGCTGTGGAATATGTTGGCGCTATATAAATAAAGATTATTATTATTATTATAGCCATCATCTCCTGAGAAAATGAAGAGTTAGTTTCTGAGCTGGCATGGATGACTGGGACCTGACATTGAATGCTCTAATAAGTTCAATATTGAGAAGGGTTGAAGGTCTTTAAAAAATACTAAGGAGTAATGGGAGCTTTGTGGTGTCCTTTGTGTATTTATTTTGTTTATTTTAAAAAAACTATTTGTTTGGTGAGATGTATTTGTACCTTATGCACCAAATTTATGATATATGAAACAAAGCAGCATATATTTGTGTTATAAGACATCAATTTTTAGATTGTGGTTAGCCAAACATTTAAAAAGAGTAAATTTTGGCACAAAAACATTTTCTAGGCACCTAGAATAATATTACACACAGAATTAATCTGAATTAGATCCTGAAGGTTCCCCAGAAAAAACACATTTGCAAAGCAAAGAGCAAGAATTGCAATACATTTTTGCATGTGTCAGGCAGATTGCATGATGACATTTGAGACATTCATAATTAGAAAGCCTTCTGTTCCCGCTTTCCATGGTGCAGGTGGTGCATCTCCTTCTTTTGGGAGGTGGTACAGGTGTTGGATTTTCAGTATCAATATCTGGGCGGAATCTTTTGAGCCTAACTTGAAGGCCAGAGGGGATACCGATGGTTTTCATACTTCTCCTGCGTAGCTCTCCAAGCATTAGTTCAAGGGCCAATTTTTTCAGGTACAATCATCTACGGAGTGGTTCAAGCTGGTTTTCAAGGTAAATGATTTGTGAATTTATACCACCCAAATTTAGCATAGCGAAAAATATGACCATTGGCCAGCGCTTGGTGTTTCTGCTGACGCTGAAAGTTGAGCACATCTGATCAGCTGTATCAACACCCCCTTTGGTTTCATTATAAAATGTAATACTCTCTGGTTTTTGTTGTGCTTCAGATTTAGGATCGATGGCATCATCATTATGAAGCGTTGAGAGAAGTACATTTTTTTATTCGCGTGGTACATAGGAAACCAAAACCTTTCCATCATGGAATGCAAACATACTGCTGTACTGTTTTCTCCCTGTCACAGTAACAAGCTGTGGTGGCAATTCTTTTTTATTTTTTCTTACAGTTCCGACATATGAAAGCTTCTGCGTTTTTAGATAATCAATAAGATCACAATTTGAAAACCATCAGCAGTTATATTGCGACCTGATCCAAATAAGGGCTCAGACATTCTTTTCACAACATCAGTGGGTTTGTTGCTGACACAGTAAGGACCATCTGGCTGTTTTCCAGCATAAATTTCAATGTTGTATGTGTAGGTCTTACTGGCATCAACAAGGGCATACATTTTTATTCCGTATTTGCTAGGTTTTGATGGTATGTATTGACGAAATGCGCATCTGCCACAAAAACCAGGGAGCATTTTGTCAATTGTGACATTTGCCCCAGGGCGATAGTTTATCTTACAGTTTTCCACAAATTTTTGGAATACATCGCAAATTGGAGCAAGCCGGTCATATGTTTTATGTTCGGTTCGGGTAGTTCTGTCGTCAAACCGAAGGCAACGAATTAGAATCTTGAATCTTTTTAGAGACATAACAAGGCTAAATTTTTCAATTCCATCACTTTCTATACCTCAAAGTTCCTCCAAACTTTGCCGATTTGCCCTATAAGCTCCTGCAAGGTATAATAATCCAAAAAATGCATGCAGTTCGATTTCATCCGTGGACTTCAGGATTATGTCACAGATGAACTTGTGCTTTATATTGTCTATATATTGATTAGTGTATATGACAATAGAGTCCAGAATGTCATCTGTGAAAAAAGTATTTCAGCATTCAGCCGCATTTTTTGCATTACGTGCTGTTCCCATAACTGCAGGAAGGTGAGTGATAATGTTATGAGGTTCCATATGTTTTTTTATGGGTGGATTCTTGTTCCATTTGGTTTTTTTTATCTTTTCCCATATAATAAGATTCTATATCTTCTTCCTCCTCATCACTGTCACCATCTTGCTCTGCTTCAGAATCTAGTTCACAGACTTCCACCTCATCATGAGAATCAATCTCACTTTCTTCAAAATTCTCATTCATTGTGGGGTCTGCATCATCATCATCATCTAACAGCATGTTTCCCACTTCCTCAACATGATGGAATTTTGAAAGATCATACATTTTCTTCTCCATTTCAGAAGATAATCTGAAACAAGAGAGAGAATATGCATTAGGGAACAATGTGCCTGAGAAGCACACTTTCATTTGTAAGAAAATCTGCCTTATTTATATGAAATATCCACAAACCTTTCTCTATCCATTCATAAAACAAGTTAAATAAACAATAGTAATGACTAAAAACATTACATACCAACCTTATAAAGTGAGATGTGTTCGGGACCAATGAGCCTGAGAAGCCAGCACAGCTATATCTTCCTTCCTGAAGCTCTCACACAGCAGCTAGAGCCAGGAGACTATCTAGAGTGAGGGGGTTTCCTGAAAATCTGTTGAGAAGGGAGAAATGAAAGTAGAAGAGCTGCGCCTGTCAGATCCATTGTTCCTGACGGAGGGTTAATAACCTTTACTTGATATCATTGGGGGCTATTTGGTGGGAGTTTTGAAATTTGTGTATATCAAAGTTATTACTTTTATGTTGAGTAAATGGGTTTGTTTTGCACCTGATAATGTGTAGTCTCTTTTATAACATCCCTATGAAGGTCTCTGATCACTTTTAGATCACTGAAATTAAGAAAATTAGATTTTCTAGGCATTTTTCTAGCCTTCGCTTGACAGGCACATTGTTCCATTACGAGTTAGTGCGAATATTGTTCCTGACGGAGGGTTAAAGTGGGTGATATGGTTTGGTTGTCGCCTAAGAATATTCCTATGAAGGTTGCATCTCCAAAATTAAGCCAAGATTTATTGGACCGTATAGGATTTTGGAGATTCTTAATCCTGTTTCTTTTCAATTGGCTCTTCCAGTTACGTTCAAAATCCATAACGTATTTCAAAAATCACTGTTGAAGAGGTTTGTTGAGCCAGTAGTTCCTGTGGTGGCACCTCCTGACCCTGTATTGGTTAAAGGAAATGTGGAATATGAGGTAGAGAAAATATTGGATTCTCGTTTGGTTAGACGGAGACTCCAGTATTTGGTCAAATGGAAGGCTTATGGCCAGGAGGATTATTCTTGGGTCTCTGCCTCTGATATTCATGCCAATAAATTGGTTCGTGCTTTTCACCGGACCCATCCTGATCAGCCTGGTGGCATGGATAAGGGTTCGGTGTCCCCTCCTCAAGGGGGGGTACTGTTATGAGCTCATTTTCTGCTCCACCAGTTGAGAGTTCTTCCGTTCTCTCTCTGGTGGTGACAGGAGGTAGTGAGGTTAGTTTAATTGGTAGTGATCTGCCACCTGGTGAGGAGGATAACAATTGGATCTCTGGAGTATCAGACTGGATATAAGACAGCCGACGCCCTATCCTGGTGCTGGTGATTCAGTCTGCTTCTCAGGTCTTGGACTCAGCTCTGTTCCAGTCTTCTCAAGTTAAGTTTGTTTTTGCTAATGTTCACACTTGCTCTTGTTGGTCAATTCAGTTTTTTGTGTGGTCAGCCAGCCCGGCTGGGCTGTGCTGAATTTCCACTTTTATTTATCTGTATTTGCCAATTTGCTTTTTTTGTCCCTTATTAGATTGGCCTCTTTTTGCTCTGTCACAGAATATTTCAGAGTGCTGATATAGTGGGAGAAGTCTAGTGACTTTAGGGTTAATTTTACTGTCAGATGTGTTGGACACTATTTTTGGTAGGGTTTTTGGCAGATTGCAGACAGTGTCTTTCCTTTCCTGTCCTTTCTAGTTAGTTTGACCCCATCGTTTGCTCAGCCTATTTTCCTGCCTTTGTATGTGTTTTCATCTTGTTTCGCCATCAATACATGTGAGGGGCTGTCTTTCCTTTGGGGTCTGCTCTGGGGCAGTTAGTTTTCCTCTTTTCCTGCTTTAGGCTTATTTAGCTCTCCGGGTGTGACGAGGCGTCTAGGACCAACGTAGGAACGCTCCACGACTGCTGCTAGCTGCATGGTTATAATCAGGGATCAGCAGTCTGCATAGTTACCAACCTCTCTGGTTTTCTGAGACTTAGCTTGTGTTGTTTTTTTTTCCTCGGCGACTCATTCATAACACAGATGTAACGGTGCTGAAGGTGTTAGCAGCGAATGAATGGAGGACACCAGGGCTTGTAGTATCAATGCTTTACTCACAGTTCATGGTACCCACTGGTGCCTGCCTCCGTGCCGTGTCCTCCAGGGTAGAGACTCAATCAACCTCCCGGGCAAGTCAGGGTTCTCCTCTCCAACACTCCGCCAACATGTGCCTTTTCTGAACGACTCCTCTATTGCGCCTTTTAGTGTGAAGAACTCCAGTACCGTAGTTCTCTGTAATTCCTCCTGTCAGATGTTCCTAGAACCTTACTTGTATGACAGACAGCTGTAGCCTCTATCGGGGACTCCCTTCTCAGAAGTCCTGGCTCTCTATCCAGTTGCTGTTGTGTCCCTAGTCTTTGATGGGAGTAGTGCATTTATAGCCAACTACTCCACCGGTGTCTGCTGCAGAACCATAAGTGTCCATACAAACTCGGGGACCGGGCCCCGGCCTTGCGCTGAGAACCTATAGGCAGGGTTCCTCTTTCAACCCACAACTTCTCTCTGTTCTAGTACTCCATTCCGCGCTGTTCCTTCTCTCTCTTATGGAAGCTTAGGTTGCAGGTCTACGTCTTTCTCCTTCTGTTCTCTTTCCCGTGCCAGCTGGCTCAGATCACTGAGGCAGCTGCAGCACTCTTTCTAAACTGAACTCAAAACTAACTTCAGAACTGAACTCCTCTTTCTCTGGGACTCACCCCAGACTGACCCACAATTCTCAACTTTCCCCCTCTTTTATACTAACTCCAACCACCTCCCAGCACATCTCGTGTTATGAAGCAGGGTTCCATGAAGGGTGCTCTGCTACCCCCAGCCTGAAGCTGCTATGTGGACCTACTGAACTATCCTGTGTGTGGGATGCAGATGTTGGAGTGTGGAAAGGAGTTCCCAACTTACCTAGTTAGTGGGGCACTACACCTTAGGAGAAGGTGCAGTACCTCTGTGGCGACTGAGCCTCAGGGGCGCCACAATTCTATTTCTCACCAGTCCTCTATACACATCTTTTACACCATCCAGAATCAGCCTGTTGCTTTGAGGTGTAAAATACACAGGGCCTGATTGTATACAACTGTCCTGAAGTCTGTAGAGAGATTCCATTTCTCCCCTGTCCTCTATAAACCTTTTTTACACCATCCAGAATCATCCTGTTATTTTGAGGTGTAAAATATACAGGGCCTGACAGAATACAACTGTGTCCTGAAGTCTGTAGAGAGATTCCATTTCTCCCCAGTCCTCTATACACCTTTTTTACACCATCCAGAATCAGCCTGTTACTTTGAGGTGTAAAATACACAGGGCCAGACAGAATACAACTGTGTCCTGAAGTCGGTAGAGAGATTCCATTTCCCCCGAGTCCTCTACAAACCTTTTTTACACCATCCAGAATCAGCCTATTACTTTGAGGTGTAAAATACACAGGGCCTGACAGAATACAACTGTGTCCTGAAGTCTGTAGAGAGATTCCATTTATCCCCAGTCCTTTATACACCTTTTTTACACCATCCAGAATCAGCCTGTTACTTTGAGGTGTAAAATACACAGGGCTTGACAGAATACAACTGTGTACTGAAGTCTGTAGAGAGATTCCATTTCTCCCCAGTCCTCTATACACCTCTTTTACACCATCCAGAATCAGCCTGTTACTTTGAGGTGTAAAATACACAGGGCCTGACAGAATACAACTGTGTCCTGAAGTCTGTAGAGAGATTCAAATACTCCCCACTACTATATACACTTTGTACCTTGTTTTACAGTACAATATAGTTGGTGGTATTTTGGGTACATTTTCCCCAAAAAATGAGGAAGTGTGGTGGAAGAGTCAGTGGAAGTGGGTGGGGGTTGGCAGCTGGTAATGATGGTGTTGGTGGTGGATCTGCTGGTAGTGGCAAAAGCAAAATAGCACCAAATGCAGGACATGTTGAGCCTACATCATCGTCTGGCTCCATAAGGCCTCGAAGGCTCCCTTTTCTGGGAGTAGGTAAACCACTTTTAAAGCCGGAGCTTCAGGAACAAGTTTTGGCTTACATTGCTGACTCAGCCTCCAGTTCTATCGCCTCCTCTTCTGAAGTTTTAAAAAATAAAAGCACTGAGTCGTCATTTGAGGCTCATGGTCATGAACCACACCTTTCCTTGTGTCCTTCACCCCAACGAAAATTGAAGGATGCGGCAGGCCACACTACAGATTACTCCATGGAGCTGTTTTCACATACCATGCCTGGGGTATCAAGTCAAATCGTGAATTACCCCGGCCAAGATGAATCTGACATGGAGTGCACTGATGCACAGTCACTGCTAGATTTATCTGCTGGTACATTCACTCAGAGCACTACATTGTCCTCGCAGTGTACTGAGCCAGAATCTGACCCTGATGAAACTCAGTTGTCCACTCCCGCATACTATACTACCATACACGGTGACACAGAGGAAGGTGCACATGACATTGAAGAGGAGGTGATGGATAACCCAGTTGTTGACCCAGATTAGCATCCATAGGGGGAAGAGGGTGCCGCTGCCAAAGCTCAGAAGAGGAGGAGGAGCATCCGCAGCAGGCATCGACATCGCAACATCTGTTATCTGGCAGGCCCGGAGCAGTCCAAAAATGGGTTACAAAAACCAAAAGTGTTGCAGGACAGCTTGGCCAGACGGTCAAAATAGCACAGCGTACAAGGCCTCAAAATGTCTTCCATAGTAGGAAGAGTGCAGCGTGGCACTTTTTGAACAAAATCCTAATGATCAGGCAAAGGTTATCTGTAAGAAGTGCGCAAAGACCTTTAGCCGAGGGAAAAATCTGAGAAATTTGAATACCAGTTGCATGCTTAGACATTTAAACACCATGCACTTGCAAGCGTGGATGGACTACCAAACCTCACGTACCACATGTGCACATGCTCCCAAAGAAGGTAGTCATCAACGCTACATTGTTTCCCCCACTGTAAGCCCACCGGTTAGCACACCACCAGCAGCAAATGTTGAGGTGTCGTCGCAAGACCAAAGCAGTCAGGGAATCACAATGTTATATCAACGAAAGACTGAATCTAGGCCATCAAAAAGAACACCAACTCCATCAACATCATCAACCCTCTCTCAGTCCGCCATGTTCACTGCTAGTTCCACCATATGCAGCTCTCAAGTCCAGCTCACCCTACCAGAGACTATGAGTAGGACAAGAATGTACTCATCCTCTCATCCGCGTACACTGGGTTTGAACGCCCACATTGCCAAACTAATTTCCGCGAACTCATGGCCTACGCAGTAACACGCTATGACCTACCCAATGGCCACTTGTTTTCTCGCAAAGCCATCCCAGCCCTCCACCTTCATGTGAAAGACCGCATTGTCCATGCACTCAAGCAATCAGTGAGTGGAAAGGTGCACCTCACAGCTGATGCATGGTCCAGTAGGCATGGCCAGGGCCGTTACGTGTCCATCACTGCGCACTGGGTTAATGTGGTGGATGCAGGGTCCACAGGGGACAGCGGTGGTGGGACAGTGCTGCCTAGCCCACGGTATAGGAAACAGTTGGCTGTAGGCATTCGACCCTCCTCCTCCTCCTCCAGAAGCGAAAGCTTGTCCACAGAGCGCAGTCGCACGAGCACTCCATTAGCAGCTGCCAGTGTTGCACACGAGGTGTCCCACTATCGATCAGCTAGTGGAAAGCGTCAGCAGGCTGTGTTGCAGATGATGTGTTTGGGCAACAGACACACTGCAGAGGTACTGGCCGACTCCTTTCAGCAACAAACTGAGTCATGGCTGGGCAGTCTACATCTTGAGGCAGGCAAGGTAGTTAGTGATAACGGCCGGAATTTTGTGGCAGCCATAGCCCTTTCAAAGCTCACACACATACCTTGCCTGGCTCTCACAATGAACCTGGTGGTGCAGTAATCCTCAATAATTATCCGGAGTTAACAGGCCTGCTCCATAAGGTTTGAAGACTGTGCTCACACATCCGACGGTTGCCGGTACACTACAGTCGTATGCAGAAGCTGCAGCGATTGCACCACCTTCCCAAGCACCGCCTAATTATCGACATTGCAACAAGATGGAACTCTACCCTGCACATGGTTGAGCGGCTGTGCGAACAGAGGCAGGCCGTAATGCAATTGTGGGAGGATACACGGGCAGGCACTTTGAGGGCAGACATGGAGTTGACACGTGTGCAGTGTTTGAAGCTGAAAGACCTCTGTAAAGTCCTTCAGTGTTTTGAGGAATGCACACAGCTGGTAAGTGCAGACGATGCCATCATAAGCATGAGCATCCCACTTATGCGTCTGCTCATGCAAACTTTGACGCACATTAAGTAGCAGGCATCTGCAGCCGAGGAGGAAGAGAAGGAGGGAAGCCTTGATGACAGTGAGCCATTGTCTGGTCAGGGAAGTCTCGTGGACGAGGTGGAGGAAGAAGAGGAGGAGGAGTATGATGATGGGGATGTGTTATGAATGAGTCACAGTAGGAGGCAAAAACAGAAATACTAGCTAAGTCCAGAAAACCAGAGAAGTTGGCAGCTATCGGATTGCAGACCCCTGAACCTAACAACAACTAGCAGTAGCCGTGGGGGGTTCCTACGGTGCCCTAGACCCCTCGATCACAGCCGGAGAATTACATAGCCTAAAGACAGAAAGGGAAATCTAAACTGCCAAAGCAATAGGCAGCCCCCAACATATAATGACGCTGAAGCAAGATGAAAAAAACACTCACACAGAAAGATAGGCTGAGCAAATGATGGGGCCCAAGCTAACTAAATAGGACAGAATAGAAAAGCTGCTGTCTACAATCCGCCAAAACCCTCTCAAAAACAAGAGCCAACAGACTGATAGGGAAAAAAGCCCTGAAGACGCTAGGCTTCAAAAAGACTATATCAGTACTCAGGCATTTTCTGAAGACAGAGCAAAAAGGAATTCAGCTCACCCAGCAGGGGAAGGCAGATTTCCAGAAAAACAAAGCAAAACAAAACCAAAACACAAATGCAAAAAACAGAGCAGAAAACTTAGCTTTTGAGGAGCAGGAATCAGACTGGTCTCCTAGAATCCCTCAGAGAAATCACCCACAAGGTAGAAGGATGTCGGCTGCCTTATATCCAGTCAGCAATTCCAGTCACCCAGTCATCATCATTCTGCTCAGGTGCTTTGTAATCAGCCTCACTACCTTCCTTCACCAGAAGAGGGAGTTCATCCGACCTCAATGGTGAAGGGGAAAATGAACTCACAACAGGGATGATTATTTAGGGAAGGAGGATGCTTCTCATGGGGCTAGAGAAAATGTTGACGTGGCAAGGTCTGGTACAGGGTTTCTGCGTGACTGGAGGGATGTGGATTTGCCAGAAAGTGCTCCTCCACCCAGCACTCGCAGTGCATCATTGACACCGGGAGCATTGGCCCACATGTCAGATTATGCCTTGCAGATCCTAAAAAGGGACCCCCGCATTGCCAAGATGATGAACGATGACGACTACTGGTTGGCCAGCATCCTGGATCTACGCTATAAAGGCAAATTCCATAACATAATGCCACAGGAGAACCTTGACCTAATATTGACTAACAAACAAGTAACTCTGGTAATCCGGTTGGTTGAGGCATTCCCAGCACACAGCAGCGGTGATGGTTCTCACACGAGCCGTAGGGGCCGGGGGCAGCTTGGAAGAGGTGTTCGTGGTGCACACAGCAGAAGTGGCATTGGATATATACCTGTAATCCGGTGATATGTTACCCTTTATCAACTTTCTACAATGTTGTCAAATCCATACTGGGCCTGAGAACGGCTGCCGAGCTGTTAAGCAAGCTACAGCACCTGTGGTTTGGACATATAATTTTTTCATTTTTTCAGGAATGCCGGTTAGGCCTAATTCCATAATTGCGGTTGACCTGCACTTACTGGGAAATCATTGTTCGCGGGGAATATTTGGAATTCCAGATCCCCCTCACTAACGGTGTTCAGCGGGTTATCAGCACCTGTAGGCAACAAAAGCTGGTCCTTTCAGTGTAGCGCGCATTCAGCCCCGGACGTGTAAGGGCATGATAGACCTGTTATTGCTCAATCCCACGTGCCAGAGCCTCACGTATCCCTCTAGTAAGCTTGATGCGTACCGCGTGGGCATGCCGGAGTCTCGGTCATTAACGGAATAAAGCTCTGAGAAATCGCTAGCACAACTACAAACGGACATAACACACCACACACAGAATCGACAAAGCTTGCAATCTGTCCATCTTTTCTGTAGCTTGTATGGTTGTGGTTTCCCTGGTGGAATCCAATTAAGCCTCAGGTGCCACTCCTCGTGGTGCCCTTTTGGACATTCCTTTAAGGTTCAGCTTTGCAATCATACTGCCCCGGAAACCAAACACTTTGCCTTCATGCACGCTGTGTGGAGGTTCGTGGGAATAACGCCGCCCCATCGGCAGTTGGCATAATTTATTGGTGGGAAGTCCGACGGTATATGATCGTGTTCGATTTCAGAATTTTTTTTTTTTGGTTTGTATTTTACATTTTTATTCCAGCCTTTCAGGACTTCATAAGGGCATGACAAGCCTATATCTGTGTCCACTCCACCTCCTCCTTTTACTCCTCCACCTCTTTTCTAAATGTAGTTGCCCTTTTCCATATGTTATTTTTGTCTTCTGAGTAGTGTTGAGCGATACCGTTCGATACCCAAAAAAATCGTATCGGATGGTATCGCCCGATACGAAAAAAATATCGGGTATCGCCGATTCCGATACCGGAAGTCCCATTCAAGTCAATGGGACTTCCGGTATCGGAATTAAAAAAAGGCCTTTATTTCCTTGTTGGCTAATTCTACATAATTGAAAACAAATAAGAATCATGTAGAATGTATTGTGGGAAGTGGAGGAGACATTAAAAGCATAGTGGTTTATTCAAATCACATGGCATAGCATTAATTCCAATTTTTTTTTTCAAGACATTCGGAGTTAAAAAGATATTGACTATGTTAACTTTTTTATATTTAGTCAGATATGTATGTTTCGCAACTTCCATGCTCTTCACCTTCTTTTGTACTTCTCCCACACTTTCTCCTTCATGATCCGCAGCAGTAGCATTTTTTTCATCAACTTTTTCTTCACCTTATTCATCTTCCTCTTCTTCACCTTCTTCCCATTAATTTTTTTTTTCCATTCTTCATATTCTTCTTATTCAGCTATTATTAATTTTCATATGCTATTTCTTCATCTTCTTCCTATTCTTCTTTTTCTTCATTTTCTTATGGTGACAGGCATTCCTGTAGTACTTATCTATAAAAGTTAGAAGATTACACCTTACGTTCTGCCTGTCACAAAAGATTTACAACAGGATTTGTCCGCGTTCAGTTTGGCCTGCAGCAGCAGGCATTTTCCAGGGGCACCACTAGGAGGAACGGACTCACCCCCATTTACTGCTTAGTCTTCTTCTGCTTATAATTTTGATTTCTTCTATGATGATTTTTAGTCTTATGCTTAATGTTCTTCTGCTTTCTGTTCTTCTGCTTTTGCTTCTTCTGCTTCTTGTTCTTCTGTCTTTTGTTCTGTATCTTGGTGGTTGTCTTCATGTTCTTTGTCCTCTTGGTCTTATTGTTTATGGTCATATTTCTGGTCTTCTTTGGTGTGGTCTTCAGGGTCGCCATCATCAGGGTCATCGTCATGGAGATCAATAAGGATTACCAAAGACAATTTCAAAAAGCTTGATCTTGGAAATGTAGCAGAAGGTACAAGAAGGCTGAGAAACTGGCGAGAACCAGCAGACAGTGCTGGCACCCGGATGGGTAGCAGAAGGAACAAGAGCCAATGGCACTACCGAGGACCAACTGACGGTGCTGGACCACGGTTACTAAGCAGAAGGTACCTGTGCTAAAAAGCACTACCAAGGACCAGCTGACGGTGCTGGACCTCGGATACCGAGATGGAGGCACCTAGGCCAAAGGCTGTGGCGAGAACCAGCAGACAGTGCTGGCACCCGGACGGGTAGCAGAAGGAACAAGAGCCAATGGCACTACCGAGGACCAACTGACGGTGCTGGACCACGGTTACTAAGCAGAAGGTACCTGTGCTAAAAAGCACTACCAAGGACCAGCTGACAGTGCTGGACTTCGGATACCGAGATGGAGGCACCTAGGCCAAAGGCTCTGGCGAGAACCAGCAGACAGTGCTGGAACCCTGGTGGGTAGCAGAAGGTACCCATTGAAAGCAAAGTAGCCAGGCCGCAAGCCGGCCGCAGTTACCGAAACCCACAGTCCTACAGGGGGTCCATGTCCCATTGGCACTACGGATCCAGCCTTCAGTGCCAGTTCCCGCAGCCCACATAGGAGTCACCTAAACTGCAGGCACCGTAGAGTCGGCTAACCCGGCCGCAAGATGACAGGACAACGGATTGGTGGCATAGTGACCTTGACACTACCCGGAAACAGCAGGCGTGCTGGAACCAGGCTGGGCAACAGGGAGTCCCCGTGCCAAAGACACTGCCGAGAAGCAGGTGACGGTGCTGGAACCCAGATGGGTAGCAAAAGCTACAAGAGCCAATGGCACTACCGAGGAACAGCTGACGGTGCTGGACCACGGTTACTAGGCAGGAGGTACCTGTGCTAGAAAGCACTACCAAGGACCAGCTGACGGTGCTGGACCTCTGATACCGAGATGGAGGCACCTAGGCCAAAGGCACTGGCGAGAACCAGCAGACAGTGCTGGAACCCGGGTGGGTAGCAGAAGGTACCCATTGAAAGCAAAGTAGCCAGGCCGCAAGCCGGCCGCAGTTACCGAAACCCACAGTCCTACAGGGGGTCCATGTCCCATTGGCACTACGGATCCAGCCTTCAGTGCCAGTTCCCGCAGCCCACATAGGAGTCACCTAAACTGCAGGCACCGTAGAGTCGGCTAACCCGGCCGCAAGACGACAGGACAACGGATTGGTGGCATAGTGACCTTGACACTACCTGGAAACAGCAGGCGTGCTGGAACCAGGCTGGGCAACAGGGAGTCCCCGTGCCAAAGACACTGCCGAGAACCAGGTGATGGTGCTGGAACCCAGATGGGTAGCAAAAGCTACAAGAGCCAATGGCACTACCGAGGAACAGCTGACTGTGCTGGACCATGGTTACTAGGCAGGAGGTACCTGTGCTAGAAAGCACTACCAAGGACCAGCCGACGGTGCTGGACCTCGGATACCGAGATGGAGGCACCTAGGCCAAAGGCTCTGGCGAGAACCAGCAGACAGTGCTGGAACCCGGGTGGGTAGCAGAAGGTACCCATTGAAAGCAAAGTAGCCAGGCCGCAAGCCGGCCGCAGTTACCGAAACCCACAGTCCTACAGGGGGTCCATGTCCCATTGGCACTACGGATCCAGCCTTCAGTGCCAGTTCCCGCAGCCCACATAGGAGTCACCTAAACTGCAGGCACCATAGAGTCAGCTAACCCGGCCGCAAGACGACAGGACAACGGATTGGTGGCATAGTGACCTTGACACTACCCGGAAACAGCAGGCGTGCTGGAACCAGGCTGGGCAACAGGGAGTCCCCATGCCAAAGACACTGCCAAGAACCAGGTGACGGTGCTGGAACCCAGATGGGTGGCAAAAGCTACAAGAGCCAATGGCACTACCGAGGAACAGCTGACGGTGCTGGACCACGGTTACTAGGCAGGAGGTACCTGTGCTAGAAAGCACTACCAAGGACCAGCTGACGGTGCTGGACCTCGGATACCGAGATGGAGGCACCTAGGCCAAAGGCTCTGGCGAGAACCAGCAGACAGTGTTGGAACCCGGGTGGGTAGCAGAAGGTACCCATTGAAAGCAAAGTAGCCAGGCCGCAAGCCGGCCGCAGTTACCGAAACCCACAGTCCTACAGGGGGTCCATGTCCCATTGGCACTACGGATCCAGCCTTCAGTGCCAGTTCCCGCAGCCTACATAGGAGTCACCTAAACTGCAGGCACCGTAGAGTCGGCTAACCCGGCCGCAAGACGACAGGACAACGGATTGGTGGCATAGTGACCTTGACACTACCCGGAAGCAGCAGGAATGCTGGAACCAGGCTGGGCAACAGGGAGTACCCGTGCCAAAGACACTGCCGAGCACCAACTGGCGTTGTTGGAGCCCAGGGAGAACCAGGGTGCAGGCCGAGGCCTACTTGGTGGCAGTTTTAGATTGTTTGTAGGCTACAACAGACTGTCAACGTGCTCCAATTAGGCATCTGTCTCCACTCTGTTTCCAGGATTTCACGTGACTACCAACACCGCCAGTTTATGCGTACAGTAGCCGTCTGCCCAATCCACATGTATTGCCGTGTTACTGGTGTTCTGTAATGTCAGCAGATCCCCTGATGTGTGTCTGCCAATGTCTCCTGCTCTGTCCACATTCCCACCACTTGCAGTGGGAAGGTGGACAGCGCAGGAGACAGTGGCAGACACACATTGGGGGATCTGGTGACGTAACAGAACCCCAGTAACACAGGAACACGTGTGGAATGCGTGGACGGCAACTGTGAGCAGGAACTGGCGGTGTTGGAGGCCAGGGGAAATACTAGAGACAGAGTGGAGACAGAGGCCAAATCAGAGAATGTTTAAATCTGAAGTAGTTACAATTTGGAGGCAGCAGCAGTTTGCCCTCCACACAGCAGGGGATCAGCTGACGTTACCGAACCCCACTTACACATGAGCGAGTGTTTTGTCTGTGCGGACAGCACTTCCGAGCACCAACTGGCATTGTCGGAGCCCAGGGAAAATCAGGTAGTAGGCCGAGGCGAACTTGGTGGCAGTTTGCGATTGTTTCTAGACTACTACTAACTGTCAACGTACTCCAATTAGGCCTCTGTCTTCACTCTGTTTCGAGTATTTCCGCTGGCTTCCAACCACGCCAGTTGCTGCTCTGAAATGCCGTCTGCACAACCCACACTTGTTCCTGTGTTACTGGGGTTCTGTAACAGCAGCTTCTCCCTAGAGATGAGTCAGGCAATGTCTCCTGCTCTGTCCACATTTCCACTACAAGTAGTGGGAATGTAGACAAAGCAGGAGACATTGCCGTGCTTAACTCTGGAGATGAGCAGATGTTACAGGACCCAGGTACCACAGGATCAAGTGTGGATTGTGCAGACGGCACTTGAGAGCAGAAACAGGCGGTGTTGTAAGCCGGAGGAAATACTCAAAACAGAGTGGAGACAGAGGGCAAATCAGAGAACATATTAAATCAGAGGTAGTCAGAAGTTGTAGGCAGCAGGAGAGTTTGCCGTACACACAGCAGGGGATCAGCTGACGTTACCGAACCCCACTTACACATGAGCGAGTGTTTTGTCTGTGCGGACAGCACTTCCGAGCACCAACTGGCGTTGTCGGAGCCCAGGGAAAATGAGGTAGTAGGCCGAGGCCTACTTGGAGCCAGGTGTAAATCTGAGGTTGTTTGACTGTGGAGGGAGCAGGACACTTTGCCATACACACAGCAGGGGATCAGCTGACGTCACCGAACCCCACTTACACATGAGCGAGTGTTTTGTCTGTGCGGACAGCACTTCTGAGCACCAGCTGGCGTTGTCGGAGCCCAGGGAAAATCAGGTAGTAGGCCGAGGCCTACTTGGTGGCAGTTTGCGATTGTTTCTAGACTACTACTAACTGTCAACGTAATCCAATTAGGCCTCTGTCTTCACTCTGTTTCGAGTATTTCCGCTGGCTTCCAACCACGCCAGTTGCTGCTCTGAAATGCCGTCTGCACAACCCACACTTGTTCCTGTGTTACTGGGGTTCTGTAACAGCAGCTTCTCCCTAGTGGTGAGTCAGGCAATGTCTCCTGCTCTGTCCACATTTCCACTACAAGTAGCGGGAATGTAGACAAAGCAGGAGATTTGCCGTGCTCAACTCTGGAGATGAGCAGATGTTACAGGACCCAGGTACCACAGGAACAAGTGTGGATTGTGCAGACGGCACTTGAGAGCAGAAACAGGCGGTGTTGTAGGCCGGAGGAAATACTCAAAACAGAGTGGAGACAGAGGGCAAATCAGAGAACATATGAAATCAGAGGTAGTCAGAAGTTGTAGGCAGCAGGAGAGTTTGCCGTACACACAGCAGGGGATCAGCTGACGTTACCGAACCCCACTTACACATGAGTGAGTGTTTTGTCTGTGCGGACAGCACTTCTGAGCAACAACGGGCGTTGCTGTAGCCCAGGAAATAAAGTTCAGGTCATAGAAACATGAACACAACAGGAGACCTAGATCCTGTTGCCAGACAATTATTTATTCTGGAAGAGGACTGGCAAATTCAGGTGAGATCCAGGCCTTGTTCATTTTCACAAAAGTAAGCCGGTCAACATTATCGGCGGATAGTCGCGTGCGACGGTCTGTTACCACACCACCTGCAGCACTAAAGACACGTTCTGATAATACACTGGCAGCAGGGCAAGCCAGCACCTCCAATGCATACTGGCTAAGCTCTGGCCATGTATCCAGCTTAGAGACCCAATACTTGAACGGGGAAGAGCCGTCTGGGAGAACACTAACAGGGCACGACAAGTGGTCTGTCACCATCTGACGGAAACGTTGCCTCCTGCTGACTGGAGCCGTCTGTGATGGTGTAGCCGTTTGTGGCGGTCCCACAAAACTTTTCCACATTTGGGCCATACTGGCCTTGCCTTGTCCTGCGGCACTGCCTCTGCTACCTCTTTGTGCAGAGCTTCCTCCACTGCCTCTACCCACATGGCTGCTTTGAAAAGCACTACCAGCAACACTTGTGGGGGGAATGGAGAACATGATGGCCTGCACAAGTGTTTCTTGGTACTCCCGCATTTTTCGCTCCCGGTTCAACTGTGGTATGAGGCTTTGTAAGTTGTCCTGGTAGCGAGGATCTAGGAGGGTGTACACCCAATAATCAGCCGTGTGGAGAATGTTGGCGATGCGGCGGTCATTTAACAAGCACTGCAGCATGAAATCAACCATGTGCAGCAGACTGCCAACTGGACCGGAAACGCTGTCCCCAGCTTGAGGCAGCATCTCTGCCTGCTCAGCATCACCCCACCCTCGCTGTACACACTGACTACTAGAGCCTTGTGTACCTCCCTCCTCTGGAGAGATGTGTTCCTCCTCCATTGACTCCTCGTCATCCTCCTCACTAAGTGTCCCCTGCCTGGGCCTTTGTGTGGAAGCACGTTGCGCGGACTTGCCAGAAGCAGATGCCATTTCTGACTGCTCATCCTCGACCTCTTCAAAAACCTCCTCAATTAGTGCTTGTAAGGTTTTTTGAAGCAGACAGATGAGGGGGACAGTCATGCTGATTAGTGCATCATCTGCACTGGCCATCCGCGTGGAGTCATCAAAGGCACGCAAAACTTGGCAGATGTCCCTCATAGTGGCCCACTCAGTGGTGGTGAAGTGTGTCCGGCGCACAGTGCGACTTGTTTGCGCCTGATGCAGCTGGTACTCCATTACTGCTGCCTGCTGCTCACACAACCGCTCCAACATATGTAACGTTGAATTCCACCTGGTGGGGAGGTCACATATGATGCGATGTTCTGGCAGGCGGAATTGGCGTTGCAGAGATGCAATGCGCGATCTTGCCATGCTGGAACGCCGCAAGTGAGCACTCTCTATGCGAACCTTGTGCAGCAGTGCATCAAGATCCAGATAGTCCCTCAGAAAGCTCTGCACGACCAAATTGAGCACGTGTGCCAGACATGGTATGTGAGTGAGGTTGCCTAGGCCCAGAGCTGCCACTAGATTTCGGCCATTGTCACTCACTACCAAACCTGGCTGGAGATTCGCTGGCACAAACCACACATCGCTCTCCTGCTTGATGGCATTCCAGAGCTCCTGTGCTGTGTGGCTCCGATTCCCCAAAGAAATTAATTTAAGGACGGCCTGTTGACATTTGGCCACACCTGTGCTCATATCTGGCCTAACAGGCTCACGCAGTGCTGATTCCGAGGAACTAGAGTAGGAGGAGGACTCAATATGTACAGACTGCATTCCTGCAATCCTTGGAGTTGGCAGAATACGTACAGAGCCACTCTCCAGATCTGTACCCGGCTCCACAACATTGACCCAATGGGCAGTGAGGGAAAGGTATCGTCCCTGTCCATGGCTACTGGTCCACGCATCGGTAGTCAGGTGGACCTTGCTACTGACGGCATTTAGTAGCGCATTTTTAATTTTTCCCTCCACATGCTTTTGCAGGGCAGGGACAGCTTGCCTGCTGAAATAAAAGCGGCTGGGCACATTGTATTGTGGAACTGCCAATGACATAAAGTTCCGGAATGTGTCAGTCTCCACCAGCCTGAATGACAGCATCTCAAGGGCCAGTAGTTTGGCAATGCCGGCATTCAGAGCCAGTGCTCGGGGATGGTTTGCCGAGTATGGCCGCTTTTTCTCCCATGCCTGTGCTACCGATTGCTGGTGAGTGGCCTGGGAGGGTGCTGATGACTGCGAACGTGGTTCAGTGGGTGGAATTTCACTGGGTCTCTGGATAACAGTGGCAGTGGTTCTTCCATGGCGTTCCAGTGAGGAAGCCGAACCAGCTGTGTGTGAGCTGGAGGAAGAGGCCCCAACACGAGCTGAAGAGGTGGTAGGTGCTGCTGAAGGTTGGCCTACATCTTCAGTGTGTCTGTGTAACTCCACCTCGTGCTTGGTACACACATGTTTCCACATATTTGTGGTATTGAGGTTGGTCACATTTTTGCCTCGTTTCACTTTCTGATGACATAGCTTGCATTTGACAAAGCAAATGTCATCCGCAACTGTGTCAAAAAAAGACCACGCACTGCAAGTCCTGGGAGCGCCCGTTTTGTGTTTTGGAAGAGGATTGCTCCTCACGGGTGCCAAAGTGGAGGCTACAGGCAACCAAGTATGCCCCCGCCCTCTCCCTCCTCTTTTGGCCGTTCGGGGAATCTCTTCCTCAGAGCTGCTCCCACCACCTTCCTGTGGCTGACGCCATGATGGGTCAAGGACCTCATCATCTCCACTCCCCTCTTCAAGCACCGGCTGGTCCTGGGTTGTCTCGCCAGCACCGTATGCACCAGAAATTGGCAACTGAGTCTCATCATCATCTGATGCATACTGAGGTGTGCTGACCATAGGCACTGGCCCACCCGCCTCTTCAGATTCAGAGGGACAAAGCAGTTGCGCATCACTGCATACTCCCTCTTCTTCACGCTCTAGAATGCTGCTTGGCTGACCACCTCTTTCCAAGCCAACAGATTCTGAGAACAGAAGTAAAGATTGAGATGGCTCCTGTCCAGGGCTCTCAGACTGCCTGGGCAATTTGGCAGGTGGTGAAGAGACAGATGGTTGCTCTTCAGTGCTCTGGCCTTGGGAGGATGCGGAAGTCATTGAAGTGGATGCGTTAGCTGCCATCCATCCGACAACGGCTTCAATTTGTTCGTCACGCAGCAGTGGGGTATGGCGAGGTCCTACAAAGCTGCGCATGAAGGACTGTTGCCTGGTAAAAGTGGGGGATGCCGGGTCACTGGTGGCCGCAGCAGATACCGAATCCCCACGTCCTCTCCCTGCTGAATCCCCCCGTCCTCTCCCTGCTGAAACTCCACGGCCACGACCACGTGCCTTACTCCCTGCCTTCTTCATCTTGGTAGACTGATAAAGATAGGCAGAAAAGTAAAAAAGGGGTGGCTTAGTGTTCTTATTCCTGAACACCTGCTAACCAGTATAAGAAACACTAATTTGGCTAAGAGTGTGTGTACTACACTTTAATATGATCTAATGTGGCCTAGACAACTGTAAAGTGGAGTGTTTGGTGAACTTTATTTCCTTTTTTTTTTTGGGTGGGGGGAAAGGAAACGATGTGACCAAAGTTTGAAAGCTATAGTATCACAAACTTTTTGGAGCGATTACAATGCAGGAAGCTAACCTACAATGCAATTGATGAGGCTCCAAAAAATAGGGTGATACTAGCCTGGCTGGCCCTGAAGGGCACAAGCCAGCAAAAAGGCTCCTCTATCTAATCCTATATAGTGTTTGCAACCAACCAATGACAATGGATGCGGTTGGAAGCACACTAATATAGGAGCAAAAATCTGGCTAAATTTGCTGCAAAAAAAGGACTATGTATGAGGCAGTGACGCACGCTGAGCGGACTACAGCTAGCGGTGGCTGTAGAACACACTGCAACGTGAGCTGCACTCACACACAGAGAGACCTATCAGACAGCCAAAAACAGTGCAGAGAAATGGGCTATAGCACTGAAAGGCTGCTGAAAGGCTCCGCTGTCCACTCCTTTAGTGTTTGCAACCAAAGTATATGGATACGTATGGAAGCATACTATACAGGAGAAAAAAAAAGCAGCAATAAAAGAAAAATGTGTATGAGGCAGAGACACACGCTGGGCGGCCTACAAGCAGACGTGCCTGCAGGACACACTACACAGCGTGGGTCTGCACTCACACAGCCCTTGCAGACAGCTGTGAAAACAGCGCTGCTAGGGAAAAGCAAGCTACAGTGGTGGTTTATGTAGCCTGGATAAAGCACAATATTGTTTTTAGAATCGCTATTTCTAACTGTCCCTCACAGTCTTCAACAGCAGCCTGTCCCTAACTGAATTCACAGCAGAGTGACCAGAAATGGCGGCTGCAGCGCTTTTTATAGTGCATCATGACATCATTTCAGCAGCCAATCACAGCCATGCCAGTAGTTAACAGGCCTATATGCCTAACAGGATATGCCCACACTTCTGAGGATCCCCATTGGCTGAATCAAATCGAGCGGGCTCCTAGCATTATGGGAACTTCCGATTCCGGTATTCGATATGAAAAAAGTATCGGAACTAAGTATCGGAATTCCGATACAGCTAATATCGGCCGATACCCGATACTTGCGGTATCGGAATGCTCAACACTACTTCTGAGCATTTTGTCTGCTTTGGGACACCTTTAAAGGTGTTTTGCAATTGTTTTCTATGTGTTTGTATGTGTTTGTGTTTGCCTGCCATTGTGTTCAATGGGGTTCGACGGTGTTCTTCGAACGTTCGACGAACATTCAACGAACTTGCCTCCTGTGCGACGAACCAAAACACTAGCGGGGTGGCTCAACACTACTCCTGATATATAGATGTACATTGTTAATGTTTAAAGTATGATATATATACCTGGTATCTGATGATACTGTACCCTTTCTGCCAGGAAGTCCTCTTCCAACCAACACTCTAAGTGTATCATTGACACCTGTAACATTGTTCCACATGTGTGATTATTTCTTGAGGATCTTCTTGTTATATTGTGGTGTGATCCATCCTGAGCGTGTGAGTGTCTATTGGGTTACTCCTGCAATTTAGATGTACATTTAAAAATTACCCCAACGCTTTATACAGCTCTACACTTGTGATACATTACCATTTACTGCTTGTTATATTCTGGTCTAATCCAAACTGACCAAGTGAGAGTTATTTTCTGACTGTGGAAATAAATACTGAGATTGACAACAATGACACCTACACTGTGTACAGCTGTACTCTTGAGATCCATTACCATTTTACGGCTCTTTAGATTGTGTTGTAATCCAATACTGAGCCTGAGAGTGTCTGTGTGTGCCTCCTCAAATATCTACGGAGATTTAGAATGTTTAAACTATACTATATATACCGGCTATCTGATGATACTGTACACTTTGTCTTTGTCTAATTTTTACATTTTTGTCTAATCCATACTGAGCCTGTGAGCGTCTCTGTGTGACTGATGGAATTTATAAGGAGATTGATAATTATCCTTTGACTGGATAGAGCTGTAAGTTGGTGATACAGTGCCATATATCTGATGTTATTTTGGTTCTATTTTCTGCAAAATTTTGAAGTTTGGTGTAAGAGGCCGCGGACGTGGGCGTGGGGGGCCAGCTGGTGCTGATGGTGGTGGTGCATCTGCTGGTAGTGGCAAAAGCACAATAGCAGCTAAGGCAGGAGGCATTGAGCCTGCGTCATGGTCTGGCTCTGGAACGCCTGGAAGGCTACCTTTTCTAGGAGTAGGTTAACCGCTTTTAAAGCCGGAGCATGAGGAACTGGTTTTGGCTTACATTGCCAAAACAGACTCCAGCAAATATGCCCTCCTCTTCTGAAGTTTCAAAAAATGCAAGCACTGAGTCGTCAAGTGCTGGCTCCTGGTCAGGAAGAACCCCTTTCCTTGTGTCCTTCACCCCCACCAAAAGTGAATGATGCAGCAGGCCACACTTCACATTAGTCAATGTAGCTCTTTCTATCATACCATGCCTGGGTTATCAAGTCAAATCGTGAATTCCCAAGTCCAAGATGAATCTGACATGGAGTGTGGGTGGCCAACCAGGGCAGTGGGGTTAATCGGTACCGGGCCGGTGTCTCACAGGGATGTGTCACGGTGGTTGTGACCCATTCCGTGGCCCTGGGTGTCCATGCAAAGGGGTGAATTACGTTTATAGGTGAATGATGCGTGACGCCACCAGTGGTTTCTGATTAGATTGACCAGCGCTGCAGTGTCGCTTCTCTGGGATAGATGTTGTGGTGCAGCTAAGATGTTGAATCCCTGCCCAGGTAGGGCCGTAGTCGCATGGCAGATGAAAGAGTTGGTAGATGGTGTGCAGTGCAGGATGTAGCAGAGCCGTGCGCCAGGCACAGGAGAAAGATGACAGACACAGTCATGCAGTTCCTTTACCTGTACTTGGGAAGTGCCGTCCAGGACCCAGAGTACAGATGGAGAAGGAGTTGGTCAGCCTGGAAGCCAATTTTGAGTTCTCTCTCTGCAGAAAGGTAGTGTGGCCTCCGTTCTAGCGCTTATCTGAGGTACTCGCAGTGCTGAGTTCAATGAAGTTCCACCTTTTGACTCTCTTTTGGAACTTTCTCATATGGCTGGCAGCCGGAGCCTTTTCCTTCTTGCTCCCACACGTTGATGCTGGGGCCTCCGAGCCTTAGTTGGGTACAGAGCATTTACAGCTGCTACTTCCTCCGGTTTCTGCTGCAGGAACGTCGGTGTCCCTACAAACTCGGAGACCAGAATCCGGACCATGCGCTCCAGCTAGGAGTGAGCCTTAACTCTGCTCATCCTCCAGCTCCCCTTCTCACGTCCACACACTTCCCCTTCCCTGCACAGAGTGCCCTAACTTACCTCCTCCCGACCACAGAGAGCAGCTCCTCAGCAGTCAGGTTCAGGGGTCTCCCTGCTGGCCTGGAGTGGGAAATGTGTTGTGTTTGGTTTAACTGCTAGAGAGATCCTTCATTGCTCCCAAGCATGACATCACACTACCTAGGAGGAAGGTAATGCCACTGTGGCGATCGTACTCCTGGAGATGCCACAAGTGCACTGATGCCCAGCCACTGCTAGATGATTCTGCTGGTACATTGACCCAGACCACTACATTCCCCTCACACTCTAGAATCTGACCCTGAGGAAACTCAGGTTCCCCTTCCCACATACTATACCACCTTACACGGTGACAAAGAGGAAGGTGCAGATGAAAGTGCAGGTTCCTTGAGCAGGTGGGGGGGCATACTGATGGGTGACAGCACTGGCACAGGGCCCCTCATAGTACGCAAAAGTGTCTCTGCCGGTGGGAGGGCCCCCACCCGCCATCAGACACTCCCCACCCGCCGTCAGACACACCGCCACACACCGCCGTACTATGAGGGGCCCTGTGCCAGTGCCGTTGACAACGAGTGGGCCCCCATTGCTTGCTCCGGATCACAGCACTTGCATAGTTGAAATGCTTACCTCTCCCTTCTCCACCGCCATAACGTCTTCCGCGTGTCCTGACAGTGATATTCTGATCGGAGAGCGCAATGACATCACGTTTGTATGCCCTCTGCCTAAACAGCCAAGTGCAGTCAGATGGAAGATGGGGACGACGAGGAGTCCAGACTAGTACAGGAATTCCCTAGCGAGGAGACTTATTTCATTGTTTTCAATGTTGGGACAGCAATTTTTGGTGAGCACTATACTCTGGAGAATGATATATGGGGCCCACCATACACTGGAGCATTCCAAAGGTGGACATCAGACACTGGAGCAGCATTTACAGGGCCCATTATACACTGGAGCATTAGAAATGGGGCCCATATGGAGCATTATTTGGGCCCATAAGACAGTGGAGCTTCATCCATGGGGACCAACATATACTGTAGCATTATGTGGAGTTCATCATATGCTGTTTCAAACATTATATGGGACCAATGAATCTGTATGGAGAAATATATGGGCCTCATTACTCTGTATAGCGCACTATGCGGTGCCCATAATACTGTATGGAGTTATATACTGTCCGTTTTTGGAGTTATATACTGTCCGTTTTTGGAGCTATTGGAGAATTTAAAATGAATATCAGTCATATGTAAAAAGTGAAGTATTTGTCATTGTACTATACCGCTATTTCTCTGCCGTATCGGAGCATCATGAGTTGTGGTATGTGTTAAAGGGGCGCTCTTTTGCCCAGGGCACATGAAAACCTGGAGCCAGCCCTACCCCTCCCACAACTTTAGCCAAATAACCCCCAGTTTTCAGTGCGTAACTATTATTATGAAGTAAATTAAGGTTGACAAGCTTCAGTAATAAAAATTGATGTTTTTGCTATTCAAATGGGCACTGTAGGTGTGTTTCCTGGCCTCCACTCCCTGCCGACTTTGCTTCCCCATTGACTTGCATTTTGTTTCGTGTTTCAGTCGGCCTTCTACTTTTCACGATAATCGACCGATTTAGTTCGACCCGACTTTTGAGAAGGTCGGGTTTCATGAAACCTGACTCGACCCGAAAAAAGGCAAAGTCGCTCATCTCTAGTGGCAAGGCTTGTTAAAGGGTCGATATTGACTTTTTCTACTTCCAATAGGAGTTACTAAAGTTCAAGTTTTCTTTGAAGAGGCAATTTGCATGCTTTCTTTCAGACACTGCACCTTTTCCATATGCATCAGCAAACTGCAATTAATGAATACATTAAACCAGCTATTGCTGTACATGTTTAAACTGTACGATATGTATGTTTAAATTTTTTTATCAAAAAGTGAAAAAGTTATCCAACCTCATCAAGGTGTAACTTTTTTTGCACCACACTAATGATATAGTTGCAGTATTATTAGTGATGAGCAAAAGTTCTTGGATAACTGAATGACTTTGGCGTGCTTAAATACTATGTTCGAGTCCTGGTGCCTACATGTCTCACTGCTGTTCGACAACCGCAACACCTGCAAGGATTGCCTAACAAATAGGTAATCCCTGCATATGTTTTGGCTGCCGAACAGTCGGAGAGACATGCAGCGGCGGGGACTTGAACATATTTTTCAAGCACGCCGAAGATGGTCTGTTATGCGCAGATAACACTTTATCCGACATGCTCTCTCATCACTTAATATTATTCTTCCACATAAATTTGTGCATTGATTGAGTATACAATAAAATAACAAAGCATTACAGTGGTGCAGTTTCTTGAAGAAAGGAGCAGTGTATTTCTAATCCCATTTCTAATCTCAAGCAACTTCTTTGTAAAATCTACTAATTTACAGTTGTAGTTGTTTTTTTAAATGACAAAGCACAATGCATTAACATAAGAAGAAAAGTTTAACTCAATACCTAAATATATAGTTTAATTGTTTTTGTGTTAAGTGTTAACTTTCCGCATCTTTCCTGTGCGTAAGTTTAAAAAATGCTATATCTGTGCGTATTATAATTAAAGAATGGGAATTAAGCCTGCAGAATTTGTATATAGTCTGGGATCAACCATTTCACTGTCTGTGAAACAACTAACAATATAACATTGTAGCAAAATCTTCCTTTATGTTTTATATTTGCTATTGGAAAGGGTTCATTAATTTGACTTCCAATACCTTTTATGCACTTTCTATATAAATACAGTACCTTAAATTCAAGATAGATTGTATTATAAATGTAATATTTTTCTGTTATATGCAGACCAAAATTCTATTTCTTAATGTCACTGGAAGTCAAGTATGAATAATGTGAAGTGTCACAGGGAATTGTGCACTGGAGACATTATATGCACACATACTATATGTTACATATAAAAATCAGCATCTGTATACAGAGAAGGAATGAATATTTCGAAGGATTTTTATTTTATTGGCTTCAAGATAGTCTCTTTATTCACAGCACACTCACTGTTCTAGGAAAAATCAATGGAGTTTTATGCTACATTAACGATGAAATAAACAGTTCATGGTCTCAGATGCAGTCATTGAAAACCAGTTAAATATTATATTTTTTTTTCTACCTCCTTGCCAATAAATTAGACACATTAGAATCATAATTGAATATACAGAAAATGTACACACATCAAAAAGATCTCAACAAGGAGAACCTTATGACCTTGGACATAGGAAAACAGTGGAAAATGAGAGGATTTCCAGTTTCTATATTTGGAAGCTAATAAAATGCTGTGTCCGATTCTGATGCGAGGAAATGTCAACGGTTCACAACTAGCTGATATATTTGAAATTACTACCATGACAAAAATGCTAGCTGTTAGATTCAGCCATCTATAACAGCGGGGGAGAAAAATTCTTCAGATATAGAGGGTTTCAATTTTACTCAAGATATATCAAGTTTAATAATGTTTGATCTGGGGACCAGTAATAAGAAAAAAAATTGAAGCCGGATGAGTATAAAATATATATATAAATTTATGGTGTGCTACACTTTTGGTGTGATAATAACCTTTCTTTTATGTCCAAAAGGATATGAAGAAAAGATTCTATAGAAATATCCACCTTGTAGTTGTGCTTAGAGGCTTGAGAAATAATAGCTTGTTGCTTTCGGCTGTCATATCGCCCTAAATGGATTACCACCAATAAATGCAATATGTGTTTATTATTTGGATTTGAGGAAAACGAACAAAAACATAAAAAAAGAAAGAAAAAATATTTGCATATGCTAGAAATGTTCCAAGCTTCGAATGCTCTTTTAATGGAAGAAACCGAAGGTTTCAAATACAGCATAAAGAAAGCTTGGAAAGACTGGGATTGTACGGCCTAGAAAACAGTTTTACGATACTGCCATACCCTAAAGATAGACATGAGTTGAACGAGATTGAGTTAAATTTCTTGAAATCCGCTGTTTCATGTAAATTCGAACACTTTAACATTTGGTTTGCAAAAAAAAAAAACTTGCACAAGTTCCCAAACTCCTGAGGCATCAGAGAGAACAAGTAAACGTCATGTTTCACTCCTCGTAATGCCCTGCAGCTATGATATATGAATTATCATACCTTGTATGGTGGTGAACAGTACCTCGGCCATCAGAAATCAGTGGATCCCAGTGAAGTACGACAGTCATTTTTATCTATAGAGTCACTGAGCAAGTCTCTGTACTATAGAATGTAAGATCCTATGGTCAGTAGGGTCCTCTCTCTCTTTTGTAGAGTATATAGTAAGCTATTATGATTAGTGGTGTCCTCTTTTTCTTTCCTATAAAATCTAAGCTCTTATCGTTAGTGACGTTCTCTCTTTCCTCTTCCATCATGTGCATTTTACGAGCAACTACAAGCTTTTCAGGATTTTCCAACTTTTCGTGAAAATTCGGCAAACTCGAATTTCAAAAGATCATCTCTACCTAAAGCCATATGTTTTAGTGGTATAAACAATGTAATTAGAAAATGGCTTAGATAATTTTCTGATTTATTTATATATATATATATATATATATATCCATAATTATTATTTGTTAGGATTGGTGGAACACACCAAATACGAAGTAATAATAATAAGGTGCATTCGCAACCCGGGGTTCACCATGCGGTGTTGGAGAAACCACAGCTAGTACACTGGTGGAGCAAGGCTTCGAGAAAGCACTTTAAGCACACTGAGTTAAATGTCACTCAGTGTGCAAAGAGCATAAAGTACCAAGCTCTGTTTCACCACAGAGGACTACTATGAAGCAACTCAAAAAGGAATATACCCTGTTAGACTTCACAGGCGTATAGAAAAATACTAATTGGGGTCCCTATAACTTAACCCCCCAGGGAAGACTAGGCTGGTGGTTGACCCTGCTCTGACACACGGTGTGCTTTAGCATGTACGCCTGAGGATGCCTGGTGCAGATGCTAAATTCAAGCGGGAGTTCCAACCCTACACTGCCCATCTAGGCAAACATTCGCAGTGCTGTTAGTGGCCCACCTGTACACAGGGTGGAAAAGTAGCCACCAACACACCAAACACACATGATACTAGTGCACAGGCATGCACCATTGAGAGACGTTTATACCTTAAGCTTAAGTCCAGACAGACAGGACCTTGCCTGTGGACAAATCAGAAGCTGCCACCTCACCAGAGCAGCTGACATCCGAACATCAATGAGAAGGTGCCACATCATGGACATGCTCAGTAGGGTGAAACCTGGAATTAGGCTCCAGAGTACAAGTCTGCACTTGTTCACCAGTAGTCACCATAGGCTTAGCTGAAGAGCCAGCATCAACTACACATGCAGCAGGAGCTCAGGCAAGGCCTGGGTCCAGAGTCTGTGTTTAGCAGTCATCCTAGTCGCTGAGCCTAAAAGGGAGACCACTACACCAGACAAGGCTTGGGATCTATCCCGTGCAGCAGGAGAATCCCAGCGCCTAACAATTATTATTATTGTGGATCAGTAGTTAGAAAAGTTGCCTTTCAGGGCAGCGTTAACCCCTTCCCTACATAGGATATACAATTATTTCATTTAACAATTCCCTCACTTTGATTTAGACTCGGGTTTCCTGTGTTATTCAGCTATCATAAACTTTCTAACAGCTGAGCGTGGAGCAGAGCTTCACCTGCGGCTGTTCAGCTAATAAGTGATACTGCCAATTTCTGACAGCGGAATTTCTGGTACACTGTCAAGGGGGTGCATCATTCCATGAGGTTACTGTGATGACCAAGTGTCTGCTGAAGACTCCTATGCTGGTCAAGACGTTAATCCTGTGAAAGCCAGCCTGTAGGCCTGTAGCAGGTGTTCATAGACCATAATTTCCACTATATATAGCAATACTGTAACATTGCTACATATATCACAAATGATTGAATGATCACAGGTTCAAGTCTGTTAAGGAAAATAACAATTATAGTAGAAAGTGAAAAAAAAAAAATAAAAATCTAAAAGCATGAAAGTTCAAATGACCCCACCTTTTCCCCCACTGAAAATAAAGAAACAAAAAAATGAAGCAATACATATATTTGGTATCGCTACATCCGTAAAAGTCCAATCTATCAAATATACAATTAATTAACCCATTCGGTAAAAGGTGTAATGCGAAAAACCATCAGAGAAACTGAATTACCCGCCTTAACATTGCAGTAAGAGGTGATCAAAATATCATATCTACCCTAAAATGGAATCAATAAAAATGTCAGCTGAGGGTTCAAAAAATAAGCCCTCACATAGCTTCATCAGTCAAAAAAGTAAAATGTTACAGATATCTGAAAATGTTGACACAGGTGGAATATTTTTTTTTAGAAATTTCCAATTTTTTTTTCACTATGCATATTTGGTATCTCTGTAATTGTACAAACCTGGCGACTCATAGAATCATATTCCCAGGTCAGATATACTATACAGCACGTGGTAGCTGAGAAAAAACAATTCTGTAATTGTAGCTATTATTTTCATTCTTTCCAGTGCATCACATTAGGCCTCTTTCACACTTCAGTTTTTTGCCATCAGTCAAAATCCGCCAAAATTTGAAATTGGCGGATCCGCTTTTTCTTGTTGCGGATCCGCCAAATTCCCCATTGGGATACATTAGTGGCGGATTTTGACGGATGGTCGTCCGTTGCGTCCGATATTCGGCGGATCCGCAAAATTCTTTGCGGATTCTGTCTGAGGGGGATGGAGAATGTAATGTTTTTTTTCGCCGTCAAAATGGCGGATGACGGCGGATCCGCCGTCATCAGCCATGCGGTAGAATGGGGCCCTATGGGCGGCGGATCCACCGGGATCCGCGATTTTGCGGAATCCGTCGGCAGGATCCGCAAAATCGCACTGCGCATGCCCAGAAAAAAAGATACTTTTCCAGACAGTCCCAAAACTATATAAGATGGGCTAATTGGGCCCAGACATGCAGTAGCAGCCAGACAGCAAGCCAGCCAGACCACCACCAAGCCTGCAAGACAGCCACCAAGCCTGCAAGACCACCCACCCAGCCTGCCAGACCACCCAGCCTGCCAGACCACCCAGCCTGCCAGACACCCACAGCTATCAAGAGGCCTGCCAGTACCAGCTTTACCAAGTGTGAGTATACCTATGACATTTCTGTGTATGGCCTGCAAGTGTGTAGCGTGTGTGTGTGTGTGTGGTCTGCGAGTGTTGCATGTCTGTTTTTTTTTTTTTATATTTTTTTTTTCTGTTGCTTGTGTACTGCATTTTATTTTCATACAACTGTAATTATATTGTATTTTTTATGCTGTGATTGCTGCGATTGAGTGGTGTATGGTATGTGGTGTAATTGGGCCCAGACAATCCGGCACCAGCAACACTGAATACTCCAAGCAAGATATCCGACTCCAGCCTGCCTGACAGAAGATTCAACTAGAGCTATAAAACCTGTCTGCACAGCTGCAAGTCTACCACCTGCAAGACCCCTGGAGCGTGTGTGTGTGTATGTGTGTGGCCTGTGTGTGCATTTTTTTTTTTTTTTTCATTTTTTTTTTTTTTTTTCTGTTGCATGTGTACTGCTTTTTATTTTCATACAACTGTAATTATATTGTATTTTTTATGCTGTGATTGCTGCGATTGAGTGGTGTATTGTATGTGGTGTAATTGGGCCCAGACAATCCGGCACCAGCAACATTGAATACTCCAAGCAAGATATCAGACTCCAGCCTGCCTGACAGAAGATTCAACTAGAGCTATAAAACCTGTCTGCACAGCTGCAAGTCTACCACCTGCAAGACCCCTGGAGCGTGTGTGTGTGTGTGTTGCATTTTTTTTTTTTTTTTTCTGTTGCATGTGTACTGCATGTTATTTTCATACAACTTTAATATTGTATTTCTTGCTGTGATTGTGTGGTGTAAGGCTGGTTTCATATTTGCACTTTATAGCGCAGCGATGGCCTGCACACGTCCACCACTAATCCCCGTCCCATCTGGTCATCACCGCCTACTAGCACACATGGACGCTTGCGATCTGCACACCCTATCTTTAGTATGGGGTGCGCAGATTGCAAGCATTCATGTGCGGTAGTAGGTGGGGATTTGTGGCGGACGTGTGCAGGCCATCGCTGCGCTATAAAGTGCAAATGTGAAACCGGCCTAAATGGTATTGTATGTGGTTTGGGCCCAGACATCTGGCAACAGCCACACTGAAGAAACCGAACCAGACATCAAACACCAGCCTGACTGATAGAATTTCAAACTCCGCTGCAAATCTTCCACCTGCAAGACACCTGGAGTGTGTAGCCTGGCTGTGTGTTATGCGTGTTTGCGTTTTTTTATTTTTCATGTATTGTGGTATTTAAAATAAAGAGCAGAGTAGCTCCTATTTTTTGGAAAAAAAAAAATAATAAAAAAAAAAAATAAATAAATTGTTTTGAAAAAATCTCCTTTGTATCATTTTAAAAAAGGTAAAATTAAGTTACCATAAAGGTAATTGAAGTGTTCTGGTATACAAGTGTGGTTAAAAGTGAGATTGCAACATACCATGAAAAAATGGGTATACACAACTGAGTTTCAGGGAATTCAAAACCATGCAAACACAGTGGGTATACACAAATTAAACACCTTCAATCACTGGTTACATACTCTGTTGAGAGTTTCAGGGAATGCAAACACTGGTATACACAGCAATTACACACTACACGCCTTCAATCACTGGTTACACGGTGAGACCTTTAATCACTGGTTACACTCTCGGTGAGAGTTTCAGGGAATGCAAACTGGCATACACAGCAATTACACACCTTCAATTACTGGTTACACTCAGTTACAAAACACAAAGAAAGTAGGTTTACACAAAATATTAGACACCTTCAATCACTGGTTACACTCTGAGATAAGGGAATGTAGACATGCAAACACTTAAAATTGCGTATAATTAGTTTCAGGGAATTATACATACAAAATGTGGTTTGTTTGTGTTTTTTTTTTTTTTTTTTTTTTTTTTTAAACTTTCATATCATTTTCTTTCAGTTCACACAATGAAGCGCCACCATACCGGCAGACACGGCCAGCCCAACCGTAGCAGAGATTCAGACCGCAGCAAGGATCAACGCAGCAGACATGACCGGTCAGACCGCAGCAGAAACAACCCTGACCGCAGCAGAGAGGAACAGCCACACCGCGGCGTACAGGCAACCATTAGTTTCCCTGTAAGTATAAAGACCTGAAAGCTTATTATGATCCTTTGTATAGTAGCTTAACAAGTCTCTTTATACTTGCAGATCACTTCAAGCACTACCAGCAGGGTAGCAGCAGAGAGAGCCAGCCAGGCTGCAGCAGAGAGGTCCAGCCAGACCGCAACAGAGACTGCCAGCCAGGCCGAAGCAGATACTGCCAGCCAAACATTTTCCCTGTAAGTATAAAAGCCTGAAAGCTTATTATGATACTTTGTATAGTAGCTTAACAAGTGTGTTTATACTTGCAGATCAGTTCAGGAAGCAACACAGCTGCCCCAAGCCGTAATGTCTTCTCCTGAAAGCTCCCCCTCACATCATCAGCGAGCTGAGGTAAAAAAAATTTTGTTTTTTTTTTATTTAAAATAATTTTTTTGTGGTTAAAACCACTATCCTATTATGTTTTAACAGGAAGCTGATTCAGAGGAGCTTCCAGGAGGAGACGTGCAGGGTGGAGAGACACACGGAGGGGGTGCGCAGATTGTAAGTTTAGCAGATACACAGATACATAATGCTACACCCAACACAAACATTCATCACAGTGCACACCATAACTATGCATCCATCCAAACATTTTTTTTTTTTTCCCACAGTCTTCAGAATCCGGTGCCCGCACTAGAGTGACTCCCAGGACATCCCAGGGTCGTCAAGGTGATGCCTCTGGTGGTCGGCAAACGGTAAGTAACCCTATTTTGATAATTGTTTAAATGAACATCATGTGTTTGAATATAATGTAATTTTTTGCTTTTTGTTTTGTTTTTTATCTTCACAGGTTTCACAGCGTGCTCCCCGCAGACATCAGGAGGAGGGTGTCATTATTGATAGTGAT
The DNA here is from genome assembly GCF_039654945.1 of Dendrobates tinctorius. Lineage (NCBI taxonomy): Eukaryota > Metazoa > Chordata > Amphibia > Anura > Dendrobatidae > Dendrobates > Dendrobates tinctorius. Next base: position 7,252,003 of record NW_027361913.1, on the reverse strand, counting down.
GACCTCATCCATGAGGTGGAAATCCGGGAGCCGCTGTGGAACATGGCAAACCGTCTTCATGCCGACCAACCAACCACACGACGGCTCTGGGATGAAGTCTGTTCTTCAGTTATTGACAACTGGGAGGAACTCAATGCGAGGGCCAGAGATTTTGTGCGTAAGTATTACAACTTCAGTAACTTATATTTCCAGCATGTGAAGTGTTGAATACTAAACCTTTTTTTTTTTTTTTTTTGCTTCACAGGTGACAGGGTTATCACACGGTGGCGGTCGCTCCGGGATCGCTTCAAGAGGGACTACAACAAAGAGATTCAGACCCCGAGTGGATCGTCGGGAGGACGCCGGGGACCCCAGTACAAAAACTACCAAGCCCTGGCGTTCCTGCGATCTACAATGGCGTGCAGAAGGTAAATATTCCCCAAACAATTCCTGTAGTAGAAATGTTTAACCAATTTTTTTTTCAGCAGACTTAAATTAAATATCAATATTTTTAATATACATTTTTTTCTTTTTTTTTTTTTTTTTTAGCACCATCTGCAGCACTTGGGAGTCTGCATCAGAGTTGCGTCCCTCTGGAGTGATCCCTAGTGAGACCGCCCCCGGTGACCACATCGAGGTATCTGATCCCTCTATCCCCTCCACCAGCACTGGAGCAGCAGGGCAGACTTCATCACATGAAGCTGCTGGTGACGACTTGTTCCCTGTTCCCCACCCCTCAGACACTGCCGCAACATCTCGACCAACTTTTGGTTCTGGCCGGCAGCGTCTGAGGAGTCAGGAAAGGCTGACCTTGTCTGACTGTTTGAGTCTAAACTCAACTGTTCAACACGGTTTCCACACTTATGGACAACGGTTATCTTCTGGGTTGACCATGATCAATCAAAGTATCATGGAACTCAGAAGATACATGGAACAGATGAGTTTAGAATCAAACCAGACACCGAGACATACCTTTTTTCAATCTGTTGTCCGGCAAATGGAAGGTTTAAGTACTCACCAGCAGATGCGTGTGATGCAAGCCTGTCAGAATGCTCTAGTGGAAGTGCTTGCTGAAGCATCTCTTCCTCCCCCTGTCTATCCTTCCACAGTCCATCCTCCCCCTGTCTATCCTTCCACAGTCCATCCTCCCCCTGTCTATCCTTCCACAGTCCATCCTCCCCCCGTCCATCCTTCCACCACCATCAATCACACAGCCGTCCCTCCTCCTACCACTCCCTCTCCTTTCTCTAGTTCCCCATTCCATTCTTCCTAGTACCTACCTTCCCCATTGCATTATACCCCAATGCCCTCGCCATACCCACCCCCACATACACCTTCAATGTACCCACAAACCTCGTCTGTCCATCCACTCCCGTCCCAACCACATGTGTTAAACCCCCCTTCCACTTCTGGTCCTCACCAACTCCCTCCCCAGTCCCCTACCCCCCCTCGATGTGGTCAACCCTGTTAACCCCCCCTCCAATACTATCTCCACCCAACATTATCATAGTTTGTAATTTTTCTGTTGTAATATACCAAAAATAAATTAAAAAAAGGTAATATACCAAAAAAAATTAAAAAAGGTAATATTATACCAAAAAAAAGTTACCAAAAAGGTAATATACCAAAAAAAGTTACAAAAAAAGTTAAGAAAAAAAATTTAAAAAAAAAAATACAGTTAATACAAATTGTCAGAAATAAACTGTTTTTTTTCAAAAAACTTTATTGTGATGTTTATTTTTTGCTTCTTTATTCAAATTACACCAGTGGTGTAAAAGGTAAACACAACACTTGTTAACACAACACACAACCCTGGGTAATATTTCACAGTACACCGGTGGTGTACAAGGTACAAAAAAACACTTGGTAGCACAACATTTGATAACCAACACTTGTGAACATTTCAAAGTGTAAAACGCTTGGTACACAACACTTGGTAACTTTACGCTTGGTACACAACACTTGGTAACTTTACGCTTGGTACCCAACAATTGTTAACACTGCAAAGTGTAAAACTAACCAAATCACATGGTAAAACACAATGCTTGTGCAAAGCAAACACTTGGTAAAATTTCAGATAAAAAAAAAAAAAAATTACAATTGGTATGAAGAAAATTATATCATGTCATCTTGCCAGTCCACTTGTCCCTCTGGTGTAATAAAATAATCTGCAAAGGTATCCCTAATTCTTGCCACTGAACCAGTACTCCGAAAAGTTTGCTGCTCATAATCCCACAAGGTGGTTTCATACACATTTTCATCGATGGAAACTGGTTCCTTTGAAAGGACAAAATTGTGCAGGATTACACAGGCCTTTACCACCTCATCCACAGTCTCTGTTTTCATTTTCATGGCCATTAACAGTACTCTCCATTTTGCAGTTAAAATTCCAAACACGCACTCCACCACTCTGCGCGCTCTGGTTAACCGATAGTTATAGATTCTTTTCTGGTGTGTTAATCCACGACTACCATATGGCTTCAGTAGGTGTTTTGAAAGTTGAAAAGCATCGTCGCCAACGCACACAAAAGGCATTGGTGGGCCTGTTGTTCCAGGGAGTGGTCTTGGAGGTGGGAAGTTAAAATTGTCTCCATACAAGCGACGGCCCATGGTGGAACTCTTGAATACCTGTGAGTCGTTAGAACGACCGTATGCACCAATGTCCACGGCAATGAATTTGCAGTTTGCATCCGAAATGGCCATAAGCACAATGGAAAAGTATTTTTTATAGTTGTAAAACTGTGAACCAGATCCCATGGGTTTCACAATCCTGATATGCTTGCCATCCACGGCACCGATGCAGTTTGGAAACTGGCAGATATCTTGAAACTTCTCTGCAATCTCCAGCCACCTCTCCTGGGTTGGCTCTGGGATGTATTCCTCCTGTAGAGAATCCCATAATGCCCGGCAGGTCTGTTGTACAATTCCAGCAATAGTGGAAATCCCAATCCGGAACTGGAAATGGAGGGAGGTGAAGGATTCTCCAGTTGCCAGGAATCTTAAAAAAAGGGAAAAAAAGTAAAATTAATACAAACTACAAGCCATAACATAACAATAAAAGCCTGCAGAATCTGAAACATTTTAAAAGGTAGATAACTTACCGAAGGGTCACCATCAAACGCTCCGCCGGTGATATAGAAAACCGCATGTAGGTGTCCCTTCTCCGGATTTGTTCTCCAACACGATCCACCAATATCTCAAATTATTCCATCCGCATGCGCACGTAGTTGAAGAACTTGTCCGGATTCTCCCTCAATTCCAGGTACAGTGTGAAAAAAACGCCACGGGTGAACCTCTGCGCATTAATGGGATGAATCCACTGGCGCCGTCTCCTCATACGCAGGATTCGCAGTCTTCTTTTCTCCCTCTCGATAGCAATAATTGCCAACCGATTCAAGTGAATATCCAATTCCACACAGAAGCTGTCAATACTCGCAATAACTCCTTCCAGACTCACACTAACTCCTTACATCGCTGCCACTAGCTCTAAAACCTTTCAAAGAAATTGTATCACAACACCCTAGATATATTTCTCCCTAGTTTCCAGCATCCAATCACATTTGAGAGCATTTTCCAAGAGCGAATCATATTTGGGAGCATCCCATTTTGGAGGTGTGGAAAAACGGATCCGCAAAAAAACGGATCCAACGGATGACAAAACGGATGCAAACTGATGGAACAGATCCGTTTTGTTGAGGATCCACAGTAAAATCGGTATGGCGGATCCTCAACAAAACGGATCCGTTCCATCAGTTTGCATCCGTTTTGTTTCCATTTTTGCGGATCCGCCATTTTCAAATTTTTGGCGGATTTTGACTGATGGCAAAAAACTGAAGTGTGAAAGAGGCCTTACGAATGGAGTCATTCAAAATTAAAACCTGTCCCACAAGAAACAAGCACTCATACGTTTAAATGGACAAAAAAATAATGGCTCTTGGAAGAAGGGGAGGGAAATACAAAAAATGGAAATTGGCCTAGGCAGAGGTTAAAATCTGACCAAGAGCAAAATATGCATGTATTTTGTATGCTGTTCTCTTGTTTGAATGAATTTCCTCCAGGTATTATACTAAACTTCAAAAGACATCCTGATCCAGAACTCAGATTGTGAGCCCCATTGGGGATGGTGAGTGATGATAATATCTGTAACAGCACAGTGGTATTTGTTGGAGTATATAAGAAAGCATAATGAATAAATAAAATATATATTGAAGGCTTTAATTTATCTAATTCCTTTGTGGTTTCAGACAGGATTTTTTTTTATTATGAGGAAAACTGCAGTAGAAGTGAATTTTCATCTTCAAGATCAACCAGCTTGGTCCTAGAAATGTTTCATTTATAAGACACTTTTTTTTTTTCCTACACTTGTTTCTATGACAGACAGACTACTAATAATATAATTTTCTTTTGATTTATCAAACATCAATTTAAGGTTTTCTGCTGGAAAAAAATGTCTGGTGTTAAATTAAACCATCAAGCTGTAGTGCTAAATATACAGTATATTGAACTACTGGGCCAATTCATCAAGACTTGCACTTTGTTTGTCAGTCTAAAGAAATGTCAGCTGTGGTAGGATGCACAAATTTCAGGCACATGTCTCTAAATGAATTTGATGCTTTTCTGGGCACTTCTGTGCACCATAGTCAGATCAGCTCTGGGCTGGAGAAGATTTCGGTGATACATAGTAACATAGTAACATAGTTATTAAGGTTGAAGGAAGACTTTAAGTCCATCTAGTTCAACCCATATCCTATCCTAACTTGCCCTAACATGTTGATCCAGAGGAAGGCAAAAAAAACCCATGTGGCAAACAGTAACTTCACATTGGGGAAAAAAATTCCTTCCCGACTCCACATACGGCAATCAGACTAGCTCCCTGGATCAACGCAATATTAAGGAAACTAGTGTATATACCCTGTAATATTATACTTTTCAAGAAAGGCATCCAGTCCCTTCTTAAATTTTAGTAGGGAATCACTCATTACAATATCATATGGCAGAGAGTTCCATAGTCTCACTGCTCTTACAGTAAAGAATCCGCGTCTGTGAGTATGCTTAAACCTTCTTTCCTCCAGACGTAGAGGATGCCCCCTTGTCCCCGTCACAGGTCTAAGAGTAAAAAGATCATTAGAAAGCTCTTGGTATTGTCCCCGCATATATTTATACATTGTAATAAGATCACCCCTAAGCCTTCGATTCTCCAAACTAAATAACCCCAAATGTAATAACCTGTCTTGGTATTGCAGACCCCCTAGTTCCCTAATAACCTTGGTCGCTCTTCTCTGCACCCGCTCCAGTTCAGCTATGTCTTTCTTATACACCGGAGACCAGAACTGTACACAGTATTCTAAGTGTGGTCGCACTAGTGACTTATATAAAGGTAAAATTATGTTCTCCTCATGAGCATCTATGCCTCTTTTAATGCATCCCATTATTTTATTTGCCTTTGCAGCAGCTGCCTGACACTGGCCGCTAAATGTGAGTTTGTCGTCCACCCATACACCCAGGTCTTTTTCAGTGACTGTTTTGCCCAGTGTTTTACAATTAAGCACATAATTATACATCTTGTTCATTCTACCCAAGTGCATGACCTTACATTTATCCCCATTAAAACTCATTTGCCATTTATCAGCCCAAGCTTCTAGTTTACATAAATCCTCCTGTAATCTAAAATTGTCCTCCTCTGTATTGATTACCCTGCAGAGTTTAGTGTCATCTGCAAATATTGAAATTCTACTCTCTATGCCCCCTACAAGGTCATTAATAAATATGTTAAAAAGAAGCGGGCCCAAAACTGACCCCTGTGGTACACCACTGCTAACCGTGACCCAGTCCGAGTGTGCTCCATTAATAACCACCCTTTGTTTCCTATCCCTGAGCCAGCTCTTAACCCACCTACACATATTTTCCCCTATCCCCATTGTTCTCATTTTATGTATCAACCTTTTGTGTGGCACCGTATCAAAAGCTTTTGAAAAGTCCATGTACACCACGTCCACTGCATTCCCTTGGTCCAGTCCGGAACTTACCTCTTCATAAAAGCTTATCAGATTAGTCTGACAGGAACGGTCCCTTGTAAACCCATGTTGATATTGGGTCATGAGGTTATTCTTCTCCAGATACTCCAGTATAGTATCTCTTAGAAAACCCTCCAGGATTTTACCCACAGTTGAGGTTAAACTTACTGGCCTATAATTTCCAAGTTCAGTTTTTGTCACCTTTTTGAATATTGGCACCACATTTGCTATACGCCAGTCCTGTGGTACAGACCCTGTTATTATGGAATCTTTAAAGATTAAAAATAATGGTCTATCTATGACTGTGCTTAATTCCTGCAGTACTCTGGGGTGTATCCCATCCGGGCCCGGGGATTTGTCAATTTTAGAGATTTTTAGATGCCGCCGTACTTCCTGCTGGGTTAAGCAGGTGACATTTAACAGAGAATTTTATCCCTGATCATGTTATCCGTCATGGGATTTTCTTGTGTAAACACTGTTGAAAAAAAGTCATTTAGCATATTGGCTTTTTCCTCATCCTCATCCACCATTTCACCCAGACTATTTTTAAGAGGGCCAACACTATCATTTTTTAGTTTCTTACTATTTATGTAGTTAAAGAATATTTTGGGATTATTTTTACTTTCTCTGGCAATGAGTCTCTCTGTCTCAATCTTTGCTGTCTTGATTTGCTTTTTACAGAATTTATTTAATCTTCTGTATTTAGTTAATGCCTCATCACTACCTACTTGCTTTAATTCGCTAAATGCTTTATTTTTGTCCCTTATTGCGCCCCTTACAGCTCTATTTAGCCATAGTGGTTTCTTCCTATTTCTAGCATGTTTATTCCCATACGGTATATATTGTGCACAGGTCCTATTCAGGATGCTAATAAACATCTCCCATTTTCTTTGTGTATTTTTATGTCTCAGGATATCGTCCCAGTTAATTGCACCAAGATCATCTCTCATCCGTTGGAAATTTGCTTTCCTGAAGTTTAGTGTCCTTGTAACCCCTCTACTACACATCTTATTAAAGGATACATGAAAACTTATTAATTTGTGATCACTGTAGTTGAAGTCCCCCATAATAATGACTTCTCCTAGAGTCACAGCTTCATCTATTTGCTTTATGAGGATATTCTCTGTTGCTTCCATTATTTTTGGAGACTTATAACAAACCCCTATCAGTAATTTATTATTTCCCCCCCCTCCCCTTATCTCTACCCACAGTGACTCTACATTTTCATTAGATTCACATATATTATCACGCAGGATGGGTTTTAAGGATGATTTTACATATAAACACACGCCTCCCCCTCGCTTATTTGTTCGGTCATTTCTGAACAGACTATAGCCCTGTAAATTAACCGCCCAGTCGTGGCTCTCATCCAGCCATGTCTCAGATATCCCCACCATGTCATAATTATGTTCCAACAACATTAACTCCAATTCCTCCATTTTGTTGGCAAGGCTTCTGGCATTAGTATACATGCACTTTATGTATCTCTCTGTACCTCTATTCTTTCTTAAATTATTAACTGTTCTAACCCCACCCCCCATGCCACCCCCACCCCAATGTCATTATTTGTGCCCAGGTCTCTATCTGCACTGTTTTCCCCTCCTATAAAAGGAATACCCTCCCCACCGTCCCTAGTTTAAACACTCCTCCAACTTTCTAGCCATTTTCTCCCCCAGCCACTGCAATTGCTCATACTCAATCGTGCGAGTCTCTCGCATGAAAACCCAGCACTGCCACCGGCACTCAGACTGGAGTGTGCGGCTGCATAGAAATACACATAGCCGCACGCTCTGGTCCGAGTGCCAGCGGCAGTGCCAGGTTTTCATGCGAGAGACTTGCACAAGAATCATGCGAGTTTCTCGCAAGTGAGTATGAGCCTTAAGAGCTCTCTCCCACTTGAAATTAAATGAGATGAATGCAATCCAGTTAAAAATCAGATTGCATTCATACCAGTTTAATCCTATGGTCTTGTTCTCAATGGTGTTTTTTTTCCTGCTCCGATTGGATCACATTCAGACAGGAAAAAAATTGCAGCATGCTGCGATTGCATGCCAAATTCGGATCCCATGCACCCTTATAAGTCTATGGGTGCACGTGAAACATCACTCTGCACTCGACTATCACCCAAGTGCAGTATGATTCCCAGCAGAGGAGATGGATAAATTAATTTTATCGTCTCCTCCGCAGCTGTGCTGCGATCCTATCATGCAAGAGAATAGAAGCACAGAGAGCACTGACACTGGGATCCTACTTGCAGCAGAGCAGGAGCCAAGTATACTCAAAGCAGTAGTCCAAACATTTCCTACTGCCTGCTATCAAGCATGCACCAGGCCATTTTCCCAGCTGTTTTTGGGTTCGTGTCCCACCCCAAGCAGTAGTCCAAACATTTACTACTGCCTGCTACTAAGCAGGCACCAGGCCATTTTCCCCCTCTGTTTTTGTGGTCACAGCCTGCCTTCTGCTGTCCACATTAGTCCACTTAAAAAAGCGTTTAGTGTAATACGCAAAGCAGTAGTCCAAACATTTCTTACTGCCTGCTATCAAGCATGCACCAGGCCATTTTCCCAGCTGTTTTTCGGTAGTGTCCTACTCCAAACAGTAGTCCAAACATTTCTTACTGCCTGCTATCAAGCATGCACCAGGCCATTTTCCCAGCTGTTTTTCGGTAGTGTCCTACTCCAAGCAGTAGTCCAAACATTTCCTACTGCCTGCTACCAAGCACGCACCAGGCCATTTTCTTTGCTATTTTTGTGGTCACAGCCTACCTTCTGCTGTTCCACATTAGTTCACTTAAAAAGGAGGTTAGTGCCCTACTCAAAGCAGTAGTCCAAACATTTCCTACTGCCGTCTATCAAGCACGCTCCAGGCCATTTTCCCGCTGTTTTTGTGGTCACAGCCTGCCTTCTGCTGTTCACATTAGTCCACTTGAAAAGGCAGTTAGTGTCCTATGCAAAGCAGTAGTCCAAACATTTCCTGCTGCCTGCCACCAAGCACTCACCAGACCATTTTCTCCACTATTTTGGCTGTGACAGCTAGGTTGGCTTGTGCCATCAACATCTTAAAATCTGTATCTGAAATACATTTCTGTCACAGCACACTGGGTGAAACTGGTACAATGGCGCAAACTAGAACATCACATATGCTACCCACACCAAGAATAGCGGGCCCAACTTCTGTCAGGGTTTCCACCTCTTCATATTCCACTTCCTCTCTCCCCTCCTACTGCTCCTCATCTTCTGCTGAAGTACCCTCCCCATCACTGCCTAGCTGGGACCTGTGCAGCAGCGCATTGGCAAAGTGGCAACATGCTCTGTTGAAACTGATCTGTTTAGGTCAAAAACCTCACACTGCAGCAGAGCTCTGGAAAGCTTTAAAACAACATACCGATCAGTCACTCTCCCCGCTGCACCTCCAACCTGGTCTGGTCATCTGCGATAATGGGCGCAACCTGGTGGTGGCTTTAAAGTTCAACAAGCTGGTACACGTGCCATGCATGGCTCACGTGCTGAACCTAGTTGTTCAGAAATTTCTGAAAAGTTACCCTGTCTTGCCATAGCTACTTCAGAAGGAGCGTCGTATTAGTGCCCATTTCCACCATTCCTCTACCACTTTTGCTGGTCTTATAGTGCTGCAAAAGAGCTTGAATTTGCCAAGTCACTGACTCATTTGTGACCTGCCACATGGTGGAACTCAACCTATCATATGTTGGCGAGTATTAGTGAGCAGCAGAGGGCAGTAGCTGAATACCATCTTCAACATACCTGTCAGATTGAGAGTCAGACACCACACATACCAACTGTAGAGTGGGTGTGGATCACTGGCATTTGTGGGGTTCTTGAGAACTTTGAGTACTGCACCAACGTCGGGAGCGTTGATCAGGCTATTATCAGTGTTCTGGCCATTCTGTGCAGCAAGACATTTCTTAAGTGCTGTTCCAGCTATGGCCACTAGATGTCATAGTTGCCCTTCTCTTTTCTATTCATGTGTATGGAATCGTCTGTCCCTTTAATGGTTAACCTGTTCAGAACCGCCCCTTCTTCCTTCCTGGGTTAGCAGCATGTAACCATTTCTGACTGACTTCTGAGGTGCTCACATATGCTCAGCTCCCTGCAAAACCACTGCTTATATCAAGTGGATTCCGGTAAGGTTTAATGCAATTATGTACTATGCATCTGTGTTAGCAGCCATAATGCAGCCCCCCATTATATTTGCAATGCATGTTCAGCTCCTGTAATGCTATTACACTGCATGTTAGTTATATGAATCTACTGTTCAGTGAATGTCAAAGCTGGCAACCATAAGTTGTTTAGATATCTCTTTCTCTTTTACTGCTGTGTATGTTGTATTGTTCAACCTCTATATAATGCATGCTACCTATATAAAAGCATCCTGTATCATTGCTACTGTTGTGACAGTACCCTGTATTGCTGTGATATTGTCTGTCAGTACTGACATGCTGCATTATCTGTTTCTTATAGTTTTTACCCGATCTCATCCACATTTTGTTCAACAATCTCTGAAATCATCAATAACTGTGATCAACAACCTCTGATATAATCTACTACTGTGTTCTACTATACCATCTGTTATCATCTCCCATTGTTGTCCATATCACCCCAATAAATATAGACTTAAGCATCCATACAGTCTTTTTAATGGGAATGGATGAAGGGTTTAGCCATAAGCTGGAATCCACACAGCATCATACGTGGAAGAAGGCAGAACAATCAGTGTGACCATCCTGCTGCTGTGTCTCTTGAAACAATCACTGCATAATCTCAAAGAGGAAGCTTTGAGTGCCTAGCATGTTGGTATGGAGCCAGATTTCACAATGGGTGATATCACCCAGCCCAGCCAATATTCTGATGCAACTTTGGGTGATGAGGAGGGAGAGGACTTACTTTTCTGTGCTACCGAGGAGACTCCTAAAGCTACAGAGAGGACACCCAACCCAAGTTTTATGTCTGTTCAGCCTGGATCGGCTTGAGAGGAGGAGGTGGAGGAGGAGGCAACTCAGCTTGAAGAAAGGATGGTTACTGTTCCTACTGTTGGGGATACAGAAACTTGCCTTTTTGCAGTTTTACTCACACGGCACAGTTCAAGTGTAAGTGTCTGTGGCAAGACCCTAGCGTGATACACATTTTATCCAACAACCATTACTGGTTGGCCACCTTTCTCGATCCACGGTACAAGGAGAAATTTCCTTCTCTCCTTTTGGAGTCACCAAATTGTTTTACAATAGAATCATTCAATAGGGCTGTTGTAGATCAGTTGCTGAAAACATCAACCTCGGACAATGCTGGTAGCAGAGGTAGTTACTGTTTTCAACACAAAAGGGATAATTGGGAGAGACACAAACACCAAGTCCAACAAAGGTGGGGGGAAAATGTGCACAAATTGGGCAATTTTTAAAAAAACAGCACAACTACAAAGTCTATCTGTGCCTGTAACAATGCCAAGGAGCGAGAAGTTGCAGAACATGGTCAAGGGGTACTTAAGTAACCATATATGCATCCTTTCTGATGCTTCTGTTCCCTTTAATTATTGGGTGTCCAAGCTCAATACTTGGCCCAACCTCTCCTTATATGCCTTGGAGGTGCTGGCCTGCCCGGCTGCAGCGTGATGTCACAGCTTGTTTTCCGTTCCGCTGGTTCAATCATCACTGATAAGCACACACGCCTGTCCACAAAAAATGCAGACAGACTTACCCTGAATAAATTCAACAAGCACTGGTTATCTCCACAGTTTGCAATTCCTCTAGATGACAGCAAGCCAACCTAAATTCACCAAAAATGCTGATTCATGCTACTGCTGTTAACGTCAATCCCTTCCCATAAAAACCCATTTCATTTCTTTGTTAACCATGACTCAGCCCAGAGGGCTAATTTTTACAAACCCTATGCACATTGTGCAGTGGACAACCCAGGACAGTATTCCTACTCCAGCATAACTACTATTTGTTATTGGAGTCCATTGGGATGGTGGCTTCCTGCGTAAACTATGACTCATTTTTGAAACAAGAGGGGATTATAGGGAGAAAAATGGGAAGCGCAAGCTTCTTAGTGTAGTAGTTAATTATCAAAGGTATATCACTCAGTGAGTATATGACTCAGTGTGAATACACTCACCTATTTGGTGTCTTGAGATACTGCATGTAGATCCCATCCCTGGATCACTCCATTCCTCTTTCCATTCAGTTTGCTGCAAAGATCTGGGAACTAGTGAGACCACTGGACAGCGCTTTCATAGGTAGTAACACTTGGTGAATGTTTTTCCCAGCAATATGCGCTCCTGAAGGATGATGATGGAACTTGATATTTAGATTCAAGGATGATTTTTATTTTTAATTCAAAATAGAATACAACCGGTTTCGACTGCTAAGAGTCTTCCTCAGGTATAATGTCTGAGGAAGACTCTTAGCAGTCGAAATTCAAAATAGAATACAACCGGTTTCGACTGCTAAGAGTCTTCCTCAGGTATAATGTCATTGTACCTGAGGAAGACTCTTAGCAGTCGAAACCGGTTGTATTCTATTTTGAATTAAAAATAAAAATCATCCTTGAATCTAAATATCAAGTTCCATCATCATCCTTCAGGAGCGCATATTGCTGGGAAAAACATTCACCAAGTATGACTCATTTTTGCAAACCCTATGCACATTGTGCAGTGGACAGTTCTTGAATGCAGAGTGGTACTACCAAACTATTATTTGTCATTGGAGTCCTTTGTGACAGGTTATTCCACATTGTGACTGAGATAGGGGATACATATTCAATAGAAATGTACACTGACTTTTAATGACCAAGTGATGGCACTCTTAAAACTTGAATTGAGCCCCACAATTACTACAATAGTCCAGCTTAGATAATGTTTGTCAAGGGAGGCCCTTGTCATGGTATCTTCCTGCATCTATGACACAGTCCCCAGGATTAATTTTTTGAAATACGATGCGTATTCTGCACTCGACCAAGTAGTTCAATATCAAGAAGTCTTCTCTTCCGATGTAATCTGGGGAATATTGTCAATATTCCAACCCATCCTGGAGGGTGGGGTACCATGCATCCTTTGTCCATTGACTTGCCCAAGAGATATAATTGAGCTCGTCGCCCAGTTGACTAGTGCAGATTTTTTTTCTGGTTCACAGAGTTCATCCAAACCTGAGAATCAGAGGCCGCACTCACTGCTACCTTCTAATACTTCATGTCTCTTGCCCTTTTTCCATGTAGTCGCTGCCCTTAAATGAGTTAAATAATATTGTGAGTGATGTACACTATGAATAAGTGAGGGCATTCTCAAATGTACACAAGAGGGCCCTCCAAAACTTCTAGAGGAGGGCACTTCCATACGTATGTTACAGGGCCCCCTCTGGGCCCTCACCAGACTCAGGTTTCCTGCCTACTGCAGGCCCTCTGTACATTTAAATTTAGGGTCGCAGAATAACAAGGAGGTGGAGGAAGGGGGGGGTGAAGCCCAACCCTACAAGGGTGACATTGTAAACTGCTATGGAATATGCATTCCACTATCTGAGTGTGAAAGAGGGAGGGACCACCCAAATGTCTAAGTAAGAGCCATCCCTCCGAAAAGTACGTTACAGGGCCCCCTCTGGGCCCTCACCAAACTCAGATTTCCTGCCTACTGCAGGCTCTCTTAGCATTTGAAATTAGGGCCGCAGAATCACATGGAGATGGAGGAAGGGGAGGAGGAGGAGGATGAAGCCCAACGCTACAATGGGTGACATTGTAAACTGCTATGGAATATGTATTCCACTATCTGATTGTCAATGAGGGAGGGACCGCCCAGTTGTATAAGTAACAGCAGTCCTTTCAAAACGCATGTTACAGGGCCACCTGAGGCCTCTCAGGTCAAAGATCAACATACCCACTGGTACGTTGTAGCTTGCCTTGTAAAATGATCTATGACAGAGGGACCTACAAAATATATGTCAGAGCCCTCCGAATTGTAAAAGATGAAAAAATCCACAACATTACGTGTGAACAAACACTAAAAGGGATATTTTTTGTTTCTTTAGTTTATTTAGCCTTATATACAAGTGATTATGTGGGAAAAACTGTTTCTTAACATTTTTGGTGTGTTAAATGTAATTTAGGTTAGGTTTGGTAGTTGCTCTTGTATATCTGTAAAAGTGTCATAATACTGTGACAAACTTAATCCCAGAAACCATATGTGAGTCAGAAATGCATGCAGGCATTATGGGTCTTGGAAGATTGCAACAAAATTAAAAAATATTTTTTTTACACATTTGAATTTTTTTCTTCAATAAATGAATAGAAAAACTGGCTAATTTTAGTATTTTCTTACAGTAAAAATATAATTTTTCACTTTGTTAGCCAGTAGATAGAAAAATATTAACATTTGAGAGTCCTCTTTTTAATGGCTAACTGAAAAGATGGTAACTAGAGATGGGCGAACCCACACAGTAAAGTTTGGCGTCCGTACCGAACACCTACTGTTTGGGCACAGACACTGAACACGGACTTCACCAGGAAGGCCATGTTACTGTTCAGATTCGGCTGCCCGAACACTGGGTGTTTGTCGCGCTGTCTTGTGCATAAACAGCGCAGCAAGCACTGCTTTTGATCTGCGGTGAAACGGTCAGAGAGCCGCGGTTCCCATGCTGTCAAAAGACAGCGACAGCACTCAGCTGTGATTGGAGGTATAAACTTTACCTTCGATCACTGGTGTCATCTGAGGGGACAACTGCTCCCATCATTCGACACCTGCTGCTGCTAATTATAGTGAGAGTACACCTATAACTGACAATTATCTCCAAAAGTAAGCTCACAATTTACAAACATGTATCCACCTAATGGTCACTGCATCTACAGTTGTGGTCAAAAGTATTGACACCCCTGCAATTTTGTCAGATAATACTCAGTTTCTTCCTGAGAATGATTGCAATCACAAATTCTTTGGTATTATTATCTTCATTTAATTTGTCTTAAATGAAAAAACACAAAAGAGAATGAAGCAAAAAGCAAAACATTGATCATTTCACACAAAACTCCAAAAATGGGCAAGACCAAAGTATTGACACTCTCAGCCTAATACTTGGTTGCACAACCTTTAGCCAAAATAACTGCGACGAACCGCTTCCGGTAATCATCAATGAGTTTCTTACAATGCGCTGCTGTAATTTTAGACCATTCTTTGTTGTGAGTTCATTTTCCTCTCCGTCACTGAGGCCTGGTGAACTCCCTATTCTAGTGAAGGAAGGTAGTGAGCCTGATTATCAGGCACCTGGGACTAATGAAGATGATTGGCTGAGTGGAGTCACTGACTGGATTTAAGGCAGCCTACGCCCTTTCTGCCCTGCGGGTGATTTCTCTGTGGACTCTTGGACACCAGTCTGATTCCTGCTCTCCTAAAGCTAAGTTTTCTGTTTTGCCTTTTTTCATCTAAGTTTTGTTTTTGTTTTTCTTGCTTTTTGGATTCTGCCACTCCCTGCTGGAGTGTGCAGTGTTCCTTGAGCTCTGTCTTCTGAAAGTACCTGAGTGCTGATTTAGTTTTTGAAGCTTAGTTGCTTCAGGGCCATTTTATATCAGCTTGTTGGCTTTTGTCTCTGATAGGGTTTTGGCAAATTGCAGACAGCAGCCTTCCTATCCGTTCCTATCTAGGTAGTTTTTTGGCCCCGTCTTTGCTCAGCCTGTCTTTCTGTCTGTGTAAGTGTTTTCATCTTGCTTTACCGTCATTATATGTGGGGGACTGCCTATTGCTTTGGGGTCTGCTCTGGGGCAGTTAGATTTCCCCTTTCCTTCTTTAGGCCTATGTATCTCTCCGGCTGTGATCGAGGGGTCTAGGTCATCGTAGGAACCCCCCACGGCTACTGCTAGTTGTGTTGATAGGTTCAGGGGTCTGCAATCTGATAGTTGCCAACTTCTCTGGTTTTCAGGACTTAGCTAGCATTTCTGTTTTTGCCTCCTACGGTGACTCAATCGTAGCAATTCTTCTTTGGCAAACTGCTCCAGGTCCCTGATATTAGAAGGGTGCCTTCTCCAAACTGCTATTTTTAGATCTCTCCACAGGTGTTCTATGGGATTCAGGTCTGGACTCATTGCTGGCCACCTTAGAAGTCTCCAGTGCTTTCTCTCAAACCATTTTCTAGTGCTTTTTGAAGTGTGTTTTGGATCATTGTCCTGCTGGAAGACCCATGACCTCTGAGGGAGACCCAGCTTTCTCACACTGGGCCCTACATTATGCTCCAAAATTTGTTGGTAGTCTTCAGACTTCATAATGCCATGCACAAGGTCAAGCAGTCCAGTGCCAGAGGCAGCAAAGCAACCCCAAAACATCAGAGAACCTCTGCCATGTTTGACTGTAGGGACCGTGTTTTATTCTTTGAATGCCTCTTTTATTCTCCTGTAAACTCTATGTTGATGCCTTTGCCCAAAAAGCTCTACTTTTGTCTCATCTGACAAGAGAAC
The DNA here is from genome assembly GCF_039654945.1 of Dendrobates tinctorius. Lineage (NCBI taxonomy): Eukaryota > Metazoa > Chordata > Amphibia > Anura > Dendrobatidae > Dendrobates > Dendrobates tinctorius. Next base: position 7,235,568 of record NW_027361913.1, on the reverse strand, counting down.
ATTCTTCAAAAACGTTTTAGGCTTTTTCAGGTAAGTTTTGGCAAACTCCAGCCTGGCTTTTTTATGTCTTGGGGTAAGAAGTGGGGTCTTCCTGGGTCTCCTACCATACAGTCCCTTTTCATTCAGACGCCGACGGATAGTACGGGTTGACACTATTGTACCCTCGGACTGCAGGGCAGCTTGAACTTGTTTGGATGTTAGTCGAGGTTCTTTATCCAACATCCGCACAATCTTGCGTTGAAATCTCTTGTCGATTTTTCTTTTCCGTCCAATTCTAGGGAGGTTAGCCACAGTGCCATGGGCTTTAAACTTCTTGATGACACTGCGCACGGTAGACACAGGAACATTCAGGTCTTTAGAGATGGACTTGTAGCCTTGAGATTGCTCATGCTTCCTCACAATTTGGTTTCTCAAGTCCTCAGACAGTTCTTTGGTCTTCTTTCTTTTCTCCATGCTCAATGTGGTACACACAAGGACACAGGACAGAGGTTGAGTCAACTTTAATCTATGTCAACTGGCTGCAAGTGTGATTTAGTTATTGCCAACACCTGTTAGGTGCCACAAAGTTACAGGTGCTGTTAATTACACAAATTAGAGAAGCATCACATGATTTTTCGAACAGTGCCAGTAGTTTTGTCCACCCTTTTTTTATGTTTGGCATGGAATTATATCCAATTTGGCTTTAAGACAATTCTTTTTGTGTTTTTTTCAATTAAGACAAATTAAATGAAGATAATAATAACAAAGAATTTGTGTTTGCAATAATTTTCAGGAAGAAACTGAGTATTATCTGACAAAATTGCAGGGGTGTCAATACTTTTGGCCACAACTGTACAGCACCCAACACACATGACCATGAAACCAAAAGATAAAGATTATCAAATTTTATTAGTTAACATTTAAAACATTTACATGATTATATGAAACAAGTGCAGAAACAACACGATGACAGATCGACTCCATGAGAACTCAATCCTGCTGCATGGCATGTGACCTGATGTACATCTAACATCACAAAACTCATGCCCCTATATATAAATTAGTAACAGAATAGACACAGCAGAGAGGAAATAAAGTAATTAATGAATAAAAACCATGCACCAGTGTTCATATAATCAAATAATTATATTCAAATCAAATAATGCATATATACAATTTGTAAAATAGACAAATCCTCCTGATGTGTCATAAAGATTGAATGGAACCCATTCGATTCTTTAGTATGAACAAACCACTATGTATGGACAATTCTGTTATAAAAACGGGAAGACTAAATATATATAAAAACAGCCTTTAATAAATCGGATTAGGCAATCGTAAACAATGTGCAAGAAAAAAGTGCCTATGGCATACCAATAGTTAATACAGAATCACAACATACATATATAAAGATAATTCCTGAGATCTGTCAAAAAAATCATTAACATTGTGCAGCGATATCATATATATGTATAATTCAAATCATCATCACACAAAATATAAATAAAAATGAATATACATAAATAATAAAAGTGATTTTATAAATATTATAAATTATGCTACTAAAATATATCACAAAAAATTATTCCAACCACCATTGGATTATAAATAATAATACATTTGTGTCAATCTATATCCATAGTGTGCCAAGATGATCATATCACCTATAACCATATAGCTATAGAAGCCAGTATGTGACCATTCAGTAATATGTGAGCCAATACAGCCATGTGTTACATACCAACGTTATAAGGACAGCCTCTTGCGGTAATGTCAGGCACTCCCCGATGCGCGTTTCGGAACCAGCGTCCTTTGTCAGGGGGGTGACATACTGCTCAATGACCCAGTTTAAATAGGGAAATATCAGGTGAAAAAGATGGTGACCGGACGACGCTGGCGCATGCGCAGTAGGGGCAACCCGGAAGTCCATGCACAGACCGGCGTCATGTGACCAGACGCGTCAGGGAAAACCCCGCGCGTCATGCACATAGAGACGCCCACTGCCATGGCACCAGGAGCACATACCGCGCATGCGCACACGTCCGATCATGAAACACCCGCTGTGATCACTCCGTAACCAAGTGCCTATACGGAGATTAACTCTATAGTAAGGACATACTAATGTGCACTAAAACTAATAATAATAGAACGTGCAAATACCATAATAATTATGTAAAGTGACACCAAAGTCCTTTTTTTCTCTTCTTTTTTCCTTCTTTTTTTTTTTTCCCCTTTTTTTTTTTCTTCTTTTTTGTCTGGCAGGATACTTCAGTATCACTATATAATTTTGTTAATGTGTTAAATTGTAATAATCTAAACATCAAGCTGACATTCCACTACAATCAGGATTCAATTGAGTTTTTGGATGTTAAAATAAAAAGAGACGTACACAATTGTCTTCAAACAGATCTATTTGCATGACACGCGGGGTTTCCCCTAACGCGTCTGGTCACATGACGCCGGTCTGTGCATGGACTTCCGGGTTGCCCCTACTGCACATGCGCCAGCCTCATTCGGTCATCATCTTTTTCACCTGATATTTCCCTATTTAAACTGGGTCATTGAGCAGTATGTCACCCCCCTGACAAAGGACGCTGGTTCCGAAACGCACATCAGGTAGTGCCTGGCATTACCGCAAGAGGCTGTCCTTATAACGTTGGTATGTAACACATGGCTGTATTGGCGCAAATATTACTGAATGGTCACATACTGGCTTCTATAGCTATATGGTTATAGGTGATATGATCATCTTGGCACACTATGGATATAGATTGACACATATGTATTATTATTTATAATCCAATGGTGGTTGGAATCATTTTTTGTGATATATTTTAGTAGCATAATTTATAATATTTATAAAATCACTTTTATTATTTATGTATATTCATTTTTATTTATATTTTGTGTGATGATGATTTGAATTATACATATATATATGATATCGCTGCACAATGTTAATGATTTTTTCGACAGGTCTCAGGAATTATCTTTATATATGTATGTTGTGATTTTGTATTAACTATTGGTATGCCATAGGCACTTTTTTCTTGCACATTGTTTACGATTGCCTAATCCGATTTTTTAAAGGCTGTTTTTATATATATTTAGTCTTCCCGTTTTTATAACAGAATTGCCCTATATATAAAGCAGACAACCGGTGTGCATTGCTGTGTGAACTTGCTAACCCAATGCTACCACCTGGGAATTGCACAACAAGAAAGCACCAATGTTCTAAACTCTCCATAAACACTCCTACTATCACAACCGGGTTACCAACCCTGATTATACCGTGTGGGGTTAAAATAGAGGGAAGATATACCAAACTAATGATTGTCACTCATAGTGAGCCAACCTGGTCACATTACCTGGATCCTTGCAGTGTATAGAGACGAGCCCGGAGTCCTGTCACCCAGCCCCGATGCGCACGTTTCGCCCTACTTCTTCGGGGGCGTGTCCAAATGGCAGGTGTGTGTCACTTAAATATGAACCCTGGCCAATGTATGAATGCTAGTCATTAGTGATTGCTGTGTGGTTAATGGTGCATGCGCCAACGGAGCCCTTCTCCAATCAACTGGAGGAATCACAGGCGCAGTCACGCTGGCTAACCCCACCACCCCGCGAATGACGCGGTGAAGGGATGTGGAGCCAGTCATTTAGACCACCGTCTGCAAGCCTCGGGCGCGCCCAAGTCCGCGCATGCGCACCGCCGCACATGAAGCTGAACGGGGAGAGGGAAGATCCCTGCTCTTAACTATCTCTCTGATTTGATCGCGCATGTAGCCACGCATGCGTGTCAACATTCTGTGGGCAAATAGAATGGGCAAGGAAGTAAAACCTTATTATAAACCACAAAAATCGCATATAAATGCCACAACCCTACACCTGCCCCACAATGCTGTTGGTATCCTAAGTAAACAGCCATATATGTGCAAATTTGAAAATGTAAGTTCATGGTTACTTCATCTTGGAGTAGTTTCACCCTATAGTGATGAAGAAGTTATAATGCATCATGTCGTATTACCCTAGCAAAAGCAACAAAAAAAAAACCTCCCCTTACCACCCACCACCCCAAACACCCCTCAATAGAATAAATATAGGGGTTTACACTTAACCCTCATATCACAAAAAGGGGGGGACAAAAAAAGGGGGGAGAGCCAGAAAATTATGACAAGCAATATCATATAAAGTCACTGTGACTAGAAATCCCTTGATGAACTTGATATTTTCTTGCTCCATCAGAATTCCGAACATATCCCAAGACTGACAATTTTGGTATATGGACGAGACATCCTTTTTCCAAGCTCCCATGCTCCAGCCAAATTCCAATCACATCCAGGAGATGTTGGTATTAGCATAGATACGAGAGAGGTTTTTTCTTTTTTTGATGGCAGCCTCTCAATCACGGTTAATTCAATGGCCTCATGATGAACTCCACCGAACCCATATCAGGAATATGCAAAACAAAAAAGTCCACAATAAGCAACTATATACAAAAATAAAGCAATATTAAAAGAACCCACCTAAAAAGTCAAGAAACAAAAAACTTCTATACTAGCGGTTAAACAGCTAAATTTGCAGTTAAACAACAATCCACTTCTATAGAAACGACCCAAAGCCAGCATTCTCATTGGGACCCAAAGGACTAAGTGTACCCAACCTATAGATTCACCTACATTCCAGTTTTCCCAATTCCTTGTTAAGGTCACCCCTCCTTGAGCTCAAAGAAATCATATCAATACCTCTGATTTTCAACCCATGAGATTTGCAATTGTGATATTTTTTAAAATGCCTCTCGAGCGTTTTTAACTTTGTATCATCCTTAACGGCCTTAGCTTTTTCGATATCCAGACAATGTTCTCTTGTCCGAATTTTGAGTTCACGTGAAGTCAAACCTATGTATACCTTCTTACACGGGCATGAAGCATTATATATGATGCCTTTGGAGGAACAAGTAATGTATCGACAAATCTCAAATTCCCGTGAACCATCATGGTTCACAAAAGAATTGCTTCTCACAAGATTGGCACACGCTTTGCACAAGACACATGGAAAAAAGCCCATGTTTTCACTTATGGGCCTATCCCTAGTTGCCTCAAAATGGCTGTGCACCAAACGATCCCACAAACTTCGTGCCCGTTTGGCCACCATAGATGGATAAGGGTCAAGCACTTTTCCCAAAATTGGGTCTGTGAGTTAAGCACTCCAATTTCTATTCAAAAGCTCACTAAATTTGTTCCACTGATTGTGAGATGGGGTTATAAACCTCACCTTGTTGCTACTATGATGTCCCTTGCGTGTCTGGCATAACAACACATCTCTTGGAGTTTTCTTCGCTCTTTCATACCCCTTTCGGATACTTCTGCGGCTGTAGCCACGTTCTTCAAATCGATGGACCAATTCCTTAGATTGTATTTCAAATTGTTGGTTGTCAGAGCAAATGCGTTTAACCCGCAGGAATTGGCCAATTGGAATACCTTGAACCAGGGACTTCGGATGGAACGAATTAGCATAGAGTAGTGAATTTGTAGCCATTTCTTTATGAAAAATGGTAGTGGAGAGAGCCCCCTCCTTGGAAGCTGTAATAGAAAGGTCCAAAAACTCAATGGAGCGACCAAATTTATAAGACAGATGAATATTATATTGATTATCATTCAAACTCTTCATGGTGGTTTCCAGATCTTTTATTGATCCCTCCCAGATGACCAACACATCGTCAATGAACCTTATCCAATTATGGATATGGTTCATACCGGGTATAGTATCACTCAGGAAAATCTCCAGCTCCCAAAACCCCAAAAATAAATTTGCATAGGACGGGGCGCATGAGGCCCCCATGACTGTACCTTGTTGCTGTAAAAAAAAATTTTTTTGTCAAACATGAATACATTATGTTTCAAAACAAACTCTAATAACTCAATTAACAAGGACGCCATAGGTTTTGGGATGTTGCTTGCAAATAGAAACCATTGGGCAGCCCTAATCCCATTTTCATGGCGGATTGATGTATGCAGCGCCTCCACATCCGCTGTTACTAGTATCATGTCTGCATTTAAATGGACATGGTTCAAATGATTCAAAGCTGCTGTCGTATCCTTAATACAAGATGGGAGTTCTTCCACCAATGGTTTCAAATAGTAATCAATAATGTCTGATATCACTTCACATAAACCCTCTTTACTGGAGACTATCGGTCTCCCTGGTGGATCCTGGACATTTTTATGGATCTTAAGGATTAAGTAAAAGATAGGCAATTTTGGTTTTAAATTCTTCATTAAATCCACCAACCTCCGCGGACTTGGGCGCGCCCGAGGCTTGCAGGCGGTGGTCTAAATGACTGGCTCCATATCCCTTCACCGCGTCATTCGCGGGGGGTAGGGTTAGCCAGCGTGACCGCTCCTGTGATTCCTCTAGTTGATTGGAGCAGGGCCCCGTCGGTGCATGCGTCATTAACCCACACAGCAATCACTAATGACTAGTATTCATACATTGGCCAGGGTTCATATTTAAGTGACACACACCTGCCATTTGGACACGCCCCCCAGGAAGCAGGGTGAAACGTGCGCATCGGGGCTGGGTGACAGGACTCCGGGCTCGTCTCTATACACTGCAAGGATCCAGGTAATGTGACCAGGGTGGCTCACTATGAGTGACAATCATTAGTTTGGTACATCTTCCCTCTATTTTAACCCCACATGGTATAATCAGGGTTGGTAACCCGGTTGTGATAGTAGGAGTGTTTAAGGAGGGTTTAGAACATTGGTGCTTTCTTGTTGGGCAATTCCCAGGTGGTAGCATTGGGTTAGCAAGTTCACATAGCAATGCACACCGGTTGTCTGCTTTATTTATAGGGGCATGATTTTTGTGATGTTAGATGTGCATCAGGTCACATCACATGACATGCAGCAGGATTGAGTTCTCATGGAGTCGATCTGTCATCTTGTTGTTTCTGCACTTGTTTCATATAATCATGTAAATGTTTTAAATGTTAACTAATAAAATTTGATAATCTTTATCTTTTGGTTTCATGCTCATGTGTGTTGGGTGCTGTAAATGCAGTGACCATTAGGTGGATACATAATTACAGTGAGAGCTGTAAATAAATATTTTTTTTTTAAAAAAATATGTGCCTGTATTTTTGTTAACCAGTCAGACAAAACCAAGAAAAGAGGGGTCCCCACGCTTTTTTTAAATTATTTAAATAAATAATTTAAAAAAAACAGCTTGGGATCCCCCCCAATTTTTGTTAACCAACCTTGCTAAAGCTGACAGATGGGGCTGGTATTCTCAGGCTGGTAAGGGGCCATTGACATTGACCCCCCCAGCCTAAAAATAGCAGTCCCAAGCTGCCCAGAAAAGGCACATCTATTGGATGCTCCAAGTCTGGCACTTTGCCCAGCTCTTCCCACTTGCCCTGTTGTGGTGGCAAGTGGCATTCATATTTGTGAGGTTGATGTCACATTTGAATTTTCAGGTGACATGAAGCCCACAGCTTAGTAATGAAGAGGCATCTATCAGACACCTATCCATTACTAATTCTATAGTTGTATGGTAAATAAAGACACAGCCAGAATAAAATCCTTTATTGATCTGGGTCATTTTTATGTTTTGGGTTGTCATTATAATTTAAAAAGAGAAAACACAGTAGTTTGACAATAAATGTCTTCACCCAACCACTAATCATGAGTGGAGAAAAAGATTGGTGTTATCATGCATAATCTGTGAAAAAAGGTCAAGAAAGCAAAAATTCTGCCAGGATATGCAAACTTTTGAGCACAACTGTATTGAGATGCATTACAAGCAGTTCTGCTGGTAATTGGTTTGATATGTAGTTAAGGAAAGCAATATAATCGATTCACTTGAATATGCCTTTTGTAATAAAATTGTATCTAGTCCTGTATATTGCATGTCTCTGCTGTACTAAGCATACTTGAACTGTTTTAAAGAGTAACCACAAATTTAATTTTTTATTTCAAAAATCACCAGAAGACATCAAAATATTCAACTTTGTAATGTCTTATCAGATAAATTTGCTTCTTTTTTCACCAGCACTGATCATTCATTTTCAAAGTGTTCATTTATCAGTTTAAATCTGAGTTCAATGAAGACAGATTTTTACACTACTGAGATAGTATGTTATTAGTAGCAACTGCCATTTGCAATGTAGATGGGAGTTTCGAAGTGGATGAAGTTTTGTCTCTGCGTCTTCCTCCTCCAGGTTCATCTTCTAGATAGAATATTTAAGATTAGCTTTTTCTTTACTCAAAAGCTTCAAAGAATCTATCAGCACTGATGAGATCAACAGATGGGAGATTTACTGCATATTACTGAATGCATGGTGGCGCTTAAGTAAACAAACACTTCTATCTGGGACTGGAGAGTTAAGAACCTGAACTAAAGGAAAACTAAAAGGAACTGAAACGAGAATGTGAGTTGCCAGGAAGTAAGTAGAAGCAAGAGGCACAAGGTCATGTGCAAGTTGTGTCGCAGTTAGAAAATATAAAAAGCATCTGAGGCTAGCGCAAAAGAGGGGTCATCGCCTGGACCTGTGTCAGGCCAGATTGTCTAAAGCTAGTTTAACTGGCTTTCAGCCACATCTAAAAGACCTGAGAATGTCTCAATGAAATCCTTTGCTCAGACGAAGATGACAGATTAGCAAACAGTAGAATTGCTCAGGTGACACCATAGGGCATGGTCTTCTAATGAACCTTTAAAGAGATATGGACAATCCAATGAATAGTTAAAGGGATACGGACAATCCAGCAAATGCTTAAAAGGATGCAGAAAATCCAGTGGATGGTTATAGGGATACAGACAATCCTGTGAGCAGTTAAAGGAATACAGACAATCCAGTGAGTTGATGAAGATTCAGACAGTCCAGTGAGCTGAAATCCGTGATGTAAGGTGATGGTAAGGAGAAGGCCCGGGCTGCACTCTAGCAGAAGGAGGCAGCAAGAATGGTACGTTGATGATGTGACTCATCAGTACACTATGGCAATAGACTTGTGGCCTAATGGAGAAGTAGAGCGGACTCAAGTTGCGGCCTCTTACAGTGACTATGACAACACATTTAGTGTTTAGGTGATGATGGTGATAACTAGCACACGAAATTTGACATACCACAGACTAGGGTACCAGTTAGAAATATCATTTTGGATATTTGTTAGTTAACGTGATTAAAAGCTGTGTTGTAAATCAAAGACACTGATTATTGCCTATATAGATAGAATAATAAACCCCAGTATTGTGACTAGAGATGAGCGAGTTTGCTCGGATTTTGGCCCTGAATTTGATTTTGACATATTCGGGCAATATTCGAACACTATTCGTGCCTAATGTATGTCTTATGATCGATTCCGAACATATTGGGTAATTTTCACTCCCAATAACTGCCGTTCGGCTGTGTTCGATGAATATTGCAAAAACAACATTTGAGTCAAATCGTATAAGGAACCGAATCCAAACAAATTCGCTCATCTCTAATTGTGACCTAGTTTAACGTTTCTTGGAGATCACTAAACCTTTAAACCTTTCATTTATGTTCACCTAAATTATAGTAAATAAATAATCGATTGGTTCAAGTTACCAGTCTTCTTTTTCTGTGCTGTTGAATGAGCGTTTCTGTTTACACACAGGCATCTGATTTCCAAAAATCTCCAAAAAAAAGGGAAAGGCCATTTATTATAGAGTTTAATGAATACAGACACATTATACATAAATGTAGCCATCTTTGAAATCACCAGAAATAGAGAAAGGGTGAATAGTGTGTGAATAAAATATAACTTTTCTCTATTAACCACTTAACAACCGCCGATACGCGAGGCAGTTAAGGAAACATTCCTCAGCTCCGCTCTTTAATGGCACTGAGAAATAAGGTTATAGCACCCCCAGTGTAGGAAAATCTCCGGGATCTCGGCTAAAGGGGTAGTTGAGATCCCGGAGAACATGATTTTGGTCTGACTTTACCGACACCAGTGTTGTGATTGCAGTTATAATAACGGTGACTGGAAAAAAAAGCCCAATTTCCTATTTATTTCTCTCTCCTCTGATATGATCTAGCACATCAGAGGAGAGCGAAATGGGGCCCCCAAGCCCCTCCAGTACCTTTGGTATCCCCTGGTGCCTCCAGTTTTGTCCCCTGGCCCTCGGCATCTTATTCCAGGAAGAAAATTGGCCAGCTGAGATCTGCCCGCCAGCACAGGCAACAATATGATATTTTTCCTATTGGTTCATTTTGATCACTGTGATACACCCTATCACAGTGATCAAAATAAAAACAGTAAATCAAACCCCCTTTATCACTCCATTAGTTAGGTAAAATTAATAACATACAAAAATGTATTTATTTCAATTTCTCTGTTAGGGTAAGGGCTTGGGTTATGGCTGGGGTTATAGCTAGGGTTAGGGTTGGTGCTAAGGTTAGGGTTTGGGCTAGGGTTACAGTTAGGGTTGAGGTTAAAGCTAGGGTTAGGGTTGGGGCTATGGATATAGCTAGGGTTAGGGTTGTGGCTAGGGTTAGAGTTGTGACTAGGGTTGGGTTTAGGATTGTGTTGGGGTTAGGGTTGTGGTATTGGGGTTAGGGTTTTGGTTAGGGTTATGGTTAGGGTTGGGATTAGGATTTGGAATGTGTTGGGGTTAGGGTTGGAGTTAGAATTGGGGGTTTCCACTGTTTAGGGATCTCCAAACACGCATGGCGCCTGCCATTGCTTCAAGCCAATTTTGAGTTCAAAAAGTCAAACGGTGTTCCTTCCATTCTGAGCCCTGCCATGCACCCAAACAGTGGCTTTCCCCCACATACAGGATGTCGGTGCACTCAGGAGAAATTGCACAACAAATTTTGTGGTCCGTTTTCTCCCAATACCCTTATGAAAATAAAAAAGTTTGGTTCCAAAGTTAATTTTTTGTGAAATCAGTAAAATGTTCATTTTTCCCTTCCTCATTGCTTTAGTTCTCGTGAAGCACCTGATGGGTTAATAAACTTCTTAAATGTATTTTTTTTTGCACCTTGAGGGGTGCAGTTTTTAGAATGGTGCCACTTTTGGGTATTTTCTGTCATATTGACCCTCAAAACTCATTTCAAATGTGAGGTGGTCTCTAAAAAAATGGTTTGGGAAATTTTGTCATAAAAATGAGAAATCCCTGGTCAACTTTTAACCCTTATAATGTCCTAACAAAAAAATTATGTTTCCATAATTATGCTGATGTAAAGTAGACATGTGGGAAATGTTATTTATTAACTATTTTGTGCGATATGACTTTCTGATTTAAGAGAAATTAAAAGTTTGAAAATTGCAAAATTTTCAAAATTCTTGCCAAATTTTTGCTTTTTTCATAAATGAACGCAAGTCATATTAAAGAAATGTTACCACTACTATGAAGATCAATATGTCACGAAAAAACATTCTCAGAATCAGTGGGATACGTTGAAGCGTTCCAGAGCTATCACCTCATAAAGTGACAGTGGTCAGAATTGTAAAAATTGGCTTTGTCACTCAGGGGTTAAATGCAAATATTCTCTTCAGAGAGGAAATGGACTAGAACTCTAGTGTCACCTATTGGAAGTAGCAATCCTGAAACTCAATGTCGAGCCTTTTCACATGACTTAGGATAAAAGACATGTGAAAAGGCTCGTTAAAAGGTGGACACTGACATTCAGGATTGCTACTTCCAATAGTTGGCACTACAGTTCTAGTTCTCTTGCTCTCTGAAGAGACTATTTGCATATTTCCCAGAGGAGCGTTGCGGCTTTTTTTGTCTCCTCATTTCGGCGTGCTTAACATGTCACTTTCCGCAAGGAGAAACGTTACTACTTGGATAAGGGGTTAAATTAAATTTGTTGTGCTTTTATATAAATTGTTAAAATTAGGCACTACTGTATATACCCAGTGAATTAACTGAATATACAATGGATCGCTATCATGTGCTAATCAAATTTATAATTGGCTGCATAACTTTGATCCACTAAAATCCCAATGTGCGGTACACAGCATATTGTGTATAATCTAGTAAAGCAATAACCAAAGTCCCTTGTTTAATTCAATTTGCTAAAGTCTAGGGTTCATAAAATTAATGTAATCTCTAAGATAGTGAATAGGCATCAAATGCTATAATAGGCTTTCTAATATAAGCACAGCTAATGCCAAACATTAGCAAAATGAATATATTTTCCAAATAACCCACTATGTTCCCTTTATTAGTAGCAGGTGGACAATGGTAGTGTAAAATCAATAATTAGCAAGCATTTAACTCTTCATTGCTCTCACTATGAGGACATAAATTAGATTTCTTACAAGAGTATATACTGTTTTTAGCAGTGTGCACCGGATATTGTATTAACATTGTTGATACATTATATTTTGCAATATTCGTTGATTTATTCTTTGAATATTCATCAAATATAACCGAACGCCATTCAAGTCAAGTCAAAACAACCACATGCACAACACCTTCAAATGGGTCCAAAAGCTGCCAAAACACATCAAAGTAGGGGGAGACACCAGGAAAGTGGCCTCAATTCACCCATAGTACAAATTGTAGTATGGCACTGCAACAATCAGCCAAGCATGAGGTAGTTGACTACAAGGAAGTGGAGGCCTGATGGTCTTGGAGGCTTACTGCTACACGCAACATGCATGAAGGAGACAAAAGCAGGAGTCTACTCATTTGCAAAAATTAGTGGCAGACACCAACAAAGTTACATCAATTTCACCCCACTGGAAATAGTATAATAGGGACTGACACCTCTTACACCACATCCAACCCAGCAGATGGAGACTGTAACGGGCAAGGTGGTGGAACCACTGTGACCGTATCCCACAGAATGTCTGGAGGGGTGTAGCTAGGTGGCCTACCATATCCCAACTCAGATAAGTGGCAGCAGGGGAAAACTGTGACCCAAGGAGGGACGAGTAGGTGGCACCAGGTGCTACTATAGCGCTGACCTACAGGGGGTGGCACTTGATCCCCAACAGCATGTAGGCTGCTACCGCCCAAAAGGAGGGATGAAGAATGCAGGCAGGCACTATAGGGACACTGGAACCAGGGGTGCAGATGGGACCGGTGGAGGAACATAAAAGCACTGGCAGGTGCGGGCTGGACAGGGTGTTAGACAGATGGGCACTGGCAAGTGTGGTCTGCACTGGCTGATGGACAGAAGAGCACAGACAGGTAAGAGTAGATGGGTACAGGGTAGGCAAACAGATGGGTGGACCTGATAAACCTGAATCCTAGCAAGCATGCAAGGCAAACTAACAAGCTCGCTCAGGCACCTCCATATTGGAGGAGAAGCTTTAAATGCAAGGTGTCGCTTAGCTAAAGGCTGGGAATAATTTAGATTGAGGTGCGCTGGCCCTTTAAGAAAGAGGGAGCCCACGCATGCCCTAAGTATAGTGTCCGGGCCTGCAACTGAACCTTTTAGGACATCAACACATAGGGGCGAGATGAGGAGGTGGTGTGTGAGTGGGAGAAACTAAATGTCCTGTCTGTTAGGTACAAGGAGATCCAACAAAGGGCCAAGTCTGTAATGGCAAGAGATCAGAAAGTTTGTAGTAAGAAGGAATGGTCCGCTATGTCAAAGACAGATGCCAGGTCCAGGAAAAGTAGGAGGACAAACTTGCGTCTCTTTGATTTGGCGGATAGTAGGTCATTGATGACTTTCGTCAGGTCAGTTTCAGTGAATAGTGCTGTCTGAAGCCAGATTGTAGGCGGTCAAAGAGGGAGTAAAAGGAAAAGTGGGAGGACAGTTCAAAATGGATGTGATGTTACAGTAGTTTAGAGGCATAGAGTAGAAATGAGATGGTGCGATAGCTAGACACAGAGGATGTGTCAATGGCGGGCTTTTTGAGGATGGGTATGATCGAGGTATGTTTCAATCAGGAGGAAAGACACCAGTTGTTAGTGACAGGTTGAAGAGGTGGGTTAGACATTGGATAAAGACTGTGGTAAGGTTTGAAATGAGGTGGGACACTATTGGGTCAAGTTCACAAGTGGTGAGGCAAAGTCTTCAGCTGAGAGGAGAGGGTCCCCCACGTCAAAACTCTCTAACCGCCCAACTGACAGAAGGAAACCACAGACAGATGAGTCTGCAGATCTGTTCACACATTGTATGCCATGGACATCGGAAGTGTACTCAACGGCTCAAAGAGTCAAGAGTAGGAAATCATCTGCACCAGTAGCCAAATGTTTTTCCAGTTTGATCCTGGACCAGATGAAGTAGGGCCCGAGCAGAATCCAAACCCTTGTCAACAGATGTTAACTCCAATGGGTGAAGGTGATACTTTCGTGACGAGACTCAGATATTTGAGGTGCCTGGGAATGCACTGTGCTGTCTAGGCAGGAAGAGGAGGAGGGTGACTCTCAGGGCGAGGAGTGGGAGAACAGAGAGGATGATGATTAGGTAGAAGATCACACTTGGTATAAACTCAATGGCATGCAGCTGAGTAGCTCAGTGAGGAGTAGGAGAAAAATGAGGAGGTTACATAGACACAGAGTTATGCAACCACAATAAACAATGCATCTTGAGCTCCAACCCTGGCAGTGGCCAGCAGCATTCATGGGTTTGCCATTGCTTATCTTGCATCTTTTTTCAGACAGGAAAAAGTGTACAAAATCACTTTATCTGCCAACTTTAAAAAAAAAAAACAGCACAGTAGAGTTTAAAAAAGTGCAATAATTTCAGTACTATATGCATGAACTAGCACTTGTGCGATCAACGTGCGTTAATCTGGGAATCTCGCTTTGCTGAAATTCAGGCTAGAGGGCCTCGCCAACCACTGTCCACCCCATCAACTGCATCTTCTGATCCTTCCTCCTCCCTCAACATGGCAAATGTTGTCACAAAGGACTCTGGAAGCAGAATCTCCAACTTGCTTACCCCCTACAGTTGGGGTGACTGAGAGCCTGTTCAGCTGATACAGAAGAGGACATGCCTGTTATTTTTGACTGATCTTACATACCAAGCACATCACATCTCCACCTACACCTCTCTCACAGTCCAGCAGCTTGTTGTGTTCACCCTACTCCACCCTGTAACAGCACAGCAGCAGGCCCTCGATTGTGCAGTTATGCTCACGTAAAAGATTGTTTCCTCCTACACATGGAAAAGCTAACAGCTTGAAATTCACAATCTCTAAGCTACTACAAATAGTAACCTTTATTTATATAATGCAAACATATTCTGCATAGCTTTACAAGTAAGCAGTTAATATAAATCAGTCAAAAGTTGCAAAGTTTAAGATAATCAAGCAATAAAAGCAAAAATAATGATGACACCGCACTTCAGAGCTTACAATCTACAATGAGGTGGGGGTGACACAAAGTACAGGTGCTTATTTACAATGATGGTCCAACAATCTTGAGGAAATGGAGGGTAAATAAAAGTTATATGAGGCTTTTGGGTACGGTTACGTTTGATGGAGAATTATGTTCAGAGAATTAGAGGATAGGCTATAAATATAAAAAGGACTTTTATTAGGGAACGTGATAGGCTGCCCTAAACAGATGTGTTTTTAGGTAGAGCTTAAAAATGTCTAAGTTATGGTTATACTCCTAATATCCTGGTGAATAAAGGGTAAGATGTGAGTTATCTAGGTACGAGATTGAACTGACCTGGACAAAGACCAGATCAAGAGTGTTGCCGTCTTTGTGTGTCTCAGACGTTGAAAGTTGTGAGAGGCCACAAGAAGTGGCTAGACATAGATCGCAAGATGCATTTGGGAAGATAGGGCTTTTGAAGTCTCACAGGGTAAGGGTTGGTAATTATGAGGACATGAAGTGTGGCAGCAACACAGCAAAGTGGTCAAGGAAGTGTGTGGGTGAGCCTGGGGGAGAGTATATCACTACTACTGAGAGAGAGGGAATGGAAGACTCTGATGGTGTGAACCTCAAAAGAAGAATAGCATCCAATCAGCCTGCATTTATTTATTTGCTTAAAAACAGGATTGGTGGTGGCAGCGAGGAGTGTAGGGTTATCGTGGAGTAAGCAGTGATTGTATGGCTGGATATAAATACATTCTAATCTGGAGGTGGATAAGCCATACGCTCACTATTAGTTTTTTGAGAACTAATTATTGCGAACAACCTGCGGCCTCCTCAGATGATCGTTACTGTCACCCAATCATGTAATCATCTGGGTGATAGGGGCCAGCTGAGAGCTCTTCGCTACAAAGATCACAGCGGTTGTTTTTGCATGACTCATGGCCTGTGATCGCTGTGATTATTGCATGGCCATTCCAATCTGTTGGTAACAGAAATGCAGCGTTTCCACATTGTGGATACAGACGGTTTAAGAACATTGATGGCCATCGCAGTCCCACAGTACCAGTTGCCCAGTCACCATTACCTCTCTAAGAAAGATGTGTCTGCGCTACAGCAGCAAGTCACAGACAACATTACCCGTTCCCTGAAAAATTCTATGTCTGCCAGGGTGCATTTCAAAATAGACACTTGGATGAGCAAGCATGAACAGGGGAGTTACATCTCAATGAATGTGCACTGGGCGACTCTGGTGGCTGTGGGGGCAGTCGGGGAAGGGGCTGTTACACAAGTCTTGCAACCCCCAAAGCTTGCAGGGTACTTGGGGATGGAGAAATAAAGCCCTACACACCATAAGATGGATAACTAAACTAATAGACAACAGGGATTGGAGAGCTAAACTACTAAACAGCTAAGGTTGGAGAACAAAACAACTACACACCATAAGATGGATAGCTAAACTAATAGACAACAGGGGTTGGAGAACTAAACTACTAAACAGCTATAATTGCAGAATGAAACAAATATACACCAGAACATGGAGAACTAAACTAATAGACAACAGCGGTTGTAAAACTAAATGGCTATGATTGCAGAATGAAACAAATATACACCAGAACATGGATAACTAAACTAATTGACAACAAGGGTTGGAGAACTAAACTACTAAACAGCTTGGGTTGGAGAACTAAACTAGTACACACCAGATGATGGAAAACTAAAGCACTGGACACCAAGGTGTCACTAGACACCAAGTCTTGGAATCCCCTGGGCTTGTGGAACATACCTCTGTATGTAACAGTTCCTGCAGTGCTTCTGTCTCCTCCACCTCCTCTAGGATCTCCACCTGCACCCTCAAACTTTGCCTTAATGAAACACATGTTCCAACACTGAGGAGAGATTCCCCCCATACCGCCGTTCTGTGTAGCCAGGGCTCACTGCAATTACGCAGTGTTTAAAATAATATGCTTTGGAGGTGGCAGTCATACAGATTAACAGTTGTGGACAGTTGATATGCGAAAACCATGGAATTATACTCTGCTGCACATGTTGCAGTGACTCTGCCAGCAGCACCGAGACCTGGTGCAGTATGAAATTTTGCATAGCCTGCCACAACGCAGTACTGACACAATGCAAATCACATTTGCATAGTGGATATAGCTGAAGGACCTCTGCACCCTTCTGCGCATATTCCCCAATGCAAGTCAATGGGGAATAAAAATCATCATTGAGCGGATGACATTCATCCACTCAATGCCGACTTTTATTCCCCATTGACTTGCATTGGGGTCGGGTTTCAGACAAAACTCCGACTTTTTTTGCCCTAGTCGGACCAGTTTCATCTGAAACAAATTTTGTTTCATGAAACCCAATCCGACCAAAGTCTCTCAACTCTACTGTTTATGTCTGTAAAGCGAATGTTGAATTATTGGCGCAATATAAATGATAAAAAAAATTTTGAAATTGATGCTCAGCCACACTCAGGTGGTACAAATATCAGTTTCGCAGATTGCTATTGTCAGAAAAATCTAAGGATAGTAACACAGGTAGATGACTCAAAGAGAGTGGAGGACTGCCAGTATCGGAGGCCTACAGCTACAGGAAATGCACATGAAGGAAACCCAACCAGAAGTCTACACATTTGAAACAATATATTGGCAGAAACCAATAAAGTGACATAAATTTCACCACAGTAGAAACAGTATAATAGGGACCGACAGGTCTTCCACTACACCCAACCCAAAAGATGGACGCCAAAACAGGAGTGTTCACATTTCCAAAATTAGTGGCAGAAGCCAACAAAGTGACATCAATTTCACCACAGTAGAAATAGTTTAATAGGCACTGACACATCTTACACTACATCCAACTCAGCAGATAAACACCGAACCAGAAGTGTTCATATTTAAAAATATTAGTTGCAGACAACAGCAAAGTGGCTTTAATTTCACTGTTGGAGAAATAGTATAATAGGGACCGACACATCTTCCACTACACTCAACCCAGCAGATGGACACCCAACCAGGAGTGTTCACATTTCCAAAAATTAAAGGCAGACCCCAACAAATTTGCATCAATTTTGCAACAGTAGAAATAGTATAATAGGGATGACACATCTTCTACTATACCCAACCAAACAGATGGACACTCAACCAGGAGTGTTCACATTTCCAAAAATAAGTGGCAGACACCAACAAAGTGACATAAATTTCATCACAGTAGAAACAGTATAATAGGGACCGACAGGTCTTCCACTACAACCAACCCATAAGATGGACACCAAAACAGGAGTGTTCACATTTCCAAAATTAGTGGTAGACACCAACAAAGTGGCATAATTTTCACCACAGTAGAAATAGTATAATAGGGACAGACACGTGTTCCACTAAACCCAACACAGCAGATTTACACCCAACCAGGAGTGTTCACATTTCCAAAAATTAGTGGTAGACTGTTATGATGAGTCACCGAAGGAGGAAAAAACAAAATACCAGCTAAGTCCAGAAAAACCAGAGAGGTTGGCAGCTATCGGATTGCAGACCCCTGAACCTATCCACAACAACTAGCAGTAGCCGTGGGGGGTTCCTACGGTGCCCTAGACCCCTCAATCACAGCCGGAGAACTACATAGCCTAAAGACAGAAAGGGGAAAAACTAAACTGCCCCAGAGCAGACCCCAAAGCAATAGCAGCCCCCAACATATAATGACGGTGAAGCAAGATGAAAACACTAACACAGATAGAAAGATAGGTTGAGCAAATGATGGGGCCCAAGCTAACTACACAGGACAGGATAGGAAAGCTACTGTCTGCCATCCGCAAAAACCCTATCAAAATGAGCCAACCGACTGATAGGAAAAACAGGCCCTGAAGTCCCTAGGCTTCAAAAGACTATATCAGCACTCAGGTATATTCTGAAGACAGAGCAAAAGATCAACAGATCAGAGACAAAAATGGAATTCAGCTCACCCCCGGCCGGGGATGGCAGAACTCCCAAAAAACAAGGCAAAACAAAAACAAAACTGAAGAGTGCAAAGCAGAGCAGAAAAACTTAGCTTTGAGATGCAGGAATCAGACTGGTCTCCAAGAATCCAGCAGGAAAATCACCAGCCAGGAAGAAGGGCGTCGGCAGCCTTATATCCAGTCCTCAATTCCAGCCACCCAGTCATCATCTAGCTGCCCAGGTGTTTGGTAATCAGCCTCACTACCTTCCTACACCAGAGGAGGGAGTTCATCAGACCTCAATGGTGAAGGGAAAAATGAACTCACAACAGTACCTCCCCCTTGAGGAAGGGTCACCGAACCCTCATCCATGCCACCAGGGCGATCCGGGTGAGCCCGATGAAAGGCACGCACCAATCTTTCGGCATGAATATCAGAGACAGAGACCCAGGAATTATCCTCCTGACCATAACCCTTCCACTTAACCAAATACTGGAGTCTCTGTCTAGCCAGACGGGAATCCAGTATCTTCTCTACCTCATATTCCATGTTACCTTCAACCAATATAGGGTCAGGAGGTGCCACCACAGGAACTACTTGGTTCAACAAACCTCTTCAACAAGGACTTATGAAACACATTATGAATTTTAAATGTGACAGGAAGAGCCAACCGAAAAGAGACGGGATTAATAATCTCCAAAATCTTGTAAGGTCCAATAAATCTAGGCTTAAACTTAGGAGAAGCCACCTTCATAGCGATATTTTTTGATGACAGCCAAACCATATCACCCACCTTAAACTGGGGACCAATGGTCCTACGCCGGTTGGAAAACCGCTGGGCCTTTTCCTGGGAGAGAGACAACTTATCCACTATTTGGTCCCAGATCTGGTGCATTCTCTCCACCACAGTGTCAACACCTGGGCAGGCAGAAGGCTCCACCTGCCCTGAAGAAAATCGAGGGTGAAAACCAAAGTTGCAAAAAAAAGGTGACATCAAAGTGGCAGAACTAGCTCTATTATTTAAAGCAAATTCGGCCAAGGGCAAAAATGAAACCCAATCATCCTGATCGGCAGAAATAAAACATCTCAAATACGACTCCAAAGTCTGGTTTGTTCTCTCCGTCTGCCCATTGGTCTGAGGGTGAAATGCAGAGGAGAAGGATAACTGAATTCCCAGCTTGGAACAGAAAGTCCTCCAAAATCTAGACACAAACTGAACTCCTCTGTCAGATTCAATGTTCTCAGGAATCCCGTGCAAGTGAACCACCTGTTGCAAAAACAAGGGCACCAACTCAGAGGAAGATGGCAACTTAGGGAGTGGTACAAGATGGACCATCTTAGAGAATCTATCACAAATCACCCAAATAACAGTCATTCTCTGAGAGACAGGCATATCAGAGATAAAATCCATTGAAATATGGGTCCATGGCCTCCTGGGCACCGGCAAAGGCATCAACAAGCCACTAGAGCGAGAACAAGGTTTAGACCGGGAGCAAGTCCCACAGGACTGCACAAAATTCCTGACATCATGAGACAAGGCGGGCCACCAAAAAGACCGACTCACCAGATCTCTAGTACCAAAAATACCTGGATGACCAGCCAATGCAGAGCAATGAACTTCAGACATCACTCTCTTCCTCCACTGGTCAGGAACATACAACTTTCCACTGGGACAACGCTCAGGTTTGTCATCCTGAAACTCTTCCAGAGCACGTCTCAACTCGGGCGAGATGGCAGAAAGAACTACCCCCTCGCCTAAGATGGTAGCAGGCTTAGTCACAACAGGAGAATCAGCAAGGAAACTCCTAGAGAGGGCGTCTGCCTTGACATTCTTAGTGCCCGGAAGAAAAGAGACCACAAAATCAAAACGTGTGAAAAACAAGGCCCACCTAGCCTGTCTAGGATTCAAGCGCTTGGCCGACTCTAGGTAAATCAAATTCTTGTGGTCAGTAAGGACCACGACTTGGTGTTTGGCTCCCTCCAAACAATGTCTCCACTCCTCAAATGCCCATTTCATGGCCAACAGTTCCCGATTCCCCACATCATAGTTACGTTCGGATGGGGAGAACATTCGGGAAAAGAAAGCACAAGGATTCATTTTAGATGTCACAGGATCTTTTTGGGACAACACCGCTCCTGCCCCAATCTCAGAAGCGTCCACCTCCACCTGAAACGGGAGTGAGACATCAGGTTGCCGCAAAACCGGAGCAGAAGTGAATCTTCGCTTCAGCTCCTGAAAGGAAGAAACAGCATCCGGAGACCAATTCAGCACACCAGCACCCTTCCTAGTCAAATCCATCAATGGCTTGGCAATACCAGAAAAATTAGCTATAAATTTCCGATAAAAATTAGCAAAACCCAAAAACTTCTGGAGTGCCTTCAAAGAAGTGGGCTGAACCCAATCATAAATGGCCTGTACCTTGGCCGGGTCCATTTCAATAGTTGACGGAGACAAAATAAATCCCAAAAATGAAATCCTCTGTACCCCAAAAAGGCATTTCGATCCCTTGACATACAGGGAATTCTCCCTCAAAATCCGGGACACAGTCCGAACATGTTCCACATGAGAGTCCCAATTCTTGGAAAAGATCAAAATATCATCCAGATAGATAATCAAAAATTTATCCACAAAGTCTCGGAATATATCGTTCATGAAGCACTGGAAGACAGAAGGGGCATTAGTGAGCCCAAAAGGCATCACCAGGTACTCAAAATGTCCCTCCGGAGTATTAAACGCCGTCTTCCATTCATCCCCATGCTTAATGCGAATAAGATTATACGCCCCCCTGAGGTCAAGCTTGGTAAACCAGCAAGCACCTTTAACTCTGGAGAATAGATCAGAAATCAGGGGTAACGGATACTGATATTTAACAGTAATTTTGTTGAGGGCACGATAGTCAATACAAGGCCTTAATGAACCATCCTTTTTAGCCACGAAAAAAAACCCAGCACCTAAGGGTGAAGAGGATGGTTTAATAAGACCCTTCTCCAATGCCTCCTTAATATAGGATCACATAGCCTCGTGCTCGGGTACAGATAAATTGAAAAGCAGACCCTTGGGGAATTTACACCCCGGGTTCAGCTCAATTGCACAGTCATAACTCCTATGAGGAGGCAAAGACGCAGACTCATTCTCACTAAATACATCATAAAAGTCAGCCAAATAGTCAGGAACATCATGCGACTGGGGAGAGGTGGAGAAAACAGGAGCATCACTAAGGGCACACCGACAACCCCAACTCACCACAGACAAAGATTTCCAATCCAGAACTGGATTATGGATTTGCAACCAGGGAAACCCCAGAACAATGGTATCATGCAAATTATGCAACACCAAAAATCTGCAATTTTCTTGATGGTCTGGGGCGACCCGCATTACCACCTGGGTCCAAAACTGAGGTTTATTCTTCGCCAAAGGAGTAGCATCAATACCCCTCAAAGGGATAGGCGTCCACAGAGGTGTCATAGGAAATCCACAACGTTTAGCAAAATCCAAGTCCATCAGGTTCAGAGCTGCTCCTGAATCCACAAAAGCCTTGGCGGAAAATGTGGACAGGGAGGAGATCAGAGTAATTGCCAGAAGAAACTTAGGTTGAACACCACCCACAGAAAACGTGTGTGCACAACGTTTCTCTCGTTTAGGGCAGACAGAAATAATATGCGAGGCATCTCCACAAAAAAAAACACAGCTTATTACGCCTTCTGAACTCCTGACGTTGCGCCCTAGACAAAACTCTATCACATTGCATAGGTTCAGACATTTGTTCAACAGGTGGCAACATCTCTCATGTAGTTTTGTGTTCACGTAAACGCCGATCCACCTGAATGGCTAATGACATAGAATCGTCAAGACTAGAGGGAACAGGAAATCCCACCATAGTATCTTTTACAGTTTCTGACAAACCCTTCCGAAAGAGGGCTGCCAAGGCACCATCATTCCAGGTAGTAAGGACCGCCCACTTTCGGAATTTTTGACAGTACAACTCTGCCGAATCCCGACCCTGGCTTAATGCCAACAGGGTCTTTTCAGCCTGATCAATAGCATTAGGTTCATCATACAACAACCCCAAGGCTTGAAAAAATGCGTTCACATTATTCAGAATAGGATCATTGTCACGCTCGCGCCTCGGCTGAATGGCGTGAGCCAGGGGTTTGTGGCCCCACTGTGCCACAAACCCGACTACCCAGGAAGGGGCGTGACTATGACAGCTGCCTCGGTCTTCACTGGAGCCTCTGATGGTGAGGTCAGGCTTGTGCGGCAGATAGCTGTCGGGTGCCACTCCTGGGTGGTGTCTGGCTGTGGCTGCTGATCCCACATGGGGACAAGTCACTCAGACAGGTGTGACTAAAAGGCAGACTGAGACACAGGGCAAGAAGGTACGACAGATACAGGGCAAGCAGGCGTGGCTTGGAGACACTGGGCAAACAGGCACGGCTTGGAGACACTGGGCAAACAGGCACGGCTTGGAGACACTGGGCAAACAGGCACGGCTTGAGACACAGGACAGGCGGGCACGGCTTGAGACACAGGACAGGCGGGCACGGCTTGAGACACAGGACAGGCGGGCACGGCTTGAGACACAGGACAGGCGGGCACGGCTTGGAGACACTGGACAGGTAGGTGACGGCTTGAGACACAGGGCAAGCAGGAGTGGTATATGAGAGAACAGGTTTGGACCTGTTCACACAGGAGATGCAGGTATGGATATAGGCAGGAAGGAGTGGTATATGAGAGAACAGGTTTGGACCTGTTCACACAGGAGATGCAGGTATGGATATAGGCAGGAAGGAGTGGTATATGAGAGAACAGGTTTGGACCTGTTCACACAGGAGATGCAGGTATGGATATAGGCAGGAAGGAGTGGTATATGAGAGAACAGGTTTGGACCTGTTCACACAGGAGGTGCTGGTAGGCAGAGCCGCAGGAGTGTGGAGCAGGCAGAGCCGCAGGAGTGCGGAGCAGGCAGAGCCGCAGGAGTGCGGAGCAGGCAGAGCGGCTAAGGAGCCGTGCAAATAAAGCTGTGAGGGTGCAGATGCACAGATAAAGCTGCGAGGGTGCAGATACACAGAAAAAGCTGCGAGAGTGCAGATGCACAGATAAAGCTGCGAGGGTGCAGATGCACAGATAAAGCTGCGAGGGTGCAGATGCACAGATAAAGCTGCGAGGGTGCAGATGCACAGATAAAGCTGCGAGAGTGCAGATGCACAGACAGGGAGGACAAAAGGAAAGACACGGCAGAGAAGGAACCACAAACAAGGAGACTGAGAGACAGAGGTAAGACTGAGTTCAGACAGGGACACAGGGACAAAGACACAAGGACCAGGATATTCCGCCTCCTGGCAGGTGGACAAAGAACAGACAAGGCACTGGAAACAAGACTCAAGGGCCAGGATATACAGCCTCCTGGCAGGCAGACAAGGTACAAGGCAAGACAAGAAGTATTCCTCCAGAGAAGGAGATACACAGAACAGGGCCTGGCTTCCTCAGCTGCAAGACACTGAGTATAGACATTGCACAGGCAATGTTTCTGTGGGAGTGGTGAAACTAAATAGTCAAGGGCTCCAGGTGATTGGTCAGGGACAGATTACCCAGGTGCACCCTGACTGCATAAGAACCAGAGAGTTCAGGCGCTGCCCTCCTATACACACAGTCTGGAAGAGCAGAGCACAGAGCTGGCAACAGACAGAATTCACAGCATGGCTTGACGCAAAAAGTAAGTTGGCGTGCGGGGGATGGGAGGCCATGTAGTGATGCCAGCAGGGTTGTTACAATCATCAGGTTTCAAAGAAAACGCCCAATCCTGGGGATCGCCGCGCAGCAAAGAGATGACAATTTTTTTTCTTTTTTTCTCTTTTACAATTCTCTCCTGCTATTGAGTACCCTAGGATCTGCGGTATGGCTGGTGATTCTGTTATGATGAGTCACCGAAGGAGGAAAAAACAAAATACCAGCTAAGTCCAGAAAAACCAGAGAGGTTGGCAGCTATCGGATTGCAGACCCCTGAACCTATCCACAACAACTAGCAGTAGCCGTGGGGGGTTCCTACGGTGCCCTAGACCCCTCGATCACAGCCGGAGAACTATATAGCCTAAAGACAGAAAGGGGAAAAACTAAACTGCCCCAGAGCAGACCCCAAAGCAATAGGCAGCCCCCAACATATAATGACGGTGAAGCAAGATGAAAACACTAACACAGATAGAAAGATAGGTTGAGCAAATGATGGGGCCCAAGCTAACTACACAGGACAGGATAGGAAAGCTACTGTCTGCCATCCGCAAAAACCCTATCAAAATGAGCCAACCGACTGATAGGAAAAACAGGCCCTGAAGTCGCTAGGCTTCAAAAGACTATATCAGCACTCAGGTATATTCTGAAGACAGAGCAAAAGATCAACAGATCAGAGACAAAAATGGAATTCAGCTCACCCCCGGCCGGGGATGGCAGAACTCCCAAAAAACATGGCAAAACAAAAACAAAACTGAAGAGTACAAAGCAGAGCAGAAAAGCTTAGCTTTGAGACGCAGGAATCAGACTGGTCTCCAAGAATCCAGCAGGAAAATCAGCAGCCATGAAGAAGGGCGTCGGCAGCCTTATGTCCAGTCCTCAATTCCAGCCACCCAGTCATCATCTAGCTGCCCAGGTGTTTGGTAATCAGCCTCACTACCTTCCTTCACCAGAGGAGGGAGTTCATCAGACCTCAATGGTGAAGGGAAAAATGAACTCACAACAGTAGACACCAACAAAGTGGTATCAATTTCACCACAGTAGAAATAGTTTAATAGGCACTGACACATCTTCCACTACATCCAACTTAGCAGATAAACACCGAACCAGAAGTGTTCATATTTAAAAATATTAGTTGCAGACAACAGCAAAGTGGCTTTAATTTCACTGTAGGAGAAATAGGATAATAGGGACCGACACATCTTCCACTACACTCAACCCAGCAGATGGAAACCCAACCAGGAGTGTTCACATCTCCAAAAATTAGAGGCAGACACCAAAAAAGTGGCATCAATTTTGCAACATTAGAGATAGTATACTAGGGATGACACATCTTCTACTATACCCAACCAAACAGATGGACACTCAACCAGGAGTGTTCACATTTCCAAAAATTAGTGGCAGACACTAACAAAGTGGCATCAATTTCACCACAGTTGAAATAGTATAATAGGGATCAACACATCTTCCACAACAACCAACCCAGTGTAAGGATTCCAGACTTTCCTTTGGGCCTGTTTGCCCTTATTCAAGATGGAGTCTTGTAGCTTGCCCTGTCATGGAACTTCCTGTCTGTTTTGTGATTTAAGTCTGGGTCGTACGTTCCTCTTTGCCTGAGTATTTTGTTCCTGTTTGCTCTTGATCTCCTGCCTGTCTACTGTGGACTCCCTGCTGCTGCTGCTTATTACTCGACTCTCTGCTCTGCCTCTCCATGCTCTGCTGCCTACAGTCTCCTGTCTCCCTGATTACTCCTATCTGAACTTCTAGTGAGGAGCTGTTCGCCTCTGGATCTGCTATGGCCTATAAGGAATCCTAACGTCACCATCTCCTCTTGGTCTGTGTTTGTGTGGGCTGCTGTGCTGGATTTGTGTTGGACTTTCAGCCCAAAAGGTACATGTGGTGACCTTCCCCTGTAAATGCTACTTCTGTGTGCTGCTAGACTTCTACATGTAGGTGTATTTTCACCTATATGATTGCTGGACTTTTACACATTAGTGCGGTGTGCGTGCTCATCCATAATATCGCTGGACTTCATCATTAGGGCCATGTGCTTTCTCTTGTGTATACTTCTGGACTCTCACGTTTAGTGCCTAATGCACACCTGCGTCATATTACAGTTGGACTGGTTCATATTAATGATCGTGCCCCACTCTTCAGTTCCACTGGTCATTAGTATATTGTGCTTTGTTTTTGCTACTATTGCAGGAAGTGCTCTGTTAGTTTTGCTCCATTTGCATCATTCTATATTGTGCTGTGTTTTTGCTACTACTGCAGAAAGTGCTCTGTTAGTTTTGCTACACTTGCATCATTCTATATTGTGCTGTGTTTTTGTTACTATTGCAGGAAGTGCTCTGTTAGTTTTTTTCACTTCTTATACTTATTCTTATACTTATTTACATCAGCCCTGGTTTCAGTCTCGTGTTATCCCACGCAATCAGATTCTGTAGTACCCTTATAATTGCTACACCCAGCAGATGGACACCCAACCAGGAGTGTTCACATTTCCAAAAATTAGTGGCAGACACCAACAAAGTGGCATCAATTTCACCACAGTAGTAATAGTATAATAGAAACTGACACAATTTTCACCACACTCAACCTAGCAGATGGACATCCAACAAGGAATGTTCACATTTCCAAAAATTAGCGTCAGACACCAGCATGGTACTGTGGCATCAATTACACCACAGTAGAAACAGTATAATAGGAACAAATGCATATTCCACTACAGCCAACCCAGCAGATGGACACCCAACTGTTCACATTGCCAAAAATTTGTGATAACATCAGCAGCAACAGGCACAGAAGTTCCGCTAAAGATATCACAGACTGCAATTATGTGAGAAAAATGCAGCACACTAAAAAATACTACATCCAGTAACAGAAGTTGTCATTTATATTTTTATAAGACGGGACGTTGTTGGCTCACTAGAGCTTTCACAAACATTTCCACCTATCCCACATACAACTAGAAAACCAAGCCTAATGCCCCTTCCACCACAACCACGGTTTTTCCCAGTCATGGAGCTCAGATAGTATGCAAGGAGCGCAGTATCAGAAACGAAAACTTAGATTTTTTTTACTCTGCACCACCTTTGCACACAGCTGAACTTCAGCAGCACTAAATGAGAAGGTGAAATATTGCGTGCTGAATCGCATTAGTCACAGATTGTTTCAGTGTGGATGAGGCTTGTATAACATTGATTAGATGCTCCAAACAATATCAAAGTGAGATCTCCCCTACTGTATGACATTAGAGAAGAAAGAGTTGTTTATATGTGGATGAGGGCTGTATGACAAAGAAGATATGCTCCCAATAATTTTTAAAATTAGATCTCCCCTACTGCATAACGTTAGTAAACAACAATATTTGTTTGGGCCTGTATAATATTGATTAGATGCCACAAAAAATTACAAAGTTAGATGTTCCCTACTGTATTACGTTAATAACAGAAGAATTTTTTTTTTGCCTGTGAATGAGGCCTGCATAACATTGTCTATATGCTCCAAACAATTTCAAAGTGAGATCTCCCTTACTGTATGCCGTTAATTTGTGCTCTGTGTTGCTACTGTTAGGGGGCAGGAGCTGGATGTGGCACATGACTCTCTCTTAGATCTAAATGTGTCTCTCTATCCTCTCTCAAAGCTGAATGGGGCTCTCAAGGTCAGAAATGTTAGGGAAGTTTCATTTAAAGTTTTAAGTTTGTCTATTGCTTATTTTCCACTGTCTGAGATGATATCATCAGCCTCATTGAAAGTAAAGCAAAAGGAGATCAGTTTGTGCAGGAACAAATAGTTCCTGCATAAAGTCATGTATTAAAATGCTAATCCTGTTTTTTCTTCAATCTTCGCCAATGCTTTCAGTGCTGACCAGACCTCGAAGCACGTTATGACTTCATAACATAGCAAACTAACATCATCATAGCCCTTACACCAGCAAAATGTGAAGAGATTGTCGAGCAAAGGCTGGGGCCATAGGGAGAGAGGGAAAGACATCTGTAGGGTTGTGGTAGCAAGGTCATCTAAAGGGCAAGGTGATGGACATTTTGCTGTTTTTAGTTTCTTCTCGCCCCTTATGAATCCCGCACAATGATGGTCAATTTTTACTGGATTTTTGCAAATTGAGTCCCAAAAAGTTCAGATTTGCATATTTTTGATAGTATTATATCACCAGGACAGGTGGGAAAACCTAGTGTTCCAATGTTCCATGTACTTCAATATTACCAATACTGGGTCTCACCCGTTGCCAAAGAGAACAATATTCTACTTAGAAATCTCATGGAGTTACTTGATAGGGAGATAGTATGATTCATCGCTTTTGAAGCAATAGCTGAATTAAATTAATGATTACAGTTTCAACTTTTCCTAATTAGCGAGGTCTATTAGTCAACTATTTGAAAGTACCATAGTTAAACGAAACAAAATCCAATGCATCTCATTGTACATAGATCAAATTTAATTGAAAGAACTAATTGTGGCTTTTGATACATTGGTTTGAATAGAAAGCCAAAGGCTTTAACAAAGGCCTCATTTGCTTTTCCCTTTCACCAAGCTATTTAGTATTCAGATGAATAATGTGAGAATTGTGACTCAGTCTCTCCATGTATAAGAACCTTTGATCAGCTCACTTGTTATCACTAGCTTTGCTATGCTAAGATGTCAATGCAGGGCACCCATCTTATTGTAGGAATGACAGTAGTGCTTCCCCCCACTGGCATTGAGTTTTCATCCAGCCTACACCCTGCAGCACTTCAAATAGCTCACTTTTAGATTGAAAATCCAGCTTTATTGATTATATTAGCTTTCCCACTGGATCATTGTCTTTGTCCCTGTATGGTTTCTGATTAACACTTGTCTTTGCTTTTTTTATATGTATTCATTTTTAGATATATTTGTAGACATATTTTATAGATAGTAAACCAGTCACAAAAGAAATGCATAAATGTGAAATGAAATGACAGTCTGATCCCTCATTTTTGCAACCTGTATTGCTATGCATTTACTTTTGCCTTATTAAAAGCTTACACTGTCTGTTTCAGTTTTTCTAAGATTTAGTTGGCTCTAATACCATTGAAGATGAAAGACTGAGCTTTGCAGTACTCCCAAATGTGAAACTTAGCAATTGCACCACATGTTTAACACCTTTCTGAGATCCGAAATAATATTCCGTCTATGTGACCTGGCACAATTTGACCATGGACGAAATATTTAATGCGACATCGCAACTGAAGTCATGGTGATCGCATTAAAATTCTGGCGCCATCTTACCTCTGGGTAGATGGTGCCATCATCCTGGGGGATATTGCCGCACTCCTGCACCCACGATCACTGTGATTGGCTCCTCAATTCTGAACAACCAATAACAGCGTTTCTCATAGTTCCAGCCAATCTGATTGGCTGAAACACTGAGGTCCCAGCCTAGGATCGAGCAGCAATCCTAGGCTGGTTCCTGGCAATGCCATGCGTGACCGAAAATGACCCAGATTGGCACGATTGCTGATCACATCGATCGCGTCAATCGCAGGGCATGGCCGCGGTGTGACCATGCTGTGCCCTGCCAGTGACCTGCCTAGGATCAGAGCTGTGCGCTCTGATCCTAGGCCAGTGCTTAGTAAAACCGGTGACACCAGGGCCAGCTCTGATTGGTGTGATCGATGTCATCATCGATCACACCAATGACAGGTCAGAGCAGCGGTATGACTGCTCTGTGACCTGTCTGTCACCTGTCTGTGACCGCACTGCAGGTCCCCATACTTGCTGAGGATTCCTGCTGGGCGGTCATGCTATACAGGATCTGCTCCTGTGCTTGTTGTGCTGGGCTTGGTGGTGACACAGAAGACTGTGACACCACAATCCCTGCTGAAGAACAGAGAAGAAAGAAGAAGACAAGACAGGAGAAAGAAGAGAGACAACAACAGTGTTTTGTGATCCCTGCTTGATCTCTCTTCATCCACCCCAATCCCCCTCTTCCCTCCTTCCCTCTCCCCCTCTTCCCCCGTCCTCTTCTTCTTACCCCCCTCTACCCCCCTTTGCGCTGCCTCCGTGTGCACATTTAGCAGCCGCCGAGTGTTGATTGGTGCCGCAGCTCACAGATCAGCGCTCATCCTCGCTGTTTTCCACTTTTCTTTTTCACCCCCATTGCGCCACCTCCATGTGCACATTAAGCAGCCACCGAGCTTTGATTAGTGACGCAGTTCGCTCATCAGAGCTTATGACCGCTGTTTTCCATTTTTGTTTCTCATCCCCCTTGTGCCACCCCCGTGTGCACATCCAGCAGCCGCCGAACTTTGATAAGCGATGCAGTTCACTCATCAGAGCTCATGCCTGCTGTTTTCCAAGTTTGACACCATTGGCCTCACAGAACTAGACTTTTTCAAAGTCTTTTTCTCTGACGATTTTGGTAACCTCATAGAGGATCAAACTCATTTATATGCTCATCTTATTTTTGGCACAAAACCCGGTTCATCATTTTCTGACTGGTCTCCTATAGATGCAGTTGAAATGATGTAGTTTTGGGGCCTGGTCCTCCACATGGGGATCCCAAAGAAGCCAGAACTTCATCAATATTGGAGTGTTGATGTTTTATACAACACTCTAGTGTTCCGAATTGTCATGGCCCGGATGCATTTTGAGGCCATACACAAGTTCCTGCATTATACTAATAATGCACAGTGTCCCCACGAGATAACCCCAAATTTGACCATCTGTTCAAAGTTCGTCCGGTCATCGAACACTTCAACAAAAAGTTTGCTGAAGTGTACATGCCCCAAAGGGACAACTGCGTGGATGAGTCCTTAATTCATTTTAAGGGAAGGCTCAGATTCCGTCGGTCCCTGCCCAGCAAGAGGGCCAGGAACGGAATTAAACTTTACAAACTGTGTGAGAGTACACCCACAGGTTTAGAGTTTACAAAGGGAAGGACACCTGGATTGAACCTCCTGAATGCCCCCCTGTCCTGGAAGTGAGTGGGAAAATTGTGTGGGATTTGGCAAACCTACTGCTAGATAAATGTTATCACCTCTACACTGATAACTTTTATACCAGCATCCCACTCTTCAAATCCCTCTTTGCACCAGGTACCGCACCCCGCAGTACTGCCAAGAAAATCAGAGAATCCTCCCAAAAACACTACATGGGCTGATGCTCAAAAGAGGTGACAGCAGAGCCCAATGTAGCGACCACTTGCTGGTGTTCAAGTACAAGTGCAAGATGGATGTCTTTTTCTTGACCAACATACACGGTAATTGCAGCGCCATCAGCAATGTAGGAGGTACCTAAGCACAGGTCAGCAAACCGACCTGTGAATTGAGGTACAACAAAAACATGGGGGGTGTTGATCTCTCTGATCAACTCCTCCTGCTGTACACTGCTTTGAGAAAGGCCAAGGTGTGATACAAAAAGGTGGCTGTGCACATCGTACAGATGGCAATGCTCAACACTTTCCTGCTGTCACGATGTGCACGCTACACCAATACCTTGTACCTTCAGTTCCAGGAGGTAGTGATTAAAGCATTAATCTTTGGATATCAGGAAGGCCCCAGTATTTCCAGAACTGAAGGTGCTCGTATCGTACCAGGTCAACATTTCCCGGTGGAGGTCCCGCAAACTGGAAAAATGGTAAGTCGCAAAAAAGGTGCCGAGTGTGTTACAAAAGGGGAATATGCAAGGACACCATTTATCAATGTGACACCTGCCCCGAAAAACTTGGCCTGTGTATGAAAGAATGCTTCAAACTAAACCACACCCCTCCATGCACTACTAATTTACTTAAATTTACATAACAGGAAACAGTAGATTAGCTCCAAAAAGGGGCACCTGTTGGGCATTACCACTGTTTTGGCACATCTAGATAAGTTCCTTGGGGGGGGTCTAGTTTCCAAAATGAGGTCACTTGTGTTTTTTTTATTGTTTAGGCACATCAGGGCTTCTGCAAATAGAACATGACCCCCGCAGACCATTCCATTAAAGTCTGCATTTCAAAACATCACTACTTCCCTTCCGAGCTCCAATGTGTGCCCAAACAGTAGTTTTCTCTCACATATGGGGTACCAGCATACTCAGAACAATTTGGACAACTTTTGGGGTCCAAATTCTCCGTTTACCCTTGGGAAAATAAAAAATTGGGGACTAAAAATCATTTTTGTGGAAAAAATATATATTTTTTTTTACGGCTGGGCATTATAAATAGTAATGAGCAACCAGGCTCCGTAATGCTCATTATTCGCCCAAGAATAGCTACTGTATACTCGCGGTACTCGTCGAACTCCGAGCATTTCTGGTATTATTCGGTGGGAGCTCAGGTCCCCGCCCTGCATATTTGGCGCTCTTTAGAGCACCAATCAACATGCAGGGATTGTCTGCCACGCACTGCAATGCCGAAACCATCTTTGTTGTGGTATGACGGTGATTGACTGGCCACACAGCGTCATCAGTCTATAAGAGACCTGCCCGTCACAGTCCAGAATCAGACAGTGTAAGGAAAGCTGCTGCTGAGATAGGGTCAGATTTGGGGGTTTATAAGTTAGTGTGGGTATACCATCATAGAATCCACAAATCCAGCTAAACCAACAGTCTTTCTAAGGACTAATTATGGGGTATATAGATTGCAGTGCTAGGTAGGCAGGGGAGTGTATGTGGCTATCTACATATCAGTGCAAGGCATGCAGGCACTGTATGTGGGTATATAGATATCATTGCATATATCAAGAGGGTCCATTCCATTACTGTCTGCTGCTGCCTATTACATATATTTACCGTATATACCTAGCCCCAGGTATCAGGGGCTAGGAACAATTTTTTTTGCATCTTAATCCTGATTATTTTATTCCAAGCAATTCAGAACCCCTTTCATTTTCTCCATTTGCTTGTTGACACTGCAGACTACAGCCTGATCCTTTTCACAGTACAGCATGAAAATCCAGCAATTTTAAATGGGCTTCCCAGCCCCAGGCATCACATCTGAGTGCACAGAAAAATCTGCCATTTTTTGAGGTACTGTAGAATTTTTTTGGAATGTCTTATACAATTTTTTGACACCATTTTGCCGCCCAAAAAATATATAGCTACAGGGCAGATATTTTACACAGGGTTTTGTCCGCAACACAGATTGCATATGACTGCGCTCAAAATGTTGCCATTTCAGGCCTCCATAGAATTTTTTTTGCTGTGTTATAACCTACTTATTGACACAATGTTGGTGGCCAAAAAAAAAAATACAGGACAGATATTTGAAAGTGGGTTATCTCCGTCTGATGCTTTATCTATCTGTGGGCTACAAATTGTGGCATTTCAAGCCTCCATTCTAATGTATTTGCTGTATGTTACCCTAGTTCTATACACTATTTTGGGGTGAAAAATAAAAAAATACAGGTCACATCTTGGTATCTCCGTCAGACGCAGTTCCAGGTGATGGACTTATGGAATATGCTTTATTCTGTGAGCAAAAAGAAAATGTATAAGGGGGAGAAAACGAAGCCACAAGTTTAGTCAGACAGTTGGGAGAGTGACTTCGAAAGGAGAGAAGATCGAGGATGACATCTTGGAGCACATAAATGGATGGACTATGGAGTGTTGGCTGGAGGGGTATCTATGATCTGCGGTTGTGATATCCATCGTCTGGAGGATCAAAAGCTGTGACTGCACACTATACCATTGGGAGATACCAAGAGCTGTGGGACAACTAAAAGTTGGGAGATAGTGGGTATCGCCTGGTACAGGGGCAGTGGAAATACCGATCCCAGGTTGGGAACTTGTGGACTGAGGACACTGTATTTTGGCCATCTATCTGGATTTGTTGTTCAACCATGGATGTAAGGAATAAAAATTAGTTTGCATCATTAACCTTCCTAGGTGATTATTACAATCCATAACATCAGATTTTCAAAACTACTGGCACCTGGTGGGCTCACCTATCTCTGGACAGCATACCAGAGAAAGGTACTCATCAGTAACTTAGCAGAAGATATAGAAGAATCCATCAACAAGAGGCTCAAGAAGGAGGAGCTGAGAGCCCTTTGCTCTGAGAGTGGTATAGTGGTTGCCGAATGATAACCGGGCGAACCTAATACAACACTTGGACGACTGGGACCGTGAACAACTACATTAGGAGAGACAACAGCCCAGGGCTGTCATCCAAATGGCAGAGAATCGAATGACTGAGCTGAGACGGATAATGGACATGTTAGGAGAGCGAGCCAAGGAAATAGAGCTGGCGGCAGTGTGAAGCAAATATCTAGGTGTGCATGTAGCAGTACCCTCACCTGCCCCAGTGGAGTGGACAGTGGATAACAGGAGAGATGGGTCAACATCTTTAAAGTACTGGGATATACCACATTTCAATGAGGACACCTCAGATATTGATGAACATTTCCGGTTATGTAAGAATCTCTGTCTACTGCATGAGGTTTCAGTCAGTGAATGACGCAGAATTTTGAGCATTGGCCAGTCCGGTAAAGCAAGAGAATCTTTTAATATCTTGTCTTCTGGGGTTCAGAGATGTTACTCTACCATTTGCCGTGTGTTACTAGAGAGGTATGCCATCACTCCTGAATCCTATTGGAGAAAGTTTCGCAAGATGGACAAGCCCCGTGCACACACACCTTGAGTTTGCCAACACACTACGTACAGCATGTACTCGGTGGATAGAAGGACTGGGGGCTCGGGAAGCAGAACATATCTTGGATATATTCATGTTGGAACAATTTATGTCCAAGCTCCCAGGTGACATAAAAGATTGAGTGGTGGATAGAAAACCACTTAGCCTGGATGAGGCTGCAAGATTGGCTGATGAATGGTCTGTTAATCGACCAGGGCTATGTGGAAGTACAGCTCCAGCGAATCATGAACAGGAACTTGCAGGGAGGCTAATGAGAGCCATGGACTGGTAAGAGAAGGAGCAGCAGGGATTTTAGACTTCACAAAAAGGTAGAGGTTTCCCAACCCCCTCAGTGTGGCCCATGTCAGGGGTGTTAAGCTGCCATAACTGTGGATGGAGGGGACACAACCTAGGAGCAGGATTGGTGTGCCACCTGGCTAATGTCATAACTCAAAGCCAAGGACTGATTCACACTGTACCAGCCAAGAGGGAAAAGAACAATCTCAACATGCTAACTACCCCATGCAATGGTGAGTAATTCACAAAATGCAATGACTGTTACCATGAAGAAATGTGACCTGAAGGAGGTAAATTACATCAAGGAGGATGCCCAGGAGCTTTGGGACACTAGGTCTACCATCACCCTGGTCAGCCCAAAGATTGTCCCCCCAGAACACTATTTACCAGGCTGTCAAGTGACTATCCCTCTAACTGGGTGTCAGCACTCTGGGGTTTGGATGCAATGAATACAAGTTCAGTTCTCATTGGGTTTGTGTGGAGTTTCCCAGGACAACTCAGCGATCAGTGGGAGGATATGAAAAACCTCGTGGGAGAAACAAAACCCCTGTCTTAGTGAACTAAATGCAGAGTCTTCATCTCAGGGCTTCCCCATCAGGGAGTTGACAGGATCTGAAAGATCATATGAGACAAGCTGGAGATGTCTAGTATGCTGATGTACCTAAGGGTGTAATGGGAATTGTGGAGTTTATTCATAAGGACAACATGGAATATGCCTTGGGGAAACTGGATAATACAGTTTAGTTCTCATAACGGTGAAACCTCTTACATTTGTGTCTGTGCTGAAAAAGTAGGGGACAATTGTGAGCAGCTGGCCACTTACTAAAGAATATAGGACAAATGGATGTAGAACGGAGTCCACAGCAAACTTTTTCCAGCATGGAGTGCCGGTTGCATTGATATTATTGTGTTTTATTAGAAATTTGCTTGCTGTGTTTTATTAGTGATTTGCTTGCTCATCAGTTTAGCCTCAGGAATCAATGTTACCATTCAATCACAGTAAGCAGAGGAAGACATGCAGGCTAGATCTAAAGCCCCTGTTACACATAGCAATATCGCTAGCAATATCGCTGTAACATCACCGATTTTGTGACGTTATAGCGATGTTGCTAGCGATATCGCTACATGTGATACTTACCTCCGACCGGCTCCCCCGCTGCTCATCGCTGATTGCGCGAGAAGGTCCTGGATCATTTCTCGTCGGGCGCTTCCTGCTGGGCTTCCTGTGGTGCCGATGAGCGACGCGTGGAGGCGGGCGGAGGACGTCTGGATCGCAGCGTCTGACAGGTAAGTAGCGACCCCTGACCCCTGCGATCTCGCTGGTGAGATCTGCCTGTGTGGCAGCTCACCAGCGACCACTTAGCGATGCACCAGTGATCCATATCGTTGTCGGGATCGCTGGTGCATCGCTAAGTGTAACGGTACCCTAATGCGTACATGAGGCTAAACCCAAAAGTAGTAATCAAGGAACTTTATCATTGCATTGTTCTTACAGCCAATAGTCCCATTAAGTGGATGGGGATTGTGGACCCATCACCACAGGGGTGTCACATGCAGTCCCAGGTGATAGTCTTATGGAATATGCTTCATTCTTTGAGCTAAAAGCAAATGTTTAAGAGGGAGGGAGAAAAAGAAGCCACAGGTTTAGTCAGACAGTTGGGAGAGCGACTTTGAAGATAGAGGATTAAAGATGACGTCCAGAACCACACTGATGGATGGCCTATGGAGATTGGAAATCGGTTGTTGCCTGGAGAGTTATCCATGAGCTATGGTTGTGATATCCATAGTCTGGAGAACCATAGACTGTGACTGCACACTATACTTTCTGGAGAGACTAAAAGCAGTGGGCAAACCAAAAGTTGGGAGATAGTGGGTATAGCCGGATACAGGGGTAGTGGAACTACCGATCACAGGTTGGGAACTTGTGGACGGAGGACATTGTATTTTGTGCTTCTACCTAGATTTGTGGTGCAACCATTGACGTAAAGAATAAAAAATAGCTGAATGTTAAAGCAGCATAGGTGATTACTACAATTCACAACCTCAGATCTTCACAGTTATATACCACAGAAATGTACCCAAGAACATGTAATACTGTATGGATGAGAAATATAATATCAATTTTTTTAACAACTTTTTGATGTTTAGATACCACCAAAATGTACCCAAGAAGACATCATACTCTATGGATGAGCAATATACAGTGGTCTGAAAAAGTGTTTGCCCCTTCTTGATTTCCTATTCTTTTGCATGTTTGTCACACTTAAATGTTTCAGATTACCAAACAAATCTAAATATTAGGCAAAGATAATACAAGTAAACACAAAATACAGTTTTTAAGCTAATGTTTTTATTTTTAAGGGAAAAAGAAATCCAAAGCTACAGGACACTGTCAAAAAGTGATCCCCCTCTTAAACATAAATTAACATTAGGAAACAATAAGAAAAGCTCCGTCACTGTGGAAGTTAGGAAAGAGGAGTAGGAAAGCAATAAGCTGCAGACAAACCTTGGAATCTGTGTGATGAACCTAAACAATTAACAAGGAGGAAAAATATATAATTGGTGGGCCATCAAACTATTTGCTATGCAAGTGACAAATTACACACCTATCCAAATCCAGTTCAGCCAGGAACGTATTCAATTTATCTTCATCCATAACTTTTTTCACATTTGATAAACAGTTCTATCTGCAAACATGGGGCACAGCTATGGGTGCCAAATTTGCGCCAAGCTATACCAACCTATATGTAGGAAGATGGGAGGAGTGAATCATTTACAATCAAGGACAACTTCATCAAGGGTTAGCCTTGTGGCATTGTTTCATCGATGACATCATTTTTATATGATGCCTTATCTGACTTTCCTGCCAATTTGAGTATTAATGACATTGGATTAATCATTACCCCTATGTTAGGGCCAGCGAAATGCACCAAATAATATAAGAAGATATATGAGGTGTGTTTGCGGCCTGGGGTCCACCGTGCAGAGATGGAATCAGCTGCTGAGTAATAGCGGAACAAGATGCTGGATTGTTGTGAACTCATTTTCTGGTCTGCCTCTGGTTTCTGGTGAGGGAACTGTTTGTGCTGACAGAGGAGTTGTGAGTTCTCTTTCCGGGCTCCCTCTGGTGGTGGCAGGAGGTAATGAAGCTGATCTAATTAACAGAGACCTGCCACCTGATAATGAGGATGAGGATTGTACATCTGGAGACTCAGACTT
Source organism: Dendrobates tinctorius (assembly GCF_039654945.1). NCBI lineage: Eukaryota > Metazoa > Chordata > Amphibia > Anura > Dendrobatidae > Dendrobates > Dendrobates tinctorius. The sequence goes on along the minus strand of NW_027361913.1, from coordinate 7,196,562 downwards.
GATATAAGAAAGCCGACTCCCTATTCCCATGCTGGTGATTTTTTCCTGCCTCTTGAGGTCTTAGTTTCCAGCTTAGTTCCTGCCTTCTCAAGCTAAGTTGTCTCTGCTAATGTTCACATTTGATTTGGTTTGGTCTATTCAGTTTTTGTGTGGTCACTCAGCCAGACCCTGCCGGGGCTGTGCTGAATTTCCACTCTTATGTTACTGTATGTGCCAGTTTGCTTTTTGTACCTTATTAGATTGGCCTCTTTTTGCTCTGTGCTCAGAATATGCTAGAGTACTGATATAGTGGGTGAAGTCTAGTGACTTCAGGGGTTTTTTTGCTATCAGAAGTGTTGGACATTTTTGCAGGGTTTTTTGGCGTGATTGCAGACAGTATCTTTCCTGTTATGATTGAGTCACCGTAGGAGGCAAAAACAGAAATGCTAGCTAAGTCCAGAAAACCAGAGAGGTTGGCAGCTATTGGATTGCAGACCCCTGATCCTATCCACAACAACTAACAGTAGCCGTGGGGGGTTCCTACGATGCCCTAGACCCCTCGATCACAGCCGGAGAATTAAATAGGCCTAAAGAAAGAAAGGGGAAATCTAAACTGCCCCAGAGCAGACCCCAAAGCAATAGGCAGCCCCCAACATATAATGACGGTGAAGCAAGATGAAAACACTGACACAGACAGAAAGATAGACTGAGCAAAGACAGGGCCCAAGCTAACTAGATAGGAAAAAACAGGAAGGCTGCTGTCTGCAATCCGTGAAAAACCCTATGAAAATAAGAGCCAACAGACTGACAGGGAAAAAGACCCTGAAGATGCTAGGCTTCAAAAAAGCTATGTCAGTACTCAGGAATATTCTGAAGACAGAGCAACCGGCAAAAACAGATTCAGCTCACCCCAGCAGGGAATGGCAGAATCCAGAAAAGCAAGGAAAACAAAAACAAAACACAAATGCTAACAGGCAAAGCAGAAAACTTAGCTTTAGAGGAGCAGGAATCAGACTGGTGTCCTAGAAGTCCACAGAGAAATCACCCGCAGGGCAGAAGGGTGTCAGCAGCCTTATATCCAGTCCGTGACTCCACTCAGCCAGTCATCCTCATTAGGCTCAGGTGCCTGATAATCAGGCTCATTACCTTCCTTTACCAGAATAGGGAGTTCACCAGACCTCAGTGATGAAGGGGAAAATGAACTCACAACACTTTCCTTTCCTGTCCTTTCTAGTTAGTGTGGGCCCCATCATTTGCTCAGCCTATTTTCCTACCTGTGCTTGTGCTTTCATCTTGCTTCACCATCAATACATGTGTGGGGGCTGTCTATTCCTTTGGGGTCTGCTCTGGGGCAATTAAGATTTCCCCTTTTCTTGCTTTAGGCTTATTTAGTCCTCCGGCTATGACAAGGCGTCTAGAATCATCGTAGGTATGCTCCACAGCTGCTGTTAGTTGTGTCGTTAGGATCAGGGGTCTGCAATTCGCGTAGTTACCAACCTCTCTGGTTTTCTGTGACTTAGCTTGGTTTTGTTTTCCTCCTCGTTGACCCAATCATAACACTGGATGAACGCTTGCTCACATGTGGGTTAACTTCACCCAGTGAGAATGGAAGCAAACTCACTTGCTTCACAGAGCCACTAAAACAAACGCCGGAGCCTGTTGAACTCACTGAACTTGGCTGGGTGAGTGCTAATTAAAGGTCACAGAACTCTGTCCCAGAGACACAGGACTAGAGGTCCTCTAGACCATCAGGGCTCGGTTCTGCTGCTGCAGTGCCAGCAAAAGGACAGAATATATAATCTCACCAAGTGCGCACAGTACTGCTTCAGCGGACGCTACTAACCAGCATAGGGAGGAAAGTGCTAGAGTTGCGCACGGCGCTGCACTGGCGGCTACTGCTACCTGGCACGGTACGACAGTGCCCTGAGCCAAGAGGCACAATCAGATGCTAGAAAATGCAGAGGACTGGGATGCACTGTGGTGTTTAGCCTAGCCACTGACAGGTGCTGACTCTAACCTCAAGACCCTAACAACAGACACAACCAAGGGTAGTGGTTTCATAATTAGTCATTCGCAGTATCAAGCATCCATCATGCACACCATAAGCCACAAGAGTCTATACTAGCGCATGGCCGAGCGACCATGCAACTCTTTTCTAGCGGCGTCCTTCTGGGACCTTCCCAGTGGAGCAATCCAAGCAGGAACGGGACCTGCGCATGTGACCTCCGACCCCCAATGAGAGGTCATCCCACGAGCATGCGCAGTAGGGAAAAAGCAGGACTTAGTCTCAGGAGCTGTCTGCTGGCTGCTGACTCTCACATGATACAATAGCAAAGCCAGGAGGAGCAACCAGACGCTTAGCATTAACCTGAGCAAGGCACTGGGACCGACGTTCTCTGCTGAGCAGCCTCATCTACGGCTGGAGAGGAATGGGAGACTGCAGAAGGCAAGGCTCGAGTTCCCTCCTGTGTAGAGGCAGGAACCCGACGCCTAACACCTATAACCAGTTCCACAAATATAATTTTTTTGGATCTCACCTTAGTAGTTGACCAAAAGAAATTAAGCACTAAAACTTTTCGGGAGGAGGTAGATTCAAATAGTTATATTCCAACCACTAGCTGCCACCTTCCATCTTGGCTGCTTTTTATCCCGAAAAACCAATTGCACTAGAACTTCTGATTTCATAGGGAAAGTACAATTTAAAAAAAAAAACATTTTTAAGTAAAGGCTATAATGTTGATTCCATAGAAGCATCCTTAAAGATGGTCCAAAATATTGCTAGAACCAATCTTATATATAATAATCACCAGTTGGGACTTCCAGACATTGTACCTGAATCCCACAAGGCCACGAACTGTGCCTGTGCAAGTGACATACACATCTCCGCTATTCCCATGCGCCTGCGCAAGTGACATTCACGTCATTGCTATTCCCGCACATGTGCAGTAACAGCCACAACTGTGCGCTCTACCCGCGCAGGCACGGTAACGATGTGGCTGTTACTGCGCCTGCATGGGGAATAGCACCACACTCCCGATGCGATAGCATTGGGCCTATTTCTAGTTTATAATAACAGGCTAACATTGGTACCATTAAGTCTAAAAGAACAAATCAAAAAATCCAATTATCACCCAATACTATACAAATAATTGAGCTTCCAAGAGAAATGTAAATAAATATTGACGTGCCTTCCAGCAGGAAAACATTATTGGGGACCATTTACCATCACACCCAAGGTTTGTGCACAGATGTGCCTTTACTCCATGTAACTTCTGTTCTTGTTCCAGACAATGTAATAGCTATAGAACAGGCACAACCAATTTTAGTAATTCAGAAGGCACTGAATTAAATAATATCAAAAACAGTATTACATGTTCCACTATGGGAGTAATGGACAATATGAAATGCCCATGCAACAAAATTTATGTGGGACGAAAGATAAGAAAACTGTCATAGAGAATATAGGAACAATTTAATAACATCAAAAACAGATTTATAGATCATCCTTTGTCGATATTCTTTAGGGATAATCCCAATCAATCCTGTAAGGGTCTCACATTTTTCGGTATCCAAATTATACATAGACATTGGAGAGGCAGAAATTACGTGGATCAGATGTCTCGGGCAGATTCTAAGAGGATCTTCTTATTGAATAGTTCGGCCCCAAAAGGTCTTAATTTTGATATAGAATTACATGCCTTTTAAATACTCTTAATAGCCTTTTTTACATATTTATTTTATTACCCCCTTTTTCCCCCTTTTCCTCCCTTTCCACTCCCCCTTATAATAAAGGTTAATTTAATTTATTTACTATATTATCTATTATAAAATGTTCATGTTTAAAAACATTGGGAGAAATGTAAGGTCATTGGTTCATCTATTTGTTAACATTATTGAACAAACTCCATCAGTACAACCCCTCGCAAAAATTATGTAACCACCGGCCTTTGAGGATGTTCATTCAGTTGTTTAAATTTGTAGAAAAAAAGCAGATCACAGACATGGCACAAAACTAAAGTAATTTTAAATGGCAACGTTCTGGCTTTAGGAAACACTAAAAGAAATCAAGAACAAAAAAGTGTGATAGTCAGTAATGGTTACTTTTTTAATCAAAGCATAGGGGAAAATTATGGAGTCACTCAATTCTGAGGGGAAAAATTATAGAATCACCCTGTAAACTTTCAGTCCCAAAACTAACACCTACATCAAATCAGATCTGCTCGTTAGTCTGCATCTGAAAAGGAGTGATCACACCATGGAGAGCTGTTGCACCAAGTGGACTGATATGAATCATGGCTCCAACACAAGAGATGTCAATTGAAACAAAGGAGTGGATTATCAAACTCTTAAAAGAGGGTAAATCATCATGCAATGTTGCAAAAGATGTTGGTTGTTCACAGTCAGCTGTGTATAAAATCTGGACCAAATACAAACAATATGGAAAGGTTGTTAAAGGCAAACATACTAGTAGACCAAGGAAGACATCAAAGTGTCAAGACCGGAAACTTAAAGCAATATGTCTCCAAAACAGGAAATGCACGACAAAACAAATGAGGAACGAATGGGAGGAAACTGGAGTCAATGTCTGTGACCGAACTGTAAGAAACCACCTAAAGGAAATGGGATTTACATACAGAAAAGCTAAACGAAAGCCATCATTAACACCTAAACAGAAAAAAATCAAGGTTACAATGGGCTAAGGAAAAGCAATCGTGGACTGTGGATGACTGAATGAAAGTCATATTCAGTGATGAATCACAAATCTGCATTGGGCAAGGTGGTGATGCTGGAACTTTTGTTTGGTGCTGTTATAATGAGATTTATAAAGACGACTGCCTGAAGATAACATGCAAATTTCCACAGTCATTGATGATATGGGGCTGAATGTCATGTAAAGGCACTGGGGAGATGGCTGTCATTACATCTTCGATAAATGCACAAGTTTATGTTGATACTTTGGACACTTTTCTTATCCCATCAATTGAAAGGATGTTTGGGGATGATGAAATCATTTTTCAAGATCATAATGCATCCTGCTATAGAGCAAAAACTCTGAAAACATTCCTTGAAAAAAGACACATAAAGTCAATGTCATGGCCTGCAAATAGTCCGGATCTCAATCCAATTGAAAATCTTCGGTGGAAGTTGAAGAAAATTGTCCATGACAAGGCTCCAACCTGCAAAGCTGATCTGACAACAGCAATCAGAGAAAGTTGGAGCCAGATTGATGAAGGGTACTGTTTGATACTCATTAAGTCCATGCCTCAGAGACTGCAAGCTGTTATGAAAGCCAGAGGTGGTGCAACAAAATACTAGTGATGTGTTGGAGTGTTTTTTTTTTGTTTGTTTGTTTTTCATGATTCCATAATTTTTTCCCTCAGAATTGAGTGACTCCATAATTGTTCCCCTATGCTTGGTTTAAAAAAGTACCCATTACTGACTACCACATTTTTTGTTCTTGATTTCTGTTAGTATTTCTCAAAGCCAGAAAGTTGCCATTTGAAATGACTTTAGTTTTGTGCCATGTCTGTGATCTGCTTTTTTTCTACAAAATTAAACAACTGAATGAACATCCTCTAACGCCGGTGATTACATAATTTTTTGCCAGGGGTTGTATTTACACTATTTACATAACCATGCAGTATGCATTGAGTCTAACATTGGTGGATTGAGGGAGAGCCACTTCCAAGTGCTTGGGACTGCTACTCAGCATAAAGATGACAAAGATATTAACTACTGCCAGGTATGACCAAAACACATTTGAGATGGACGGCGACAAACTGGAAGTTGTAAAAGACTTCAACCTACTTGGATCGTTGATAACTCAAGATACAGCGACGACATCAGAAGTCAATAGGAAATAATCTATGGGCAAATCAACAATGAAGTCACTGGACAAGAATTAAGGAAAATTACACTGGTGAGGGAGAAATGACTCGTTCATAGTTTGGTCCTTTCTGTGGTAACAAACTGAAACCTGAACGATGAATAAACAAGGCAGAAGAAGAATCAACGCAATTTAAATGTGGTGCTGAAGAAGAAGGATATGATCAATGCCATAGATGGCAAGAACAACAAACAAATCAATATTAAAATAATCAAGCCAGACATATCACTCGAAGCAAGGATAATCAAGCTGCAATTATCTACATTGGATAAATCATATGAACAGCACAATCACTGGAGACGGACATCATGGTCAGAAAAATAGAAGTAACAGGGCGAAAAGGAAGACCACCAACCAGATGGATTGATACTGTTAAGATAAAGGCGGGAAAAACCTTAGGGACCTATCTAGGCTTGGATAGAACTAATCTTTTTATACAGCATTCTTCCATCAAGCTGCAATGGCTTGAGACCTAACTGAAGGCTGTTAAATAATAAAGTTAAATAATAAATAAATAATAGGGGAAGCTGTGGGGGCCATCATGCTTTGTATAAGGGAGCTATAGAGGCAATAAACTCTATATAGGAAGCTGTGGCACCTATGATACTGTGTATAGGGAGCAGTGAAGGCCATCATACGGCTTATAGATTGGCTATGGAAACATCAAACTTTACATAGGGAGCTGTGAGGGTTATCATAATGTCTATAGAAAGCTATGGGCCATCATATTGTATATAGGGAACTGTGGAGGTAATTGTGTGACACCCCAGAGTCCGGTTCTCACAGTGACATTGCCTCCCTCTAAGAGGTGAAGTCATGCTTGGAGGCAGAAAGGGGCCCCCATGCCAGGTAATACATTAAATCACAATTTCCTGCTGCAGGTCAGAAAAGGGAGATGCCTTATAAATTCTGTCCAGCAGAGGGGGTTGGTGAGTCAGCTAGAAGTCAGCTGAGGGGGTTGTCATGGAAACGAAGCAGCTGTAAGCTGTGAGGAGAAATGATAATGACAGTTAAAGGTGAGGTAAAGAGATCTTTCTGGAAGATCCTGTCAGTTCAAGACAGGGAGCTGATCGGTGAGGAGCTCGACAGGCAGAGCTGGTCTGTAAAGAGGGAAAGGACAAGAGCAGAGACTGAGAGACTCTAGGGAAGCTAAAATATTGCATATAGCAGACCCCTGAATGAAGCGCTAATAAAGAGAAAAGGGACATCAGAGTCTTAGGCTGACAGGAGCTGTACGCCCTGACAGTCGAATCTGAAAGTACAGGGGATTGTAAATTCCTGTGCACATTGAATACCTGAGGGCACGTCAGCGGATAAGGAGCCCGAGGCCGACGGTGAAGAGAACGGTACCTGTGGAATAGGCTCATGCTGACAGCCGTACAGGTTAGTGAAACCATCACGAATAGGGGGTCGCAGCATAGTTATATACAGCGGAGACCCACACACATAGCGCAGAAAGGAAGATCCTAAATCCCCACTTGGCAAGGTGGATCCCCTGAATGCCTCCAGGCAAGCCGGATTCATTCCATCACCTGTATGTGGTACTCCGGACTGCAACCTATTACCAGTAAAAGGTAAAGAAACTGCACCTCTCTGTGTCTTTATCTCATTTATCTGCACCCCATCGTTTACAGCCATTTTTACTATTTATTTAACATCTTTGCCCTGGGACTACAGCCCTACCTGTGGAGGGCTACAACATCATAGCTGCGCCCAACATCCATCTCAGAGAAGCAACACTGCAGCGCTGGTCACCTCTGACCAGAATACAACAGGTGGCATCACGTATTTCACCATCTAATAACTTTATTTTCATTTTTACCACATAAACACCACACAACTTTCCCCTATTTTATTACTGGACGCCTCTGGACCACAGACCGGGTCGCTGCCGCCGTGACACTGTCCCCCGTGGAAGTCGACAGGCCCGGTACCGAGTACCCCCAGGCCCCGCGGGGCGCTCCAACTGGCATCATGAACCGAATTAGCGAGCCTAGCAAAGCTGGATAAAGAAGCCTGGAAAAGCTGGGTACTGTGCGCCATAGACTTTACTAAATTGTGTGCTAAAGACTTTAATGAGGTTTCAAATAACCACCATAACTGCATCATACAGCACGTGTGAGCAGAGAGGGACGTGCAATTGTCGACAGAGCCAGAAATAAAGCACAACGCGAAACCCCCTGCCCGTGCTTTGATGTTAGTGAGCAAGTGAAAAAGCAGGAAGAAAATTCTCAATGCGAGTGAAGATTCAGCAGCGGTCGCAGCTGCAGCCCCCATAATGCTGGAATCAATGCCATATATACCAGGAGCAGCCTGGTTACCACAGTACTCAAGGGAGTCGCACACCCTGAGCGATTTTAAAGAAAGACTATGTAGTTTATTCCAAGTGTACCCCCTGTCAGAAAGTCAAAAAGTCAGTATCCTCATTGGCCAGTTAATTGGTGCGGCTCAGAAGGAAGTAAAGTCCTGGCCGGACACTGATAAAAGAACTGTCAAACAAATCTTAGCCAGATTGAAAGACACTTTTTATACCCGTACTGCAACAGAGATAAAAATTAGATTTTTTGGGTGCAAACAGAGAGTGCAGGACAATATACGGGACTATGCCCTCAATCTTCAGGAGGCACTACGGGCTGTAAAGCAGGTTGATACTGAGAGCATGCAAGATGAAGATAGATTACTAACAGAGCAGCTCATAGAGGGACTCCAGTCTAACAACCAAAGGACACAGCTGCGCATAATGGCCATACAAAATCCTGAATTGGACTTTGCACACTTTAACGATAGAGCCATCAGAGTGCTGTGTGAACCGAATCCTATCAGCACTCAGACCTCTAAGCATCCTGCAATTACATACCAGCAGGAGACAGCATCCTTTCAAAAGACCTCTATTGAGACTGACAAGCCGTCTCAAGATGATGATTCTGCTGCAGACTTAAGTCTCCAAGTCAAGGAACTAACTAATAGTATGGCTACACTCACAAAAACTGTGCAGTCCCTGAAAGTGACTCCAAAGAAGAAGATCCAGCTGGCCTTCAGTCCAGAAGATGTCCCGTGGCGACAGCAGAAGAGGATCCCACCGACCAGAGGGAGAGACAGCGATTGTTATGACGAGGACGGACAGCCCATCTGTCGCCGCTGCAACAAGGCAGGACACCTAGCAAGATACTGTCATTTAAACAAGCAACCCCTGGGTCAAAGGGCCATCCCCCAGGAGTAAGAAGACCAGGCCCACCAAATTGGCGAGACAAATACGTAGGAGGACGACCAGTCTTGCCTGTCGTGATTGACGGTTTTCCGATGAACGCTTTACTGGACACCGGCTCCCAGGTGATAACGATACCATATGTTCTTTTTAAGCAGTACTGGGCAGATTCAGACATTACTCACAGCCCAGATAAAGACCTTGCCATCATTGCCAGCAATGGTCAGCCCTTACCTCAGATGGGATATAAAGAGGTGACCATTAAGATTGGTTGAGTAGAATTGCCATCGGAAGGTTTTATAATTGTTGATATTGACAAACGAGAATGCAATCCTATGATCACTTTAGGCACTAATGTAATTGAAAATTGTCTTGGAGAAATTATTGTTTTGTTAAAACAGGTAGACAAGACTGCCAGCTCCAGTCAGCAACGGGTCCTGAAAAAGGAGATCAGAGCCCTGATGCAGAGACAACAGGTAGAGCTGTCTGGTGGAGAAGTCGGCAGTATCAGAGTAAGTGATCCTTTCCCCATTGCAGTACCGCCCAGAAGTGAAATGTTAATTTGGTGTCGGGCAGCAATAGGCCTAAGGGGTCAAGATTGCCAAGCCTCGGTAGAACCCATGTATTCTGATAGTAGGCCGACTATCCTGACAGCCAGAGGGGTAGTTGATGTCCGCAAGGGGAGAGTACCAATACGCATCTTAAATTGTGGGGAGAAAGAGGTCCACAATCGAGACACTAGAACCCTTGCTTCCGTCTGAGAAGGTGGAAGAGAATGGCTCTGACGGGCAACAGGAGGATTGGTATCAGCAGCTACACGTAGGCACTGACTCCACCCCTTCACACCAAAAGCATGGGGCTTACCGGGTGGCTCGAGAATTTGAACGGGTCTTCAGCAAGCATCCTCTAGATTTTGGGCAGGCAAAAGGGGTTCAACATCATATCCCCACTGGAGATCACGCACCCATTAAAGAGAGACACCGGCCTGTACCCCCAGCACACTACCAATGTGCCAAGAGTATGTTACGGGAGATGAAGGAGGCTGGGGTAATCAGAGATAGCTGTAGCCCCTGGGCAGCTCCATTAGTCCTTGTTAAGAAGAAAGATGGTACTATGAGAATGTGTGTAGACTACAGGCAGATTAACAGCATTACACATAAAGACGCATACCCATTGCCTAGAATTTAGGTATCACTAGAACTGAGAACTGCTAATTATTTCTCTACCTTAGATCTCACCAATGGGTATTGGCAGGTTCCTGTGGCAGAGGTAGACAAAGAGAAGACGGCATTTAAAAACACCAATGGGCCTCTGCGAGTTTAACTACATGCCGTTTGGGCTCAGCAATGCACCAGGAACTTTTCAGTGGTTAATGGAATGCTGCCTTGGATATAAAAACTTTGAAACCGTTCTGCTGTACCTGGATGACATCATCGTCTTCTCCAAAACCTATGAAGACTATTTGAAGCACCTAGCCAAGGTATTCGAAGCCCTGTCAAATTTTGGCCTGAAAATAAAACCGTCCAAATTACACCTTTTGAAACACAAGGTGCAGTACCTAGGCCATGTGGTGAGCGCGGAGAGGTGTGGCACCCGATCCTGAGAAAGTCACAGTTATCCGGGACTGGCAAAGACCCAGCACTATCCATGAAGTGAGGCAATTTCTTGGGTTAGTAGGCTACTACCGAAGATTTATCAAGAACTTCACCAAGATAGCAGCACCGCTGCAAGATCTTCTAGTGGGCCAATCCAAGAAGGCAAAGAAAAAAAATCTTCCATTCGAGTGGAACAAAAGGATAGAAGAGTCCTTCACCAAGTTGAAATTGGCCCTCACAGGAGATGGGGTCCCGGCCTACCCTGACTGTGACCAACCGTTTGTACTTTACACTGACGCCAGCAACGTGAGATTGGGAGCAGTGCTGTCACAAGTGCAGAAAGGCAGAGAGAGAGTGATTGCCTATGTCAGCAGGAAGCTTCGTCCCACTGAGAGGAACCTCAACAACTACAGTTCCTTTAAGCTGGAGTTCCACGCCATAGTCTGGGCAGTAACAGAGCGCTTCAAGCACTACTTGGCTTCCACAAAGTTCACCATCTACACAGACAACAATCCGCTAACCCACCTTGAAACGGCAAAGCTCGGGGCAATTGAGCAGCGATGGATGGCCCAGTTGTCCAACTACGAGTTCACCATCAAGTACAGAGCAGGACATAAGAACGCTAATGCGGATGCATTATCCAGGATGCCTAATTCACCAGACGGGGGAGAAGATACAAAAGAACTCGAAGAAATCGAGTTACCAGCCTTCCACCATCCAATTGCAGCCCAGCACTCTCAAGGAGTGAGGAATAAGCGCTTTGTCATACGAGAGGTAAGGTTGAATCCATTACCTCATCATGAGTGGGCAGAGTCACAAGACAGTGACCCAGCTGTTTGCCTCATAAAAGAGTGCCTGGCAGAAGCTGATGCACACCCTGGTCCAGATGGCCCACAGGAAGCACAGCAACTATGGAAGGAGGGAGGCAAGCTGTTCATCTACGAGGGTAAACTGTGTCGGAGGAACATCAACTCGCGCACACACGAACTGGTCTGGCAGGTGGTAGTCCCGAAGAGGGATGCGCCAATTGTCTTTGAGGTGTACCACAATGGAGAAGGACACTTCGGCTGGAAGAAATTTGAGATCCTACTTCGTGAAAGATTCTACTGGGTTGGCATGAGGAGTACCATTGAGAAGTGGTGCCGAGAATGTGGCCCATGCAACCAGTGCAGAAAAGACCGAAACAGCCAGCGAGCCCCATTACAGCCGATCATCACAAAACAGCCAGTTGAACTGGAAGCCTTGGATCACGTGAAGTTAACTCCGAGTAGGAATGGCTACACCTATGCTTTGACCATCGTGGACCATTACTCAAGGTTCTTGGTAGTCATACCTGTGAAAGACCAAACAGCAAAGACAGCAGCCAAGGCATTTCAGCAGCACTTTTGTCGACCGCACGGATAACTTAAACAAGTGCTCACCGACCATGGTCCAGCCTTTGAGGCAGATGTGTTTCAGGAGTTCTGTAACATGTAACAGGTCAGGTCATCAGAACTACCTATACTGCGTAGATCCACTCGTAGCACTAGCGGTCAGATCCCTGCCCATTACAGAGATTACGTAATGTAAATAAAGTAATAAGAATGCATAGTTGTTACTAGAGTTGAGCAAAACGGGTCGAAAAATTTCAAAAGTCGCCGACTTTTGGCAAAGTCGGGTTTCATGAAACGAAACCCGACCCTAGGATGAGGTCAGCCACTAGGTCGGCGACTTAAGCGCCAAAGTCGTGTTTCAAAAGTTTGTTTTGCGCTCTTTTTCAGCCAATCAGGATCCACGAACACTGTGGGCAACGTGATGACATAGGCAGGGGTCACCACCATCTTTCAGAAGGGCATGCAAGTGATTGGCTTGCTTTGGTGGGTGTCATAGGGGGTATAAAAGGGCGTGCACGCCGACCGCCATGTTACTCATGCTGATTTCAGAATAGGGAGAGCTGCTGCTGATTTTGTAGGGAGAGCGTTAGACAGGGAAGAAGACACCAAAAACTGCTTCTGCTGCTAGCGATTTTGCCTGTACAACACACCAGTCACTGTGTGTGCAGTGCAAGTGGAGACTATATTTTGCTGGATCAGCGGTGTTGGTTGTTAGGCTGCCTTCTAAGGCTTCCTGATGGCTGCATTGCTGTTTACCCACTGCTCTGCAAACTGCTTTTTTAAAAGCAATCCCAATTTTTTTTTTTGTCCTGGTGAGGTACTGAGCATGCATTTTTTCACACCATGCAGCGGTGCACACTCCTCACACAGCACCGTGTAACGGCTGTTATCACGGCCACAGTGAAGCTATCTGTGTGTCGCTCTGTAAGGATAAGTCGAGGACATGTTCCGTTCTTACAGACCTGCACCTTCTAGTTTTGTCTAGTTTTCAAACAGTTAAATATATTTGCTGTTTGATCACATTCAAAACTATAGAGAGACAGCGTGTGTCAGTCCGTATACTTAAAAAACACGGAGCTTGACAATTTTACGTACACCGGACAGCCGTGTACGTCCACGCTCCTCTCTCAGTACCGTGTAACGGCTGTTATCACGGCCACAGTGAAGCTATCTGTGTGTCGCTCTGTAAGGATAAGTCGAGGACTTGTTCCGTTATTACAGACCTACACTCTAGGGAGATTCCTATTCTGCCCAATTCTATATACACCTTGTAGTTTGTCATACACTAGCCAATTTCTGCCTGTGACATAGCGCTGTGATATTCACTGGGCCTCACACAATCCAAAAGTGTCTAGTGTCCACAAGTGTGTGCTGAAATTCAAAATCTCCGTTATCCTCTAGTCACATTTTTCACACCTGCGACATCAAGCCTGTGACATAGCGCTGTGATATTCAGTGGGCCTCACACAATCCAAAAGTGTCCAGTGTCCACAAGTGTGCGCAGAAATTCAAAATCTCCGTTATCCTCTAGTGACATTTTTCACACCTGCGACATCGAGCCTGTGACATAGTGCTGTGATATTCAGTGGGCCTCACACAATCCAAAAGTGTCCAGTGTCCACAAGTGTGTGCAGAAATTCAAAATCTCCGTTATCCTCTAGTGACATTTTTCACACCAGCGACATCGAGCTTGTGACATAGCGCTGTGATATTCAGTATGCCTCACACAATCCAAAAGTGTCCAGTGTCCACAAGTGTGTGCAGAAATTCAAAATCTCCGTTATCCTCTAGTCACATTTTTCACACCTGCGACATCGAGCCTGTGACTTAGCGCTGTGATATTCAGTGGGCCTCACACAATCCAAAAGTGTCCAGTGTCCACAAGTGTGTGCAGAAATTCAAAATCTCCGTTATCCTCTAGTGACATTTTTCATACCTGCGACATCGAGCCTGTGACATAGCGCTGTGATATGCAGTGGGCCTCACACAATCCAAAAGTGTCCAGTGTCCACAAGTGTGTGCAGAAATTCAAAATCTCCCCTGTCCTATAGACACCTTGTACCTTGTTTTACATTACTATATAGTTTGTTGGATTTTGTCTACATTTCTACCAAAAATGAGGAAGGCTGGTGGAAGAGGCCATGGAATTGGGCGGGGGTTGGCAGCTGGTAATGATGGTGTTGGTGGTGGATCTGATGGTAGTGGCAAAAGCAAAATAGGACCGAATGCAGGAGGTGTTGAGCCTGCGTCATCGTCTGGCTCCACAAGGCCTCGAAGGCTTAGTTTTCTAGGAGTTGGCAAACCGCTTTTAAAGCCAGAGCTTCAGGAAAAAGTTTTGTCTTACATTGCTGACTCAGCCTCCAGCTCTATCGCCTCCTCTTCTGAAGTTGTAAAAAATAAAAGCACTGAGTCGTCATTGGAGGCTCATGTTCATGAACCACACCTTTCCTTGTGTCCTTCACCCCAACCAAGATTGAAGGATAACGCAGGCCATACTACTGATTACTCCATGGAGCTGTTTCCACATACCATGCCTGGATTATCAAGTGAAATGGTGAATTATCCAGGCCAAGATGAATCTGACATGGAGTGCACTGATGCATAGCCACTGAAAGATGATTCTGCTGGTACATTCACTCAGAGCACTGCATTGTCCTCGTAGTGTACAGAGCCAGATTCTGACCCTGATGAGACTCAGGTGCCCCTTCCCGCACACTATGCCACTATACACGGTGACAAAGAGGAAGGTGCACATGACATTGAAGAGGAGGTGATGGATGACCCAGTTGTTGACCCAGATTGGCATCCATTGGGGGAAGAGGGTGCTGCTTCCAATAGCTCAGATGAGGCGGAGGAGCATCCACAGCAGACATCAACATCGCAACAGCTGTTATCTGGCAGGCCCGGAGCACTCCAAAGACAGGTTCCAAAAATCAAAAGCGTTGCTGGACAGCTTGTCCAGAGGGTCAAAATATCACAGCATGCTAGACCGCAAAATGCCTGCCAAAGTAGGAAGAGTGCAGTGTGGCACTTTTTTGAACAAAATCCTCATGATCAGGCCAAGGTAATCTGTAAGAAGTGCGCAAAGACCTTTAGCCGAGGGAAAAATCTGAAAAATTGGAATACCAGTTGCATGCTTAGACATTTAACCAGCATGCACTTGCAAGCGTGGACACAGCACAAAACCTCAAGTACCACATGTGCAACTGATCACAAAGAAGGTAGTCAGCAACGCTACATTGTTTCCCCCACTGTAAGCCCACCGGTTAGCACAGCAGCAAATGTTGAGGTGTCGTTGCAAGGCCACAGCAGTCAGGGAATCCCACTGTTATATCAACAAAAGACTGAATCTAGGCCATCAGAAAGAACACCAACTCAATCACCATCATCAACCCTCTCTCAGTCCGCCCTGTCCACCGCTACTTCCACCATATGCAGCTCTCAAGTCCAGCTCACCCTCCCAGACACTATGAGTAGGTCAAGAAAGTACTCAGTTTCTCATCCGCGTACACTGGGTTTGAACGCCCACATTGCCAAACTAATCTCGTTAGAGATGATGCCCTATCGGTTGGTGGAAAGCGCAGCTTTCCGCAAACTCCTGGCCTATGCAGTACCACGCTATGATCTACCCAGTCGCCACTTCTTCTCTCGCAAAGCCATCCCAGCCCTCCACCATCATGTGAAAGACCGCATTGTCCATGCACTCAAGCAGTCAGTGAGTGGAAAGGTGCACCTCACAACTGATGCATGGTCCAGTCGGCATGGCCAGGGCCGTTACGTGTCCATCACTGCGCACTGGGTTAATGTGGTGGATGCAGGGTCCACAGGGGACAGCGGTGGTGGGACAGTGCTGCCTAGCCCACGGTATAGGAAACAGTTGGCTGTAGGCGTTCGACCCTCCTCCTCCTCCTCCTCCAGAAGCGAAAGCTCGTCCACAGAGCGCAGTCGTACGAGCACTCCATCTGCAGCTGCCACTGTTGCACACGAGGTGTCCCCCTATCGAGTAGCTAGTGGAAAGCGTCAGCAGGCTGTGTTGCAGATGATGTGTTTGGGCGACAGACACACCGCCGAGGTGCTGGCCGAGTACTTGAAGCGACAAACTGAGTCATGGCTGGGCAGTGTACATCTTGAGGCAGGCAAGGTAGTTAGTGATAACGGCCGTAATTTTGTGGCAGCCATAGCCCTTTCAAAACTCAGCCACATACCTTGCTTGGCTCACACCTTGAACCTGGTGGTGCAGTGCTTCCTCAATAATTATCCAGAGTTAACAGCCCTGCTCCAGAAGGTGCGAAGACTGTGCGCGCACATCCGCTGGTCGCCTGTACACTCCATTCGTATGCAGAAGCTGCAGCGATTGCTCCACCTTCCCAACCACCGCCTCATTATCGATATTGCAACAAGGTGGAACTCCACCCTGCACATGGTTGAGCGGCTGTGCGAGCAGAGGCAGGCCATAATGCATTTGTTTGAGGATACATGGGCAGGCACTTTGAGAGCAGTCATGGAGTTGACAGGTGTGCAGTGCTCGAAGCTGAAAGACCTCTGTAAAGTCCTTCAGTGTTTTGAGGAATGCACGCGGCTGGTAAGCGCAGACGACGCCATCCTAAGCATGAGCATCCCACTTATGCGTCTGCTCATGCAAACTTTGACGCACCTTAAGGAGCAGGCGTCTGCAGCCAATGTTAACGAGGAGGAAGAGGTGGAGGGAATCCTTGATGACATTCAGCCATTGTCTGCTCAGGGACCTCTCCTGGACGAGGTGGAGGAAGAAGAGGAGGAGGAGGATGATGATGGGGATGATTACTTAGGGGAGGAGGATGCATCTCGTGGGGCAAGTGAAAATGTTGGCGTGGCAAGGTCTGGTACAGGGTTTGCGCGTGACTGGAGGGATGTGGATTTGCCAGAAAGTGCTCCTCCACCCAGCACTCGCAGTGCATCATTGACACCAGGAACATTGGCCCACATGTCAGATTATGCCTTGCAGATCCTAAAAAGGGTCCCCCGCATTGCCAAAATGATGAACGATGACAACTACTGGTTGGCCAGCATCCTGGATCCACGCTATAAAGGCAAATTACAAAACATCATGCCACAGGAGAACCTTGACCTAATATTGGCTACTAAACAAGCAACTCTGGTTAACCGCTTGGTTGAGGCATTCCCAGCACACAACAGCGGTGATGGTTCTCACACGAGCCGTACGGGCCGGGGGCAGCTTGGTAGAGGTGTTCGTGGTGCACACAGCAGAAGTGGCATTGGAGACAGGGGTTTCATGATAATGTTGTGGACTGATTTTTCACGGACCGCTCACACAACTGGTAATACTGCATCGATGGAAAGTGACAGGAGACAGCAGTTGTCAACTATGGTTAACAACTACTTTTCCTCCCATATCGATGTTCTCCCGCACAGGTCATTCCCCTTTGACTATGGGGCTGCTAAACTGGACACCTGGCCTGAATTGGCACAATATGCCGTACAGGAGCTCGCTTGCCCAGCTGCAAGTGTGCTATCGGAAAGAGTCTTCAGTGCAGCTGGATCAATCCTGACAGAAAAAAGGACCCGTCTGTCAACCCAAAATGTGGATGATCTAACCTTCATTAAAATGAACCATGCATGGGTTTCCAAGGATTTTGTCCCACCTTCCCTTGATGACACATAGGTTGCCAGAAAAATGGCTTGCTTTTGTCCTCCTCCTATTCCGCGAACTTGATCTATTTCACCTTTTGCAGCAGCTGAATGACCCACTTCTACATATGCCACTTTGTAAACCTCCCTAAGTTGGCGGCCCCCCCATGGCCGGGGTCACCACCTAGCGCACAAAACTGTGCGAGTGCCGTTGCCCTGGACAGGTGGGTAGGCCGACTCTTGGTCGCGGGCACTGGCATAGGGTCCCTCATAGTGCAATCAAGTGTCTCTGACAGTGGTGGTGCACACCCGCCGTCAGACACACCGCCGTACTATGAGGGGCCCAGTGCCAGTACCGACACCCACGAGTGTGCCCCCCTTGCTTGGGCAGGGCCCCAGCATTTGCAGTGTTTACCTCTCCCTGCTCCTCCGCTGTGTAGTCTGGGCCGTCAAATCCTTCACTGGGACTGCCACTGCAAATTGATTGAACTGAAAGTTGATGGTTAAGATGTAGCTATGCTCTGTCCTGCTGGCCGGGCTCTAGCTCCAGATGATCAGTGGCTTCCATTTCTTATGGACGTCGACTCACAATTACATGCAGTGGTGGTTTATCATCAGCTTTCACAGTTTTCCTACTCACAAACGTGTGACATTCCGGTGCACATTTCAAAATGTGCCCTCTCATGCCAATCAAATAGAATCGCCTACAGCCTGTGGCTTCTGTCTTTTGCACTCCAAAGTTACGTGACAGATCATGATAGCCAGTGAGCACCATGTTTACATCGCTCCCTGTGATAAAAATTGGATTGAGATGAGTAACAGTGATGGAATCAATGGAAGTGCGATACAGCAAGACTTTATTCACAAAAAAATGTTTTCACTGTCTCAACACACAAATTAATTGAGGGTCAGCATCGCCTATGAGAATTGTGACGGAAGTTTTTTCCGTGAATAATAATTCCTAGATTTCTGCAATCAATAGCCTTTATGTCACTAATTGTATGCATCTCATTTCCTATTGCGGAGAGGCTGGACTGTATTACTGAGACAGAAATATATATGAAGATTTAAAAATAACACCAAAAGTATATAGTTGTGTACGCCTCAAATGCATTTCCTTTTTTCCACTTTTTAGATTGCTGTGTAATCCATACTGAGAACACGGAGATTTTACATGTTTAAACTATGCTATATATACCTGCTATCCAGTGATAAAGTACCCTTTCACAACTTTGTACAATCTGGTCAAATCCATACTGGGCCTGAGAACATCTGAGTCTGCCTCCTGATCTATAGACATATATTTTAATGTGTAAACTAGGCTACATATATACGTGTTATCCGGTGAAACTGTACCCTTTATCAACTTTCTACAATGTTGTTGAATCCATACTGGGCCTGAGAACGGCTGCCGAGCTGTTAAGCAAGCTACAGCACCTGTGGTTTGGACATGTAACTTTTTCAGGAATGACGGTTAGGCCTATCTCCGGAATTGCGGTTGACCTGAACTTACTGGGAAATCATCGTTCGCGGGGAATAATCTGAATCCCAGATCCTCATCACTAACGGAGTTCAGCAGGTTATCTGCACCTGTAAGCGACAAAAGCTGGTCCTTTCAGTGTAGCGTGCATGCAGCCCCGGACATGTACTGGAATGCTAGACCTGTTATTGCTCGATCTCACGTGCCACAGCCTCCCGTATCCCTCTAGTAAGCTTGACGCGTACTGCGGGGCCATGCCGGAGTCTCGGTCGTTAACGGAATAAAGCTGAGAAATCGCTAGCACAACTACAAACGGACATACCACACCACACACAGAATCGACAAAGCTTGCAATCTGTCCATCTTTTCTGTAGCTTGTATGGTAGTGGTTTCCCGGGTGCAGTCCAATTAAGCCACAGGCTCCACTCCTGGTGGTGCCCTTTTGGACATTCCTTTAAGGTTCAGCTTTGCAATCATACTGCCCCCGGAAACCAAAAACTTTGCCTTCAGGGACACTGTTTGGAGGTTCGTGGGAATAACGCCGCCCGATAAGCAGTCGGCATATAGGTCGCCCTCCCAGGGCTGTGGGGTACTCGGTACCGGGCTGGTGTCAGTGGGATGTGTCACAGCAGCGGTGACCCAGACGGTGGCCCTGGGTGCCCATGTAAATGGCGTGGCATAATGGTAAAGAGTTTATATCGATAGCTTGACGCCACCTGTGGTGTTCGGCAACATAGATGTTAGGCCGACGCTGCATGCAGATCCTCTGGGACTGATGGTGTTGTGCAGCAAAGATGGTGAAGCTCGCCACAGGTGGAGCTGGAGTCCCAGGGAAGTGTAGATGTAGTGATGGGGGAAAGGCACAGGTGGTGTAGGTGCTGGTACCCAGATGTAGCGGTGCTGGAATAACTGTAGGACACCAGAGCGTGCAGTTCCAAAGCTTTACTCACAGTCTGCAGGTTACACAGATGCCTGCCTCCGTGCTGTGTCCTCTGGGTCAGGACCTCTGCCAACCTCCGGGACCAGAATGGAAAGCTCCCTTCCAACACTCCGCCAACATGTACCTTCCTGAACGTCTCCTTTCTAGCGCTTGTGGGGGAAGCACTCACAGGACCGTGGTTCACTGAAACGCCTCCTGTCTAACAGATGTTCCTCAGACTTTGCTTGTATGGCAGACAGCTGTAACCTTTTCCTTCTGCCTCGCACACGTCGATGCTGGGGCCTCCGAGCCTTAGTTGGGTACAGAGCATTTATAGCTGCTACTTCCCCCGGTTTCTGCTGCAGGAACGTCAGTGTCCCTACAAACTCGGAGACCGGAATCCGGACCATGCGCTCCAGCTAGGAGTGAGCCTTAACTCTGCTCATCCTCCAGCTCCCCTTCTCACATCCACACACTTCCCCTTCCCTGCAAAGAGTACCCTAACTTACCTCCTCCCGACCACAGAGAGCAGCTCCTCAGCAGTCAGGTTCAGAGGTCTCCCTGCTGACCTGGAGTGGGAAATGTGTTGTGTGTTGGTTTCACAGCTAGAGAGATCCTTCGTTGCTCCAAAGCTTGACAACACACTCCCTAGGAGGAAGGCAATGCCACAGTGGCGACCATACTCTTGGGGACGCCACAAGTGCACTGAGGCCCAGCCACTGCTGGATGATGCTGCTGGTACATTGACCCAGACCACTACATTCCCCTCGCACTCTACACAGCCAGAATCTGACCCAGAGGAAACGCAGGTTCCCCTTCCCGCATACTATACCACCTTACACGGTGACAAAGAGGAAGGTGCAGATGAAAGTGCAGGTTCCTTGAGCAGGTGGGGGGGCATACTCATGGGCGATGGCACTGGCACAGGGCACCGCATAGTACGCAAAAGTGTCTCTGCTGGTGGGAGGGCCTAAACAGCCAAGTGCAGTGAGATGGAAGATGGGGACGACAAGGAGTTCAGAGTAGTGCAGGGATTCCCTAGCAAGGAGACTTATGTAATTGTTTTCAATGTTGGGACAGCAATTTTTGGGGAGCACTATACTCTGGTGAATGATATATGGGGCCCACCATACACTGGAGCATTCCAAAGGTGGACATCAGACACTGGAGCAGCATTTACAGGGCCCATTATACACTAGAGCAGTAGAAATGGGGCCCATTATAAATGGAGCATTATTTGGGCCCATAAGACAGTGGAGCTTCATCCATTGGGACCAACATATACTGTAGCATTATGTGGAGCTCATCATAAACGGTTTGAAGCATTTTATGGGAATAATGATTCCGTATGGAGAAATATATGGGCCTCATTACTCTGTATAGCGCACTAAGTGCTGCCCATAATACTGTATGGAGTTATATACTGTCTGTTTTTGGAGGTATTGGAGAATTTAAAATGGATATCAGTCATGAGATGTAAGAAGTGAAGTATTTTTCATTGTACTATACTGCTATTTCTCTGCCGTATCGGAGCATCATGAGTTGTGATATGTGTTAAAGGGGCGCTCTTTGGCCCTGGGCCCACGAAAACCTGGAGCCAGCCCTCCCCCCACAACTGTAGCCAAATAACCCCCATTTTTCAGTGCGCAACTAGTGTTATGAAGTTAATTAAGGTTGACAAGCTTCAGTAACAAGAATTTATGCTTTTGGCATTCAAATGGGCACTGTTGGTGTGTTTCCTGTCCTCCTCTCACTGCCGACTTAAATTCTCCATTGACTTACATTGGGTCTCGTGTTTCGGGACGACCCCGACTTTTCCCTATAGTCGGCCGATTTTGCTCGACCTGACTTTTGGAAAAGTCGGGTTTCATGAAACGAAACTCGACCCTAAAAAGCCAAAAGTCGCTCAACACTAGTTGTAACCATTAAGCATGAGAGCCTACAGAGACTTACTGTAAGAACCTTTTTTTTAAAGTCGCAATAGCCAGTTAAAGGACATTTGGGCCACAGGACTGTGTGTGGTCAGAACTGTATTTGTAAATAGTTACTCCAATAAGGCCATGGAAATAAGCCGCCGGCGTGGCCGAAAAACAGGCTCATCCACAGAGTGCCCTGTAGCCACGCCCAGGGACAACACACAAAGTGGGTGAGGAGGTTTCCACCAACCAAACTCCAGGTACAAGCACAAAGACAATTCCTGGACAGCAGCTTAAGGACTGGTCGCTGCAGTAACTGTGCAGTGTTTTCTTTTTCTTGTTTGGTTTTTGCTAATTTTTCCATTTTTAAGACTTTGTAGATTTGCATTAATTGTTACTGTTTATAATTTTTGTTATGTTTCTTCAGTCCAGGAGTACTGAACTTAACTGGGGGGGAATGTGACACCCCAGAGTCCAGTTGTCACAGTTATATTGCCTCCTTCTCAGAGAGGTGAAGTCATGCTTGGAGGCAGAAAGGGGCCCCCACGCCAGGTAATACATTAAATCACAATTTCCTGCTGCAGGTCAGAAAAGGGAGATGCCTTATAAATTCTGGCCAGCAGAGGGGGTTGGTGAGTCAGCTAGAAGTCAGCTGAGGGGGTTGTCATGGAAACGAAGCAGCTGTGAGCTGTGAGGAGAAATGATAATGACAGTTAAAGGTGAGGTAAAGAGATCTTTCTGGAAGATCCTGTCAGTTCAAGACAGGGAGCTGATCGGTGAGGAGCTCGATAGGCAGAGCTGATCTGTGAAGAGGGAAAGGACAAGAGCAGAGACTGAGAGACTCTAGGGAAGCTAAAATATTGCATATAGCAGACCCCTGAGTGAAGCGCTAATAAAGAGAAAAGGGACATCAGAGTCTTAGGCTGACAGGAGCTGTACGCCCTGATAGTCGAATCTGAAAGTACAGGGGATTGTAATTTCCTGTGCACATTGAACACCTGAGGGCATGTCAGCGGATAAGGAGCCCGAGGCCGACGGTGAAGAGAACGGTACCCGTGGAATAGGCTCACGCTGACAGCCTTACAGGTTAGTGAAACCATCACGAATAGATAGTCGCAGCATAGTTATATACAGCGGAGACCCACACACATAGCGCAGAAAGGAAGGTCCTAAATCCCCATTGGGCAAGGTGGATCCACTGAATGCCTCCAGGCAAGCCGGACTCATTCCATCACCTGTATGTGGTACTCCGGACTGCAACCTATTACCAGTAAAACGTGAAGAAACTGCACCTCTCTGTGTCTTTCTCTCATTTATCTGCACCCCAACGTTTACAGCCATTTTTACTATTTATTTAACATCTTTGCCCTGGGACTACAGCCCTACCTGTGGAGGGCTACAACATCATAGCTGCGCCCAACATCCATCTCAGAGAAGCAACACTGCAGCGCTGGTCACCTCTGACCAGAATACAACAGGTGGCGTCACGTATTTCACCATCTAATAAGTTTATTTTCATTTTTACCACATAAACAATACACAACTTTCCCCTATTTTATTACTGGACGCCTCTGGGCCACAGACCGGGTCGCTGCCGCCGTGACACTGTCCCCCGTGGAATTCAACGGGCCCGGTACCGAGTACCCCCAGGCCCCGCGGGGCGCTCCAACTGGCATCATGAACCGATTTAGCGAGCCTAGCAAAGCTGGATAAAGAAGCCTGGAAAAGCTGGGTACTGTGCGCCATAGACTTTACTAAATTGTGTGCTAAAGACTTTAATGAGCTTTCAAATAACCACCATAACTGCATCATACAGCACGTGCGAGCAGAGAGGGACGTGCAATTGTCAACAGAGTCAGAAATAAAGCATAACGCGAAGCCCCCTGCCCGTGCTTTGACGTTAGTGAGCAAGTGAAAAAGCAGGAAGAAAATTCTCAACGCTGGTGAAGATTCAGCAGCGGTCGCAGCTGCAGCCCCCATAATGCCGGAATCAATGCCATATATACCAGGAACAGCCTGGTTACCACAGTACTCAGGGGAGTCGCACACCCTGAGCGATTTTAAAGAAAGACTATGTAGTTTGTTCCAAGTGTACCCCCTGTCAGAAAGTAAAAAAGTCAGTATCCTCATTGGCCAGTTAACTGGTGCGGCTCAGAGGGAAGTAAATTCCTGGCCGGACACTGATAAAAGAACTGTCAAACAAATCTTAGCCAGATTGAAAGACACTTTTTATACCCGTACTGCAACAGAGATAAAAATTAGATTTTTTGGGTGCAAACAGAGAGTGTAGGACAATATACGGGACTATGCCCTCAATCTTCAGGAGGCACAACGGGCTGTAAAGCAGGTTGATCCTGAGAGCGTGCAAGATAAAGATAGATTACTAACAGAGCAGTTCATAGAGGGACTCCAGTCTAACAACCAAAGGACACAGCTGCGCTTAATGGCCATACAAAATCCTGAATTGGACTTTGCACACTTTAACGATAGAGCCATCAGAGTGCTGTGTGAACCGAATCCTAGCAGCACTGAGACCTCTAAGCATTCTGCAATTACATACCAGCAGGAGACAGCATCCTTTCAAAAGACCTCTATTGAGACTGACAAGCCGTCTCAAGATGATGATTCTGCTGCAGACTTAAGTCTCCAAGTCAAGGAACTAACTAATAGTGTGGCTACACTCACAAAAACTGTGCAGTCCCTGAAAGTGACTCCAAAGAAGAAGATCCAGCTGGCCTTCAGTCCAGAAGATGTCCCGTGGCGACAGCAGAAGAGGATCCCACCGACCAGAGGGAGAGACAGCGATCGTTATGACGAGGACGGACAGCCCATCTGTCGCCGCTGCAACAAGGCAGGATGCCTAGCAAGATACTGTCATTTAAACAAGCAACCCCTGGGGCAAAGGGCCATCCCCCAGGAGTAAGACGACCAGGCCCACCAAATTGGCGAGACAAATACGTAGGAGGACGACCAGTCTTGCCTGTCGTGATTGACGGTTTTCCGATGAACACTTTACTGGACACCGGCTCCCAGGTGACAACGATACCATATGTTCTTTTTAAGCAGTACTGGGCAGATTCAGACATTACTCACAGCCCAGATAAAGACTTTGCCATCATTGCCAGCAATGGTCAGCCCTTGCCTCAGATGGGATATAAAGAGGTGACCATTAAGATTGGTCGAGTAGAATTGCCATCGGAAGGTTTGATAATTGTTGATATTGACAAACGAGAATGCAATCCTATGATCACTTTAGGCACTAATGTAATTGAAAATTGTCTTGGAGAAATTATTGTTTTGTTAAAACAGGTAGCCAAGACTGCCAGCTCCAGTCAGCAACGCGTCCTGAAAAAGGAGATCAGAGCCCTGATGCAGAGACAACAGGTAGAGATGTCTGGTGGAGAAGTCGGCAGTGTCAGAGAAAGTGATCCTTTCCCCATTGCAGTACCGCCCAGAAGTGAAATGTTAATTTGGTGTCAGGCAGCAATAGGCCTAAGGGGTCAAGATTGCCAAGCCTCGGTAGAACCCATGTATTCTGATAGTAGACCCACTATCCTGACAGCCAGAGGGGTAGTTGATGTCCGCCAGGGGAGAGTACCAATACGCATCTTAAATTGTGGGGAGAAAGAGGCCCAGTTGCCCCGGTATGCCACCCTTGCTAAATTGTTCACCGTCAGTAACATTGCAATCGAGACACTAGAACCCTTGCTTCTGTCTGAGAAGGTGGAAGAGAATGGCTCTGAAGGGCAACAGGAGGATTGGTATCAGCAGCTACACGTAGGCACTGACTCCACCCCTTCACACCAAAAGCATGGGGCTTACCGGGTGGCTCGAGAATTTGAACGGGTCTTCAGCAAGCATCCTCTAGATTTTGGGCAGGCAAAAGGGGTTCAACATCATATCCCCACTGGAGATCACGCACCCATTAAAAAGAGACACCGGCCTGTACCCCCAGCACACTACCAATGTGCCAAGAGTATGTTACGGGAGATGAAGGAGGCTGGGATAATCAGAGAGAGTTGTAGCCCCAGGGCAGCTCCATTAGTCCTCGTTAAGAAGAAAGATGGTACTATGAGAATGTGTGTAGACTACAGGCAGATTAACAGCATTACACATAAAGACACGTACCGATTGCCTAGAATTGCGGAATCACTAGCTGCACTGAGAACTGCTAATCATTTCTCTACCTTAGATCTCACCAATGGGTATTGGCAGGTTCCTGTGGCAGAGGTAGACAAAGAGAAGACGGCGTTTAAAACACCAATGGGCCTCTGCGAGTTTAACTACATGCCGTTGGGGCTCAGCAATGCACCAGGAACTTTTCAGTGGTTAATGGAATGCTGCCTTGGATGTAAAAACTTTGAAACCGTTCTGCTGTACCTGGATGACATCATCGTCTTCTCCAAAACCTATGAATACCATTTGAAGCACCTAGCCAAGGTATTCGAAGCCCTGTCAAATTTTGGCCTGAAAATAAAACCGTCCAAATGACACCTTTTGAAACACAAGGTGCAGTACCTAGGCCATGTGGTGAGCGCGGAAGGTGTGGCACCCGATCCTGAGAATGTCGCAGTTATCCGGGACTGGCAAAGACCCAGCACTATCCATGAAGTGAGGCAATTTCTTGGGTTAGTAGGCTATTACCGAAGATTTATCAAGAACTTCACCAAGATAGCAGCACCGCTGCAAGATCTTCTAGTGGGCCAATCCAAAAAGGCAAAGAACAAAAATCTTCCATTCGAGTGGAACAAAAGGATAGAAGAGTCCTTCACCAAGTTGAAATTGGCCCTCACAGGAGATGGGGTCCCGGCCTACCCTAACTGTGACCAACCGTTTGTACTTTACACTGATGCCAGCAACGTGAGATTGGGAGCAGTGCTGTCACAAGTGCAGAAAGGCAGAGAGAGAGTGATTGCCTATGTCAGCAGGAAGCTTCATCCCACTGAGAGGAACCTCAACAACTACAGTTCCTTTAAGCTGGAGTTCCACGCCATAGTCTGGGCAGTAACAGAGTGCTTCAAGCACTACTTGGCTTCCACAAAGTTCACCATCTACACAGACAACAATCCGCTAACCCACCTTGAAACGGCAAAGCTCGGGGCACTTGAGCAGTGATGGATGGCCCGGCTGTCCATCTACGAGTTCACCATCAAGTACAGAGCAGGACATAAGAACGCTAATGCGGATGCATTATCCAGGATGCCTAATTCACCAGACGGGGGAGAAGATCCAAAAGAACTTGAAGAAATCGAGTTACCAGCCTTCCACCATCCAATTGCAGCCCAGCACTCTCAAGGAGTGAGGAATAAGCGCTTTGTCGTACGAGAGGTAACGTTGAATCCATTACCCCATCATGAGTGGGCAGAGACACAAGACAGTGACCCAGCTGTTTGCCTCATAAAAGAGTGCCTGGCAGAAGCTGATGCACACCCTGGTTCAGATGGCCCACAGGAAGCACAGCAACTATGGAAGGAGAGAGGCAAGCTGTTCATCTACGAGGGTAAACTGTGTCGGAAGAACATCAACTCGCGCACACACGAACTGGTCTGGCAGGTGGTAGTCCTTAAGAGGGATGCGCCAATTGTCTTGACAATGGAGCAGGACACTTCGGCTGGAAGAAATTTGAGATCCTACTTCGTGAAAGATTCTACTGGGTTGGCATGAGGAGTTCCATTGAGAAGTGGTGCCGAGAATGTGGCCCATGCCTCCTGTGCAGAAAAGACTGAAACAGCCAGCGAGCCCCATTACAGCCGATCATCACAAAACAGTCGCTTGAACTGGAAGCCTTGGATCACGTGAAGTTAACTCCAAGTAGGAATGGCTACACCTATGCTTTGACCATTGTGGACCATTACTCAAGGTTCTTGGTAGTCATACCTGTTAAATACCAAACAGCGAAGACAGCAGCCAAGGCATTTCAGCAGCACTTTTGTTGACCGCACGGATACCCTAAACAAGTCCTCACTGGTCCAGCCTTTGAGGCAGATGTGTTTCAGGAGTTCTATAACATGTACTGTTGCAAGAAAATCAGAATGACGCCGTACCATCCACAGACAAATGGCATGTGTGAGAAGATGAACCAGGTGGTAATTAACTTATTGAAGACCTTACCTCTGGAAGAACAAAACCAGTGGCCAGAGAAGTTGCCAGAACTGGTAGATATATACAATCATATACCGGTAAACTCCGCAAATTGCACTCCAGCCTACTTGATGAGAGCAAGACCTGGTAAGTAACCTATTGATTTAGACAAGGTAGTCTTAACACCTGAGTCAACATCACCAGATGCAGACTGGGATACAGAGCGGCAGCAACAATACGGCAAAGTGCAAGAATGTGTGGAGAAAAGTTTGTCCCAAGCAAGACAGAGGCAGGAAAGAAATTACAACCAACACGCCCCTGCAGTTCCCTTGACACGAGGAGAACAAGTGCTCAAAAGAAAAAGAAGAGTTCACAAACTAGATGACCAGTGGAAGCAGAGCCATACACCGTAATTCCTTCAGACTTTAATAACACCAAAGTATGTATCATCAGCAAAGATGGAGGAGAAACCTTTGAAGCAGTCTCAAGAGATCATCTAAAGATGTGCCCTGATCAATTGAAGGACAAGAAAGAAGTCCAAGACACTCCACAACCCACAGTAGAGGTGGAAGAAAAGATTCAAACTATACTTGGAGAATTTCCTCACACGTGGACACAAGTAAATCAGGCAACAGTAGTACCAGTACTAACCTTTTATCAGCCTACTGCACCAGATGAAGAAGAGACTCTAAATGAAATGGCTCCAGTAACAGATACCA
This sequence comes from Dendrobates tinctorius, assembly GCF_039654945.1. Taxonomy (NCBI): domain Eukaryota; kingdom Metazoa; phylum Chordata; class Amphibia; order Anura; family Dendrobatidae; genus Dendrobates; species Dendrobates tinctorius. The sequence continues at coordinate 7,167,780 of NW_027361913.1, read as the reverse complement.
CATCTGCAGAGGAATGCGGAAATCTGTCCCCTGCTAACAGCGAATCTGACAATCTCATGGTGAGTCTAGGAGTAGAGAGAAGATAGTCTAGATTACCTATCATACACAAGTCTACTCATAGCGTAGTGACTAATGCACCAGCAGTAGACATCAGAGAACAGGTCAGGTAATCAGAAAAACCTATACTGCGTAGATCTACTCATAGCACTTGCGGTCAGATCCCTGCCCATTACAGAGATTACATAATGTAAATAAAGTTATAAGAATGCATAGTTGTAACCATTAAGCATGAGAGCCTACAGAGACTTACTGTAAGAACCTTTTTTTTAAAGTCGCAATAACCAGTTAAAGGACAATTGGGCCACAGGACTGTGTGTGGTCAGAACTGTATTTGTAAATAGTTACTCCAAAAAGGCCATGGAAATAAGCCGCCGGCGTGGTCAAAAAACAGGCTCATCTACAGAGTGCCCTGTAGCCATGCCCAGGGGCGACACACAAAGTGGGTGAGGAGTTTCCCACCAACCAAACTCCAGGTACAAGCACAAAGACAATTCCTGGACAGCAACTTAAGGACTAGTTGCTGCAGTAACTGTGCATTGTTTTCTTTTTCTTGTCTGGTTTTTGATAATTTTTACATTTTTAAGACTTTGTAGATTTGCATTAATTGTTGCTGTTAATAATTTTTCTTATGTTTCCTCAGTCCAGGAGTACTGAATTTAACTGGGGGGGAATGTGACACCCCAGAGTCCAGTTGTCACAGTTATATTGCCTCCTTCTCAGAGAGGTGAAGTCATGCTTGGAGGCAGAAAGGGGCCCCCATGCCAGGTAATACATTAAATCACAATTTCCTGCTGCAGGTCAGAAAAGGGAGATGCCTTATAAATTCTGGCCAGCAGAGGGGATGGGTGAGTCAGCTAGACGTCAGCTGAGGGGGTTTTCATGGAAACGAAGCAGCTGTGAGCTGTGAGGAGAAATGATAATGACAGTTAAAGGTGAGGTAAAGAGATGTTTCTGGAAGATCCTGTCAGTTCAAGACAGGGAGCTGATCGGTGAGGAGCTTGATAGGCAGAGCTGATCTGTGAAGATGGAAATGACAAGAGCAGAGACTGAGAGACTCTAGCGAAGCTAAAATATTGCATATAGCAGACCCCTGAGTGAAGCGCTAATAAAGAAAAAAGGGACATCAGAGTCTTAGGCTGACAGGAGCTGTAAGCCCTGATAGCCGAATCTGAAAGTACAGGGTATTTTAAATTCCTGTGCACATTGAACACCTGAGGGCACGTCAGCGGATAAGGAGCCCGTGGCCGACGGTGAAGAGAATGGTACCCGTGGAATAGGCTCACGCTGACAGCCATACAGGTTAGTGAAACCATCCCGAATAGAGAGTCACAGCATAGTTATATACAGCGGAGACCCACACACATAGCGCAGAAAGGAAGGTCCTAAATCACCACCTGGCAAGGTGGATCCCCTGAATGCCTCCAGGTGAGCCGGACTCATTCCATCACCTGTATGTGGTACTCCGGACTGCAGCCTATTACCAATAAAAGGTAAAGAAACTGCATCTCTGTGTCTTTCTCTCATTTATCTGCACCCCAACGTTTACAGCCATTTTTACTATTTACTCGTAGTTAACATCTTTGCCCTGGGACTACAGCCCTACCTGTGGATGGCTACAACATCATATCTGCGCCCAACATCCATCCCAGAGAAGCAACACTGCAGTGCTGGTGACCTCTGACTAGAATACCACAGGTGGCGTCACGTATTTCACCATCTAATAACTTTATTTTCATTTTTACCACATAAACACCACACAACTTTACCCTATTTTATTACTGGATGTCTCTGGGCCACGGACCGGGTCGCCACCACCGTGACACCGTCCCCCATGGAAGTCGTCGGGCCCGGTACCGAGTACCCCCAGGCCCCGCGGGGTGCTCCAACTATGCTATGTAAAGTAAGATGAGGCAGATATCACACTGTGTACAGGGAGCTTTGCGAACCATCATGGTGTGCATAGGAATCTTTGGAGGCTATGATATTGCATATATGGAGTTGTAAAAGGTGGAAGAGTCTGGACGTTATCTGAAGGGTGTAAGGTGTATCAACAGCATAACTATTATTCAGGTCAGACTGTATTGTTGTTGTATAGCTGCATAATAACCCACTGTGAAGCAACAGAAAAATGTATGGTACATACACAACAGAGACTATCATTAAACTTTGATTAATATTCATGTTGTTGTTCCAATAAAAACTAATCATCTCTAAAAATTGTTAGTTAGACTGCAATACATTTTCTGCCATGTGGCCTGCCATTCCATTTAATTATTCAGAGACTAAGTAGACTAACAAAACATAAGATTAAAACAAAATGAAAGTACAGTCTACCCTGCCATAAGAAGGTAAAACATGATATTTCACATAAACAACAGGATACTTAGTAAACATTGTTTTTGATAAAAAATAAGTGTGAAATCCATCCCACCTGTGCCAAGGTGTACCCAGTTGAGATGGTTCTAACCTCTTTTATTAAAACCTTACCATGTGTCAAAAATGATCTCTGTGTGAATAAGGACCGAGGCCCAATTGTGGCCATCCAGCAATGAAAAACTATATGAACGTAATGCCCAGCTTAAAGGGTAGACACAACCTTGTGTGCATTGAGTGCAAAAACCTAAAGCAAAAACGAAATAAGTGAACTACAGTATAAGTTGGTATATATGTTGTGTAGGAGCATGGTCATACTGTCCATTTAACAAACAAAACATAATATAGAAACAAAAGAACTCATACCCTGCAATAAGTAAGCAAAAGGCAATAGTGCATATAAATAAGAGGGTACTTAGGAAACACTGTTTTTCTGTTTTTGATCATAAAAAGTGTGAAAGTCATCCCACCAACACCAAGGTGTAACCAGTTGGGATGGTTCAAACCTGTAGTATTAAAACCTTTCCATGTGTCAAATATGCCCTCAATGTGAATAAGGGCCAAGCAGAACCAAAGCCTAATTGTGGACACCCAGCAATGGGAAACTATACATAATGCGCAACTAGTTACTACTACATTTGTGCTCAAGAGTTTACATACCCCGGCAGAATTTTTGCTTTCTAGGCCTTTTTTCAGAGAATATAGAATCATAGAATCATAGAATGGTAGAGTTGGAAGGAACCTCCTGGGCCATCTGGTCCAACCTTCTGCTCAAAGCAGGATTCACTAAATCATCCCAGACAGATGTCTGTCCAACCTCTGCTTAAAGACTTCCATTGAAGGAGAAATTACCACCTCCCGTGGCAGCCTGTTCCACTCACTGATCACCCTAACTGTCAAAAAGTTTTTTCCAATCTCTAATCTGTGTCTTCTCCCATTCAATTTCACGCCATTGCTTCTAGTCTTTCCTTGTGCAAATGAGAAAAAAGATCATCCTTCTACAATGTGATAGGCCTTGAGATATTTGTAGACAGCTATTGAGTCTGAGTCTCCTCTTAGTCTTCTTTTTTGCAAGCTAAACATTCCAAAATCCTGTAACTGTTCATCATAGGACATGATTTGCAGACCACTCACCATTCTGGTAACTCTTCTCTGAACTTGCTCCAGTTTGTTGATGTCTTTTTTAAAAAGTGGTGCCCAAAACTGGACACAGTGTTCCAGATGAGGTCTGACCAAAGAGGAATAGAGGGCAATAATGATCACGTGATCTAGACTGTATGCTTCTGTTAATACATCACAGAATTGTATTTGCCTCTTTTACTGTTGCATCACACTGTTGACTCATGTTCAGTTTATGATCTATTAGTATCCAACATAAGATTGATTCGGCACTGCCGCGCCACCTTACCTTAGCATCATGCCATAAGGTACAACTCACACACCGATATGGAACGCCATCAGCCCAAAGGAATGGGTGCTCAATCCTTATGAAGCAGACAAAAATCCGGTTCACCAAAAAAGAAGAAAAGGATGGCACTCACCATTCTAATGTAGAAACTTTTATTAAAGGATAAAATGCATAGGCTCGGGAGTAATGTGCAAGGTATAACAAGGTATAACATATAACAATATGCAGGTATACAGTCAGGAGTGTAGTACAAGAATAGGGCATAGATAGATTGCAATTACCATGTTATGTAGCATGTGACCACAGTCGGGTACTGATGGATCACAGGTCCAAATCTAAGTTACATGGTTCCCTTGGCCACGTCAGATAACGGGTCCTCCTGCCAGTAGGAGCCTTAGTCCAAAATGAGGGACTGCCTTATATCTCCTAGGCTGTTCCCTCCCACACTCTGCTGCCACCCCTTGTCTGGGCTGCCTCCCTCCTCCCATGTCTGAGAATAAGATTTTCTGTCCAGAATCATGGATGTCCCATAACTTTCGAGGTTCTGAATGGGTTGGTGGTGCCACCACTGGATTCCGCTGGATTTTATCTGTGCATAGAGACTAAATATGCCTATCATATGTAATTCCTGGTAGCTATACTTTATAACTTAATATCGCAGAGTACTACAGGTGGATGCCGGGCACAGGCGTATGGAGGAAGGAACGCTGACTCAGATTATGTGCTCGGCTAGTCTCAGAGATATTGCATTCTGTTATTATAGGTCATTTTCCAGATTCAATACCTCAGAAGATTGCTTTGACTTATAATGCCATGCTTTCTCCATGTGCTAGAGTCAGACAAAAGAAATCTAAGCTTGCCATGAAGCTGAAGAGAGCTCACACCTTGATGCTAATTGGTGGGGACCAAACTTCAAAGAGCATGTCCCTGGATTTTTAATTATGGAAAACATTGCATTGCCTTTTCTGGCCTGGGAGAATGTAAGGGTGGGGGAACATTCCAGGAGTGGATGGAAATGTCCTGAACTTATAATCCAAAATGGATTCTCCCTCCTAACTCACACAAACTACTGTGTTTTCTCTTTTTAAATCATAATGACAACCCAAAACATCCAAATGGCCCTGATCAAAAGTTTACATACTCTGGTGATTTTGAAGTGATAATATTCACAGAAGTTGACACAAATAGGTTTGAATGACTACTAAAGGTAACATCCTCACCTGTGACCTGTGACAAATGCCAGGACAATTGTTTGGGATGCAAAGGTAAACTCACAAATAGCATCAGCTGAAATACTGGACTCCCTGAAAACTAGCGGTGTGGCTATTTCAAGATGCACAATAAGGAGGCACTTGAAGAAAAATGGGCTGCATGGTCGAGTCACCAGAAGAAAGCCAAATGACCCTGATCAAAAGTTCACATACCCCATTTCTTAATACATTGTATTGCCCCCTCTAACTTCAATGACAGCTTGAAGTCTTTTGTTGTAATTGTGAATGAGGTTCTTTATTTTTTCAGATAGTAAAGCTGTCCACTCTTCTTGGCAAAAAGCCTCCAGTTCCTGTAAATTCCTGGGCTGTCTAGCATGAATTGTGCTCTTGAGATCTCCCCAGAGTGACTCAATGATATTGAGGTCCGGAGAATGAGATGGCCTCTCCAGAACCTTCATTTTGTTCTGCTGTAGCCAACGACAGGTCAACTTGGCCTTGTGTTTTGGATCGTTGTCATGTTGGAACGTCCAAGTACGTCCCATGAGCAGCTTCCAGGCTGATGATTGCATATTTGCCTTCAGTGCAGTAATGTGCTGCATTCATCTTTCCTTTTATGTTTGTCCAAGTTTCCAGTGCCTTTGTAGCTCACACATCCCCAAAACATCAGTGATCTACCTCTGTGCTGTACAGTGTAAATGTTGTTCCTTTCAACATAGGCCTTGTTGACCTCTTTACCAATGTAACGCTTATGGCTGTGGCCAAAAAGTTCAATTTTGGTCTCATCACTACAAATTAACTTGTTCCAGAAGTTTTGAGGCTTGTCTCTGTGCTGTTTTGCGTATTGTAGGCGAGATATTTTGTGGCATTTGTACAGTAATGGCTTTCTTCTGGCAAATTGACCATGCAGCCCATTTTTCTCCAAGTGTCTCCTTATTGTGAATCTTGAAACAGCCACACCGATACTTTTCAGAGAGTCCAGTATTTCAGCTGATGTTATTTGTGAGTTTTCCTTAGCATCCCAAACAATTTTACTGGCAGTTGTCACAGGTCACAGGTGAAGATCTTACCTTTAGTAGTCATTCAAACCTATTTGTGTCAACTTCTGTGCATGTTATCAGGTCAAAATCACCAGGATATTTAAACTTTTGATCAAGGTAATTTGATGTTTTCAGTTGTTATTATGATTTAAAAAGAGAAAGCACAGTAGTTTGACAATAAATGGCTTCAACCAACCACTAACCATGAGTGTAGAAAAAGTTTTGGTGTTATCATTCATATTCTCTGAAAAAAAGCCAAAAAAGCAAAAATTCTGACAGGGTATGTAAATTTTGAGCACAACTGTATCTGCTGATTAACCTTTTCCTGACATTTTGCGCTTTCATTTTTCCTCTCCTTATTCCCAGAGCCATAACTCGTTGAGGGCTTGTTTTTCTACATGATGAGTTGCAGTCTTTAATGGCTCCATTTATTTGACTATTCAATTCACTGGAGAATGGGAAAAAGACTCCAAGAGCAATGAAATTGCTTTTAAAAAAAGCCCATGTTTGATTTTTGTGATTTTTGAGTTTTGTTTTCATGATATTCATTGTAAAAATGAAAAGTCAACATAAATCTCCAAGTCAGTTTGATAACAGCGATACCAAACCTTTATAGTTTTGATTTTCAATTGATGAAAAAAATTCAGAAATTTGTAATAAAAAATATTTTAAAAATGTGTAATCCATTTCGATGTTGCTGTGTGAGAGTCTGTTTTTTTTAAATGAAAAGCTGATGATTTTATTGATACTTTTTTGGAGTAGATATCACGTTTTAATCATCTTTTCTTGCATTCTATTTGTACAGTTGTGGCATCAAATAAAGTGAAAATTTGAACTTTTCATATATTGTTTCCTTATGACTCTTGAACTTTCAATCAACCTGTAACTTATGAACTTGTTGCAGTTTATAGCAAAAACCATGGTCTTTTGTTAATGCAAGCCACAAGCTGGTATTCAGTAGACTAAAGTCATGCGGGCAAGGTGGCCTTAAGCAAACAAACATGCTGTGGTTGGAAAGGATAGAGTGGTGAGCTGAGCTATGGTCATGTGGAATTCTGTGTCTCTTGCTCAGTGTGCTTGGAATGAGAGAATGACAGCTGCAATTAAATGACTAACAGCAGCGGGCTATTGTTTGATGCAGTTGATAGCTATGTAAAAAGTCATTATTTGCTGTAAAATCTGTAAGCTGCAAAAAATCATGGACCTCCCCATATGACAAACTATTACACCATATCTCAGGAAGGGGTTAAGATCCTGTGTTCACCAATAATAATGACTTGGAACTACCACTGTAACCAAAGATACATTAAAATTGGATGAAGGGTTTAGGAGTTTCAGCTCCTTAACATGTGCCACCCTGTTTTTAAAGGGACCAAAAGTAATTGGACAGATTAAATAATTGTAAATAAAATGTTCATTTCTAGTACTTGGTTGAAAACCATTTGTTGGCAATGGCTGCCTGAAGTCTTGAACTCATGGACATCACCAGACGCTGTGTTTCCTCCTTTTTGATGCTCTGCCAGGCCTTCACTTCGGTGGTTTTCAGTTGCTGTTTGCTTGTGGGCCTTTCTGTCTGAAGTTTAGTTTTTAACAAGTGAAATGCATGCTCAATTGAGTTGCGATCAGGTGACTGACTTGGCCATTCAAGAATATTCCACTTCTTTGCTTTAATAAACCCCTTGGTTGCTTTGGCTTTATGTTTTGGGTCATTGTCCATCTGTAGTATGAAACGAGGACCAATTAGTTTGGCTGCATTTGGCAGGATCTGAGCACACAGTATGGCTCTGAATACCTCAGAATTCATTCGGCTGCTTCTGTCCTGTGTCACATCATCAATAAACACTAGTGACCCAGTGCCACTGGCAGCCATGCATGCCCAAGTCATCACACTGCCTCCGCCGTGTTTTACAGATGATGTGGTATGCTTTGGATCATGAGCTGTACCCAGGGCCGCCATCAGGGCATGACAGCCCTTACTGCTGTATGGGGCCCGATGAACAGCAGTACAGAAGGGGGCCCGCAGATCAGGGGCCCCGCTCCTGTGCTGCCAGTCATCGGGCCCCAAGTGATGTGCGTCATAGCGGAGCCGGGCAGGCCCCAAGTGTGCGCTGCGATCGGGCCCCAAGTGTGCGCTGCGATCGGGCCTGCAGCGCACACATCAGCAGAGCCGCCACAGCGCCTGACATCCGAAAGATAGAGGAGTGCTGAAGGACCTGTGGTGACGTCATCATTATCACAGGCCTTAATCATTGATCAGATCCGCCCCCTGATCACATGACGATGACGTCACCACAGGTCCTTTCAGCTCACACAGCAGCAGCTCCATCTTCAGCGCAGGAGCGAGGTCAGGTAAGAAGAAAGTTTTTATTTTTGAAAGGGGCAATATGTATCCCTGGCAGGACTGGAGACACACATGGGCAGGATTGGAGATACACAGGGGCAAATATGGAGACAGGAGGCAGGATTGGAGACACACAGGGGCAAATATGGAGACAGGAGGCAGGATTGGAGACACACAGGGGCAAATATGGAGACAGGGGGCAGGATTGGAGACACACAGGGGCAAATATGGAGACAGGAGGCAGGATTGGAGACACACAGGGGCTAATATGGAGACAGGGGGCAGGATTGGAGTCACACAGGGGCAAATGTGGAGACGGGGCAGGATTGGAGTCACACGGGGCAAATATGGAGCCAGGGGGCAGGATTGGAGTCACACAGGGGCAAATATGGAGACAGGGGGCAGGATTGGATTCACACAGGGGCAAATGTGGAGATGGGGCAGGATTGGAGTCACACAGGGGCAAAAATGGAGCCAGGGGGCAGGATTGGAGTCACACAGGGGCAAATATGGAGACAGGGGGCAGGATTGGAGTCACACAGGGGCAAATATGGAGACAGGGGGCAGGATTGGAGTCACACAGGGGAAAATGTGGAGACAGGGGGCAGGATTGGAGTCACACAGGGACAAATGTGGAGACAGGGGGCAGGATTGGAGTCACACAGGGGCAAATGTGGAGACAGGGGGCAGGATTGGAGTCACACGGGGCAAATGTGGAGACAGGGGGCAGGATTGGAGACACACAGGGGTAAATATGGAGACAGGGGGCAGGATTGGAGTCACACAGGGGCAAATATGGAGACAGGGGGCAGGATTGGAGTCACAAAGGGGCAAATATGGAGACAGGGGGCAGGATTGGAGTCACACAGGGGCAAATGTGGAGACGGGGCAGGATTGGAGTCACACGGGCAAATATGGAGACAGGGCAGGATTGGAGTCACACAGGGGCAAATGTGGAGACAGGGGGCAGGATTGGAGTCACACAGGGGCAAATGTGGAGACAGGGGGCAGGATTGGAGACACACGGGGCAAATATAGAGACAGGGCGCAGGATTGGAGACACACAGGGGCAAATATGGAGACAGGGGGCAGGTTTAGAGAGACACAGGGCCAAATATGTAGACATGGGGGCAAAATGCAAGACATGGGGGTAGAATGCAAGACATGGGGGCAAAATGCAAGACATCGGGGCAGAATGCAGACATGGGGGCAGAATACGAGACATGGGGACAGAATGCAAGACATGAGGGCAGAATGCAAGACATGGGGGCAGAATGCAAGACATGGCAGAATACAGACATGGGTGTAGAATGCACACATGATGGGGTCAGAATGCAGACATGGGGTCAGAATGCAAGACATGGGGGCAGGCAGAATATGACAGTGAGACACAGGAGGGGGCTGAATGTGACAGTGAGACATGGGGCAGAATGTGAAACATGAGGGCAGAATGCAGAACGTGAGGGCAGAATGCTAGACATGAGGGCAGAATGTGACAGTAAGACACAGGGGGGGCAGAATGGGACATTGAGACACAGGAGGGGGCAGAATGTGAGACATGGGGCAAAATGTGACAGTGAGACACAGGAGGGGGCAGAATGTGACAGTGAGACACAGGAGGGGCCAGAATGTGAGACATGGGGCAGAATGTGACAGTGAGACACAGGAGGGGGCAGAATGACCATGGGGGAAGAATTTGAGACACGGGGTCAGAATGGACAGACATGGGAGCATAATGTGACAGTAAGACACAAGAGGGGGCAGAATGTGACAGTGAGACACAGGAGGGTGGAGAATGTGACAGTGAAACACAGGAGGGGACAGAATGTGAGGCACGGGGGCAGAATGTGACAGAGAGACACAGGAGGGGGGAGAATGTGACAGTGAGACGCAGGAGGGGGCAGAATGTGAGACACAGGGTACAGGATGGGAGACACATGGTGCAGGATCATGGGGCAGGATGGATACGATGTAGACAGATGGGGCAGGATCTGGAGATCATGTGGGGGCAGAATGGATACTCATGAGGGCAGGATGAGAGAAAATATGGCTGGAGGCAGGATGGGGGATATTATTACCATAGGGGCTAATTAAGGGATATTATTACTGCAGTGATGTATTTATTTTATTTTTTTGAGGATACTGTTTTAAATGGGGGGAGGTTCTGTTACTGTGCAGAGCGACACTATGTCGCCTTTTTTTCTTCATCTGGTGTAGTGTAGAAGTTGGTGAAAAAATTAAGTAATGTGTTCTGCAAGTGGAGCTCTAGATAACTGTGTTATTTCCTGCAGAGACAAGCCCTGGCTGGAAGACGTGATGGCGATCTGTGCTGGATGAAAGATGAAAAGCAAAGATGAAGGACTTCACCTAGAGACATCACTGGTGAATTTGTGTTACCTGTACAATGACACTATACACTATATACAGAGTGCCTTTGTATAATGTCACCAGTGATCACTGTATTACCTGTACACTGACACTATATACAGAGTTCCTGTGTATAATGTCACTGGTGATCACTGTATTACCTGTACACAGACACCACATACTAAGTACAGATCTCCTGTGTATAATGGCACTTATGGTGATAGTAATGTTTTTTTTTATTAATGATCAGTATTGTAGTATTCAGTCATCATGTGCTGGTAATATGTGGTCTGGTCATGGTGCGGTGGTATTTGTCCCTTGTATGTGCTATTATTCTGTCACTGGTGGTAATATGTGGCCTGGACATGGTATGGCTGTATTTGTTCCCTGTATGTGGTATTATTGGTCACCATGTGGTGGTAATATGGTGTCTGGGCATGGTGTGGTGGTATTTGTCCCTTTGGATGTGATATTATTGGTCATTTTAAAAATTGAAAAATAAATAAAAAAAATACCTAAATTGTATTGGATATTTTAGCAAATGTTTAATAGGTTAGAGTAGAATAGGGCTCAGCCAAAAGAGTCTACCTAGTGGTGGCAGATTTAAAAAATCTTTTGGTCATAACAAGAGCTGCTGGCTATATGTGTGATCTGGAGATGGGAACTGTTAATGTGTGATTGGTGAGAAGTAGAATTTTTCTAAGAGAGAACGGTGGGGCTGTGGACAGTTTGAGGGGTGGAGGGCAGGGCTGGGGTGGAGCCTGGGTGGAGTCTCAAGGGGGCCCCAAAAATTTTGCCAGTATGGGGCCCCAAAATTCCTAGTGGCAGCCCTGGCTGTACCATGCCTTCGCCATACTTTTCCCTTTCCATCATTCTGGTAGAGGTTGATCTTGGTTTCATCTATCCAAAGAATGTTCTTCCTGAACTGTGCTGGCTTTTTTAGATGTTTTTTAGCAAAGTACAGTCTAGCCTTTTGATTCTTGATGCTTATGAGTGGCTTGCACCGTGCAGTGAAACCTCTGTATTTACTTTCATGCAGTCTTCTCTTTATGGTAGATTTGGATATTGATACACCTACCTCCTGGAGAGTGTTGTTCATTTGGTTGGCTGTTGTGAAGGGGTTTCTCTTCACCATGGAGATTATTCTGTGATCATCCACTACTGTTGTCTTCCGTGGGCGCCCAGGTCTTTTTGCATTGATGAGTTTGGAGCGCCCCGCGGGGCCTGGGGATACTCGGTACCGGGCCCGTCGACTTCAATGGGGGACGGTGTCACGGTGGTGGCGACCCGGTCCGTGGCCCAGAGGCATCCAGTAATTAAAATAGGGGAAAGTTGTGTGGCATTTATGTGGTAAAAATGAAAATAAAGTTATTAGATGGTGAAATACGTGATGCCACCTGTGGTATTCTAGTCAGAGGTCACCAGCGATGCGGTGTTGTTCCTCTGGGATGGATGTTGGGCGCAGCTATGATGTTGTAACCCTCCACAGGTAGGGCTGTAGTCCCAGGGCAAAGATGTTAAATAAATAATAAAAGTGGCTGTAAACATTGGGGTGTAGATAAATGAGAGAAAGACACAGAGAGGTTCAGTTTCTTTACCTTTTACTGGTAATAGGTTGCAGTCCGGAGTACCACATACAGGTGATGGAATGAGTCCTCGCTCACGTGGAGGCATTCAGGGGATCCACCTTGCCAGGTGGGGATTTAGGATCTTCCTTTCTGAGCTTTGTGTGTGGGTCTCCGCTGTATATAACTATGCTGCAACCCTCTATTCATGATGGTTTCACTAACCTGTACGGCTGTCAGCGTGAGCCTATTCCACGGGTACCGTTCTCTTCACCGTTGGCCCCGGGCTCCTTATCCTCTTCCCTGCCCTCAGGTGATTAATGTGCACAGGAATTTACAATCCCCTGTACTTTCAGATTCGGCTGTCAGGGCGTACAGTTTGTTAGGAGTGGCGGAAGGCACTAAATAAAAATATAAATAAAGTGCCTTCGCCACTCGGGGTCCACCGTGCACAGGATGCAATAACTGCTGCTAGGTGATGACAGAGCAATCTGGCGGTAGTGTGCACAGGGTTAACTGCACCCAATGTGCACTGCACAGACTCTGTTGAACTCACAGAGTCCTAGTAACAATAAATAAGCACAAAACCGCTGAGTCTGTTTAGGATACAGAACTACAGCGCTGCACCCGCGGTATCTGGTCACAGGAGTAGCACTAGATGGCGGTACTTACTCTGCCTAGACCTACCGACAAGGATCGGGTGTAGAGCGTCGCAACCGCGAATGCACGCAGGGCTGCAACTGCAGCGCGGCAAGAACGGAGCCGCTGCAAAGACACTGCTAACTAGCAGGCGCAATGCTGACGCTAGGCTGCTGAGGCAATGGAGCAATAGTGCTGGCAATAACTCAGGCACTCTCACAGACGTAGTATCAGAGGGTAGGGGTTTCCAATGAGTCATTCACCAGTCCATGCATCCATCAACAAACATACAGCAGCAGTATGGCTATACTGTACTAGCGCATGGCGGAACAGCCATGCGCGCTTTTTATAGCAAACGGGACCTTCCGGAAATCTCCAGGTCTCCAAGAGGAGCCGATGGGATCCGACACAGGACCTGAACACCTGACTCCCGAAATCCAATGGGAGTTCATCCCATGAGCATGCTCAGATGCAGGGATAGAGGACTTAGCCTCTGGAGAGAGCTGACGCAAGGCAATCTCCTCTGCAGTCTTCTCTACAGCAGATGAAGAGCAGGAGGCTGCAGAATGTGAGGATCTAGATTTCAGCAAAGGAGAGGCAGAAATCTGACTCCTAACACAGTTCCTGTCAGCCCAGGACTTTGTTGTCCCTTTTCTCTTTATTAGCGCTTCACTCAGGGGTCTGCTATACGCAGTATTTTAGCTTCCCTAGAGTCTCTTAGTCTCTGCTCTTGTCCTTTCCCTCTTCACAGATCAGCTCTGACTATCGAGCTCCTCTCAGATCAGCTGCCTCTCTTCGTCTCACAGGATCTTCCAGAAAGATCTCTTTACCTCACGTCCTCACGTTGTAACTGTCATTTTTTCTCACAGCTTACAGCTGTTTCGTTTCCATGATAACCCTCTCAGCTGACTTCTAGCTGATGCACCAACCCCCTCTGCTGGCCAGAATTTATAAGGCATCTCCCTTTTCTGACCTGCAGCAGGAAATTGAGATTAAATCTATGCTGCATGGCATGGGGTTCCTTTCTGCCTCCAAGCATGACTTTACCCATTAGAGGGAGGTAATGTCACTGTGACAACCGGACCCTGGGGTGTCACAAGTTCACCAGTGCTTTCTTTCTTTCTCAGGATGTACCAAACTGTAGATTTTGCCACTCCTAATGTAGCAATTTCTTGGATGGGTTTTTTCTGTTTTTGCAGCTTAAGGATGGCTTGTTTCACCTGCATGGAGAGCTCCTTTGTCCACTGGTTTCCTTCACAGCAAAACTTTCCAAATGCAAGCACCACACCTCAAATCAACTCCAGGCCTTTTATCTGCTTAATTGAGAATGACATAACGAAGGGATTGCCCACACCTATCCATGAAATAGCCTTGGAGTCAATTGTCAAGCTACTTTTGGTCCCTTTAAAAACAGGGTGGCACATGTTAAGGAGCTGAAACTCCTAAACCCTTCATCCAATTTTAATGTGGATACCCTCAAATGAAAGCTGAAAGTCTGAACTTCAACTGCATCTAAATTGTTTTGTTTAAAATTCATTGTGGTAATGTCTGGAACCAAAATTAGAAAAATGTTGTCTCTGTCCAAATATATATGGACCTAACTGTAAATCTGGTCAAATCAGACAAGGTGATTTTCTGGATTTGTTTTCTCATTTTGACTCTCATAGTTGATGTCTACCTATGATGTCAATTGCAGGCCTCTCTCATCTTTTTAAGTGGGAGAACTTAAACAATTGGTGGCTGACTAAATACTTTTTTTCCCCACTGTAAATGTACTGTAGTTACAGTTGACTTTTCAGAATAAGTTGCCATTTGTTTGTATACCAATTTTTTCACCAGTTTTCAGCTCTGCAAACTTTATCTCTAAATTTCTATTATCTCTAAATTATTGAACAGAGGCTACAGATGAGAAGATTAATCCACTGAGGATCGAGTTTCAGTCAAATTTCCTGAAATTTGTGGTTTCACGTGATTCTATTCGTGAGGATAGATGAAAAAAATAATTATGCTTGCCACCATTTCACTCACTGCTGAAAATTCTGTGAGTATGCTAATGATGTCAGGCATGACCACATGGGCTTCCACACAATGCAGGGAAGCATTTGGTTTACATGGACTAACCCAGTCAATTAGGGAGGAATATAACAAAAAGATAGTGACAGCCAGGGAATGCCTTTTTATGCAGGTAATGTGTAGGGTAAAGAGCCCAGAGTGCACACCATAAGAATAGAAAAATACCTAATATGATTGTGGTATACTATGCCAGTGCTGTTGTACCAGATTGAAAATGAGAGGAATAGTCTCATCTTGAGAATACTGATATGAAGATTCAAGTAATAAATAGTCATGGGCTGGACAAAATTGTTGTCACCTTTCCAAAAATGTAAGTAAACAACTGTGTTTCAAGCATGTAATGTTCATTCAAACTCACCAGTGGCAAGTAACATATATAGGCAATATGAAAATCACACCTGAAAACAGATGGAAAGGGAGAAGTTGACTTAATCTTTTTATTGTGTGCCTGTGTGTGCCACACTAAGTATGGAGAGCAGCAATGAGTCCAAATCTAAATCTCATTGAACACTTGTGGAGAGATCTTAAAATTGCTTTTGGGAAAGGCACCCTTCAAATATGAAAAACCTTGGGCAGTTTGCAAAAGAAGAGTGGTACAAAATTCCTGTTGAGAGGTGCAAGATGCTTGTTGATTGTTATAGGAAGCGATTGATTGCAGTTGGTTATTCCAAAGGGTGTGCATCCAAATATTAAGTTGAGGATGCCAACAATTTTGTCCGACTAATTTTTGGCATTTTATGTGAAATTATGGCCAATTTGCCTTTTTCTCTCTTTTTTTGTGTTGTTCCAATACATACAAAGGAAATAAACATGTGCATAACAAAACATGTGTAATTGCAATGATTATCTGTGAGAAATACGGAATTTTCTATAACAATTTCAAGGGTGCCAAAACTTGCTGCTATGACTATATAAAGAAAAGCTGTAGCTGTATTGCCACTCAGTGTGACTGTGAATTGATTGATCTATGATATTTTTCAGCAACAATGCTTTAATAGCTGCATTTCTTTCATTTTTCATAAAGAACAAGCAAAGAGGGTCTGTATTAAACCCCTCATTGCTAATTCAGAATTGAAAACTTGTGTACCGATGAAAGTCTGATTTATGCATTTTGAGAAATGCTGATCAATATTATTTCTTAAGAGAAACTCCATGATCCTGAAATTTAGACACAGTTGTTTAGCTACTTAAGTGTGTGCAGTGGTTAAAATAATATTTTCTAGCCTACTTAATTGCTATGTCATTAGATGCATTCACACACCAATTGAATACAGTAATAAGTTGAAGATTTTAGCTATGACAGAGACAAATCTTGGTCTTCCTACACCCAGGGCTAAAGTTCAGTTTGGTGCCCCATTATACACTGCTTATGTAGTTTAATTAGCCATCATTTGACCAGTTATATGCAATCACTACAGGAATACATCACCAGAACCACCATCAGTACAGAAATATGTCACCATAGCCAACAGCTTTACAGAAATATAGCATAACCAATATCAGTGCAGGAATACATCACCAGAGCCATCATCAGTACATAAATACATCACCAGAATTGCCAATACTGCAGAAATCACCAGAGCCATCATTAATACATGAATGGAGCTACTGTACACATACAGTAGAATATAAATATATATATATATGTCAGAGACACACACACACATATATATATGTATGTATATTACATAGCTAGATAGAAGAAAAGCCGGCAATTCATGAGCCGTGGTAGTGTAAAATCACAGCAGGAGCTGACAGGATAGAAGAGATGGATTACATACAGTAAATACACACAGAATAGGTAGATATATAGATGTCAGTGACAAATACAATTAGTACAGTGTGTGTGCAGCTTACTTTACATGTATTTAATTAATAAAAGAGTATTTTTCTGGAAAAAATGGCGTGGGCTCCTGCATAATCTTCCTAACAAGCAGAGGGAAAGCCGAAGGCTGGTGGCCAATGTTTATAGCCTGGGAAGAGTGTAATACCCATGGCGCTTCCTAGGCAATTAATTCCTTTGTGACATGTACCATACTAGTACAACATATGTCCTTTCTTTCCCTTTGATGTGGGCTCCGGCGGTGAGCCTACATCTTTCTCTGGACATGTCACCTGTTTTGAGCAGCTGACATGTGCCCAGAATAGCCGTTAAATGTCAAACTCTGACAGCGGCATTTAACATGCGCTTTTGGCCCATCAGTGACCCCCATCACGTGATCATGAGTCAAAGGGGGTTGGCATGACAACTTGAGGTCTCCTGGAGACCTCTATGGTTGTCAATGCCAGCTTACTGTGAGCGCCGCTCAGTGGTCGGCGCTCATAGCAAGTGAGTAATTCAGCTACATATAGGTGATCTGATCATCACCTATATGAAGCAAAGCCGATCAGGTTATGGCAGCTTCTAGTCTCCCATGAAGACTGTTAAAGCATGCCAAAAGTAAAAAAAGTTTAAAAAAAAAATAAAAAATACAGAAGTTCAAATCACCCCTTTTGCCCCATTCAAGATAAAGCAATAAAAAAAAAATCAAACATAGACATGACAAAGTTAGAGGTAGGTGGAAGGTCCTTAAAGATGATTTCAGGAAATTAGGCTGTAAGCTTAAAGCAAGGACCTCCAAGGTGGTATTTTCAGAAATACTTCCTGTACCACGTGCCATGCCAGAGAGGCAACGGGAGATTAGGGAAGTTAATAAGTGGCTCAGGAATTCGTGTAGGAAAGAGGGGTTTGGGTTCCTGCAGAACTGGGCTGACATCTCAGTTGGCTACAGGTTCTACGCTAGGGACGGGCTGCACCTCAATGGGGAGGGTGCAGCTGTGCTGGGGGAGAAAATGGCTAGAAGGCTGGAGGAGTGTTTAAACTAGGGACGGGGGAAGGGTACTCCTTTTATAGGAGGGGAAGACAGTGCAGATAGAGAACTGGCCACAAATAATGAAATTGGGGGTGGGGGTGGCATGGGGGTGGGGTTAGAACAGTTAATAATTTAAGAAAGAATAGAGGTACAGAGAGATACATAAAGTGCATGTATACTAATGTCAGAAGCCTTGCCAACAAGATGGAGGAATTGGAGTTAATGTTGTTGGAACATAATTATGACATGGTGGGGATATCTGAGACATGGCTGGATGAGAGCCATGACTTGGCGGTTAATTTACAAGGCTATAGTCTGTTCCAAAATGGCCTTACAAATAAGCGAGGGGGAGGCGTGTGTTTATATGTAAAATCATCCTTAAACCCATCCTTCGTGATAATATATATGAATCTAATGATAAATGTACAGTCGCTGTGGGTGGAGATAAGGGGAGGGGGAAAAATAATAAATTACTGATAGGGGTTTGTTATAAGTCTCCAAAAATAATGGAAGCAACAGAGAATATCCTCATAAAGCAAATAGATGAAGCTGCGACTCAAGGAGAAGTCATTATTATGGAGGACTTCAACTTCCCTCAAATACTGTACATTGGGGAACCGAAACCTGCAGTTCCAGCAAAAGTAATAGGTATTTGACAACTATGAGAGACAATTACCTTTCACAACTGGTTCAGGACCCAACAAGGGGGGGGGGCACTGGTAGACCTAATATTAACCAACAGGCCAGACCGCATATCAAATGTAAGGGTAGAGGGTCACTTGGGTAATAGTGTTCATAAAATAATAAGTTTTCATGTATCCTTTAATAAGATGTGTAGTAGAGGGGTTACAAGGACACTAAACATCAGGAAAGCAAATTTCCAATGGATGAGAGATGATCTTGGTGCAATTAACTGGGACGATATCCTGAGACATAAAAATACACAAAGAAAATGGGAGACGTTTATTAGCATCCTGAATAGGACCTGCGCACAATATATACCATATGGGAATAAACATGCTAGAAATAGGAGGAAACCTCTATGGCTGAATAGATCTGTAAGGGGCACAATAAGTGACAAAAATAAAGAATTTAGAGAATTAAAGCAAGTAGGTAGTGATGAGGCATTAAATAAAAACAGAAATTTAAATAAATTCTGTGAAAGGCAAATCAAGACAGCAAAGATTGAGACAGAGAGATTCATTGCCAGAGAAAGTAAAAATAATCCCAAAATATTCTTTAACTACATAAATAGTAAGAAGCTAAAAAATGATAGTGTTGGCCCCCTTAAAAATAGTCTGGGTGAAATGGTGGATGAGGATGAGGAAAAAGCCAATATGCTAAATGACTTTTTTCGACAGTATTTACACAAGAAAATCCCATGACGGATAACATGATCAGGGATAAAAAATTCTCCATTAAATGTCACCTGTTTAACCCAGCAGGAAGTACGGCGGTGTCTAAAAATCAATAAAATTGACAAATCCCCGGGCCCAGATGGGATACACCCGAGTACTGCAGGAATTAAGCACAGTCATAGATAGACCATTATTTTTAATCTTTAAAGATTCCATAATAACAGGGTCTGTACCACAGGACTGGCGTATAGCAAATGTGGTGCCAATATTCAAAAAGGGGACAAAAACTGAACTTGGAAATTATTGGCCAGTAAGTTTAACCTCAACTGTGGGTAAAATCCTGGAGGGTTTTCTAAGAGATACTATACTGGAGTATCTGGAGAAGAATAACCTCATGACCCAATATCAACATGGGTTTACAAGGGACCGTTCCTGTCAGACTAATCTGATAAGCTTTTATGAAAAGGTAAGTTCAGGACTGGACCAAGGGAATGCAGTGGATGTGGTGTACATGGACCTTTCAAAAGCTTTTGATACGGTGCCACACAAAAGGTTGATACATAAAATGACAACAATAGGGATAGGGGAAAATATGTGTAAGTGGGTTAAGAGCTGTCTCAGGGATAGGAAACAAAGGGTGGTTATTAATGGAGCACATTCGGACTGGGTCACGGTTAGCAGTGGGGTACTACAGGGGTCAGTATTGAGCCAGCTTCTTTTTAAAATATTTATTAATGACCTTGTAGGGGGCATAGAGAGTAGAATTTCAATATTTGCAGATGACACGAAACTCTGCAGGGTAATCAATACAGAGGAGGACAATTTTATATTACAGGAGGATTTCTGTAAACTAGAAGCTTGGGCTGATAAATGGCAAATGAGCTTTAATGGGGATAAATGTAAGGTCATGCACTTGGGTAGAACGAACAAGATGTATAATTATGTGCTTAATTGTAAAACAATGGGCAAAACTGTCACTGAAAAAGACCTGGGTGTATGGGTGGACGACAAACTCACATTTAGTGGCCAGTGTCAGGCAGCTGCTGCAAAGGCAAATAAAATAATGGGATGCATTAAAAAAGGCATAGAAGCTCATGAGGAGAACATAATTTTACCTCTATATAAGTCACTAGTGCAACCACACTTAGAATACTGCATACAGTTCTGGTCTCCGGTGTTTAAGAAAGACATAGCTGAACTGGAGCGGATGCAGAGAAGAGCGACCAAGGTTAGTAAGGAACTGAGGGGACTGCAATACCAAGACAGGTTATTACACTTGGGGTTATTTAGCTTGGAAAATCGAAGGCTTAGGGGTGATATTATTACAATGTATAAATATATGCGGGGACAATACAAAGACCTTTCTACTGATCTTTTTACTCTTAGACCTGTGACGGGGGCAAGGGGGCATCCTTTACGTCTGGAGGAAAGAAGGTTTAAGCGTACTCACAGACACGGATTCTTTACTGTAAGAGCAGTGAGACTATGGAACTCTCTGCCATATGATGTTGTAATGAGTGATTCCCTAATAAAATTTAAGAAGGGACTGGATGCCTTTCTTGAAAAGTATAATATTACAGGGTATATACACTAGTTTCCTTAATATTGCGTTGATCCAGGGAGCTAGTTTGATTGCCATATGTGGAGTCAGGAAGGAATTTTTTTCCCTAATGTGAAGCTTACTGTTGGCCACATGGGTTTTTTTTTGCCTTACTCTGGATCAACATGTTAGGGCAAGTTAGGATAGGATATGGGTTGAACTAGAATCATAGAATCATAGAATCATAGAATTCTAGATGGACTTAAAGTCTTCCTTCAACCTTAATAACTATGTTACTATGGTACTATGACATATTTGGTATCGCCACATTCAGACTCACCCGATCAATCAACAAAAAAGGATTAACCTAATCGGTAAAAGGCATAGCGAGAAAAAATGTTAAAACGCCAGAATGAAGTTCTTTTGGTCACCACAACATTGCATTAAAATGCAATAACTGGTGATCAAAAGATCGTATCTGCACCAATATAGTATCATTAAAAATGTCAGCTCGGCATTCAAAAAAATAAACCCTCATCCCACCTGAGATCACAAAAAATGGAGACGCTACTGGTATCGGAAAATGTCGCAATTTTTTTAATCAAAGTTTTGTATTTTTTTTCACCACTCAGATAAAAAGAACCTAGTCATGTTTGGTGTTTATGTACTCAAAATGAACTAGAGAATCATAATAGCAGATCAGTTTTAGCATTTAATGAACAAGGTGAAAAAAAACCCCAAAAATAAGTGTTGGATTGCACTTTTTTGCACATAAACTGCACTTGGATTTTTTTCCTGTTTTGCAGTACACAATATGGTAAATGCAATGGTGTCATTCAAAAGTACAATTCGTCCCGCAAAAAACAAACTCTCATATGGCCATATTGACGGAAAAATTAAAAAGTTATAGCTTTGGTAAGAAGGGGAGCGAAAAACAGAATCACAAAAAAGAAAATGGGCTCCGGCGAGAAGAGGCTAATATCAGTTCATAGCTGTATACTTAGCCTTTACCGGCTATTAAAATTGGGGACCCTAAAAAATGATGTAGGATCCCCTATAATTAACAACCAGCAAAGGCTATGCAGACAGCTGCCAGCTGATATTAATAGCCAAAGAAGGGGCCATGGATACTATCCACCACCAGGTTAAAAACTTCAGCTCTCAGCTGCTCCAGAAAAAGCGCATCTCTAAGGCTAGTTTCACACTTGCTTTTTTTTGCAGCGCGTTTTTCCCGCAAAAAAACGCATTGAAAAAACGCATACATAAGCATACAACTGCTGCGTTTTTTTCAAGCATTTTTATGAGCATGCATGAAAAAAACGCAGCGTTTTTATGCGTTTGTATGCGTTTTTAGTGCGTTTTTACCGCGTTTGCTTTTTTTTCCAACATTTTTAGGTGGCCCCTCACACTACCCAAACCATGACTTTACTAACCCTAACCCTGACCCTAACCCTAACCCTGACCCTAACCCTAACCCTAACCCTGACCCTAACCCTTAACCAAATCATACTTAACCCTAACCCAAACCCTAAACCCTAACTAACCCTAACCCTAACCCTAACCCTGACCCTAACCCTAACCCTAACCCTAACCCTGACCCTAACCCTAACCCTGACCCTAACCCTTAACAAAACCATACTTAACCCTAACCCTGACCCTAACCCTAACCCTAACCCTATCCCTGACCCTAACCCTAACCCTAACCCTGACCCTAACCCTAACCCTAACCCTGACCCTAACCCTTAACAAAACCATACTTAACCCTAATCCTGACCCTAACCCTGACCCTAATCCTTAACAAAACCATACTTAACCCTAACCCTGACCCTAACCCTAACCCTGACCCTAACCCTAACCCTAACCCTGACCCTAACCCTAACCCTAACCCTGACCCTAACCCTTAACAAAACCATACTTAACCCTAATCCTGACCCTAACCCTGACCCTAACCCTTAACAAAACCATACTTAACCCTAACCCTGACCCTAACCCTAACCCTGACCCCAACCCTAACCCTAACCCTGACCCTAACCCTAACCCTAACCCTGACCCTAACCCTTAACAAAACCATACTTAACCCTAATCCTGACCCTAACCCTGACCCTAACCCTTAACCAAACCATACTTAACCCTAACCCTGACCCAAACCCCAACCCTAACCCTGACCCTGACCCTAACCCTAACCCTAAACCCCCTTAACTAACCCTAACTCTAACCCAAACCCCTAAATTCCATGGTTAAAAAAAAAAACGCATATGCAAAAAAACGCATACATGAGCATGCCAGTGCGCACATATGCGCATCCATAGGCTATAATGGCCATTTTTTAGCGCAAAACGTGCGCATATGTGCGCATGCGCTTTTTTGCAGGGCCAAAAAATGCAACATGCTGCGTCTGGAAAATACCAACGCACACCCCAAAAAAACGCAGCTCATGAAAATCGCATACATGCGCTTACCAGCGCGCAGGTATGCGCACCCATGTTAAATATAGGGGAAAAAACGCATGCGCAGGTATGCGTTTTTTTCCAGCGCTAAAAAACGCAAATGTGAAACCAGCCTTAGATGTGCTAATTCTGGCACTTAGCCTTGCTCTTCCTACTTCCCTTTGGGGGAAGCCTTAGCCTTGCTCTTCCCTTTGGGGTGCTTGATGTCACCTTTTATTGTAAGGTGACATCAAGCCAAAGGTTAGTAATGGAGAGGCGTCAATAAGATGCCCCTATTACTAACCCCATGGTCACATTGTTTAAAAACTCACACACCAAGAATAAAGTCCCTTAACTGAGAAAATGACACAGACTCCTTTCCTAATCATAATTAAACCATACTTACAACCTTGCTTAATTCCACCAAAGCCCTCGTTCTCCTGTAATAAACCAAATATAATAAAACAACAATATCCCTCACATCTCCGTCATTCTGTCCCACGCCGTAATCCATGTCTGGGGGAGAAATAGTTTTCTACCTGGATCTTGCCAAGATGCGACTGTCCAGGCTGAGAACCACTGGTGGCTGAATTCCTGCAAGTGCAGCCTTAGTGACAAGCAGCAGTGACGTCACTGAGGCTGCATTTCCATCCGGAATGAACTGCGGTGACCTCGGTGAGATCCACACTAGCACCATAAGAAAGTCACATGATGCAGGGTCAGTTCACTGGGAAAATTTCACTGCGGTGAATTTCAGCTGCGATGAACTCTTATTGACGCCTTTCCATTACTAACCTCGGGGCTTGATGTCACCTGACAATACAAAGGTGACATCAACCCCCCCAACTATCACCCCACTTGCCACTGCTACAGGGCAAGTGGGAACAGCTGGGCAAAAGGCCAGAATTGGCACATCTAATAGATGTGCCTTGTCTGGGCAGCTGTGGGCTGCTCTTTTTAGACTGAGGGGTAATATCAATTGCCCCTTACAAGCTTAAGAATACTAGCCCCCAGCTGACAGCTTTAACAAGGCTGGT
Source organism: Dendrobates tinctorius (assembly GCF_039654945.1). Taxonomy (NCBI): domain Eukaryota; kingdom Metazoa; phylum Chordata; class Amphibia; order Anura; family Dendrobatidae; genus Dendrobates; species Dendrobates tinctorius. Next base: position 7,143,493 of record NW_027361913.1, on the reverse strand, counting down.
TGTAAAAAAAGGGGGACCCTATGCCGTTTTTTAAAATTATTTATTCAAATAATTAAAACAACAGCGTGGGGACCCCTCTATTCTTGATAATCAGCCTTGAAGCTGACAGCTGAGGGTTGCAGCCCACAGCTGTGAGTTTTGCCTGGCTGGTTATTAAAAATAAAGTGGAACCCACGCAGGTTTTTTTTTAAATTATTAACTGACAGTGCAGTAGCGGCTGATGAATACTTCCTTCCGCCGCTCCTGCTCTCACTGTTATTAGCGGCAGCATGTATCAGCTGATGGGAGCTGTAGTCCCATCAGCTTGCACCAGTGACTGGAGGTAAGATTTTTACCTAAGATCACAGCTGAGCACTCATGCTGTCTTGTGTGGGAACCGCTGCTCTATGACCAGTGGGGATGATTTCACCACTGATCAGAAGTGCTACGCCGTTTTTTCCCTCGCTGTCACACAGCTTGGAAAACACCGGCTTTTGTGCTGTGTATGTTCGGCTATATTTGACTGTTTAATTGATGATTAAATTGGTGAACAATGCAAATTCGGCAATCAGGAGCCAAACCGAACATTGAAATATTCACATATCTCTAATCCTTAGTGAATAAATTCGCTAGTTCATGAGAGCCCTATAGCCAGAGACAAGACATACCCCTTTGTTGGGACTCTGACCTTATGTGCCTCTCTTTGCCTAAAAGTCTGCATTATAAGAGTAGGTAGAGCCCAGCTCTAATTAAAAATGACCTAGGCTGATGGGACGAGTGTGCAATCAGAATGAGTGTGCTACACATATCAAAAAGACTGGCCAGCACCTCCAAACAGAACAACCAGAATAAGGCTAGGTTCACATTAGTGTTTGTGTGCGCAGCGTATCGTCTGCATGTGCAAACGCATGTCAAATAGTATCCAAATGCATGTTAACGCCGCTTTTTTTATCTGCATCAGCTTACACATGATGGTGAAAAAATGCAGCATTTGCATGCGTTTGCGTTTTTTCAGCGCATGCGTTTGAAGAATTTCCTTGACACAAGCCACACCCAATGGGCATGTCTCATTTCTTGGACATAATTATGTGAAAAACGCATGCATTTCGAATGTATGCATGCGCATATCCTTGCATACACATGCGTTCCCATAGACAGTAATGCGTTTATTTGATGCACTCATCAGCATGCGCATGAATGCGCATATTTGACGGATTTTTGCCGCTTTCAAAAATCCAACATGATATGTTCGCAGGACCACGACGCACACCGAAAAATAACGCATGCATACGCTGATGCGAACTGATGCAAACGCATGCCCCTGCCTACACCATGTTAAAGATAAGGAAACATGACGCATACGGATTGCTGCAGATGAAATGCTGTGCAAACAAACGCAAAAGTGATACCAGCCTAAGACAAGTGTGAACAGGTGCAAATGAGTCATCAGCTGGGAATGGTGCTGGTGTCACTTAAAGCTTCTAGCAGTGCACCATGATGACAACTTGTTTGAGGGCCATACTAAAAGCTGTGAGTGACACTAGTGCCGCCCCCTGATGACAATTTATTTGAGGGCAGAGCTAGAAGCTGTGTTGTAGGGCTGGTGTCATTCACTACTTCAATCTTTGCCACCTCCTGCTGGCAGCGGACTAAGAAGCTGGGAGCCAGTACAGCACTCACATCAACCACAGCATCCATCACCCCAGATCCAAGATGTCATCAGAGAAGGCAGTGATGCAAAAAACTAGTGAGTAGCTGAAGTGTTGCCACCTGATTGCATCCTGTTCCAGGAGGGGCGATGGACGCTGCAGGGAGTGAGTGTAGCCACAGCCTCTTGTAATATCTTTTTTGAGACTCTGCTCAAACAAAATGTCACAGGAAGTACAGTAAAAAACACATTTAGGGAATAAGTAGATGTAGGGTATTGTGTTCTACAGAAAACTACAAAAGTAGTTATGGTGTAAGTTTAAATGGTTGAAAAATATATTATACCTACATCTAAGTGACCGAGTTTGTATTACATCAGTCATCACATTTAATCTGCACAAATCTCTGTGCGATAAAAATCGGCACAACAGTGGCTCTATAGCATCAGCAATTGCCAAAACCCTGGACTATCTGCTACCAGGAATAAAACCGTAAAAAGTTCATGGTTTGAATCGACGCAAAAGTGTCAATGGCAGTAAAATACATGTGTTTTTTTGGAAGTTTTTACCATGTAGCATACTAGTGTAATGTGTGATGCAGATCCTATAAAAATGATATTATTACAAATAAGCGACAAGTTTGCGGAATTTCACTCACTAACAGAGATGTAATATGGGTAGTATCATATTGAGTTTCTTAGATAACTCAACCGTATGCTCTCTGCTGTAATTGCATGTTATCATATCCTCCATTTAGATTATCTTACCAGGTGAATAGTCTATCATTAATTTATTTGAAAGCATTTCATTTTTTAATTTGACTGGAAACTTGTCTGATGTAACAGTTGGATTTTTTTAGACTGTCTTTAAGCAGATGTAATTGTCTTTGGTGCAGTGCAACATTTTTTATTCAGGCTGGCAGCAAAGGGAACCAGCTGCTTTAATAATGTAATTTTGGAATTCTTGGAGAACATAAGGAATTCTTTAACCCTTTACAAAAATGCATGAGGTAATTTAATACAGGAAAGATATATATCTTTGTGCCGTGTTAGCCAGTAGATAGAAGAATGCTTAGAATTGAGAGTCCTCAGTGGTTGACACCTTTTAATGCCTAACTGAAAAGATGGTAACACATTGCAAGCTTTCGAGACTACTCAGGTCTCTTCATCAGGCTACAGGGAATTTAAGAGATACATTCTGTAATGCCTATACCTCACTCAGAGATTAAAATTTATAACTTTAGGAGTAATTTAATAATGTCCGCAGTGGCCATTGGGGTTTCTCTCTACTGAAAACTCTAATAGATGTCAATAAATTACTCAGTAGGTGGTTATACATTTTAATGGATGAACTTATTAGATTTACGGTGCTATCTTTCTTCTTGGAGCAAAAGAAAATGTATCCCCAGCTAACCTTATAACTAAACTGGCATGCCATTTAATCTTAGAAGAAAATGCTTGTGTATATGTATGTGTCATTTCATTACACCTTACGCAAATTGATTTTCTGCTTCGCAACTATGGCAGCATCAAAATATCACATTGATTATCCAACACATATAATTCGGTAACATCACGGTAACTTAACTTTCTTCCAGATATAGTGTATTTTCATATCTATGATTATAGCATGCTATAGCATATGAATTTCACTTTTGTCTGCAACCAAACTTGAGCTGTATTTACATTGCAGTTTATTTAAAGAAAGTTTGTTCTCAATAATTTTTCAGTGTAAACAGACTATCGATCACCCAATGCATGAACAAAATGCTTGTTCATTTGATCAAATAATCTTTTGTCCAGTGCAAAGGATCTTCATTCATGTGGATCATCATGCTATGCAAATGGAAAGTGGCAGCTAGAAAGGTTCAGGATGGGAGGTGTCACTGAGGTGCCAAGCAGGGCCAGACTGGCCATCTGGCAATTCTGGCAAATGCCAGAAGGGCCTGTCTGGTTGTGGGCCGCTTGGCTGCTACATTGTTAACAGAATCGGTGTTCTCAAGACACCCATAGTAAAAGTCGCTGACTCCGTCACTTACCCCAGGGCATAAAAATTCAAAGTTGGAAAATTGCAAAATTTTCAAAATTTTCGCCAAATTTCCATTTTTTCATAAATAAGCGCAAGTTATTTGAATGAAATTTTACCACTAACATGAAGTACAATATGTCACAAGATAACATTGTCAGAATCACCGGGTTCCATGGAAACGTATCAGAGTTATTACCTCATAAAGGGACAGTGGTCAGAATTGTAAAAATTGGCCCGGTCATGAACGTGCAAGCCACCCTTTGGTGTTAAGGGGTTAAAGGGTCAACATTGACTTTTAGGATTGCTACTTCCAATGGGTGGCACTAGAGTACTAGTCCTCTTCCTCTCTGAAGAGACAATTTGCATAATTAGCATATTTCTCAGAGGAGCCTTGCGGCTTTAAGTCTCCTCACCTCGACATGCTTAGCATGTTATTCTCCACAAGGAGAAATAATACTTCTTGGATATTGTTGCCTCGAAATGTTGTTAACCCCTTAATGACAGAGCTTTTTTCGGTTTTGCATTTTCGTTTTTCGCTCCCCTTCTTCCCAGAGCCATAACTTTTTTATTTTTCCATCAACATGGCCATGTTAGTGCTTATTTTTTGTGGCACGAGTTGTACTTTTGGACGACATCATTGGTTTTAGCATGTCATGTACTCGAAAACGGGAAAAAAGTCCAAGTGAGGTGAAATTGCAAAAAACTGCAATCCTACACTCGATTTTAGTTTGGCATTTTTGCTAGGTTGACTAAATGCTAAAACTGACATGCCATTATGATTCTCCAGATCATTGACAACAAATATATCTAGGTTCTTTTTTATCTAAGCGGTGAAAAAAAATTCCAAAGTTTGCTAAAAAAAAAAAATTGCACCATTTTCCGATACCCATAGCGTCACTATTTTTCATGATTTTGGGTTGGATGAGGGTTTATTTTTTGTGTGCCAAGCTGACGTTTTTAAGGATACCATTTATGTACTGATACTATCTTTTGATCGCCCGTTATTGAATTTTAATGTAATGCTGCCGGGATCAAAAAAAGTAATTCTGGCATTTTGGCTTTTTTCCCGTTACGCCATTTAGCGATTGGTTTAATCTTTTTTTATTGATAGATTTGATGATTCTGAACACGGTGATACCTAATATGTGTATGTGTGATTTTTTTTTATTGTTTTATTTTGAATGGGGCGTAAGAGGGGTGATTTAAGCTTTTATTTATTTTTTTTCAGATTTTTTAAAACATTTTTTTTTAAATTTTGGCATGTTTCAATAGCCTCCATGGGAGGCTAGAAGCATCCACAACTCGATTGGCTCTGCTACATATAGGCGATGAGCAGATCGTCTATATGTACCAGAATTACAGCATTGCTATGAGCGCCGACCACTGGGTGGCGCTCAGAGCAATGACTCATCAACAACCATAGAGGTCTCGAGGAGACCTCTGGTTGTGATGGCAAGACATCGCTGACCCCCGATCACGTGACGGGGGTCAACGATGCGTGTATTTCCGGACCAGCGGCCGGAAGCGCTGGTTAAATGCTGCTGTCAGCATTTGACAGCGGCGTTTAACTAGTTAATAAGCGAGTATGGATCGCAATTGCACCTGCACCTCTTGAGGGCACATGTCAGCTGTTGAAAACAGCTGACATGTCCCGGCTTTGATGTGGGCTTACCGCTGGAGCCCTCATCAAAGCAGGGGTACTGCCATTGGACATACTATTCTGTCCAATGGCAGAAAGGGGTTAAGATGTGTACATAATGCTGCTAAGTATGTATTTCTAAGGCGTGGTATAGGGAGAATGTAGTATTTTTATTATGCCACTAAATGGAGATATAATAGTATATGTAGCATAGGACAAGAATTTAATAGATAGTGAATAGTTAACATAGGAGGGGTTAGCTGGGGTGTAAGGCAGGAATAGTTCTTTGTTAGGCCAAGAAGGGCTAGGTAGCCTGAAGTGCTCAGGTGGGCTAAATGCCCGAGCTACTCAGGACCCCGCAACATTTAATAAGTAGCCAGCCTGAGTCAGTGGGCTTGCATAGCTACTGATACAGTAGCGGCAGCAGCTGCAGGAACTTGGGTACAGGAGAATTCACCACAGCACAGCATGACTGGTCACTCACCATGTGGCAGGTTATTGCGTGGGCTGAGGCCCTCTGATCCAGGGCGAAATGGCTGAGGGAATTCTCAAAGGCAGTGAGTTTGGACAGGGAGGATGCTGAGGAACCGTATGATACGGTACTACCCAGGTACATGCCATGTGGCAAGGAAAGGCGTACAGGGAGAGATGAAGTAAAGTGTAATGTAACATCTGTCAGTAATGTTGTAACGAATCTGGATGTGCTGCGAAGACATGAGATTAAAGTTTTTCGTTTTGATTTGCAACTGGCCTGTGTCTCTTTTCACAAGCAGCCAAAGTGACATTAAGGAGCAAAGATAAGGCCCTGATAGCGGAGAGGACGGAGAGACAAGTAAGCTGACAGTGAAGCATGATTTATATGTATTGGAAGGCCAGGGTATTCAAGGCCCTAAAAACTCAACCATGACTACGGCCCTGGCCTACCTCTACATAGGATCCAGAAAACAAGTTCCAACATGTATAGTGCTGAGAGGTGTTTTTTAATGGGACTGTATTTGGGGTCCAGATTTTATGAATGGCCATAAAACTGGAAGGGAATGGCTGTTCCCATACCTCCAGTTCCATGCATTGGAAAGGCTTATTTAAGGCAGTTCAGCTGCCTGATGCAGTGTCTGTGTTTGTGAGTAGAGGTGGAAACTCTGGGACTTGGGTCTGTGTGTGGAGGTTAGAAGACCTATGAATGTTGCTTAATCTCTGACAGAGGTACAGAGCTGGACTTTTCAGGTGAGAGCCGCACTGACATCTGTGCCTACTGTATGGACTGTTTGCTTTCTATTTATCTTTGTGCCGGAAAGGCTGTTTTGTTTGAAGTCCTATGGAACTTTATGATCTTCGATAAATCTTCCTGTTGCAAGACTTTGTACCTGTTATGTTAACAACCAGCTTCCTGAAAGCCTATGTGCACTGAGCAATCTATTACTGATCTTTCAGTATACATTGTTTGCCATAGTCTGCCTATATAAACAGGCTGTGAAATGAACACTGATTAGTAAATGTTTACCAATTGGTAGTCGTTTAGTGCTACCAGTAGGAGTAAACCCATACACGTCTCTTTTTTGGATGTGTAACAACAGCCATTGGCTAAGAGTTTCTATTTGTTATCTGTGCATAAAAAGGGCATCAAACATATGAAAATTGGACATGCCAATGGTTACTATCACCGATTTTCATAATAGGGCATTAGAAAAAGTTTAACAAAACAAAAATTCTGGGTTTTGACATTGTTATAAAGCTGTTATTAACAAATATGTGGAACAGGGTCACTGATGTCAAAACCCTGCATTATGCAGTCTTATAATAGTGGCATCAATGGCTGTCTATTTACATACTCATATTAACCCCTTCAAGCTGTAGACCATTTTTGTTTTTGCATTTTTGTTTTTTGCTCCCCTGCTTCCCAGAGCCACAACTTTTTTTATTTTTTGGTCAATATGGCCATATGAAGGCTTGTTTTTTGCAGGAACAGTTGTACTTTTGAACGACACTATGACTTTTACCATATCGCGTACTGGAAAACGGGAAAAAAATTCCAAGTGAGGTGAAATTGCAAAAAAGTGCAATTTCATAACTGTTTTCTTTTTTTCCCATGTTCACCAAATGCTAAAACTGACCTGCCATTATGATTAGTCAGGTCATTATGAGTTTGTAGATACCAAACATAAATAGGTTGTTTTTTATTTAAGTGGTGGAAAAAAATCCAAAATGTGTTTAAAAAAAATAAAAAATTGCGTCATTTCCAACACCCGTACTGTCTCCATTTTTCGTGATCTGGGGCTGGGTGTGAGCTTATTTTTTGCGTCCCAAGCTGATGTTTTTATTGATAACATTTTGGTGTAGATACGCAATTCTGGTGTTTTTACTTTTTTTCACTTTGGCATTTACCGATCTGATTAATTCTTTTTATATCTTGTTAGATCGGGCGACTCTGAATGTGGTAATACCAAATATGTGTATTTTTTTTCTTAATTGTTTTTTTTTTAACTGGGGAATGGGGGTGATTTGAACATTTATATTCTTTAATTTTTAGAAATATTTTTAAAAACATGTTTTCCTACTTTACACTGGCTTCTATGGTCTCTATGGGAGACTAGAAGGTGTGATCATCCGATCGCCTGTGCTACATAGAGCAAGGCATCAACCATGCTCAATGAGGCAGAAATGCTCACTTGCAACGAGTACCGACCACTGGGCGGCGCTTATAGCAATCCGGCAATGACAACCACAGTGGTCTTCTGCAGACTCCGGGTAGTCATGCCAACTAGTAATGAGAGAGAACTAAAATGCTCGGGTGCTCATTGCTCGGGTTGAGCAAATTGGAATATTCGGGTACTCGGACAGAACAATGAGCCCAAAGTAAGTTTATGGGAGACCAGAGCATTTTTACCGTGATCCCCCAGGGGTCCTATCAAGGTCTAAAAGTGTCAGAAAATGATGGAAACAATGCTCAAATGACATGGGAACATCATGGCAACTGCTCCTGGAAGCATTTCTTACTCCTGGGTCACATCTCTAAACAATGTTGTCAGCGTTTCACGCCCTTTTTACAGGGGCACCAAAAAACCTACAAAAACGAAACCAAAATGGATTTTGCTGGGAAATATGTTAAGGAACATCCTTTCCAGGTTATTGACTTTTATCTAAGCCAAAATAATTAACCCAAAACAAAAATGTTCCTCAACTACTTGGGCTATGTTCACATACAGCTTTTTTGAGACGTTTGGCATCTTCAGCATTGCTTTCAACCAATACAAATGCATTCACTGGGAAATGTCATTGCAACATTTAACAACCCTAGCTGTCCATTTGGTGTGTGACACATAAGCAGACACATCTTGTTTCATTTATAAAGGAGGGACTCTTAAAGTCACAGAGCCTATTTTCACAGGGCCATCAGGCAGCATTAATCTTCTTAAAGGGCCATTATTAAACAGTGGGTCTCCTGTGCTGTTATTGCCTATGCAGTGAGTGGATGAGCTGCTTAGAATTCTGACGCACCCCAATACCCATTTCATGAGAGGTACAGGAGGGCTTCCTGACAAAATGTTGCATTGAATGGAAGCCCTGGCCTGCCCCATAGTTACATGCACCCCAATAAGTTTTTGAAGCCACGTACCAGAAGGGCACAAGAAAATCCACTTCACATTATTCATTTTGTACTTCCATACTCTTTTCGTATGCATTGACTGCAAGGCCTGCCCTGCTATTAAGTCATATTCACCCCAAAAAGCCTTTGAACCCATGTACTGGATAGGCACAGGAAAATCCACTTCACATTATTCATTTGGTCCTGTCATAATGTTTCCTTATGCATTGAATGCAAAGGCCACCTTGACCCAAATTTGCACACACCCCAATGCCCCCTTGGAAGAAACATGGGGAAGATCTCATTTAAAAATGGGCCCAATTGAAAGAAGTGGTTCTCCTAGACTTGTAATGCCCATACACTAAGTGCATGGGCTGACAAACATTTTCCCCTGTGGCGTACACCTTAACTTAACTTTTTTCATAACAAGTATTTTACACCCAGCATAACCACCCACCCTTGTTAAGAAAACAACACAGGTTGTAGCAGCATGGAATGCGTTAACCCTGGTGATCTAGTGGTGGTGGATAATGAGATGCAGAGGAAGGCCTCATTTAAAAACAGACCGAACTGAAAGAAGCAGCTCTCCTAGACTTGTAATGCGGGCTGGCAAACATTTTCCCCTGTGGGTTACACCTCAACCTTTGTCATAACAAGTATTTTACGCACAGCATAACCACCCACTCTTGCTAAGAAATTGACACTGGCTGTAGCAGCATGGAAGACGTTAACCCTGGTGATCTAGTGGCGGTGGATGTGGACCAGGCAAGAGGGCCCAATCTATAAATGGAAAATTGAACAGCTCTTCGGAGTGTCTGAGTTTGGGATCAGTTGTCTCAGGTCGAGGAATATGTGGTCCAGGTTCATGGCTACTCAAACTTAAAGATGTGGAAGACAGGGGGCTGGTGGTGGTGGCCAAGTAACTAGAAGTATTATCTGCTATCCAATCAACATCCTTTTCAATAGTGCTGTCTTGCAGCGGTCCCCTAGGACCTCAGAAAACTAGGTCCAGCGAGAAGATGTGGGTGTTTTTTGTGGCCCAATTCCAGCTTCCCCACGGCCTCTGCCTCAGCATGCACCATCACCATTATGTCCACTTCCCTGTCCTTTGCCACGTGCCTTGCCCATTGTAAATGGACTAGAATATTATACATGTTCACTACAAATGGCTGAATTGGGAGCGAACTTGATTGTGATACGTGTACGGGAAAACCACACTTTAAACTATCTGGACTGTAGTTAAAAATGTTTTTTGTTTTCAAATTGGTGTCAATAAGTACGGTAACAGACAGAAAAAACACTAGAATATGTAAGCCTAAAATGGCCAATTTTTAGCACTGATAGATGAGGCCTGTCACGGAGATACCATACTGCCAAATATGTGGTCTGTATTTTTGGGGGGTCTGCTAAATAGTGCTGTATATAACTAGAGTAACAGACAGGAAAAACACTGCAGTAACGGCCTAAAATGCCCAAAATTGGAGCACCCAGTTATATGAGGCCTGTCACTTAGATACCACACTGCCAAATATGTGGCCTGTTTTTTTTTTTTTTAAATGCAAAATAGGGCTGTATATAACTAGAGTGACAGACAGGAAAAACACTGGAATACCGGCCTAAAATGCCCAAAATTGGAGCACACAGATGTATGAAGCCTGGCACAGAGATATCACACTGCCATATATGTGGACAGTATTTTTTTTTTAAACGCAGAATAGTGTTGTATATAACTAGAGGGACAGACAGGAAAACACTGGAATATCGACCTAAAATAGCCAAACTTAGACCATGCAGATATATGATGCCTGGAACGGAGATACCACACTGTCAAATATGTGTCCTGATTTTTTAATGCAAAATAGTGGTGTGTTTTTTTTAATGCAAAATAGTGCTGTATATAACTAGAGTGACAGACAGGAAAAACACTGAATACCGGCCTAAAATGCCCAATATTGGAGCACACAGATATATGAGGCCTGGAATGGAGATACCACATTGCCAAATATGTGTCCCGTTGTTCTTTTAAATGCAAAATAGTGCTGTATATAACTAGAGTGACAGACAGGAAAAACACTGGAATACCGGCCTAAAATGCCCAAAATGGAGCACACAGATATATGAAGCCAGGCACAGAGATACCACACTGCCAAATATGTGGTCTGTATTTTTTTCTGCAAAATAGTACTGTATATAACTAGAATAACAGACAGGAAAAACACTGGAATATCGGCTTAAAATGCCCAAACTTAGAGCACAAAGATATATGAGGCCTGTCACGGAGATGCCACACTGTGAAATATGTGGCCTGTATTTTTTTAAATGCAAAATATTGCTGTATATACCTAGTGACAGACAGCAAAAAAAATGGAATTTAGGCCTAAAATGCCCAAGTTTTTAGCACACGGATGTATGAGGGGTATCACAGATATACCACACTATAAAATATGTGGCCTGTATCTATTTTTTGGGGGGTTCAGCAAAATGGTGTCAAGAAATTGTGTAAGACACTCAAAAAAAATTCTTCTCTACCGTACCACATAAAAATGAAAGATTTCTCTGCGCACTCAGAAGTGATTTTTGGGACCCCTTTAAAATTGCTGGATTTTCATGCTGTGCTAAGAAAAGCATATGGCTGTATTGTGCAGTGTCAAAAAGCAAATGGAGAAAAAAAGGGCGCTGGATTGCTTGGCAATAATATAATCTCTATTAGGGCTCATACTCACTTGCGAGAGACTCGCACAATTCTCGTGAGAGTCTCTTGCATGAAAACCTGGGACTGCTGCCGGCACTAAGACCAGAGCGTGGGCTGCATAGAAATACATGTAGACACACTCTCCGGTCTGAGTGCGGGTGGCAGTCCAAGGTTTTCATGAGAGAGACTCGCACAAGAATCGTGCGAGTCTCTCGCAAGTGAGTATGAGCCCTTAACCTGGAAAAAAAAATTTCCTAGCCAGTTATCCATGGGGCTAGGTATATACCATCAATATATACTATAGGTAGCAGAAGACAGTAATGGAATGGACCCTCTTGAAGTATGCAATGATATCTATATACACACATACAGTGCCTGCAGGCCTGGCACTGATATGTATAGAGTGATATAGAAGGGTTAATGGTTTGCCTTTAATTCTTCAATTGCCTTTCATTGCTAGAATTTATTCTTATGACACAGCAGTTTGCCAGTCTTGTCTTCAAGGAAACTATGCTTCTTATCATATATGTTCTCAATAGTCAGCCACAACATGTTCTGGGTACATGGTAAACAAGGTATGACCCTGAGGAGACGGTGGGGGCTACATGAGCTCCATAGAGTTAAATATTTGTTGCAAATGGTATGAAAGATTGCCTTGTGTTTCATTATGTCAGATAAAGTGATTTGCCCACGACCTGTGTGCAGTCTCCTTTGTCTCCAAGCACTTGTAAATTAAGGGCATAAACTCCTAATTTGGCCTCACTGGTGATCTGGCATATCTGACTCTGGGTCAGAACGAAAACAGCTACAACAAGAACGATGTATAATCCCCTGCCTACCTAACACTGCAACCTATATACTCCGGAATCAGTCCTTAGAAGGACTGTTGGTTTAGCTGAATTTGAGTAGTTTAGGATGGTAAACCCCACAGTGACTAATAAATCCTCAAATCTGACCCTATCTTGGCAGCAGCTCTCCCTACACTATCTAAATCCAGAGCTGAATGCGCCGAGCAGGGCAGCGTCCGGTCTCTTATACCCCTGATGATGCTGTGCAGCCAGCAAATCACTGCAAGACCACAGCAAAGATGGCTGTGGCATACAGTGCCTGGCAGACAATCCCTGCATGTTGATTGGGTCTCTAAAGACCGCCAAAAATGCAGGGTGGAGACCCAAGTTCCCACTGAGTAATCCCAGAAATGCACAGTGCTCACCAAGTACAGTGATACTCAGGCGAGTAATGAGTAGTGGCAAGCATGTTCGCTCATCACTAATGCCAACCCATCAGCAACCTGCGGTCATGTTATTAGTGCACCGATGGACAAGATTAGTAACGTGCTACCGGCATGATTGCATTAAATGCCGCTGTCAGAGATTGACAGCAGCATTTAACATGTTAACAACCTTGGTTGGATTACGATCCCATCTACTTCCTGTTAGTGGCACATGTCAACTGTTCAAATCAGCTGACATGTGCCGGGAAAGATGTTGGCTCAGCGCCAGAGTCCACATCAAAATGAGAGACACGACATGCACAGTACATGTACAACACATGTTGTGAAGGGATTAACTTCGCAAAATTTTTCATATGTAGAAATACCATTGACTGCAAAGTTACGTGAGTATGCATATGTTATGCAAGTCAATGAAAAACTAGTGTTGTATAGTTATCGGCAAAACATAATTACAACCTAAATAAAATGGTACATGTGGAGACACGGGGGTTGGCAAGCGTCGCTGTCCGCTAGTCGTAACCACATGGACCAGGGATCATCCCATTAAACACTCTTTCTCCTTTTAACGTGGGCATAATGCTACTCAGACAACACAGCGTAAGAATGAAACAGTAGGGTAATACTTTATTGAACCACAAAACAGGCAGATAACATGCAGAACAGTCACAGAAAAATACCCCAAAATGAAGCCCATTACAGAGTCTCACCCTTTTGTCTCGCCCGGATAAGAGCAGCAGTGACTTCAGAGCTTCCAGGGTCGACTAACCCATTTCTGGCATGTACACAGAGAGGAGGTAATGACAAGTGTACATAGATGACAGTCCCATTCAGGTACAAGGGCCAGTTGAGCGGAGGGTCACAACCTGTCTTCTCTGAACATATCCATGGTGCCAGGTGACCAGATGGTCCCAACCTCGTTTCTCCAAACATATCCATAGGTGCCAGGTGAATGGATGGTCCCAATTTGGCTTCTCCCAACAAATCAATGGGTTCCAGGTGACCGGATGGTAACAACCTGGGTTTCACAAATGTATCCAGAGTTCAGTGATGGACCATGGAGCAGATCTGTATTATTCCAACCAGGGCCAAGGTCCCCTACATTGACATCCTGTAAAATAAAAAATCTATGACCCTTGTGATGGAGCCATGATGTTTTAGCTGCTGTCCTGTCTCTGGTCCTTTGGATGTTTGGATGTTTTGGCTGAATCTCTGTCTGTCTCACTCTCAGAGAGGCATATCACCTCTTTTTATGTTTAACAAGTGTCCTTCAATCCAACATCACAAATAAGGGGAAGAATGGTGACGACCAAGTCGCATTGTTTGAATGTGTAATCTATTTGCACAGATTTTACGCCACTGTTTGAAATGCAACACATTATCTGGCCTAGACAATGCATAATTAGCATATCAGTAAACATCACTAGTCATCAAGAATATAAGATTCATGGAACTTTTTTATGGACTTCGTGCGCTGCCAAACATTATACTCAGATCCAGTTGAGATGAAAGATTATAGTTTTATTCCCAACGTGTTTCGAAGTAATAAGTACTTCTTCCTCAGGGGATGACAGACATAAAAAACTGGCATTGTGGCCAGACTATATACATTCCACATTTGAAATTTGGCACCAACAATCACATGTTTTTTTTACAAGTCAAGGTTCAAATGACGTTTGAAACAATCACATGTTAAAACTTAATCTTCATTTCAATAAAAAATAACATCATTTCTTTATTAATTCACAGATAAAATGAGAAAAAAACGAAAAAAGAAATTATAGAATGAAAAATGAAAAATAAAAGAATTTTTTATATGGATGAAAATGAACCCATTTGAAAAAAAGAAGAAAAAAGGGGAGAAGATCAGAGACTCTAACCACTATACCGCAGCAGATACCGATCACGAAGAAAATTTTTTTTTTTAAATGAATAAACAATTTTTATATATATAAAAAATACTTTACTGGAAATGTATAATAAATATATATCAGCCAACAGTTGCAGAAAAATATTTGCAGAAAAATTATAATGATAAAATTATGATGATAAAAAATAAAAATATATGTTTAAAATAATTTTGTACTTGTGCTCATTGATAAAATACTAAAAAGAGGGGATGATTTGTAAAAAAAAATATATATATATATATATATACACTCACTGGCCACTTTATTAGGTACACCTGTCCAACTGTGTGTTAAGACTTAATTTCTAATCAGCCAATCACATGGCGGCAACTCAGTGCATTTAGGCATGTAGACATGGTCAAGACAATCTCCTGCAGTTCAAACCGAGCATCAGTATGGGGAAGAAAGGTGATTTGAGTGCCTTTGAACGTGGCATGATTGTTGGTGCCAGAAGGGCTGGTCTGAGAATTTCAGAAACTGCTGATCTACTGGGATTTTCACGCACAACCATCTCTAGGGTTTACAGAGAATGGTCCGAAAAAGAAAAAAAATCCAGTGAGCGGCAGTTCTGTGGCCGGAAATGCCATGTTGATGCCAGAGGTCAGAGGAGAATGGGCAGACTGGTTCGAGCTGATAGAAAGGCAACAGTGACTCAAATTGCCACCCGTTACAACCAAGGTAGGCAGAAGAGCATCTCTGAACGCACAGTGCGTCGAACTTTGAGGCAGATGGGCTACAGCAGCAGAAGACCACACTGGGTACCACTCCTCTCAGCTAAGAACAGGAAACTGAGGCTACAATTTGCACAAGCTCATCGAAATTGGACAGTAGAAGATTGGAAAAACGTTGCCTGGTCTGATGAGTCTCGATTTCTGCTGCGACATTCGGATGGTAGGGTCAGAATTTGGCGTAAACAACATGAAAGCATGGATCCATCCTGCCTTGTATCAACGGTTCAGGCTGGTGGTGGTGGTGTCATGGTGTGGGGAATTTTTTCTGGGCACTCTTTGGGCCCCTTGGTACCAATTGAGCATCATTGCAACGCCACAGCCTACCTGAGTATTGTTGCTGACCATGTCCATCCCTTTATGACCACAATGTACCCAACATCTGATGGCTACTTTCAGCAGGATAATGCGCCATGTCATAAAGCTCAAATCATCTCAGATTGGTTTCTTGAACATGACAATGAGTTTACTGTACTCAAATGGCCTCCTCAGTCACCAGATCTCAATCCAATAGAGCATCTTTGGGATGTGGTGGAACGGGAGATTCGCATCAGGGATGTGCAGCCGACAAATCTGCGCCAACTGTGTGATGCCATCATGTCAATATGGTCCAAAATCTCTGAGGAATGCTTCCAGCACCTTGTTGAATCTCTGCCACGAAGAATTGAGGCAGTTCTGAAGGCAAAAGGGGGTCCAACCCCTTACTAGCATGGTGTACCTAATAAAGTGGCCAGTGAGTGTATATATATATATTCGATTAATATCCAAATTAAGTCCAAACTAAAGAAGAAGAAAGGGTTGATTTATCTTCACGTACTTAGATACTATGACCGATTGTGGCGTCAATCGCAGCCGATCGACCCACAGTCAGGAAGAAAGCAAAACAGAAGACACAGCAAGATCGCTCCCTGTGTTGGTAAAAACAACGCAAAGACGCAAATAAAAAGCACATCGCCACAGAGGATCACCTCGGCAATCTATACAATCATTTAGAAAACCGCCACCAGAAAAGATCATATCCACCCACTGACCTTGATTAAATATTTTTTTATATGAAATACTAGGGAATATAAAATTTATTAAAATATTACTATAAAATAGTTGAGCAAAAGAAGCAATTTTTTAACCCTGTTTATACCGAAATATATAAAGGATTCTTTAAAAAATCAGCTTAATTCTGCTGAAAAAAGAAAAGAGAATACTAAACTTGCTTTTACTTCAGAAAAGATCACTCCTAAAACAAAGGACTTACATGTGGCGCCAATCACACAGAACTGACCCGCAAAGAATAAAAGTACCAAATGTGAGAGCAGCATCGCTCCCCGTACAGAGAACTTATCATAAGAACAGTTTTAAGTAAAAAAGTATTGCATGTAAATATATATACTAAAATATAATGATGTCACATGAAAAATAACAGCAGTTTTAAATAAAAAAAATATATATAATGTTCACCCAAAAACTGTATCAAACTGCACATAATTAATTCTAGAGAAAAGTCGCACATGGGAGATTTGAGAATGAAACAAAAATAATAAAAATAATTTAAATATATATAAAAAATAAATTGTTAAAATTGATTACATATACAATAAATGTATAAAAATATTTCTGATATTTCATTCAGTCCATATGGTTTCAAGGTACTAAGTCTATAAATCCAAAATATCTCTTTTCTATTTAATTGTCCAATTCTATCAGTAATATCATTAGGTACAAATTCAATAGGGCTGATTTTTAACCCATTGATATTTTTGTATGCTTTAAAGGGGATCTGTCACCCTTTTTATCCCCTATTAGCTGCCGGTATTGACATCGGGGCTTATCTACAGCATTCTGTAATGCTGTAGATAAGCCCCCGATGTAACCTGAAAGAGAAGAAAAACATGTTATATTATACTCACCGAGGTGGGCGGTCCGGTCCGATGGGTGTTGCGGTCCGGTCCAGCGCCTCCCTTCTTCATGCGATGATGTCCTCTTCTCCCGTCCTTAAATGGCTCCGGCACAGGCGCATTGCTCTGCCCTGTAGAGGGCAGAGCAGAATTCTGCAGTGCGCAGGCCCCAGACCTCTCCCGACGCCTGCGCAGTGCAGGACTCTGCTCTGCCCTCAACAGGGCAGAGCAGTGCACCTGCACCGGAGCCATTACAGGATGGGAGAAGAGGACGTCATCGCATGAAGAAGGGAGGCACCGGATGGGACGGCGACAGCCATCGGACCGGACCGCCCACCTCGGTGAGTATAATATAATGTGTTTTTCTTCTCTTTCAGGTTACATCAGAGGCTTATCTACAGCAATACAGAATGCTGTAGATAAGCCCCCAATGTCTATGCCAGCAGCTGCAAAGCCAAAAAAGGGTGACAGATTACCTTTAAGGCAAAATGTCTTGAAAGGCCATGTAAAAGAAATCCTTTTTTGATGTTATATTATAAAAGAAGCGGGTGGCACCGCTGTTATCGTGCTTGGATCCGTGGCTTGCAGCAGGCAGTGAGCTCACATCCAGGATTCCCGGGTGCTTGACCTCGTAGCAATCAACTAGTGTATTCCAGGTAGAAAAGGGTCGCACTCTGCGGGATAGTTGGAAGCGCTCGAGTAGCGCGAAACGGCCATTGTCAGCCTTTTGACACTCTTGCCATCACATCGCCGACGTGACATGTAATTATGTGTCAATAAAGATTCACAACTATCTCGCAGAGTGCGACCCTTTTCTACCTGGAATACACTTTTTTGATGTTATGCCTATGTGAATTTAGCCTTAAGTGTAGTGGTTGTGTTGTTCTACCCACATATTGTTTTTTACAATCACATTCTATCAGATAATTTACAAACTCTGTAGTACAATTCAAATATTGCTTAATAGGAAAACTTTCATTGGTAATCGTCGATTTGATGGATTTTTCTCTGTGAGTAATCACACTACAACATAGACAATTTTTTTGTCCACATTTAAAAATACCGTTTGTTAAAACATTCATCATAGACACTGGTCTCATGTTCACTTTTAAACGACTTGGAGCTATTATGCTCTTAATAGTAGGTGCTCTTCTAAAAGTAATGTCAAGATTTTTTGGAAGAATTTTTTGAAGGATTGGATCACTAAGTAAAATATGCCAATTCCTTTATAAAATATTACGTATTTCAACGTGTTCAGAGCAAAATTGTGTAATAAAATTGACCATACATTTATTGACATTCGGTTTATCTGATTTTGATCCATTAATTAAGGATTCTTGTAGTAAATTAATGCGTTTGTTGTAAGCTCGTTTAATCAAGTTATCTGGATATTTTTTAGATATAAATCTATCTCTTAAAATAACAGATTGTTCCTTATAATCATCAATACTGGAGCAATTCTTCCTATTTCTCCTAAATTGATTATCAGGGATATTCCTCAGCCATTTCCCATAGTGTCAACTATTAAAGTATATGTGGCTGTTCATTTCAACATTTTTTTAAAAAGTTTTTGTTACTGAATCCTTTATATATTTCGGTATAAACAGGGTTAAAAAATTGCTTCTATTGCTCAACTATTGCTCAACTATTTTATAGCAATATTTTAATAACTTTTATGTTCCCTAGTATTTTATATCAAAAATATTTAATCAAGGTCAGTGGGTGGATATGAACTTTTCTGGTGGCGGTTTTCCAAATGATTGTATAGGTTGCTGAGGTGATCCTCTGTGGAGATGTGCTTTTTATTTGTGTCTTTGCTGTGTTTTTTTTTTTCAGTGTTTTTCCCGACACATGCAGCGATCTTGCTGTGTCTTCTGTTTTGCTCTTTTCCTGACTGGGGGTCAATCTTCTGCGATTGACGCCACAATCAGTCATAGTAGCTAAGTATGTGAAGATAAATCAACCCTTTCTTCTTCTTTAGTTTGGACTTTTCTCCTCTTCATTAATCGAGTATATATATATTTTTTACAAATCATCCCCTCTTTTTAGTATTTTATCAATGAGCACAAGTACAAAATTATTTAAAACACATATTTTTATTTTTTATCAACATAATTTTATCATTATAATTTTTCTGCAAATATTTTTCTGCAACTGTTGGCTGATATATATTTAATATACATTTCCAGTAAAGTATTATTTATATATATAAAAATTGTTTATTTATATAAAAGAAAATTTTTTCTTGGATATCATTATCTGCTGCGGTGTAGTGGTTAGAGTCTCTGATCTTCTCCCTTTTTTTCTTCTTTTTTTCCAAATGGGTTCATTTTCATCCATATAAAAAATTCTTTTATTTTTCATTTTTCATTCTTTTATTTCTTTTTTCATTTTTTTCTCATTTTATCTGTGAATTAATAAAGAAATGATGTTATTTTTTATTGAAATGAAGATTAAGTTTTAACATGATTGCTTCAAGCGTCAATTGAACTTTGACTTGTTGTTAAAAAAAAATGTGATTGTTGGCGCCAAATTTCAAATGTGGAATGTATATAGTCTGGCCACAACGCCAGTTTTTTATGTCTGTCATCCCCTGAGGAAGAAGTATTTATTACTTCGAAACGTGTTGGGAATAAAACTATAATCTTTCATCTCAACTGGATCTGAGTATAATGTTTGGCAGCGCACGAAGTCCATAAAAAAGTTCCAGGAATCTTCTATGTCGGTGGTCACTGGTTTGACCCTTGGACATGCAGCAGCTGAATGCATAACCTACATGCTTTACCTTTCCTGCAGCGGGTGAGTAGATAATATATAATTATATATCTTTTACCATCGGATAAGACCCTATTTGCGCTCCCTTTGTTCCTACAGTATAGATCGTAGTCATCAAGAATAAGAGCAAAATGTTACATCAAAGGTCAACTTACAAGTCAATATTTCAGGCTTACACAAGGAAAAAACACAGAAATTGAGCTTGATTTAAGTTGGTATACAAGCAGCACATAAACGTATGTTCACTTTGGCCATAAAGCATACAAGACCAACAAGAAGCAAAATAAACATAAACCCTACTGTAACTAAATAAGTAAAAAGCAAAATTGCATTTAAATAACACAGGGTTCTTAGTAATACTGTTTTTGATCAAAAATAGCATAAAAGCCATCCCACCGTCAACAAGTTGACCCCGATTGGGACGGTCCGAGGCAATCTAATATTAAAAACCTTACGCTGTGTCAGAGTTGACCTCAATATGTGAACAAGAGCAGACAAAAGGACCGGGTCCCGACCTATGGGCACCAGTCTAGGGAAGCCTTTAAATGTATTTCCAGCTCAGGACAGATAGAGGCCACACCCCAGCTTACACAGAATGCAAAATGAAAAGAAAAAAACACAAAAATTGAGATTGATTTAAGATGGTATACATGCAGCACATAAACGCATGTTTACTTTGGCCATAAAGCATACAAAACCTATAAGAAGCAAAATTAACATAAGCCCTACTGTAACTAAGTAAAAGCGTTTTGTAAGTTTTGTAAGCTTTGCACAAGGAAAAGTCTGTTTTCTTCACCAACCAGAAATAAACACATACATTCAAAAGTGAATACATAGATAAAAGTATATTCTTTCTGGCTTGCTAAAATAGTCATCTGGTTAATAAGTATACAATGCTGTGTCTCCACACTATTTCATTCCAGAGAGATTTATAGTTTAAAACGGTTGTCCACTACTGAACATCCCTAACTGAAAACTGCAGTGGCACAGTTCCAGCCACATTGTTAAGGCTGTTCTCTCAAGAGTTATTGTGCCACATACCTACTGCAGTCAATAAGCAGCTGAAATTTGACTAGTTCATCAAAATTCTGTCATGCCAGAAATCTGCTCTAATGATATAGTAAAGGCTGCAGCTGATGAAAGGCTGCTCATTGGCAGCATGGCACTCTCCAGCAACAGCTTCAGCGACATTGCTGCAATAGCAACAGTACAAGAAAAAATTAAAGAATTGATAAAGCTGTGGTTCAGTAATGGGCAACTGTTGTGAATTCACTGTCTGGCCTACCTCTGGTTACTGGTGAAGGTAGTGGAGATGGTTATATTGACAGAGGGGTCGCGAGTTCTCTTTCCGGGCTCCCTCTGGTGGTTACAGGAGGTAATGGAGCTGATCTAATTAACAGAGGCCTGCCACCTGATAATGAGGAGGATGATTGGACATTGGGAGTTTCTGACTGGATTTAAGACAACCGACTCCCTCTATCCCTGCTGGTGATTTTTTCCTGCCTCCTGAGGTCTTAGTTTCCAGCTCAGTCCCTGCATGCTCAAGATAAGTGTTCTTTTGCTATTGTTCACATTTGATTTGGTTTTGTCTAAGGCACCGTCATTCCATGTAGTAAGGACCGCCCACTTTCGGAATTTTTGACAGTGTAGCTCTGCAGAATCCTGACCCTTGTTCAATGCCAATAGGGTTTCTCAGCTTGATCAACAGCATTAGGTTCATCATACAACAACCCCAAGGCTTGAAAAAATGCATAGACAAAACCAAATCAAATGTGAACAATAGCAAAAGAACACTTAGCTTGAGCATGCAGGGACTGAGCTGGAAACTAAGACCTCAGGAGGCAGGAAAAAATCACCAGCAGGGATAGAGGGAGTCGGCTCTCTTAAATCCAGTAATTAGCTCCCAATGTCTAATTGCCCTCCTCATTATCAGGTGGCAGGCCTCTGTTAATTAGATCAGCTCCATTACCTTCTATAACCACCAGAGGGAGCCCGGAAAGAGAACTCGCGACCCCTCTGTCAATATAACCATCTCCACTACCTTCACCAGTAACCAGAGGTAGGCCAGAAAGTGAATTCACAACAGACAACCCATTTAACAAAAGTCATTCTTGAGTTCAAGGGGTTTCTCGGAGAAGGAACAGACTTGGGCATGTAGGTAAATGTGGGGTGTATTAGCGGTGTACAATGTTACATTCTGCTCTATTAATTCCTGCAATTGTTATGTGTGGGGTGTAGGGCAGTGGTGAGGGGCAACTGTTCTCCTACACCCTTGCACCCTGCAAGTAAATAGTGTCCTATCTGTCATGTGGTTTGGCTAAAATATATACAGTAACACTCACTTTTGTGTTGGATGTCTCCACTGGTTCCACGATTCCAAATCCAGATACCACCACACATTCAACGATAACCTTTGTGTCCAGTTTTAACAATCCAATTTTACTCAACAAATATAAGGATTCCATGGAACTTGCAGTACAGTACGTGTCCACTTTGTCAGTTTTTCCAGCCTGAGCTCTCCCTACTTTTCCTAGCATTTCTGGCCCCTGAAACTTTTTTCCAGCTCCACAGCTCCCATGCATCTGGACCACTTGTCTGTCCTGGTGTCCCATCTGGATCCCCTTTTTAGGAAATGAAAAAGTTACATGCTCCCATACCTAGTTTGGGCCATAGACTCCGGACTGCAGAAATTAGTGGCAGCCATCAGGATGCTGCTCCCCAAAGTCTTGTGCTTTTCTGTACCTTCCAGCCCACTGGCCTATTCTGCCTTTCCTTTGTTGCTTCTGATATCTCAAACTCTATTTCTGACTGACTCCCTATAGCCAGAAAGTATCCCAATTATACCTACTCCTACCCCTCCCAACTGGGTAATTCTCTAAAACCTTAACTACTTCTATGCTGATCCTATCTAATATCCTGTACTACAGTGTCCTCCACTGCACTTTACTCAATCTTATCCTAATCTATGAACCCTATGCTATCCTTATACTTATTTCCTAATTCCTCATCTTAATACTTTCCCTAGTCTTATCAACGTACAGATATGTATATTGAACATGAGTCACCACATATAAAGTCATTAATAAAACATGCTACAGAGTCATCCACATTATAACTAAAATGGACCTGCTTTATCAAGAAGGGATGCAGGTTATAAATCGACCCTGACATACCCTTACAGATAAATGATCATTTGCATGTGATTTGCAGTTTCTCTTAATGCAGTATACAAACATAAGAGAAAGTGGCCGGCTTATTGAACAGGGCACACGTCAATCTGCTTCCACTTACAAATCTCTGCTTGGTTTTCTAAATATAACTGAATCTCTATTTATGAGTAATACACCCTGGCAGCAATCTCTCCTTCACCACCTATATACAATCTCATGCCCGCTCTTGCCACTTACACCTAAAGAACACCTCTAGACTCCGCCCTTTTCTCACCATGGAAACTCCCTGTTGCCCTGATCCACTCCCTCCTGGACTACTGTAATGCTCTACTAATTGGCCTCCTCCTCACACGATTTTCCCCTCTCTAGTCCATCCTTAATGCAGCAGCCATGGTCATGCACCTGGCTAATCGGTACTCGGATGCGCCTGCTCTTCATCAGTCATTGCACTGGCTGCCCATTCACTACAGGACCAAATTCAAAGTACTTATTCTCACCCTCAAAGCTCTCCACAGTGCAGCACCCCCTCATATCTCCACCCTCAATTCTATCGGCCTAGCCGATCACTGCTCTCTGCAAAAGACTTTCAACTAACCTCTGCAATAATCTGTACCTTCCACTCCAATCTCCAAGACTTTTCCCATGTTGCACCAATCCTCTGGAATGCTCTACCCCAAGAAATTAGGACCAGCCACAACTTGCACAGTTTTAGACACTCCCTAAAAACACATTTGTTCAGAGCAGCCTATTACGTTCCCTAATCAAAGTTGTTTTATGTGAAAATTTGCATGTGTAGCCCATTCACTATCTCTATCTATACCCCACCCCCTCAAGATGGCTGGTCCATCATTGTAAATACATCATTGTAAATACACACCTGTACTTTGTATCTCCCTCACCTCATTGCAGATTGTAAGCTCTCACGAGCAGCGTTGTTTTATTTTGCTTTAATCATTATATTATTGTTAACATTGTTACTTATGACTGTTGTGTTTGAAACTGTTTAACTGTAAAGCACTGCGAAATATGTTGGCGCTATATAAATAAAGATTATTATTCTTATTTTTATAATACTACATGAATCATGGAGCAATATCGGATTTGGTCTTCAATATTTTCTACAGTCAGTGCCGATCAGTGTAAAATGACATTACAGTGCTAATTTTACTGTAGCACTGCCTACCTGTGCTATATGTATTGCACTACTCTTTGTCAGCATTATATGGACTCTACTGCTCTCTACCTGCACTGTCCATTTGCAGTGTATATGTCAAAAAAATAATATTTTTTAAAACTTTTTCAGGAAAGGCAGGTATTTTTAATTATTTTTTTCTGATGTTTTATATGCACATTTTTTTATAATTTATTACTCATATTCCCCATATATTTCCTTTGTTTTCCATTTTTCTATTCTAAATGGGCATGTATCGGATCCATACATACAGGGGATAAATGCCCACTACAGTGACACAAGTCGCTGGCAGAGTTGATGTGGGTCTACTAAGACATGGTATCTTGACTGTGCTGGGCAAATATGTTAGCTTTTAGGAGCTTAAATGACTCAAGGTAAATTTGCAATGATTCAGGATTAAAGACCAAAAATGTCCTTGTTTATTATTTATTATGCTTTGCTTGTATAGCGCCATCAAATTCAGTAGCGCTTTACAGAAATTGTCATTAGTGATTAGCAAGTATGCTCGTTGCTTGGGTTTTCCCGAGTATGCTAGGATGTCCTCCGAGTATTTTGGCTTGCTCGGAGATTTAGTTTGCATCGTCTCATCTGCATGATTTGCGACTGCTGGACAGCCTGAATACATGTATTCAGGCTGTCTAGCAGCTGGAAATCATAGAGGTGAGGGGACGAAAATGAAATCTCCGAGCACGCCAGAATACTCTGAGGACACCCGTGCATGCTCAGGAAAACCCGAGCAATGAGTATACTCGCTCATCACTGATTGTCATCACTGTCCCCAATGGGCTCACAATCTGAATTTGTATTTCTTTGGACTGTTGGAAGAAATCAGAGTGCCCAGACAAAACCCACACAAACTCAGGAAGAGCAAATAGTTATTAAAGATACACTACCATCAACATTTTATACTCTTTCTATATTGCAGTCATCACATTATATAGCACTGTAAACTTACAATTGCTCATTTTGCCCTTTTACCCAGATATTTCTTCTGTTTTCCATTAACATCTGACATCACTGGATTATAAACTGACTAGCTGAATTCTTCTAAGCTCTATGTAGAAATAGGAAATCTCTTTTCCATGAGTCATATGTCGCTGAAAAAGTCCCTGGAAGGAGTGAGGGGGAGTAACTGGGTCAGAAGTTGAAGAGGAGGATGATTTAAGGAACGAAAAAACACTTTCTGTCTTTACATAGAGCAGAGAAAAGACAAGAATTAACTGGATTGAAAGGCAAAATGAGCAATTGTAACTGCACAGTGCTATAGATTATGATTATTGCAATATATTAAGAGGATAAAAACTTTGATGGGAGTGCTTCTTGAAGTCATTCTATTTTTTCCTATTTTAGGTTATACATTAGTAATTTTTGCACCAATTAATATTTTTCCATTGCATCATGAGTCATGGTTAAACTTTTATGAAGGCTCAAACTACAGTGGCCTTCCCAGAATGAGTAACACTTGAAATTGAGAGAGCACAGTATTCATATTCCATTACTATTCCTTCATTTGTGACTTTCCCAATATTCATGACTATTCCAACTCTGATTCTTAGCATCAATTCATCACATATGTCTGTCAAGAGACACTGGACATTAAAACTTTCCATTGCTTTACTATAGCTTGGTCGGCAATACCAAGGTTTGCTGTCAAGTAACTCACGTAACTGTCTATGAACATCTCATTATGATTCAACATGTCCAATAGACTCAGAAAACTTTTCCATACTTTCCATCTTAATGCTCAGAAATCACTCGGCAGAACCATGAGATCCATCACGTCTTTACATTGCTATATTAACAGGGCAGTACAGCCCTGGAGTGCTAAGCCTGGAGGAATAATTCTGCAATTACTTATGCTAATGAGTCCACTGACTCAGCCTGAGGAAAACTTGTATCTCCTGATATTTCCTCAAATGGAAGTTTAAATAAAATTAATGAGGTTTGCAAAGAGATCTGTTCACACTTAGAGCTTCCCAGTGCTAACCCCTCTATCCCTTGTTCCAGTCTTTTATCTCATGTTTTCATAAATGAATAAATATAATACAGATATATCTTTTGGGAAAATGTTTGATAAGTGTATATTTTAAAGTCAATTCAAGTGCAATTTATAGAAACATTATAACCATTTGGATAATTCATCATGATAACGTCGGTCCTTAAGAGCTCTGAGTCTGACTCTTATGTCGAAAAAGCTAATTTTCATTTCAGTTTTCCTAAACTTTTTTTATTCTTTAAATGTATCCATGTGAAAAAAATTGATGTCCAAATTTATGAGTAAAGTTTCTATTCTCTGTAGGTTACCTACTCTGAGGGGTTGGAGAGGATTCTACACAGAATCTGAATGATAGATCTGGCAGAATTCGGGGTGAACGTATCAAAGTGCCTGTTTAGCCATTTTGTTTTTAATTAAAGCATTTTTACAAAAAAAGAGAAAGCAATACGAGAGATGTAATGTACATAAAATATCACCAGGTATCATCAGGGACAAAAATAGTATAACTACCTAGTTACATAGGTATTAAAAAGACCAAGGTCCATCAAGTTCAACCATTCTACACCAATAATAAATTCTTTATCACTAAATTATCTGTAACAGTTCTTCTAAAGTACTTGTACTTCTATGTGCAGCTTAGGCAATCGGATGTTAGCAGCTTCAAATCTCCTAAAAGGACTAATGAAGCGAGTAAAAAGTAAAAAAAAAATGTTTTTTTTTTTTAGAGTTACGTTTTGTTGGCCGCTGCAACATTGCAGTACAATGCAATAACAGAAGATCAAAACATTGTATATACCTCAAAATGATATCAATAAAAATGTCAGCTCGACTCACGAGCCCCAGATCACAAAAAATGGAAACGCTATGGGTCTTGTAAAATGACCACAATTTGTGCTTTTATTCTTACAAAATTCAGATTTTCTTTTCACTACCGAAATAAAAAAGAACATACAACTTATGTTTGGTATCAGCATAGTCGTACTGACCTGGAGAATCATACTGGCAGGTCAATTTTAGCATTTAGTAAACATGGTAAGTAAAAAAGCAAAACAATTGTAGAATCACATTTATTTTACAATTTCACAATAATTTTTTTCCCGTTTTCAGTACCCTATGTAGTAAAATTAATGGTGTCATTCAAAAGTACAACTCATCCCGCAAAAAAAAGCACTCAAACAGCTATATTGATGAAAAAGAGTGTTATAGCTCTTGAAAGAAAGGGCGCAAAAAGCAAAAGTGCAAAAAAGGAAAATCGCCAGGTGGGGAAGGGATTAAAAGCTGGATACCGCCTAACAGAATCCACACACAGTTCAGAGTATGTCTGTTGCCTCATTAGTGAATAGATTCCTTGGGGGACTCATCCAAATTACATATTTTGTAGATATAAACGGAAACCCCGATATAAGTACTCACTGTAGAGCAAAGGATAGATATGAACTGATCCAAGATTATCGATACCCAAAGTGCCACCTATAAAAGCTTCTGAACTCACAAAAAAACTAGTCCACACTCTGATCTGTCATTTATTAACAGAAATATAGGGGGTGGCTGCATTATTGGCAGCACAAATGCTCTATGAAAGGGATGTGGCTTACACTAAAAGAAAACCAGCAAAATCTGTGCTCTCAAATCCAAATGCCCCCTCTGCATGAGCTCCACAGTGTGCCTAAACTGCAGTTAGTGTCCACATATTTAGTGTGACTGTGATGAGGAGAGTCCATTTAGTTTTTACAGTTTGTGTCTTCAGAGACATGAGCTGGGCATAATGTATAGGCAAACCAACGTATGGGGCACTACAGTGGCAATAATGTTGCAGTTTCACTCTGCAACATCCGTTGCTGGTCATCTCTGGAAAATACCAATAGAGTCAAGATCATTACTACACCTGTAGATGAATTCATAGTGGGGTGTAATTTCTGAATTGGGGTCAATTGAGGGAGGTTTCTGATGTTGGGGAAAATCTTTATTTTTAAAATTCAGTAAAGCATCTGTGGACTAAAGTTGCT
This sequence comes from Dendrobates tinctorius, assembly GCF_039654945.1. NCBI lineage: Eukaryota > Metazoa > Chordata > Amphibia > Anura > Dendrobatidae > Dendrobates > Dendrobates tinctorius. The sequence continues at coordinate 7,115,026 of NW_027361913.1, read as the reverse complement.
TGCTACACCACTAGATAAAATCCTTGAGCGGTGTAGTTTCCAAAATGGGGTTACATGTGGGGGGTGTTCCTCTGGTTTAAGCATGTCAGGGGCTCTGAAAACGCAACATGGCATCTACTATCTATTCCAAACAATTTAGCTATCCAAAAGTTAAATGGTGCGCCTTCCCTTCAGAGCCCTGCCGTGCACCCAAACCATTGTTTTCTAGTACATATAGGGTAGAAATGTACTGTGGACAAATTGAACAACAAATTGAATGGTCTATTTTATCCTGTTATCCTTGTGAAAATGAAAAATTTGGGGTGAAAGCAACATTTTTTGTATTTTCTGTGATTCACCTAAAGGGTTAATAAATTTCTTGAATGTAATTTGGAGATCTTTTAAGGGTGCAGTTTTATAATAGTGTCGCTTTTGGTATTTTCTGTTATAGGCCTCTCAAAGTCATTTCAAATGTGATGTGGTCCTTAAAAAACGGTTTTGTAATTTTTGTTGGAAAAATGAAAAATTGCTGATAAATTTTAAGCCTTCTAGCTTCCTACCAAAAAAAACTTGTGTTTCAAAAATAATATTAATGTAAAGTAGACATGCAAGAAATGTTAGTAACTATTAACTATCTTGTATGGTGTAACAATGTGATTTAAGGGCATAAAAATTAAAAGTTTGAAAATTGTGAAATGTTGACTTATTTTGTACATTTTCAATATTTTCGTAGGCAAACACAAATCATATAGACCAAAAGTTATCATTAACGTGAAGTACAACATGTCACAATAAAACCATTCTCAGAGTTACTGGGATACATTTAAGTGTTCCAGAGATATTACCTCATAAGTAACGAATGTCAGAGACACCTGAGAGTCTTTAACATGACTTTGTCATTAGAGGCTATGAAGTATTAAAATTCACAGCAAGTTAATTCTCTGCAAATTAAAATTTGGATGAAAAACTCTCAAAACTGGCAAATTGGAATTTCAAAACATTTAATCACCTAACAGATCGTCATACCACACATTATAAGTTAACTTTTATTATACTGTATGTCTACTTCACATAGCATCATTTTTAAAAGTCAATTTGTTTTGTAAGGATCTTAGAAAGCTTAAAAGGTTAGCAACAATGTTTTCTTAACCCCTTCCCGACCCATGATGCCTATGTAGGCATCATAAAAAGCAGTGCCTAAATGACCCATGACGCCTACGTAGGCAATGAAAGGTCACCCGACCCACACACACAGGACCCTTTGTACTTCACCACAGGGGGGTGGCTTAGCCCCCACGTGGCTACAATCGCTGTGATTGGCTGTTGAAAGTGAAACAGCCAATCAGAGTGATAGTAATATTTCATCAATGAAATTTGATGAAATATTACGATCCAGCCATGGCCGATCGGCTGCCGTAGTCATCATCAGCTCCCCCCTTCCCTCTGCTGTCCCAGCCATCTGATCCCCCCCTCACCCTCCCCGGTACCTCCTGTCCCTCTGGTGGTCCTGGCATCCTGCATCATGGGTGCCGCCATCTTGGAAAATGGCGGGCGCATGCGCCGTGCGATTGTAATATTTCACCAATGAAATTTGGAGAAATATTACAATCAAGCCATGGCCGATGCTGCTATGGCATCGGCAATGGCTGGAGACACCGATGAGACCCCCCCCAACACCGATGAGACCCCCCACGACTGATGCCACTGATTGTCTGCCGCCACCGACTGATGGCAGCGATCGGCTGCCGCAGTCATCATTAGCTCCCCTCCCCCTTCCTTCTGCTCGCCCTAGCCTTCCGATCCTCCCCCACCTTCCGATCCCCCCTCACCCCCGGTACCTCCTGCCGCTCTGGCCGTCCCGGTGTCCTGCATCATGGGCACCGCCATCTTGGAAAATGGCAGCCGCATGCACAGTGCGCCCACTCGTATCTGCCAGCTGCAGATTCATTCATTTTATTTTGATCACTGTGATAAACTCTCTCAGTGATCAAAATAAAAAAGTAAATAAACCCCCCCTTTATCACCCCCCATAGGTAGGGACAAATAATAAAATAAAGAAAATATTTTTATTTTCCCATTAGGGTTAGAATTAGGGTTAGGGTTAGAATTAGGGTTAGGGTTAGAAATACGGTTAGGGTTAGAATTAGGGTTAGGGCTAGAATTAGGGTTAGGGTTAGAATTAGGGTTAGGGTTGGAATAAGGGTTAGGGTTGGAATTAGGGTTGGAATTAGGGTTAGGGTTGGAATTAGGGTTAATATTAGGGTTAGGGGTGGGTTGGGATTAGGGTTAGGAGTGTGTTGGGGTTAGGGTTGTGGTTAGGGTTATGATTAGGGATGGGATTAGGGTTAGGGGTGTGCTGGGGTTAGGGTTGGAGTTAGAATTGAGGGGGTTTCCACTGTTTAGGCACATCAGGGGGTCTCCAAACGCGACATGGCGCCACCATTTATTCCAGCCAATTTTGCGTTCAAAAAGTCAAACACTAGTCAGTCCATTCCGAGCCCCAATGTGTGTCCAAACAGTGGTTTACCCCCATATAGGAGGGAAAAATACCAGATGACAGGGAGAGAGAAAATATTTTAGTTAAGTGAGTGGTGACAGCAGGGTAAAGAGACTGGAGGAGATGTGATGGACTAGGGACACTGGTGCAAGTATTAGGGCGAGAAGATGCATGGAGCCTGGTCACTTCTTGCGTGACTTGTTCAAAGCCAGAAAGTGAGCAAGATGCAGTGCAGGAAGGAAGAGAGTGTATAACATTAGGGGATTGAGGGAAAAAATTTCCTGTCAGCTAGCGTCAACTTTTTCTTAGAAATAATTGGCTAGATCATAGAATCATAGAATCGTAGAGTTGGAAGGGACCTCCTGGGCCATCTGGTCCAACCCCCTGCTCAAAGCAGGATTCGCTAAATCATCCCAGTCAGATGTCTGTCCAGCCTCTGTTTGAAGACATCCATTGAAGGAGAACTCACCACTTCTCATGGCAGCTTGTTCCACTCATTGATCACTCTAACTGTCAAAAAGTTTTTCCTAATATCTAATCTGTGTCTCCTCCCATTCAGTTTCATCCCATTGCTTCTAGTCTTTCTTTGTGCAAATGAGAATAAAGATGATCCTTCTACAATGTGACAGTCCTTGAGATATTTGTAGACAGCTATTAAGTCTCCTCTCAGTCTTCTCTTTTGCAAACTAAACAATCCCAAATCCTGCAACCTTTCCTCATAAGACAGGGTTTGCAGACCGGTCACCATTCTGGTTGCTCTTTTCTGAACTTGCTCCAGTTTGTTGATGTCTTTCTTAAAATGTGGTGCCCAAAACTGGACACAATATTCCAGATGAGGTCTGACTAAAGAGGAGTAGAGGGAAATAATGACTTCACGTGATCTAGACTGTATGCTTCTGTTAATACATCCTAGAATTGCATTTGCTTTTTTTGCTGCTGCATCACACTGTTGACTCATATTCAGTTTGTGATCTATTAGTATACCCAAGTCTTTTTCACATGTGCTGTTGCTTAGGCCTATTCCTCCCATTCTGTATATGCTTTTTTCATTTTTATTGCCCAGATGTAGTACTTTGCATTTTTCCCTGTTAAAAACCATTCTGTTAGTTGCTGCCCACTTCTCCAGTCATAAACGTTGAGGTTGTTGGTGGGGGCATGTACAGTTGTGGCCAAAAGTATTGACACCCCTGCAACTCTGTCAGATAATACTCAGTTTCTTCCTTAAAATGATTGCAAACACAAATTCTTTGGTATTATTATCTTCATTTAATTTGTCTTAAATGAAAAAACACAAAAAGAATTGTCCTAAAGCCAAATTGGATATAATTCCACACCAAACATAAAAAAGATGGTGGACAAAAGTATTGGCACTGTTCGAAAAATCATGTGATGCTTCTCTAATTTTCGTAATTAACAGCACCTGTAACTTACCTGTGGCACCTAACAGGTGTTGGCAATAACTAAATCACACTTGCAGCCAGTTGACATGGATTAAAGTTGACTCAACCTCTGTCCTGTGTCCTTGTGTGTACCACATTGAGCATGGAGAAAAGAAAGAAGACCAAAGAACTGTCTGAGGACTTGAGAACCCAAATTGTGAGGAAGCAAGAGCAATCTCAAGGCTACAAGTCCATATCCAAAGACCTGAATGTTCCTGTGTCTACCGTGCGCAGTGTCATCAAGAAGTTTAAAGCCCATGGCACTGTGGCTAACCTCCCTAGATGTGGACGGAAAAGAAAAATTGACAAGAGATTTCAACGCAAGATTGTGCGGATGTTGGATAAAGAACCTCGACTAACATCCAAACAAGTTCAAGCTGCCCTGCAGTCCGAGGGTACAACAGTGTCAACCCGTACTATCCGTCGGCGTCTGAATAAAAAGGGACTGTATGGTAGGAGACCCAGGAAGACCCCACTTCTTACCCCGAGACATAAAAAAGCCAGGCTGGAGATTGCCAAAACTTACCTGAAAAAGCCTAAAACGTTTTGGAAGAATGTTCTCTGGTCAGATGAGACAAAAGTAGAGCTTTTTGGGCAAAGGCATCAACATAGAGTTTACAGGAGAAAAAAAGAGGCATTCAAAGAAAAGAACACGGTCCCTACAGTCAAACATGGTGGAGGTTCCCTGATGTTTTGGGGTTGCTTTGCTGCCTCTTGCACTGGACTGCTTGACCGTGTGCATGGCATTATGAAGCCAGAAGACTACCAACAAATTTTGCAGCATAATGTAGGGCCCAGTGTGAGAAAGCTGGGTCTCCCTCAGAGGTCATGGGTCTTCCAGCAGGACAATGACCCAAAACACACTTCAAAAAGCACTAGAAAATGGTTTGAGAGAAAGCACTGGAGACTTCTAAGGTGGCCAGCAATGAGTCCAGACCTGAATCCCATAGAACACCTGTGGAGAGATCTAAAAATGGCAGTTTGGAGAAGGCACCCTCCAAATATCAGGGACCTGGAGCAGTTTGCCAAAGAAGAATGGTCTAAAATTCCAACAGAGCATTGTAAGAAACTCATTGATGGTTACCGGAAGCGGTTGGTCGCAGTTATTTTGGCTAAAGGTTGTGCAACCAAGTATTAGGCTGAGGGTGCCATTACTTTTGTCTGGCCCATTTTTGGAGTTTTGTGTGAAATGATCAATGTTTTGCTTTTTGCTTCATTCTCTTTTGTGTTTTTTCATTTAAGACAAATTAAATAAAGATAATAATACCAAAGAATTTGTGTTTGCAATCATTTTCAGGAAGAAACTGAGTATTATCTGATGGAATTGCAGGGGTGTCAATACTTTTGGCCATAACTGTACTGTTTGATTGAGGAGAGAGTGAAAATATCAAAGAGTCATTTAGGATTATTGAACAGTGACGCAATGAGGATGTTGATGTAGGTTTCTTTGGAGAGGTGAAGGGCAAAGTTGTATGTTTTAAGCATAAAGTTATAGGCGATGCTTCACACATGAATGCCTGTTGCCATGAAACATCTTTTTTTGTGTCTTTTCAATCATTTCTAGAGCACTTTTTGATTTGGCAGCCACTGTTTTTTTAATTTTATTGTATAAAATAGTGAGTGGATTCCAAGTGCAATCCACCTAAAGGATTGTCAAATCACTTCTCTTAACCGCTTCCCATTTTTGCAACCTTGAGTAGGTAAAAGATCAAAATATTAAAAATATGCATAGAAAGTTGTTTTTAAATATACCGTAAATGCAATTGTTCATTCTTTTTAGCGTTTTTTATTTCATTTTGCGGGGGTTGTAAATTTGATTCACAAGAACCCAGGAAAATGACAGACAGACCTCTTTATTGTTGAATTCACATGAGCCTGGAAGTAGTTAAAAAAGAACAATAACTTCCCATACTAGCTTAGTGCATTACCTCTTCCCAGCCATATCACACCATGCCTGTCTTCCCTGATTTCCTAAGGCACCCTCTCTGCCCCATCAATGGTTTCTTGCTTAATTTTGACCAGTGTAACGGTTGCCAACTAGGTCTCAATGCACATTCTGATGTCATGATGTAATAATTAGAGATTGGTGAACCCAAATGGTAAAGTAAAGTTTTTGGTTTCGGCAGCCCAATCAAAGCTTGTTGAAAGGCTGCAGAACAGCCAATTAAACAGCTTTACTACATAGGCACTTCCACCTCAATCACAGCCATGTCAAGTATTGGCATTGCTGTGACTGGCTGACACATTGTGATAAAAAAAAGACAGTGTTGAAACCCATTGTGAATAACAAGCCTTTTCGCCATCATCATTTCTTAAGAATTCAATGAACACACTGGTGAAGAAGAATATAACCTGGCACAGCCATAAGTATGTGGTTTGTAATACACTGGGGTTATAATTGTGGCTTAATTATGTACCTACTCCGGGATACATGGGTGCACACCCATAAAGAAAATAACAATGACCAAATCTTCAATGCTGAATCAGGAAAATAGTGGCACTCATCGTTCCTTTAAAAACCAGTCCTTTATTATAGAATCACGTAAAACAGCAGAGGCAGGAGAGAACGATGTAGAGACAACAGGATGACGGCTGTTTTGCACCGGTGTGCGCTTCTACGGGTCCCTGGGTGGAGTGGAAGTGATGGGGCTCATATAGAGGTAAGACATGTCGACTTTATCATTGAAGCCCACTGTACCTTGCGCTCGTGTTCGCAGAATCCATTCAGCTTCCCTCCTGAGTAGCAACCTGTAGTGAACACCTCCCTGGGCAGGTAGATTAACTCTTTCGATACCCGCAAAGCTGAAAACTGCAGAATTCCCGCCATGATGTTCTCTAAGGGTAAAAAATCACATATACCGTATAACAAGTGCGACACAAGATAAAATCACAAACTTTTTGTTTTCCCCTCCTATATTAAGTTCCTTAGATGTCAAATGGTATTGCCAAAATGAACAATGTCCACATTTAAAATTCCCCTTCGGGATGCCATCTTCTAACCAGTTTTTTTATTTTGGTTTAATGCAATTTTGTCCTAAAAGATCTATAAGGTTTGGTGTTCGTCTATTGGAAATCAAAGGTCCTCGTGACACTATATCCGCAATCCCCTCTTCTTTTTCCAACATATGCCAGTGTTTATTAATAATGGATCTAATTTGTCTGTCCATCGGACTAAATGTAAAACTAGAAATAAATCTCCTGTCCTTATTTTTAGCACATGTAGGCCTCTGTTTAATCGCATCATAACGACCCGAAGGGGGGAAAACAGAATAAAATGGAGAAGGATTTGCTTTATCCAAAGCTGCATCCAAAAGAGATTTTAGATACCCTCTGGCCACAAATCTTTTATACAGATCAAGTAATTGTTGCTTACAGCGATCAGGATCACTGTTAATAGTACTCTTTAACCTCTAAAATTGACTATAGGGCAAAAAAATTTTAACATGTACTGGATGCGCACTGTTGAAATGTAAGAGGGAATTTGTGGATGAAGGTTTCCGAAAAACTTCTGTAGTAAGATTTCCCTGGTCCATTGACACTAATACATCCAAAAATTCCAATTGTGATCACCCAAAGTTAGATGTTAACCTCCTCCCTCTCCTTTCATTTCTGATGAAGATTTTGCCTCTTTCTTTAAGCAGAAGATCGATAACATCAGAGAAAGCTTTGGCCCGCAGCCCCATTGCCTCTCCCCTTGACTGCTCATCCCTGTTCATCCAAAACCAGCTTCTCCACCTTGACAGACGATCAGCTCTCCACCCTTCTGTCAAGATCACATCTCACCACTTGCATGCTTGACCCGCTCCTGTCCCACCTCATCCCTAACCTCGTCAAAGTCTTCATCCCAACCCTAACACACCTCTTCAACCTCTCACTTACAAACAGTGTCTTCCCCTCATCCTTCAAACATGCCTCAATCATACCTATCCTTAAAAAACCCTCCCTCGACCCATCCTCTGTGTCCAGCTATCACCCAATATCCCTTCTCCCTTATACCTGAAAACTACTGGAACAGCATGTCTATCTTGAACTGTCCTCCCACCTCTCCTCCTGCTTTCGCTTTGACCACTTACAAAATGGCTTCCAACTGCATCACTCAACCAAAACTGCCCTAACTAAAGTCACCAACGACCTACTAACCACCATGAGCAAGTGACAATACTCTGTCCCCCTCCTCCTGGACCTGTCTTCTGCCTTTGACACTGTGGACCATTCCCTCTTGCTGCAGATTCTCTCATCTCTTGGCATTACAGACTTGGCCCTATCCTGGATCTCATCATATCTAACAGACCGGACATTCAGCATCTCCCTCTCCCGCACCACCTCCTCACCTCACCCCCTGTCTGTCTGTGTTCACCAAAGCTCAGTTTTAGGACCCCTACTCTACACCTTCGACCTGGGATAGCTCATAGAATCCCACTATTTACAATATCATCTCTACACCGATGACACGCAGATCCACCTATCTGGACCTTATCTCACTTCCTTACTAACAAAATCCCACAATGTATGTCTGCTATTTCATCTTTCTTTTCTACTCACTTTCTAAAACTGAACATGGACAAAACAGAATTCATCATCTTTCCCCCACCTCACTCTACACCTCCACCCAACCTATCCATCAATGTCAATGGCTGATCCCTTTCTCCAGTCCCGTATGCTCGCTGCCTCGGGGTGATCCTCGACTCTGCCCTCTCTTTCAAGCCACATATCCAAGCCCTTGCCTCCTCCTGCCAATTCCAACACAAAAAACATTTCCCGGATCTGTGCATTCCTTAACCATGAAACCACAAACACACCAGTGCATGCCTTTATCATTTCCTGCCTCGACTTCTGCAACCTCCTACTTTCTGGCCTCCCCTCTAGCACTCTGGCACCACTCCAATCCATCCTAAACTCTGTTGCCTGACTAATCCACCTGTTTCTCCATTATTCCCCAGCCTCTCCTCTCTGCCAGGCCCTTCATTGGCTTCCTATTGCCCAGAGGCTACAGTTCAAAACCCTAACAATGACATACAAAGCCATTCACTACCTGTCTCCTCCATACATCTGTGACATGGTCTCCTGGGCCCAACCTACACAAAACCTTTGATCCTCTCAAGAGCTTCTTCTCTACTCCTCTCTCATCTCTTCCTCCCACAACCGCATACAAGACTTCTCCCGTGCTTCCCCTATTCTCTGTAACTCTCTACCCCAACACATCAGGCTCTTGCCTACCATGGAAACCTTCAAAAGGAACCTGAAGACAGACCTCTTCCGTCAAGCCTACAACCTGCAGCGATCCTCAGTCTGCTGAACCACCGCATTACCAACTTTACCCTCTCATAGTGTATCCTCACTCATCCCCTGTAGACTGCGAGCACTCCAGGTCAGGGTCCTCTCTCCTTCTGTACTTGTGTGTGCCTTGTTTTGCTCATGTTTATTGTACTTGTCTATATTTGCCTCATTCACATGTAAAGCGCCATGGAATAAATGGCGCTATAACAATGTATAATAATAATAATGTTCATGGTGTTAGATGTATTGAGATACTTAACAAAATCATGGAATGAATCTTTTGATCCATCCCACACCATCAAGACGTCATCCAAGAATCTAATGTAAAGCCTAATGTGTTTCAAAAAGGGTTTTGCAAGGCATATACATATTTCTCCTCAAACACGGAGAGAAAAAGGTTGGCAAAAGAACATGCCACATGGGTACCCATCGTAGTACCAAGTGTCCAAGAATTTAAAAGCATTATTGTCATGATACAGGCCAGGTTTGGTATCCTGTCTCTCTTTCCCGGTCTGATCATGTCAAGGGTTAACTTTTCTCTGCCTCGTTCTGGCTGCAGGCCTGCTATTTCTCTCCACTGCATCCTGCTGGTGGTGTCAGTCATAGTTTCTGCCTACGGCGTGTTTAGCTGACTTTTTGCCCTGAGTTGTCTTGCTGATTTTGCTGACTGTACACATGTCTGTTTATTCCCCTCTTCCCCTCCCAACTCTGTGTTCCCCTTCTCGTGTTTTGACTCTCTGGTATTTGACTTGGCTTGACCTGCTGTTCTGTCTCTTGTCATTGGCATATCTGCTCCTGACTGGTACTGACCCTTGTTTCTGACAGTGTTTGCTTATTCCTTTAGTACTGCGCTACAGACTAATATTGACCCGGCTTGTTTGACTATTCTGCTGCCACCTGGTGGTGGCCTCGCTGCTGCACTATGTGGCACCCCAGGAGTCCGGTTGCCACAGTAGTATTGCCTCCCTCACAGGGAGTGATGTCATGCCTGAAAGCAAGGAGGAGTTCCCTGGTCAGGTAACATCAGCATTCAACACATTTCCTGAGTCGATACCAGAAGGGGGAGCTCAAAACCCGGTTTTAGTGGAGCTTCCCTATTAGTTCTGGCCTGGAGGTGGGGTTAGGCAGTCAGTGGTGGGGACTGGAAGAGTGAGGAGCTCATCCCCAGACTAGAGTTGTAGTCTGATCCAGAGAAGAGTTATAGAGGAAGAGAGAAGTCTTGGAAAGTCTTGGGAGTAGAGCTGTGACCAAGCTCACCCCAGAACAGAGCGCTAAAACTGGACACAGGAGTCCGTGGCTGCACAGGTACAACAGTCCCAGCATCTATATCCGGAGAGCAGGGAACTGCAGGTCCTCTGGCCCATCAAACACTCGGGGCACAGCAGCATATCAGAGCCCAGATCCGCCACAAAAGAGTGACACCTGCAATAGGCTCCAGCTGACTGCCATATGGGCAAGTTCTAGGACATTAAGGAACTGAGGCTCAAGCATAGCTTTAAGCAGCAAGGACCTCAGAGGACAGCACAGCAAGGAAACCTCCAATTCTATCTGGCCCTGGGTGATCCTAAATTGCTTCCAGGCTGTCCAGAACTCCATTTCCATCTATTAGCAGTGCTCCGGTCTGCATTCCAAACCATCAAGTAAAGGTAAAGGAAACTACAGTTCATGTGTCTGCAGTTATTCATTATTCCCTCAGTCCTGCACCCCAACATCACTATCCTTTATAAGAACTATAACTGCCCTGGGGCATAGCTCTACCCATGGAGAGCTGTAACAACTCTGCTGCATCACCAACAGCACCAGCGGTCTCCTTAGGCAGCGCCGACCATCCCCTTTTTGCCGAACACCATGGGCGGCATAACAAATTTATACCCTATAAACTTTCCTCCTCATTTATTTTAATGGATGCCACGGACGGGGTCACGGCCGCCTTGACATTCCCTGAAGGACTGGCCCAGTACTGAGTACTCCACAGCCCTGTGGGGTGCTCCAGCTGCATGTCTGCTCTTGCTGAGTGCAGTCCTTCCTCCACTCCATTGCCATCTAGTGAAGCTTGCTTCTATCTGCATTGCAGCAGCGTGACATTTATGCTTCAAAATGAAATGAATCCCCTCACACACAAATTCAATAAAGTCACCACTTTTCCCCATACCCAATAAAATCGCTCTTATTGCTTCCAACCCCTCTGTTTGTGAGATTCTGGTATACAGACTTTCCACATCTATTGAGACAAATGAAAATTCCTTCTGTCATGTGAAACCACGTAGGACAGTCAGGAACTCATTTGTGTCTTTCACATGCGAAGGAACCTCATTCACAAGAGGGCAAAGCAACCAATCCATGTGTTTGGACAAGGGCTCCGTAAGTGACCCAATTTCGGATACAATAGGACGTCCCGGGGGAAGAGATAATGACTTTTGAATTTTAGGCATATAGTATCAGTGTGGCTTATGGGCAAACTCCGGTAGCAATTGCTCCACCTTCTTTCTTGAAAGAATTCCCATTTCTGCCTTTTTTTCTTAAAAAAGTACGTAATTCTTCCTTAAATTTATTGGTTGGGTCACAATTTAATACTGAATAAGTGTGTTGATCCGATAATTGCCTAGAGGCTTCTTTGAGGTATTACTCTCGGCTGTGTTGACTCCCTTGTCTGCCGTTTGAATAACAGTGTCATCCCACGCTATTATCGCTGACAATGCTTTATGTTCTGCAATAGGTAAATTAGACAGTGACTTGGGGTAAATCAAGGCTTCCACGTCTCTAATGACCTGTTCCTCAAACAGGTCTATAACATTGCCAGGAGAAACAGGAGGGATGTAAGATGACTTGACTTCTCCCTTAAAAGGCTCAATATGAGATTTGTGAGCTTGTTTGGCAGCCACCCAAGGTAGCGCTGCCAAGCTGAGCAAGAATGCCGCATCATCTCTGACAGCCGCTTGTCATGATCTACTGAGTTCGTGGGATCGGGTAGTTAAGAGGTTAATCTGGACAGCCTCACTCTGAGATTCTGGGAGGCTTTTTATAGCCTCATTGTGGGCTCACTCCTTGTCGCTTATACTCAGACCTTGGCCGAGTGTGTGACCCTGGTGTGCTTAGTGACTGTGATACTTTATGCTTGTTTGGTTTTGATCCGGTTCTGTCCCTTTTACGAGTTCTGCCTGTCCCCTTCGTGCTATTCTGCTATCTCCGTGTATGACTCTTTTGCTTTGCACCTGACTACGCTCTGATTTCCCCTCTTGTACTGCATTGCTATCTCGGTGTATGATTCTTTGCTTATGTTCTGACTATTCGCTGTCTGTTCCTCTGGTACCGCACCGCCCTCTCTATGTATGACCTCTTGTTTGTCTGACCTGAGTTTCGCTAGCCTGTACTCCAGGATTCCTGTAATAAAATCCTACAGTCATCTCCTGCTACAGGACGCTAAGCCACACCCCCTGTGGTCACATGATCGTAGGCCCTTGTACTTCTTTCTATTTTCAGTATCGCAGGTCCTGTTGTCTGAACTTTCCCTGTAGTTTTGGACCCCAGGCTCCCCGTGGTCTGGGTGAGCCACCCTGCTCAGCCACGGCAGTCCGCCAGCGCTGACAGGGTCCTGATACCGCTAAAGAGGTATCACCACATCCCTCCACTGTGAAACCCAGAGGTCCCACCGAGCATGGACTATCTCCCTTCAAAACTGACATACTAGACTTTTGTGACATAGCAAATGATTTACGTAAGTGGAATTTTCTAATAGCTTTGACCATGTCTTTTTTACTGTTGGCAATCAAAGTCCTAAACCTTAAGTCAAAACCGATATGTAGGCAGAGTCTAAGACATGGTCCATAAGATTAATTATATGTCCACAAGGTGAAGCAGTCTCAGGGATTATCTCCACGATATTTGTTTACATTTGCGATCTTTCTGCAGTTTTCGTCCTTCTGCCGCCTCTAGGGGTCTTTCTCCCAAAGAGGCCACTGAGGAGGTTGCCAGAATTATATGTGGCTGACTGTCAATAAATTCCATTTCCTCATTGGCACTTGATTCAGAGTCACTTGTTAAAGTCTTTTTGCATCTTCTTGAAATTTCCCCTCTTACGGAATGATTAAAATCTTCTTTTCGGTGGAGGTTTGTTGTTATTCCAAGAAAAAATATGCACTGAATTGAAATCTCCTTTGACTCATGAATTTGTCTTGTTTCTTTTGTTTAGTTTCAATCTGAATTGGTACCAATTTTTTGTCCAATTTGTTATTAAACATAGTCCATTGATTGTCCGTGTAAGAAGAGCGCAGTTCATCTTCCGTTCTCTGTAATTCCATACTGACATTAATATAATTTTGATATTTTAATTTCAGCACCAATTGCAGTAAGTCCAGAGAATATTTTAGAAAAAAATTTTCCCGTTCAGAGACAAATTCTTTATTATCATTAAAATGTGAGATTTCCTTGACGATTCTGAGGCCAAGAGGGACTCTGCCACATTCTCCATATGATCTAAGGGAATTATTCATCCAGAAGAGTCTGACTTCTTGTTCAGCCAAGTTATTTATTTTATTTTCCAATTATTTAGTACTTAAAATTTGCAGTTCATCTTGTTGTTCACAATCTAAAAAGAAAGTGTTCACATTTGCTCTACCTGCTTGCAATCCATTTGAATGGGTAGGTACTTCTGATTCCATCTGGGAATCAGCTGCTGTGGGTCAGCAAGTCGAGATCCCACAAAAAACGGACAATCGTGGCACGCTCAACAACAAAACAAATTCAATGAACACACTGGTGAGGAAAAAAGAACTTGGCACCGCCATATGTGTGTGGTCCAAAATACACTGGGGTTATAATTGTGGTTCAATTATGTACTTACTCCAGGATACCTGAGTGCACACCCACAAAGAAAATAACAATGACCAAATCTTCAATGCTAAATCAGGAGAATAGTGGCACTCACCGTCCCTTTAAAAACCAACTAAATATAGGAGGGGTAAAACAAAAAGTTCGTGATTTTAACTTGTGTCGTACTTGTTATACCGTAACATTCTAATTCTCTACAATCTCAGAAAGGTGCTCTCAGGTTAATAAAGCATGTTAGAGAACATCATGGTGGGAATTCTGCAGTTTTGAGCTTTGCGAGTATCGAAAGATTTAATCCAACAGCCCAGGGAGGTGATCACCACAGGTTGCTACTCAGGAGGGAAGCTGAATGGATTCTGCGAACACGAGCACAAGGTCCAGCGGGTTTCAATAATAAAGTCGACATGTTTGTTTTTCTATGACTTAGTAACGTCTGTAAATCTGTTTTTTAATTTTGCACATACATTGAGTTTTAATCTTGTATATTCTCATGTTGTTGTAAGTCTAAGTTGCAGTGGGTGGGTCATAGTCTCCTTTGATTCTGGATGACGTCGGGAATGGGGTGGTTCTATACTCACGAAACGACCGTTGTCCTGACGTTGTGTCCACGTCGTTCTCTCCTGCCTCTGCTGTTTTATGTGATTCCATAATTAAGGACTGTTTTTTAAAGGGACGGTGAGTGCCACTATTCTCTTAATTCAGCATTGAATATTTCTGAAGAATTGATTTACTCCAGCAGCGAAGCCCACCTACGTGTTCATCCAACTGGATCCAATATATCCTGGAGGATTTATCCACCAGCCATGGGGCAGTACAAGCTATTTTTCTTCATGCCTACATAGGAGTTGTGCATGTCACAACTGCATCAGGTGAGCGAAACTAGCTCTCTCCCACTCTCCCTCCATTGGGTATCACCCTATTGTGTGCTTTGTTTTGCACTTCTAAATTTACACATATATAAATAATCATGGCGATATATCTAAAGGTACCGTCACACTTAGCGATGCACCAGTGATCCCGACAACGATATGATGCGGTCAGGATCACTGATGCATCGCTAAGTGGTCGCTAGTGAGCTGCCAAACAGGCATATCTCACCAGTGACATAGCAGCGGTCGGCGGTCGCTGCTTACCTGTCAGACGAGGCAATGAAGACGTCCTCCCACCCACGTCCACGCGTCGCTCATCTCCACAGCAGGAAGTCCAGCAGGAAGCTGACGACGAGAAACAGCCCAGGCCGTTCTGGCGCGATCAGTGATAATCAGCGGGGGAGCCGGTCGGAGGTAAGTGTCACACATAGCGATATCGCTAGCGATATCGCTCCTTTGTCACAAAACCAGTTGCATTATAGAGATATTGCTAACGATATTGCTTAGTGTGACATGGCCTTAAGGCATATGTTTAAAGAACCAATTAACCTAATTGTCAAATGTGGTGTGAATCCAGCTCTGCAAAAGTTACTGCATTTTAACCTCTTTCCGATATGTGCCCTCATAATACGCACATGTTGGATTCTCCTTGTTTGGTGTGGGCTGAGACTGCACCTTTCCTGGCACATGACAGCTCATCTGTACAGCTGACATGAGCCCTCAACAGCCACGGGTGGAATCGCGCTCCACCTGCAGCTGTTGACTAGTTACATGTTAATGTCAATCTCTGGCAGTGGCGTTTAACTCACGCTTAACGGAAGCGCGTCACTGGCTTTGCCCATCGGTGACCGTGTCACATGATCGCGGGTCACTGATGGGTCAGCATGACAATCAGAGGTCTGCAACAGACCTCTGTGGTTGTCATTGCCAGATTGATATGAGTCGGCACTCATAAAAAGTGAGCATTTCTGCTACACACAGGCGATCTGATCATCGCCTGTGTGTAGCAGAGGTGATCGAAGTACTGCAGCTTCTAGTCTCCCATGGAGACTATTGAAGCATACAAAAAGTAAAAAAAAAAAGTTTTGAAAAATATTAAAGTTCAAATCACATGGAATCATTTGTGCTATATAAATATTCAAATAATAATAATTGACCAATTGATATAACAAAAGAACTAACCTGATCGCTAAATGGCATAATGAAAAAAAAATTTAAATGCCATAATTACGCTTTTTTGGTCACCGCTTCTTGCAATAACAGGCAATCAAAACACTATATCTACACCAAAATTGTATCAATAAAATACAGCTCGGTGCACAAAAAGAAATAAATCCTCAATAGCCCCAGATCATGAAAAATAGAGGCGTTACAAGTCTTGGAAAATGGCACCATTTTTTTTTTCTGGTTTTAAATTTTGGATTTTTTTTCACACTTTAATGAAAAAGAAACTATACATGTTTGGTGTCTGTGAACTCGTAATGACCTGGAAAATCATGATGGCAGGTCAGTTTTTTCATTTGGTGAACATGATAAAAGAAAAAACAAATGCCAATGTGAAATTGCACATTTTCTTTGCAATTTCACTGCGCTTGGAATTTTTTCTCTGTTTTCTAGTACACGATATGTAAAACCTGTGGTGTTGTTCAAAAGTACAACTTGTTCAGCAAAAAACAAGCCCTCATATGGCCATATTGACAGAAAAATAATAAAATGTTATGGCTGTGGGAAGAAGAGAAAAAAACAAATGGAAAATGGCCCGGGGGTTAAGTGATTAAGTGTACAAAAATAAGATATCTAGAGACTTACTCGCTTCAAAAATACAAACGAGATACTTGTAAAAAATAAAAATAAGCAAGAAAATTAGAACAGTATTGTACAGTCCAAGGGTTTTAGCCGGAATTATTCACTTTAGAACACAGTCTATGAGGACATATAAATATGGTTTAACAGTTTAAATAACTGACCTAAATGAGTTTCGAGTAGGCAGTAGTGCATTTAAATAGTAACAGACACTTACGAAGCCAAAATGCTGTGAAGGACAGAAGCAAAGCTCGAAGGATTTATATTTTCACTTTGCCCTTAGACATCCTTCTAATGCAAAACTAAATAATTCCAACTACATTATAATGCTCGCTCTTTGCCATGTCTCTGCAACTGGAACACTTGTTTTCTGTCAGAAGTACTTTAAAATATATTCTACAATGGCCTCGTCATCCATAATGAGATTTGCAGCAAGAAAATTTACAGCCATACAGCTGAATAGGCCATAAGGAAGCATAGTTCATTTATTTAATGGAAATGTCAATCCATTTCATTATTCTTTATGATAGCCATGAGTAATACACAGTAAGCGTGAGTAGTAGAATGTGGTCTATACACATTTAGTATTAATATCCCTCTGGGATTTGCTGTTTTTACAGATGCTTTGTTTCTAAATAATAAGTGTTTAATATTTTGAACAATGGGTATAGAGGCTTTCCAAAACCAGTGAAATGGATAAGCGGAACAGTTACTCACAGAAGCCAATAATACAATATTTCTTAGACTTCAGATGTCCTTTGAAATAAAGCAGCAACCAAGTTTGTACAACTTGAACAATTTTCTCTTGCACTATTATTAGTATTTCTATCTTCTATGCTGGATAACTATGCATTGTTTTTGTTATTTTAATTTAAACTTTGCCGGACTGGGATCAGTACATCTGAAAATCCAGAAAAGGAGAGTTGGATTTGCAGTCTATTAGCATGCATAAATATTTTGAGGCAAGGAAATTGCAGCTTTCATTAAAAGTCTTCATATTTTAATGCCCACACAAAGATTGTAAGCTGAGAAATTTAGAAGGACAATAATAGGAAAAAAATAATCCTATCCAGAATTAGCAAGTTCCAACAAAAAAAGGAAATCTAAAGTCATGAGCTGTGAGCTGATATTAATAGCCTGAGAAGCCCCATGGGTATTGCCACCTTCCCAGGCTATAAACATTGGAACCCAGCTGCTGGCTTACCCTCTGCTAGTTAAGAAAATTACACGGGAGCCTTTGCCATTTTTTTCAGTAAAATAACTTTTTAATAATTAAATATATGTACAGCAAGCTGCAAGCGGCTGCTGAATTACCAACTTTTTTATCTATCAATCTATGTAATATATATATACAGTATATATATATATATATATATATATATATATATAAAATTTACATAGATAGAAAGAAGAAAAGCCGGCAATTCAGCAGCCATGTACAGCAAAATTACAGCAGCACACAACTGGAAAGAATAGATAGAATAGATATAGGTATATACACATAGAATAGATAGATAAATAGATGTCAGTGATATATATATATATATATATATATATATATTCTTTGTGTCTATATCTATTCTATCTATTCTCTCCTGTCGTGTGCTGCTGTGATTTTATTGTACGCGGCTGCTGAATTGCCAGTTTTTCTTCTATCTGTCTATGTAATTATATATTTCCTTCCTTTTACGGATTATGGAGGTCACTGTGCTCTTAGGAACCTTGAGTACTGCAGAAATTCTTTTGTAACCTTGGCCAGGTCTGTGCCTTGCCACAATTCTGTCTCCGAGCTCCTTGGCCAGTTCCTTTGACCTCATGATTCTCATTTGGTCTGATATGCACTGTGAGCTGTGGGGTTTTATGTAGACAGGTGTGTGCCTTTACAAATCAAGTCCTATCAGTTTAATTAAACACAGCTGGACTCTAATGAAGGAGTAGAACCATCTCAAGGAGGATCACAAGGAAATGGACAGCATGTGACTTAAATATGAGTGTCTGAGCAAAGGTTCTGAATACATATGATCATGTGATATTTCAGTTTTTCTTTTTTAATAAATTTGCAAAAATTTCTGCATTTCTGTTTTTTTCAGTCAAGATGGAGTGCAGAGTATACATTAATAAGAAAAAAATGAACCTTTTTGAATTTACCAAACGGCTGCAATGAAATAAAGAGTGAAAATTTTAAAGAGGGTCTAACACTTTCCATACCCACTGTTTATATATATATATATATATATATATATATATATAAACAGTGGGTATGGAAAGTGTTAGACCCTCTTTAAAATTTTCACTCTTTATTTCATTGCAGCCATTTGGTAAATTCAAAAAGGTTCATTTTTTTCTTATTAATGTATACTCTGCACTCCATCTTGACTGAAAAAAACAGAAATGCAGAAATTTTTGCAAATTTATTAAAAAAGAAAAACTGAAATATATATATATATATAATGTGTGTCACTGACATCTATATCTATATATCTATTCTATGTGTATACTGTATACTGTATATAATCCAACTATTCTATCCTGTTGGGTCCTGCTGTGATTTTAATGTACACAGCTGCTGAATTGCACGCTTTTTACCTACCTATCTATGTACGTATCTATCTCTCTATCTATCTCTCTATCTATCTAACATCTACTTTAAAATACTTTAGTGGCAATGCAATTATTTTCCCGAACTTATACCGACTTTTTTCGATTTTAAGAAAAAATGATTGTGTATCCGATCAGGATTCTGAATGTGCCATGTTCGTGCTGAATCTATGTTTGGCGATCGTTTTCCAAACATATTCGCTCATCTCTATCTATCATATAATAACCAGACTACCAAAACATGAAGCAAAGGCACCAGAAATGGATTTTCTATGGATAAAAAGTGTAAATTGGCGGAACGCTAATATTTATGGAATTGGGCTCTAGTTTATTAGGAATTAGGATCCAAAATTTAAAAAATATGAGGGGTTGAGGCTTGTCCAGAATCACATTGCTTTAAAAAATGCTTAAATTGGGCTTGCTGATACAATTTACTAGAAGCCTTATAACACAAAACCGCTTAGCACAGCTATAAAGTGGTGGTGCAACAAGTAGGATCCTAGTCCGTAATCATATGAATATAGAAACTTGGCACACACAGTATATATGATTTCCAGTGAAAAAGTGATTTTTAATATACAGTACATACAGTATAGACGTTTCGGTCACATTGACCTTCATCACAGTACTATGTATTGTACTGCTGTCATTTGCATAATGCTCAAAAGAGGGAGAGCCAAAAGGTAAGTGATCCCCCCGGGAGTAGGGACAAAAGGCAAAGCTTTGCAGAGTCGATCCGGTCAATATACAGCATGTAGGGCAATGACACGGCATCCACCGTGGGTCAGAGGTGGATGCCGTGTCATTGCCCTACATGCTGCATACTGACCGGACCGACTCTGCAAAGCTTTGCCTTTTGTCCCTACTCCCGGGGGGACCTCTTACCTTTTGGCTCTCCCACTTTTGAGCATTATGCAAATGACAGCAGTACAATACATAGTGCGGTGATGAAGGTCAATGTGATCGAAATGTCTATACTGTATGTACTGTATATTAAAAATCACTTTTTCACTGGAAATCATATATACTGTGTGTACCAAGTTTCTATGTTCACAATTTACTAGAAGGACTTCCAAGTTAATAATTTATCAAACACGTTTATTTTTACTCCAGATTTTTTTTTTCAGACAGGAATTAAATAAAAAGGGGCATTGAGATTTTAATCAGCGTGCATGGATGGATTGCAGAGAAATGTCTTTAAAGCAATACTGGCTGAACATACGTGAACATACAATAGTGTTCTGTCACCTATGTTTGTTGATCCTAACAAATTTCTCATCCGCCCTACCATCAAATGAGGTTTAGTCAGCACAAAATGCCATATTCTTGTCTCGCAAGACAGAACACCCTGCGTTCATGTTTGTCTTTCTGTTCCCTGCACTGACAGCTCCTGATGTTATATTCTCAGCTTGATGCTTCACAATTGGCTTGCTGCAGTCACAATGCATCATATAAACTAATGCTTTGCTGCGGCACAGTGATGGAAAGAAGATGTTGTCCAGAAGACTGATTTAACCTAATCTGATGTCTTTGAATTTAAAGCGTCAAATGAAATGCAGGAAATGACAAAGTATAGAAAAACAAGCTGAATGGGTAATTTAAGTAGATTGATTCAAGTTTTCTGTGTAATGAGAATTAAATTGGTTACTTTTATCATTAAATTTTAGCATTGAAATAACATTTAGCTATTTTTCTTTAAAATAGAGTTAAAATAGGATTTCAGCAGTTGTTTATGTCCATTGCTGACTGCAAAAAAAATAATAATGATATGATAGAGAACACAGAAGTGCAAGAATTTGAAGGAATGAAATATATTATCACATCATACCATTATCTTTTACGCAATTCCATTTAAGGGGATTTTCAACACAGAGAAAAGCTGAGTACAGCCGAAATGTTTTCCTGGATTGAAAATAGTCATGTCCTTCTTTTTTGTTCTACATATCAATTTTAATCTGATTGGAAGGAAATTGATAGGTCGCTACTTCTTGGCCTGCTGGTAATGAACATTCATTGATACACACTTTGAATAGATAGCGGAATTCCCTTTGCGTTTCAAGGTCAATGTGTATAAATGGCCAAGTGCAAGCTGTCTCAACCGGCAGAAAAAATGATCTGAATTGCTTTAAAATCTTGTTGCCAAACACGTTGATTGTAATAAGCAAACAGATAGCTGAAAGACGCAATCCAATTGTAAGGAATGGGAAGGCATTATTTTAGAAGTGGAATATGACAACAGATGAGGAATGTCTGAAAAATCTAACCCGCTAGGCACATCTTGATGCCAGGAGCTAGTCATACCAAAAGCCTCTCTAATACAAAAAATAAATATTAGCATATCCATAATAATATGATAAAAGGCCAAAAAGGAGACATAAAGCGGATACAAAGTTGTGTCCAATAAGCAATAAGGATAAAGCAAAATGCAAATTGGTTTGCCTGTAGTGGGCACAATATACAGTAGATCCTACTATAGGTAAGACTGGTTTTACTTTTCGCTTGAGTATTTGATCTAAACATTACTGAATTAATTACTTTCTTGTGGGATCTAGAATCTACAGCCCTTAAATAACGTACGTATATTCTGTTGCTTACTGATCTGGAATGTTGTGGCTATCTTAATTCTGCACAAGTGTTGATTCTCTATTTTTAGCTTTATGATTCTTTCTTGGTTCTTTGCATTACAGATGAGTAATACGGTATCTCTGTTTTAAATTGATAAATTGATATTTCTGACTGATATAATATGTAAGATTTGCATGATAGGTCAGCAATCTGTGTGTGTAAATGAATCATGGCCAGCTGAAATTCACCATGCTGTTAAAGCTGCAGCTCTTTTGGACCAAACTTCCACAACGTGGTACCTTACAAAAGCCTCCCGACTGAGACTGCTAGGAAAGTATAGTACATTCTTGCTGTCACACTGTTCCTACATGACAGATCTCTTTTTCTCTTAGGTTTTGTTAAAAATTGGGTTGTAATTTTAATTATAACTAGCTGAAGAGCCCGGAGTTGCCTGGGCATAGTAACTAACTGCGGTTAGTTATAACAAATTATAATGATTATATTGCACTTAAATTGTCGCTGTATGTCATCTCCTCCTATATATATTGTATACCTGTGTGTCATCTCCTCCTGTATATAGTATACTAGCTATGAACCTGTTCTACGCCCGGGTGCGAGCATTTTAATTGGTATATGGTCTCCCATCCTGGTATGTGCTGCCACCCTCCTATCCTGGTACGCATGGCACCCCTCATTCCTATCCTGGTATGCATGGTACCCTCATCCCCCCAATCCTGGTATGCATGGCACCCCATTCTTCATCCTGGTATACATGGTCCCCTCACCCCCATTCCTGGTATGCATGGCCCCCTCACCCCCTGTCCTAGTATGTATGGTCCCCTCACCCCCTATCCTGGTATGCATAGTCCTCTCATACCACAATCCTTGCATGCATGGTACCCCTCATCCCCCAATCCTGGTATGCATGGTCCTCTAACCGCCTAATCCTGATATGCATGGTCCCCTCACCTCCTATCCTGGTAGGCATGGTACCCTTCATCCTTCAATCCTGGTATGCATGGTACCCCTCATCCCCCAGTCCTGGTATGCATGGTACCCCTCATCCCCCAATCCTGGTATGCATGGTACCCCTCATCCCCTAATCCTGGTATGCATGGTACTCCATCATCCCTATCCTGGTATGTATGACCCTCTATCCTGGTATGCATGGTACCCCTCATTCCCCAATCCTGGTATACATGGTACCCCTCATCCCCAAAGTATGGCGCCGGACATAGCGGTATGCAGTGTGTATGCATACCGCCATCTCCGATGCCATAAACACGCCTCACCACACTGCCTCATTCTGCCTGGAGCCAGACTGCGCAGGCGCATTGCGCTTGTGCAGCGTATAAAGGTTTCGGACAGAGTGACGCTTAGCTGCTTATATTATAGATACCTGCATGTCATCTCCTCCTGTATATACAGTTGTGGCCAAAAGTATTGACACCCCTGCAATTCTGTCAGATAATACTCAGTTTCTTCCTGAAAATGATTGCAAACACAAATTCTTTGGTATTATTATCTTCATTTCATTTGTCTTAAATGAAAAAAACACAAAACAGAATGAAGCAAAAGCAAAACATTGATCATTTCACACAAAACTCCAAAAATGGGCCAGACAAAAGTATTGGCACCCTCAGCCTAATACTTGGTTGCACAACCTTTAGCCAAAATAACTGCGACCAACCACTTCCGGTAACCATCAATGAGTTTCTTACAATGCTCTGCTGGAATTTTAGACCATTCTTCTTTGGCAAACTGCTCCAGGTCCCTGATATTTGGAGGGTGCCTTCTCCAAACTGCCATTTTTAGATCTCTCCACAGGTGTTCTATGGGATTCAGGTCTGGACTCATTGCTGGCCACCTTAGAAGTCTCCAGTGCTTTCTCTCAAACCATTTTCTAGTGCTTTTTGATGTGTGTTTTGGGTCATTGCCCTGCTGGAAGACCCATGACCTCTAAGGGAGACCCAGCTTTCTCACACTGGGCCCTACATTATGCTGCAAAATTTGTTGGTAGTCTTCAGACTTCATAATGCCATGCACACGGTCAAGCAGTCCTGTGCCAGAGGCAGCAAAGCAACCCCAAAACATCAGGGAACCTCCGCCATGTTTGACTGTAGGGACCGTGTTCTTTTCTTTGAATGCTTCTTTTTTTCTCCTGTAAACTCTATGTTGATGCCTTTGCCCAAAAAGCTCTACTTTTGTCTTATCTGACCAGAGAAAATTCTTCCAAAATGTTTTAGGCTTTTTCAGGTAAGTTTTGGCAAACTCCAGCCTGGCTTTTTTATGTCTCGGGAAAGAAGTGGGGTCTTCCTGGATCTCCTACCATACAGTCCCTTTTCATTCAGACGCCGACGGATAGTACGGGCTGACACTGTTGTACCCTCGGACTGCAGGGCAGCTTGAACTTTTTTTGATGTTAGTCGAGGTTCTTTATCCAACATCCGCACAATCTTGCGTTGAAATCTCTTGTCAATTTTTCTTTTCCGTCCACATCTAGGGAGGTTAGCCACAGTGACATGGGCTTTAAGCTTCTTGATGACACTGCGCACGGTAGACACAGGAACATTCAGCTCTTTGGAGATGGACTTGTAGCCTTGAGATTGCTCATGCTTCCTCACAGTTTGGTTTCTCAAGTCCTCAGAAAGTTCTTTGGTCTTCTTTCTTTTCTCCATGCTCAATGTGGTACACACAAGGACACAGGACAGAGGTTGAGTCAACTTTAATCCATGTCAACTAGCTGCAAGTGTGATTTCGTTATTGCCAACACCTGTTAGGTGCCACAGGTAAGTTACAGGTGCTGTTAATTACACAAATTAGAGAAGCATCACATGATTTTTCAAACAGTGCCAATACTTTTGTCCACTCTCTTTTTTATGTTTGGTGTGGAATTATATCCAATTTGGCTTTAGGACAATTCTTTTTGTGTTTTTTCATTTAAGACAAATTAAAAGAAGATAATAATACCAAAGAATTTGTGTTTGCAATAATTTTCAGGAAGAAACTGAGTATTATCTGGCAAAATTGCAGGGGTGTCAACACTTTTGGCCACAACTGTAGTATATACCTGTATGTCATCTCATTCTGTATATAGTATATACCTGTAGAGATATGAGGAAATGGGGATCTAGCAAAAGGATGAAAGTTCACCAGATTTGTAAAAACTTCTTCTTTATTAATCCATTATATCATAAAAAGTATAAGGAACTCCAATCAGTTAGTAGCATTCCAGCAAGGGACTACATGTTTCAGCACTATGTGCCTTCCTCACGGTCCTATTTGAACTAAGCTCCAACACTAGCAATATATCCTCCTTTGTGGAACATATTCAAATGACCCTTAATTAAAAACAGTGGAACAAACCAATTAAAAACATCTGAGTAGATGGTTGAAACTCAGTTCAAAAATGTTGCCAGAAAAATACCTATATTGAACATGTTTTATACATAGACAAATGATATAAACATTTAGTAATGAATCAACAATAATATGGAATAACTGCCACAAAAAGCAACAATATATAAACATATATGAAAAAATGCATCATATAGTAGGCATGATCTAAACATCAGAAACAATCACAAAAATAACTCTCAGAAGGTATAATATCATAGAGTAGGTTTAAGATAAAGATATAATCTTTTGTAAATTCATACATGAACTCTATCCCTTTTCTTTTCCTCTCCCTTTTCTCTTTTCCTCCTCCCTAAAAAAAAAAGAAAATATATATATAAAAAAAATAAAAATAAAAAACTATACAAAAAAAAAAATAAAAAAAAAAGTATATAGTATAGTATATACCTGTATGTCATCTCCTCCTGTATATAGTATATACCTCTATGTCATCTCCTCTTTATATAGTATATACTTGTATGTTATCTCCTCCAGTGTATAGTATATACTTGTATGTCATCTCCTATTGTATATAGTATATACCTCTTTGTCATTACCCCTGTATATAGTATATTTCCTGTATGTCATCTCCTCCTGTATATAGTATATACCTGTATGTCATCTCCCCTGTATATAGTATATACTTGCATGTCATCTCCCCTGTATATAGTATATATCTGTATGTCATCTTCCCTTGTATATAGTATATACCTGTTATCTCCAGGTTCCCTCCCATCTGTACACAGTGGATTCGTAGTGTCGACGCAGGACAGAGCATTTCATTGTGGTGGCTCTGCCCCTGGGTGTAATACCATTTAGTTAGAAATTGTAAATAAGGACTAATTTAGAGTGGCATTAGTTGTAGCTGTATAAATAAGTTTAAAGTGAAGCAGGCATTGTCTGGTTGCCGCTGTTACAGTGATTAAAATGATACCTGGGTTGAGAAATCAGTCTTGTGGTTCTTTTTTTAATCTGTGTTTGAATTTTTAAGTTATTGAGGATGCTACATGCCAGACAAAGAGAAGTTCCTGATTCTGGGGCTCCCCCTGCAGTCTGTGTCAGAGGGTGGTCTGTGTCGGCACGGTAATAAATTGTGTCATTTCCAGATTTACAGAAGGATAATAACACCATAGAATTTATAAGAATAATAGACCTCAGTTACAACAACTGTCTACAAGAAAAACTGTTGCTCATAGCAACCAATCACAGCTCAGCTTTCCCCTTTTAAACAGCTATGGTGAAATGAAAGATACGTAGTGATTGGTTGCTATGGTCAAAAAATGTGCTTATGAAATAAATATTTTAGACATTGTATATATATATATATATATATATATATATATATATATATATACACATACACACACACGTATTTTTCAGATTATAAGACGCTCCGGATTGTAAAATGCACCCCAAATTTTGAGAAAAATAGGAAAAAAACTTTTTTTTAATAAAATTGTAGTGCTTCTTATAATCTATGCGTCTTATTGCTTACCGGCAGTGGTGGCTGCGGTGAAGTGGGGTCCCAGGGTCTCTGCTAGGGGAGGCAAGAGTGGAGCATTGCTGCAGGCCGCAGGCTGGGATGAGAGGTTGTTCCGATATGTGGCATGCCGCTGCAGGTGTCCGCTGCTGGCGCTGCTCTCTGTCCCTGCTGAGATCTCCCGAGATCTTCAAGACAGGAATTTTGTACATCTGTCTTGATCTGGGGTGCTCAGGAATAAGAATAAAAAAAATCATTAAGTGGCATGCACCCTACTCTGTCTTTACAGTTTACACACTGAGAAATAAAGGCTATAAGAATGGAAGCCAATAAATATTTTTTTTGTTCTTTACCTACCTAAAGGAAATGTAAAACTGTCAAGAAGGGATTTAGGATTGTTTGAGATAAAAGATTTTAGGTTGAATTCCCTGCAAGTTTACTCTGAGGTATACAGTAAGCAAAGTACTTTAATTCCTATTGGTAAAAAAAAAAAACATATAAAAGAAAGTTCTTCTATGATAAATATACAAATATAGAAGTCTACAAATATAGAAGTCTACAGTTTATTTTTTTTTTGCTGAAGTATGAGCAGCTGTTTCACCAGACAAACAAATAAAACTTTTCATACATCCAATGCTTTTAAATTGTATTAACATAATTGCTAATAATATAAAACAACGTGAATGAAATTTGCTTCAATTACTTGAATTGGCATTAAATAAAAGGGACCTTGGACTTAGTCATAAACAGTGGATCAGAGATTTAAACCAGCTTAGACTAGCATTAAAATCTAGTTCATATTTTGACATACTTGGTAAAATGTTATTGTCTTGGTATTTTTCCTCTTAGAGATTATCCCATAATTATCCTGCTATAACCAATTTATGTTAAAGACACTCTGTCATCTTGTCACACAGTTCACTGTTAAGCAAAACAAGGTTTTTCAGCAATCTATTTTTGAAAGCACAGTTATGCATAGCAGTGAAATACGTATGTTATTCTCCGCCACAAAAGCATTTTTTTTATTTCTTTGATGTCCTGTAGATTTTTTATAATGTATTAGTCAAGTTAAATATATTTTTCTCAGTGCTTTTTAATAATTGAATACCTCATAAAGATAATAAATGTGTACAAGTGCATGGAAAACTCCAAAATGTAATAATAATTACAGTATGTATAAGTTGGAGGCCCACTTTATTTTCGATTGGGTTCAGTTCCTATTAGTGTTGTCAAAGTGGAGTTATTTTCATCAAGCTGGTGTAAGCTGTGCCTCAGGCTTTACTTTATAGTATCCAATAAATTTAAAGTTTAAGTATCTATTTTCATCGGATATATTTCCCCTATATTGAGAAGTGACAAGTTGAACTTGCATATGTTATGTGCTCATTTACTGATGTGGATTTTCTAAGCCGTAGGTCAGGTTGAGCTGCACAAAACCAGAGGTGATGACGTAGTGGAAATGGGCAGCACAAGGATTAGCATGGAACAGGACAGTAAGACATGTAGGATGGTAGAAGGACAAGTAAAGCTGGAAACCTTTGAAGCAGCTGGAGGCAGGAGAGCAGTTATCCAGAGTATCAGCTGAGAAGCATATAAGGTCAGGAACTTTCAACAGTGATACGTTTCGCTGCAGGATATCAGAAATGTACTGTATATACAATCAAGAACTTGCAAACATGGTTAACAGAAGTTCAGCAGCGAAATATTAGCAAACAGTTATCTTGCCTGCAGAGATAAAGTATACACATAAATAGCATATATAATGACTGGTAACTTGCTTACAGGGATGCGGTAATAGACAAGTACCTTGATAGCAAATGTGAAAATCTGAACAACCTCAAGAACAGTTAAGAAAAGTTGGTAACCTGGAATCTTTATTGCAGAATTGTAGGTATGAATAGCACCAACCTTATATTCAGGTAATTGTAAAACCTGATGGCCATCAATATTTAATATGTTAGTGATCTAAAAGGATTCTGTCACACCTTTGTTGCCTAAAAGCAGACAATCGTACTAGATATTTCTCTTCTTGCAGTCTAAAAACATGTTCTTGACCTAAAACAATTAGCTAACGCACAGCAAGACCAAGCATAGACACTGTCATGTACAGAAATATTTAGCAAATGAATGAATAGCTTAAAGGCTTAATTTGGCATGCATATGCATTGAACGCACCTAATATGCGACTGTAACTTAAGCAACACATGTCTTTGTAGCAACACTTATGATTTTAATATTTTAGATTACTCTCCATAAAGTTTAAAGATAGCAGGAAAATTAGGTAATGTACAGTATATAGTAAGTATGAAAATTATTTGAATGGCAATTATAGCTAACAGTAATAAGATGTATGTGCAACTTGCATATTACCTTAAGCAAGTACAGCTTAGCTATTTCTTAAAAAGATAAATTGCAAATCACATCTATTACTTCTGATAATCTGTTCCTGTCAGAACTTAAGCTTAGAAGATTCAACATGTGGGAACCACTAACATTACGCCATAGATGTGAGTTAAAGCATACGTCCAGAAAAAATATAAACTTAAAGGGAAGGTGCCATCCAAAAAATTTTTTTTCAGCAATTGAAAAAATGTAAAGAATTAATGTTTACATGTTCTTAAAATATATTATCATTTGTTTTTAATTTTGCAAAATGTGAAAAATAATTTTAAAAAGTTTGGCAATTCCACTTCTTAACACTAAGGGGAGTTGCTACTGAAATTTGGCACAAAAACCTAGTGTACAACTAGCTCACATTACTGCCCTGCAGTAATTATGGGCGGAATCTGCTGACATGGGTGTGGTGTCACTCCTCTCCTCCCCTTCTGGGTGTTTGCTAAGGGAAAAGAGAGGATGACATCTAGGAACACAGTGAGCAGCCATTTTGATGGGGCCTGCAAAGTTAATGACTGTTTTTGCACGTAAAGTCGGGATCAGAACTGGCCATCAATCAGAAGAAATGTGTCCTGGATTTCTGTGGAGCAGACAAGCAGACGGTCCATCCATATGTATAAAACACAGCGCTCTATGTACAATCCCTGGCACTGAACAGGGTGCCCCCCATAGACCAGCACACTGCTCTCCTGAAATACTCTGTGCTGCTGTCGCCCTCCTCCTTCCACCATACATTAGGCCCCTGTCGTCTTGCTTTCATACATCGCCAGGACAGGATCTGAGGAGAGGAATGGGGTCTTCGGTCACTGAGGATGGCAGGCAGCAAGGATTCTGGGAGCAGGGTGACAGCAGCACAGAGTATTTCAGGAGAGCAGTGTGCTGGTCTATGGGGGGCACAGAGGGAGATATAGGGGGGAGGAGCAGGGTGACAGCACCACAGAAATCCAGGAAACATTTCTGCTGATTGATGGCCTGTTCTGATCCAGACTTTGCATGCAAAGACCCCATTCCCCTCCTCAGATCCTGTCCTGGCGATGTGTGAAAGCGAGGCGACAGGCACAGTCTGGGGTGATGCTGGGAAGCAGGCTGGGGGGAAATGGAGCCATTCAGTAACGATAAAAATGAGACCTCTCTCTTCAGCTGCCTCACCAGCCCTCCCCTGACTGCACCTAACTATTACCCGTGACCCGTGTGCAGGTACTCAGCCAGAACCACCCTAGAATGGGTCCCCTTTTAGCAGATAATACTGCCATAGTGTTCTCACATAATACCGCCATATACTTCACACAATACCACAGTGTAGATCACACATAAAACCAGCAGGGTGACAGCAGCACAGAGTATTTCAGGAGAGCAGTATCACACGGGATAGGATTAGATACATGGTTCAACAGACTGTATCACACAGGATAGGATTAGATACACAGCTCAGCTGTCAGTATCACACAGAATAGTATTAGATACACAGCTCAGCTGTCAGTATCACACAGGATGGGATTAGATACATGGCTCAGCAGTCAGTATCACACAGGATAGGATTAGATACACGGCTCAGCAGACTATCACACAGGATAGGATTAGATACACGGCTCAGCTGTCAGTATCACACAGGATAGGATTAGATACACGGCTCAGCTGTCAGTATCACACAGGATAGGATTAGATACACGGCTCAGCTGTCAATATCACACAGGATAGGATTAGATACACAGCACTGCTGTCAGTATCACACAGGATAGGATAAGATACACGGCTCAGCAGTCAGTATCACACTGGAGAGGATTAGATACACGGCTCAGCAGTCAGTATCATACTGTAGAGGATTAGATACAGGGCTCAGCAGTCAGTATCACACAGGAGAGGATTAGGTACACAGCAGATTGCCAAGGGTTTGGAAACAGCAGGGAGCAGCTCCTCCTATGTTTTGCAAGAGCAGGGGCAGCAGCTGGTCGGGTGTTTTGGAAAGAGCAGCTCGGTCTCCAGGAGCTCATCCTGTATCTTCTCCTGCAGCTGGTATGTGCAGAGTGAACATCCAAGCCCTGTTATGCTGGAACAGTACAGCATCCAGGGCTTGCAATAGAGTGTAAATGGAGCTAAAAGAAAAGCACTGGGCTCTAATAAGATGGCACCTGGCCACACCTACAGCTGTGAATTGAGCTGCCCACAGAGGCGTGGCCAGTTCACTCCTGATGCAGCTGCAATGAAAGAGATAGGGTCGGCAGCCGACTCTTGTCTCTTATGCCCAGGGACTGCCATAAATGAGCATGGAAAGTGTCGTTCAGCAGCCAGAGAGGTAAGATGGCAGCCCCCAGTGGCTGCATTACTACAGAAAAAAAAATCCTTACACACCACTGAGTCAAGCTTAGGGGACAATATCTTTTTATACTATTTTCTTTTTTACATTAAATTGTGAAAAAACACGGTACCTTCCCTTTAACAGTGGTTCCCTTGTAAACTTAGCCTTTTGGGCTGCACAACTTATTTTCTTCCCAATTTTCCAAAAGCCCTATGTATTGAAAAGTATCCCAGAAGGAAGGATCTTTGAGGATACACAATCTAAAGCAATATTAGTCTTCTATCAGGTGAGTGCATAAAATTGTGCACCCTTTAAAGACTACAATATTGTGTTTACGCACTTAGGGCACCACGATTTGTCTATTCTTCTCTCCCAAACAGGGTTTTTTTCCATAATTTTCCAATAGGACATTGCTGTCATTGCATGCTTTTTTTTTTTACAAAGAGTAGGCCTACACCATGGGCATGGTCAATGTTTTAAATATCTATTAGCTCACATTTTACCTTTCTTTACTCTTTTTCTCCCTCTTACACCATAAAGACTGATGGTTTACATCATTACCAGTGCTGCTGTGATTACATGACTTCTTTAAGTCACAAATTCCCTCTACAAACAAAATTAAATTTGGTCTCGTCCTGCTCTGCTTCATATTTAAATGAACATATTGACAAATTGGCAAGTGAATGAAGGTAATAAATTGCACTCAAGTTCTATTTGGAGATTATAAATTTAAATTTGATTTGAATTTGTGATGTTCAGGTATGATAGAGGTAGACATTTTGGCTATATTGCATCACCAGCAACCTATACTTCATTAATGATTATTTACTGGCATAAGTAGTAAAATATTATTTTCTGACATGTGGATCTTCCAAGTCCAAGGTCTGGGTGGGCACACAGGCCACAGGCGTCATTGCAGAAGGCAGGTGAGGCCTGTGAAAAATACGTATCTGAGGTACTGGAAGCTGCAAGCAGGCAGGTAACAGAATACTGGAAGCTGCATTCTGACAGGTAGGTGAGAAACTGCAAGCTGCAGCCAGACAGGTAGCTGAGGTATTGGAAGCCACAGGCAACCAGGAGACCTCCTGGGGACCGCTGACAGGAAACAGTGCATAGACAAACTAAAAACCTTAATACCAAGAGACAGGTGTTTATCTGGGTGAGCCTTAAATGAGTCCATGCAGATGATCACATGTGATCATGCCAAGCGAACTGCAATTCACAAAAGAGTTTAGAGGACTTGGGTGAGGGATGAAAAGCCCAGATCTGAGACAGATGCATACCTGTACCCCCCCCCATCTTAGGGCCCCCCAGATGGGTCTGTAATAAATGATAGCAGATGTTTAGCATAAAATTTTCTGAGCCAAACTGGCACATTTACACCCTTTTTTTCCACCCAACATCTCTCCTCAAGATCATGTAACTTCCAGTCAATAAAGAAGAAGAGATTTCTGCAAACCTTCTTACAATCCAGAATTTGGTTGATCGCATATTCTGTGTCAGAATCAAAAGCGAGAACAGGGTCATTATTGACCATAGGAGAGAACCTAATGAAGATGCAGAAGAGAGATATTAAAGGCATTATGGATTCTCAGAGAGGGAGGTAGTTATAAGACTGCCAGTTTTTTTCAACATGTCTTCAATTGGATTTTTTTTATGGAAAGCGATTACTATTATTGCTATTGCTATTAGCATTTGCAGTAGGTGCAGCTAAATTATCTTGTACCTTAGAATAGATGTTATGGATGTTCTGATTGATGCTGTTCACAGCAGGAAGTAGGCTTTTAGATTGAATAGGAAGAGGAAGACTAGGTTCTTGGCCAAATACACTAACAAATGGAGATCTTCCTGAAGACTCTGTAATAGGATTTTTATGGGTGAATTAAACCCAAAGAAGCAGGTCTGGCCAGTTATCTTTGTGGGAGTTGGAGAATATTTGTAAATACTGTTTAATGGACTGATTAATTATTTCAAACTGCCTATTACTTTGGGGGTTACAGGTTGAGGAGAAGTCAAGGAAAATTTTAATTTCTTACAGCGCGCCCTCCAGAGCCTGGAAACAAATTGCACACCATGCCAAAGAAGATATGAGCTGTAAGACCACCAAACCAGAAATTTAATGCTTTAGCCTACCAGGGAACAGATGGAAGACCTGTTAAGGGCACAAAATGAGGTATTTTGGAGAGTTTGTCCCTACAGCTAAGATATTGGTTAACCATACACCTCTGGAAGATCAGTAGCAAAGTCTATAGAAGTCTCAGCCCTAGTCTCTTGTGGAATTGATAGAGGCTGAAGAAAACCGAAAAGTGCTTCATAAGAGGGTTTGAACTTTGCAAACTGAGGGCAGGATACCAAAAACCCTTTGATGTCTTGTCCCCAATTGGTCCACCAGTAGGTAGGAGAGAAGTTCAGTGGTATGTTTAACTCCCGGTGACCAGAGAGAAGACATGAATGAGCCCAGGATAAGACCTTCTGGTTCTTTGAAACCAAACATTGCCCCTCAACTGGTGAACTGGAGGAAGAAGAGGTGGCAGTAGCAATACATTCAGGTTCAATTACATCTGAAGGCAAATCAGCAGCATCAGATAGATGAAAGGAGTTGGAAAGAACATCAGTCCTGCTGTTTCTCCCAGCTAGGCGATAGGTGAGGATGAAATCAAATCGTGAGAAAAAGAGACAAGGACAACATCTGCAAGGAGTTTGTATGTTCTCCCCGTGTTTGCGTGGGTTTCCTCCGGGTACTCCGGTTTCCTCCAACATTCCAAAGACATACTGATAGGGAATTTAGATTGTGAGCCCCATCGGGGACAGTGATGGTAATGTGTGCAAACTGTAAAGCGCTGCGGAATATGTTAGCGCTATATAAAAATAAAGATTATTGTTATTATTATAATTTATCTAAACACACAGTATCAGAGGAAGAATCCTCTCTTTTGGCTAAAGGACTTTCCATTTTTCCTACTTTTTTCCCCAAAATTTTGATCTATTTCTAGATCTTCAAGTTTTCTTTAAGAACATAATCTTAAAATGACGTTTTAACATTAACAAAGATGGAGCCTTACCTGTTCCTCACATGTCTTCAAGTGACATGAGTCATCATTTAGATGTCAAAACGAAATCTATCTTCTATCCCACTGATAATAAGGGTCATCATTAGTAATAAGTAGAGTTGAGCGAAACGAGTCGAAAAAATTCATAAGTCCCCGACTTTTAGCTAAGTCGGGTTTCATGAAACGAAACCCGACCATAGGATGAGGTCGGCCACGAGGTCGGCGACTTACGCGCCAAAGTCGCGTTTCAAAAGTTTGTTTTGCGCTCTTTTTCAGCCAATCAGGATCCACGGACACTGTGGGCAACGTGATGACATAGGCACGGGTCACCACCATCTTTCAGAAGGGCATGCAAGTGATTGGCTTGCTTTGGTGGGCGTCACAGGGGGTATAAAAGGGCGTGCACGCCAACCGCCATCTTACTACTGCCGATCTTAGTATAGGGAGAGGTTGCTGCTGATTCTGTAGGGAGAGCGTTAGGCAGGGAAGAAGACAAAAAAACTGCTTCGGCTTTTAGCGATTTGGCCTGCACAACACACCAGTCACTGTGTGTGCAGTGCAAGGGGAGGCTATATAGTGGTGTATCAGTGGTGTTGGTTGTTGGGCTGCCTTCTAAGGCTTCCTGACATTCCTGCATTGCTGTTTACCCACTGCTCCGCAAACTGCTTTTTTAAAAGCAATCCCAATTTTTTTTTTTTTGTCCTGCTGAGAAGACAAAAAAACTGCTTCTGCTGCTAGCAATTTGGCCTGCACAACACACCAGTCACTGTGTGTGCAGTGCAAGGGGAGGCTATATAGTGGTGTATCAGTGGTGTTGGTTGTTGGGCTGCCTTCTAAGGCTTCCTGACATTCCTGCATTGCTGTTTACCCACTGCTCCGCAAACTGCTTTTTTAAAAGCAATCCAATCTCCCTTATCCTCTAGTCACTTTTGTCACAGCTGTGCCATCGAGCCTGTCACATAGCGCTCAGATATTCATTGGGCCTCACACAATCCAAAAGTGTCCAGTGTCCAAAAGTGTGTGCAGAGATTCAAATTCCCCCTTATCCTCTAGTCACTTTGGTCACAGGTGTGCCATCGAGCCTGTCACATAGCGCTCAGATTTCAGTGGTCCTCACACAATCCAAAAGTGTCCAGTGTCCAAAAGTGTGTGCAGAGATTCAAAATCTCCCTTATCCTCTAGTCACTTTGGTCACAGCTGTGCCATCGAGCCTGTCACATAGCGCTCAGATATCAGTGGGCCTCACACAATCCAAAAGTGTCCAGTGTCCAAAAGTGTGTGCAGAGATTCAAAATCTCCCTTATCCTCTAGTCACTTTGGTCACAGCTGTGCCATCGAGCCTGTCACATAGCGCTCAGATATCAGTGGGCCTCACACAATCCAAAAGTGTCCATCCAGTGTCCAAAAGTGTGTGCAGAGATTCAAAATCTCCCTTATCCTCTAGTCACTTTGGTCACAGCTGTGCCATCGAGCCTGTCACATAGCGCTCAGATATCAGTGGGCCTCACACAATCCAAAAGTGTCCATCCAGTGTCCAAAAGTGTGTGCAGAGATTCAAAATCTCCCTTTTCCTCTAGTCACTTTGGTCACAGCTGTGCCATCGAGCCTGTCACATAGCGCTCAGATATTAGTGGGCCTCACACAATCCAAAAGTGTCCAGTGTCCAAAAGTGTGTGCAGAGATTCAAAATCTCCCTTATCCTCTAGTCACTTTGGTCACAGCTGTGCCATCGAGCCTGTCACATAGCGCTCAGATATCAGTGGGCCTCACACAATCCAAAAGTGTCCATCCAGTGTCCAAAAGTGTGTGCAGAGATTCAAAATCTCCCTTATCCTCTAGTCACTTTGGTCACAGCTGTGCCATCGAGCCTGTCACATAGCGCTCAGATATCAGTGGGCCTCACACAATCCAAAAGTGTCCATCCAGTGTCCAAAAGTGTGTGCAGAGATTCAAAATCTCCCTTTTCCTCTAGTCACTTTGGTCACAGCTGTGCCATCGAGCCTGTCACATAGCGCTCAGATATTAGTGGGCCTCACACAATCCAAAAGTGTCCAGTGTCCAAAAGTGTGTGCAGAGATTCAAAATCTCCCTTATCCTCTAGTCACTTTGGTCACAGCTGTGCCATCGAGCCTGTCACATAGCGCTCAGATATCAGTGGGCCTCACACAATCCAAAAGTGTCCAGTGTCCACAAGTGTCTGCAGAAATTCAAAATCTCCCCTGTCCTATAGACACCTTGTACCTTGTTTTACATTACTATATTGTTTGTTGGATTTTGTCTACATTTCTACCAAAAATGAGGAAGGCTGGTGGAAGAGGCCGTGGAATTGGGCAGGGGTTGGCAGCTGGTAATGATGGTGTTGGTGGTGGATCTGATGGTAGTGGCAAGAGCAAAATAGGACCGAATGCTGGAGGTGCTGACCCTGCGTCATCGTCTGGCTACATAAGTCCTCGAACGCTTAGTTTTCTAGGAGTTGGCAAACCGCTTTTAAAGCCAGAGCATCAGGAAAAAGTTTTGTCTTACATTGCTGACTCAGCCTCCACCTCTATCGCCTCCTCTTCTTCAGTTGTAAAAAGTAAAAGCACTGAGTCGTCATTGGAGGCTCATGTTCATGAACCACACTTTCCTTGTGTCCTTCACCCCAACCAAGATTGAAGGATGACGCAGGCCATACTACTGATTACTCCATGGAGCTGTTTTCACATACCATGCCTGGATTATCAAGTGAAATGGTGAATTACCCAGGCCAAGATGAATCTGACATGGAGTGCACTGATGCACAGCCGCTGATGGATGATTCTGCTGGTACATTCACTCAGAGCACTACATTGTCCTCGCAGTGTACAGAGCCAGATTTTGACCCTGATGAGACTCAAGTGCCCCTTCCCGCACACTATACCACCATACACGGTGACACAGAGGAAGGTGCACATGACATAGAAGAGGAGGTGATGGATGACCCAGTTGTTGACCCAGATTGGCATCCATTGGGGGAAGAGAGTGCTGCTTCCAATAGCTCAGATGAGGAGCATCCACAGCAGACATCGACATCGCAACAGCTGTTATCTGGCAGGCCCGGAGCACTCCAAAGACAGGTTCCAAACATCAAAATAGTTGCTGGACAGCTTGTCCAGAGGGTCAAAAGATCACAGCGTGCTAGGCCGCAAAATGTCTGCCAAAGTAGGAAGAGTGCAGTGTGGCACTTTTTTGAACAAAATCCTCATGATCAGGCCAAGGTTATCTGTAAGAAATGCGCAAAGACCTTTAGCCGAGGGAAAAATCTGAAAAATTTGAATACCAGTTGCATGCTTAGACATTTAACCAGCATGCACTTGCAAGCGTGGACACAACACCAAACCTCAAGTGCCACATGTGCAACTGATCACAACGAAGGTAGTCAGCAACGCTACATTGTTTCCCCCACTGTAAGCCCACCGGTTAGCACAGCAGCAAATGTTGAGGTGTCGTTGCAAGACCACAGCAGTCAGCGAATCCCACTGTTATATCAACGAAAGACTGATTCTAGGCCATCAGAAAGAACAACAACTCCATCACCATCATCAACCCTCTCTCAGTCCGCCCTGTCCACCGCTACTTCCACCATATGCAGCTCTCAAGTCCAGCTCACCCTCCCAGACACTATGAGTAGGTCAAGAAAGTACTCAGTCTCTCATCCGCGTACACTGGGTTTGAACGCCCACATTGCCAAACTAATCTCGTTTGAGATGATGCCCTTTCGGTTGGTGGAAAGCACAGCTTTCTGCGAACTCATGACCTATGCAGTACCACGCTATGACCTACCCAGTCGCCACTTCTTCTCTCGCAAAGCCATCCCAGCCCTCCACCATCATGTGAAAGACTGCATTGTCCATGCACTCAAGCAGTCAGTGAGCGGAAAGGTGCACCTCACAACTGATGCATGGTCCAGTCGGCATGGCCAGGGCCGTTACGTGTCCATCACTGCGCACTGGGTTAATGTGGTGGATGCAGGGTCCACAGGGGACAGTGGTGGTGGGACAGTGCTGCCTAGCCCAAGGTATAGGAAACAGTTGGCTGTAGGCGTTCGACCCTCCTCCTCCTCCTCCTCCTCCAGAAGCGAAAGCTCGTCCACAGAGCGCAGTCGTACGAGCACTCCATCTGCAGCTGCCACTGTTGCACACGATGTGTCCCCCTATCGAGCAGATAGTGGAAAGCGTCAGCAGGCTGTGTTGCAGATGATGTGTTTGGGCGACAGACACACTGCCGAGGTGCTGGCCGAGTACTTGAATCGACAAACTGAGTCATGGCTGGGCAGTGTACATCTTGAGGCAGGCAAGGTAGTTAGTGATAACGGCCGTAATTTTGTGGCAGCCATAGCCCTTTCAAAACTCAGCCACATACCTTGCTTGGCTCACACCTTGAACCTGGTGGTGCAGTGCTTCCTCAAAAATTATCCGGAGTTAACAGCCCTGCTCCAGAAGGTGCGAAGACTGTGCGCGCACATCCGCCGGTCGCCTGTACACTCCGTTCGTATGCAGAAGCTGCAGCGATTGCTCCACCTTCCCAACCACCGCCTCATTATCGACATTGCAACAAGGTGGAACTCCACCCTGCACATGGTGGAGTGGCTGTGCGAGCAGAGGCAGGCCATAATGCATTTGTGGGAGGATACACGGCCAGGCACTTTGAGAGCAGACATGGAGTTGACAGATGTGCAGTGGTCAAAGCTGAAAGACCTTTGTAAAGTCATTCAGTGTTTTGAGGAATGCACACGGCTGGTAAGCGCAGACGACGCCATCCTAAGCATGAGCATCCCACTTATGCGTCTGCTCATGCAAACTTTGACGCACCTTAAGGAGCAGGCGTCTGCAGCCCATGTTGATGAGGAGGAAGAGGAGGAGGGAATCCTTGATGACATTCAGCCATTGTCTGCTCAGGGACCTCTCCTGGACGAGGTGGAGGAAGAAGAGGAGGAGGAGGATGATGATGGGGATGATTACTTAGGGGAGGAGGATGCATCTCGTGGGGCAAGTGAAAATGTTGGCGTGGCAAGGTTTGGTACAGGGTTTGTGCGTGACTGGAGGGATGTGGATTTGCCAGAAAGTGCTCCTCCACCCAGCACTCACAGTGCATCATTGACACCGGGAACATTGGCCCACATGTCAGATTATGCCTTGCGGATCCTAAAAAGGGACCCCCGCATTGCCAAAATGATGAACGATGACGACTACTGGTTGGCCAGCATCCTGGATCCACGCTATAAAGGCAACTTACAAAACATCATGCCACAGGAGAACCTTGACCTAATATTGGCTAATAAACAAGCAACTCTGGTAAATCGGTTGCTTGAGGCATTCCCAGCACACAGCAGTGGTGATGGTTCTCACACGAGCCGTACGGGCCGGGGTCAGCTTGGCAGAGGGGTTCGTGGTGCACACAGCAGAAGTGGCGTTGGAGACAGGGGTTTCATGACAATGTTGTGGACTGATTTTTCAAATACCGCTCACACAACTGGTAATACTGCATCGATGGAAAGTGACAGGAGACAGCAGTTGTCAACTATGGTTACAAACTACTTTTCCTCCCATATCGATGTTCTCCCACACAGGTCATTCCCCTTTGACTATTGGGCCGCTAAACTGGACACCTGGCCTGAATTGGCCCAATATGCCTTACAGGAGCTCGCTTGCC
This sequence comes from Dendrobates tinctorius, assembly GCF_039654945.1. Taxonomy (NCBI): domain Eukaryota; kingdom Metazoa; phylum Chordata; class Amphibia; order Anura; family Dendrobatidae; genus Dendrobates; species Dendrobates tinctorius. The sequence continues at coordinate 7,074,886 of NW_027361913.1, read as the reverse complement.
CAGCTGCAAGTGTGCTATCGGAAAGAGTCTTCAGTGCAGCTGGATCAATCCTGACAGAAAAAAGGACCCGTCTGTCAACCCAAAATGTGGATGATCTAACCTTCATTAAAATGAACCACGCATGGGTTTCCAAGGATTTTGTCCCACCTTCCCCTGATGACACATAGGGTGACAGAAAAATGGCTTGCTTTGGTCCACCTCTTCCTGGTACTTCAGCTATTTCGCCTTTTGCATCAGCTGAATGTCCAACATCAACATATGCCACTTTCTAAAACTCCCTAACTGTGCTGCTTCCCCCCCCCATGGCCGGGGTCACCACCTAGCGCACGACACCATGCGAGTTCCGTTGCCCTGGACAGGTGGGTAGGCCGACTCTTGGGCGCGGGCACTGGCACAGGGTCCCTCATAGTGTAATCAAGTGTCTCTGACGGTGGTGGTGCACACCCGCCGTCAGACACACCGCTGTACTATGAGGGGCCCAGTGCCAGTACCGACGCCCACGAGTGGGCCCCCCTTGCTTGGGCAGGGCCCCAGCATTTGCAATCTTTACCTCTCCCTGCTCCTCCGCTGTGTAATCTGGGCCGTCAAATCCATACTGTGCCTGACACCGTCTGAGCCTGCCTCCTGATGAATAGACATATATTTTGAATGTGTACGCTATCCATACATGTTATCCGGGGATACGGTACCCTTTCTAACCTTTGTGCAATCACGTGCAATCCATACTGGGCCTAACACCGTCTGAGCCTGCCTCCTGAGACATATATTTTGAATGTGTACGCTATCCATACATGTTATCCGGGGATACAGTACCCTTTCTAACCTTTGTGCAATCACGTGCAATCCATACTGGGCCTAACACCGTCTGAGCCTGCCTCCTGAGACATATATTTTGAATGTGTACGCTATCCATACATGTTATCCGGGGAAACGGTACCCTTTCTAACCTTTGTGCAATCACGTGCAATCCATACTGGGCCTAACACCGTCTGAGCCTGCCTCCTGAGACATATATTTTGAATGTGTACGCTATCCATACATGTTATCTGGGGATACGGTACCCTTTCTAACCTTTGTGCAATCACGTGCAATCCATACTGGGCCTAACACCGTCTGAGCCTGCCTCCTGAGACATATATTTTGAATGTGTACGCTATCCATACATGTTATCCGGGGATACGGTACCCTTTCTAACCTTTGTGCAATCACGTGCAATCCATACTGGGCCTAACACCGTCTGAGCCTGCCTCCTGAGACATATATTTTGAATGTGTACGCTATCCATACATGTTATCTGGGGATACGGTACCCTTTCTAACCTTTGTGCAATCACGTGCAATCCATACTGGGCCTAACACCGTCTGAGCCTGCCTCCTGATGTATAGACATATATTTTGAATGTGTACGCTATCCATACATGTTATCTGGGGATACGGTACCCTTTCTAAACTTTGTGCAATCACGTGCAATCCATACTGGGCCTAACACCGTCTGAGCCTGCCTCCTGAGACATATATTTTGAATGTGTACGCTATCCATACATGTTATCCGGGGATACGGTACCCTTTCTAACCTTTGTGCAATCACGTGCAATCCATACTGGGCCTAACACCGTCTGAGCCTGCCTCCTGATGTATAGACATATATTTTGAATGTGTACGCTATCCATACATGTTATCTGGGGATACGGTACCCTTTCTAACCTTTGTGCAATCACGTGCAATCCATACTGGGCCTAACACCGTCTGAGCCTGCCTCCTGAGACATATATTTTGAATGTGTACGCTATCCATACATGTTATCTGGGGATACGGTACCCTTTCTAACCTTTGTGCAATCACGTGCAATCCATACTGGGCCTAACACCGTCTGAGCCTGCCTCCTGAGACATATATTTTGAATGTGTACGCTATCCATACATGTTATCCGGGGATACGGTACCCTTTCTAACCTTTGTGCAATCACGTGCTATCCATACTGGGCCTAACACCGTCTGAGCCTGCCTCCTGAGACATATATTTTGAATGTGTACGCTATCCATACATGTTATCTGGGGATACGGTACCCTTTCTAACCTTTGTGCAATCACGTGCAATCCATACTGGGCCTAACACCGTCTGAGCCTGCCTCCTGATGTATAGACATATATTTTGAATGTGTACGCTATCCATACATGTTATCTGGGGATACGGTACCCTTTCTAACCTTTGTGCAATCACGTGCAATCCATACTGGGCCTAACACCGTCTGAGCCTGCCTCCTGAGACATATATTTTGAATGTGTACGCTATCCATACATGTTATCTGGGGATACGGTACCCTTTCTAACCTTTGTGCAATCACATGCAATCCATACTGGGCCTAACACCGTCTGAGAATGATAGATGGGGCCCACCATACACTGGAACATTCCAAAGGTGGACATCAGACACTGGAGCAGCATTTACAGGGCCCATTATACACTAGAGCATTAGAAATGGGGCCCATTATGTTTGGAGCATTATTTGGGCCCATAAGACAGTAGAGCTTCATCCATGGGGACCAACATATACTGTAGCATTATGTGGAGCTCATCATATACTGTTTCAAACATTATATGGGACCAATGATTCTGTATGGAGAAATAGATGGGCCTCGTCATGAGATGTAAAAAGTGAGGTATTTTTCATTGTACTATACCGCTATTTCTCTGCCGTATCGGAGCATGATGAGTTGTGGTATGTGTTAAAGGGGCGCTCTTTCGCCCAGGGCACATGAAAACCTGGAGCCAGCCCTCCCCCCCCACAACTGTAGCCAAATAACCCCCATTTTTCAGTGCGTAACTTGTATTATGAAGTTAATTAAGGTTGACAAGCCTAAGTAAGAAGAATTGATGCTTTTGGCATTCAAATGGGCACTGTTGGTGTGTTTCCTGTCCTCCTCTCACTGCCGACTTTTATTCCCCATTGACTTACATTGGGTTTCGTGTTTCGGGACGACCCCGACTTTTCCCTATAATCGGACGATCTTGCTCGACCCGACTTTTGGAAAAGTCGGGTTTCACGAAACGAAACGCGACCCTAAAAAAACCAAAAGTCGCTCAACTCTAGTAAGATGTGCTGTAAGTGACTGGGAAGTGGAAGTGCTGATGATGGTGCACACAGACGGCAAGGATGTGGGCCAGGTGTGATTGCGCATGTTGTTGAACGAGAAATACGCCTATCAACGACACAAAGCTTCCTGTCATACTTTGTAGAGAGGCATAAACACAACTGAAGCCAGATGTTCTTGCTTCCTTCATATATTACTGTGAAATTTCCTATTTTTTAATAAAAAAACAATTTTGATCTATTATTATTATTATTATTATTATTTATTTATTTATTTATATAGCACCATTGATTCCATGGTGCTGTACATGAGAAGGGGTTACATACAAATTACGGATTTCACTTACAGTAAACAAACTAACAATGACAGACTGATACAGAGGGGAGAGAGGACCCTGCCCTTTCGGGCTTACATGCTACAGGATGGTGGAGAAGGAGACAGTTCCGGTAGTGGTGAGAGAGAAGGAGGTGGCGGGGTCATTGCAGGCTGTAGGCTTTCTTGAAGAGGTGGGTTTTCAGGTTCCATCTAAAGGATCCAAATGTGGTTGATAGTCGGACTTGTTGGGGCAAAGAATTCCAGAGAATAGGGGCTATTCGGGAGAAGTCTTGGAGGCGGTTGGGTGAGGAGCGAATAAGTGTGGAGGAGAGAAGGAGGTCTTGGGAGGACCAGAGATTACGTGAGGGAAGGTATCGGGAGATTAGTTCAGAGACATATGGGGGAGACAGGTTATAGATGGCCTTGTAGGTCAGTATTAGTAATTTGAACTGGATACACTGAGGGAATGGGAGCCAGTGAAGAGATTTCCAGAGGGGAGAAGTGGAGGAGTAGCGAGGAGAGAGATGAATTAGTCGGGCGGCAGAGTTAAGGATGGACTGGAGAGGTGCGAGGGTGTTAGCAGTGAGACCACAGAAAAGGATGTTGCAGTAGTCGAGGCGGGAGATGATGAGGGCATGCACAAGCATTTTAGTAGATTGAGGGTTGAGGAAATACGGATTCTGGAAATATTTTTGAGCTGGAGGCGACAGGAGGTAGAAAGAGCTTGGATGTGCGGTTTGAAGGACAGGGCAGAGTCAAAGGTTACTCCGAGGCAGCAGACTTCCGGTACTGGGGAAAGTGTGATGTCATTAATTGTCATAGCTAGGTCGGGTAAGGAAGATCTGTGAGATGGACTAAAGTTGATGAGTTCAGATTTGTCCACATTGAGCTTGAGGAAGCGAGAGGAGAAGAAGGAGGATATGGCTGATAGACACTCTGGGATTCTGGACAGCAGAGAGGTGACGTCTGGTCCAGAGAGGTAGATCTGAGTGTCATCAGCATAAAGGTGGTAGTGGAGTCCGTGGGACTTTATGAGTTGCCCCAGACAAAGTGTATAGATTGAGAAGAGTAGGGGTCCTAAAAGAGAGCCTTGGGGGACTCCAACAGAGAGAGGGTGGGATGAGGAGGTGGTGTGGGAGTGGGAGACGCTGAATGTGCGGTTGGAAAGGTATGAGGAGATCCAGGATATGGCAAGGCCTTTCATGCCGAAGGAGGAGAGGATCTTTAGTAGGAGGCAGTGGTCAACTGTGTTGAATGCAGAGGACAGGTCTAGAAGCAGGAGTATAGAGTATTGTCCATTTCATTTGGCTGTAAGTAGGTCATTAGAAATTTTGGTCAGAGCTGTCTCAGGGGAGTGATGGGGGCGGAAACCAGATTGTAGATTGTCAAAGAGCAAGTTAGATGATAGGTGGGAGGAAAGTTCAGCGTGGACATGCTGTTCCAGGAGTTTGGAAGCGAAAGGGAGCAACAATATTGGGCAATAGCTGGACATAGCGTTTGGGTCGAGGGATGGCGTTTTAAGGATAGGCGTGATTGTGACATGTTTGAAAGCAGAAGGGAAGGTACCAGACGTTAGTGATAGGTTGAAGAGGTGGGTTAGGGATGAGATAAGTGTGGTGGTGAGGTTGGAGAGGAGGTGGGATGGGATGGGGTCGAGTGCACAGGTTGTGAGGTGCGATTTGGAGAAGAGACGATTAAGCTCCCCTTCAGTGATGTTGGAGAGTGAGGTTATGGGGTTTGGGCATTGGTCTGGTATTCAAAGGGGTTGTGGTGGTTGAGTGATGAAGACTTGCCTTGTTTGGTCAATCTTGTTTTTGAAGTGTGTTGCAAAGTCCTCGGCAGAGATGAGGGAGGTTGGAGGAGGCAGTAGTGGGCGGAGTAGGGAGTTTAAAGTTTTGAATAACAGCTTGTGGTTGTAAGATAGGGAAGATACGAGGGTTGTAAAGTAGGCCTGTTTAGCAGATGTGAGGGCAGATTTGAAATCGAGTGTTGCCTGTTTGAATGTGGTGAAGTCATCTGGCGAATTTGTTTTCTTCCAGCGCCGTTCTGCAATCATGGACACTTGCCGGAGCTTTTTATTGGTGTTATTGTGCCAGGGTTGTCTGCTGATACATAACATTCTGCCATGAACGAGAGGGTCAACCGCGTCAATAGCTGATGCGAGAGTGGCATTGTAGAAAGCAGTGGCACCGTTTGTGTCATGGAGTGAGGATATAGATGCCAGTGATAGAATAGAGTCAGAGTGCGCGTGGGTGTCTAGGTGTGCAAGGTTTCTGCAGGGGTGCGCGTGTTGCTGCACATGGGTGCCAAGTGATGAGGACAAGGATGAGAAAGTGAGTAGGTGGTGGTCAGATAGAGGGAGAAGGGAGGTGGTGAAGTTAGAAAGATCAGAGACGGGTGAAAACCAGGTCTAATGTGTGTCCGTCTGTGTAGTTTAGTTAAATTACATATTTTTTTAAATCCTTTTTAAATTTTGCCTTATAAACAAGTTAGGAGGGAACAAGATGTAAACACTTCCTAGTGAATCAAATGAGAAAACACTTCTGAAGTACAGTGAGTGATAGGCTCAAGTTTACACCTTGTCCCTGTTCCTTCCTCCCATCCCCATCAGCAGTACAGCAGCCTATCACCTTTCACCCTCCCAGACACACCTTCTCCTGATTTCCATCCTGTCCCTGTAACAGCCCACTCTACACTCTTCATTTTTTGACGCCCAGTGCATGCGATGAGTCCAGTCTCCCATCTGACCTACGGAAGCGCTCCTACAGGTGACTGCAGTGCGTTCCACTATGGTTCTCAGCACAATTCTGGAAGTCCCATTTGCGACAAGGGGTGGAATCCCAACTTCACACTGCCCTGGTAATACTCCCAGGGATTCGTAAGTGTGGATACTACCTACAGTACCAGCAGCATTGTCCACTATATAGCATCTATTTAGCATTTCTCTGCAACCTCAACTTAGAAGCAATACCTTGCGCTCCCTGGGGTCATTTGTTATTAATTGTTTGACTCATTAGCATCTCTATAATTGGTGTGGATTTCCATCAGCTAGCCCTACCTTTTCCTTCCCCCCCTCCCCACCACTTGTTTGATTTATACTATTAATTTGCTGCTTTCCTCCCCTCTCTATTGGAGGCTCCGTTGCCCTGTCTTCTAATTGTGTTTGTACCTATCTTGTTGTTATTTAATAAAACTTTTTGTTTTACCCCAGTTAAAATCACTTATTACCTTTATGGTAATTAGCCATACTAGATTATATTGATTAACATTAGACAATATCTTTAGCTCTGGCTGACTGAGCTCCAAATGGGGGTCCATTAGGCCATGTCCTCATGGAATATTCTTGCTGCTTTGGATATTGTTGTGAAGAAGTTGTCGGGGGAGCCACATATTTTACTAGCTGCTTTGCAAAGGGTGAAATTCACTCCAACATTGGCAGCATAAATTGATAGATAAATCGCAGCTCTTATCAATTCACACTGTAGATAATTTTTGCAGCATGTTCATGGGAATATGTAGTGGAAAATCTACTGCTTTCTTGTTATGTGGGAACCATTCCCCTGCCAGAATGTATCAGTGCACACTCTTTTGACATAAGGGAATTGTTCCTACATTTCCAAAGGTAATTATAGCCAAATGGAATATAGAAGAAAAGAAGCTCCAGAATTGATATTTCATGGTTAGTTTTTACTATAGCAGACTCATCAGGAGTGCTTTAGAATTTCTGCATTCTCTGTGTAGTCTGCAGTTTGATAATATTCTGCAGTAGGCCTTTTGTAGAAATAGTGTCTAATACCTACGTGGTCACTATTTGATTACTGCAACATTTGATTGGTCGCAGCCGGCAGGGCGCGACCAATCAGCTACGCGGGATTTCCGTTACAGACAGACAGACAGAATTAGACAATTATATAGTAGATATATACTGTATACTTGTATATTGGTAATATGCACATTTCCTTGACTAAAAATGTCATTGTAAGCCTATTCTTTGTTATGTGATCAGGCATTTCTATGTACTAAAATGTACATTCTTTCATTAAAAGGGAAGAAAGTCTAAGGCAATATTCCCCAAATTCCATCCTAAAGAGCCACTAACAGATCATGTCTTCAGGATGTTTTTAGTATTGCACAGGTGATGAATTTCTTGCTTGTGTGAGAGATGCAATTATCACCTGGGCAAAAAGAAATCCTGTAAACATGACCTGTTGGTGGCTCCTGAGGACGGGAGTTGGGGAATACTGGTCTAAGGTAACCAAGAGGGGTGTGATTAAATATAGAAAAATTCATTACAGCATGATATAGGTGTGGAGGATTGGGGGTAATATCGAATTGTGGCTTATGTGCCTTTGCTAAATTATCTGCCCTTGATTTCCACCCTTTAGTTTGTGAAAAATCCTGCTGAAATCTAATTGGTAAACTAGGTGTTAATCCCTGTAAATGTACCACTTGGTATATTGGTTACCTCATCTTTTGTACAATTTAAGTTCTTTTCAATGTGATAATGTGGCACCCTGTGTCTTTATCGCCACAAAAGGGTTAAATATGTACTGTTTTGTATGTGTTTTGTGAGCAATGGGAGTTATGCTTTCTCTGCTAGAGACCACAACACATGCACACAATTTGCCTCACTCCCTCACTTGTCTGAAGCTTAGAGCTTTGCAGACATGCCCTAACTGGGAGGGGGAGGGGCCGAGTTGTTGTCCTCAGTGTGAACAAAAAGGAAGAAGAACTCTTGGAAGCCATGATTAGACATGTGCTCGATCCAGGAGTGAGAGCTAAGAATCATCAGGGTGTCAGCCCCTAGACCATCCATGCTTTCAGAGCAGGGTGGTAAGCTGAGAGACTGTGTGGGATTATACAATCAGCAGTAAAGTGTTTTCTCCCTGGAAAACTGCAACAACCTAGGATCAGTGAAGGATAGTGCAAGTGGGAACTTGAGCTGCTCACACACCGGATCCATGCTGCAAGTTGCCAAAGGAGAAATACACAGTGAGTAGAGGCTATATCGTAAGTTTTAGACTCTGGGAAGCCTTGGTCCCAGAAGGGATTAGAATAGCAGGAAGCTTACACTGAGTCACCGCAGCAGAGGGAAAGGATAACTCCCATTCTGCAGAACAGACTTCAAACAGAGGCTGGACAGACATCTGACTGGGATGATTTAGTGAATCCTGCTTTGAGCAGGGGGTTGGATCAGATGGCCCAGGAGGTCCCTTCCAACTCTACGATTCTATGATTCTATGATTCTGGTGAGAGTTGTAATATCTCCTCTGAACTGCACCTGAACTACAGTAAATGATAATGTGACTTTCCTTGTCTCCTGCTTTATTACTCCTTGCCTTCTACTTTCATTACAATCTCTGGGGTCTACCCTGGTTGGAGAGGGTTTAACATCTGCACTGCCAACACCATCTACTCCCCCAGGGATCATCTGCTGTGCCGGCTATACTACAGTCGAACACTCCAACTGGCATCACGAATCACTACATAAACTTTATCCCCATTCAATTCAACCCCTTTTACATGACCGCCTGAGGCCACGGGCCGGGTCGCTGCCACTGTGACATTTCCCATTGAAGTTAATAGGCTTGGTACCGAGTATCCCACGGCCTCTGGGGCGCGTCAATAACACTATGTCTTGACTAGTTACAGTATGTAGCTTTTGTGCACACTTTGAGTCTATTTCCAAATTTGTCACATCTGTCTCCTCGATAATACTTTTTTGTATACACTACAAAGAACATAGCATTTGAAAAAGCTAATTTTATGTGTATTATTTAGTCTTTGCTTCCACTTTAATTCATCTGCACAATAATTTCCAGTGAATTAAATATAGTCTGTACGATACAATACTTTATTAGTATTATATTGATATGCACATATGAGTTAACAATACTTTATAACAAACACTCTATTTGGCTTATTGCTATATAACTATGGTATGAATTGCTAATTTGGTATCTTATGTTAGGCCTTGCCTAATGTCTCCCATTCCAGATGATTACATAAATTAGTGAAGACATAAATTTGCATTCAAGTCTTAAGCAAACCTTAAAAAATTGAAACATTTATCAACGTTAATAACTGATTAGAGGTCATGCCTAATAGTCATTACGTTAACAACAGCAGAGTGTTATTTTTATCTTTTTAGCTAGCCTAATCATTCATACATATCTCCAGGGTAACAGCTGTCATTTACTTCATGAAAGTCCCATTATGTTCACATTTGTGGTAGCCAACAGCAAGGCCCTACAATCTTAATTTCCATACTGAACTTGTTCTCATTGCCAAGACAATGACTGGTTTATACTCTTACCCACTTTATGATACATGCTGTTATGTTGTCATTAAAATTGCCTTTAGATTGAAAATATTACTAAAAGTAGGGCTTTTTTTTATTAGAGTCAGGTTCCAATAGAAAAATTACAGTTTGAATATTTACACTATATTGATATAACATGAGTTGAGTAACTTACTCTATATACTTGCACATTATCTAAGCATATTGAAAAAGAGAATACAGAACTTCCATTTGGAGTCTTTTTTAAAACTTGGCCATTATGTATATTGCCCACGGCAGGTTAAAAAACAGGAAACTGAACCTAGTGTCCCATCAAGTAAGACTTTTTGAACCACAGAGTTCTTTATGAAGACTAATGCACAAGAGAGGATCATTATTTTAAATACTTCTCTCATATGCCAGTGTTCCACTTATGTGAACCTATTACATGATTTAGACAGATAGACTATATGAAAATAAAAATAAATTCTACTGTAATGTAGCAGAAAAGTTGCAAAAAAGTTATTAAAAGCCAATGTATGACTGGTCAGATCATGTGGAATGACTGTATCATAATGTGGCATCACATGCAGAGAGGAGCTGATCGATTTGTGGAGGTTCGACTTTGAGCCAAATTTTCTCAATTTTGCAGGCCCTTGTCAGTTCACTTTGCCATTTCATTCACAAGGATCACAAAAGAGAATACATGGTGTTAATACTGTGTCCTAACACTCAAATGGGAATGAGCAAACCAGGGGAGATGCTAAACCTGCACACCATATGTCCATATACAGATTAGGCATTTCCTAACCTGATCCTGATTTGTCCCTGTCTGATCGCAGAGCTTGGCAACCTATAATTACACAATGGCACCTCCACTCAACAACGGCTGACCCTGAGTGTCCTTAACTGCATCCTCAACTATAAACGGAGGGTTACCCAAAACCACAACAGAATGGAGTGCACACAGACAGAGGGTGAGACATAGGGCTAAAGATGTGTTCACACAGTTATAATTGAAAAAGGGAAGGAAAAGAAAGGAGCCCAAAATGATACCCTGAGACCTTAATGGTAATAAAATAGGAAAAGAACTGAGAGGGGCAATATGCAAAGAAATCGCAGGAGATGCATTACAGAAAACCTCAGCAAGCTAATCCTTTGAGGGGATGTGAATCCAAACATCCATCTAACTTCGAATATAGCCAGCAAAGACTGCATGTGCCAGGAGAGTATAAATAAGCCTTCCTAAGATGTGATAGGACAAACCAAAATGAGGTGAAAACACCTATATAGAAACAACAAATCAAACAAGAGCCTAATCAGCAGTTGTAAGATATGCTTATGAACAACTGCAACATAATACGTCATAGCCCTGGCATAGTGAATGTCTACCAGGGTGCCCCCGTGATGCCGCTGCCCGGAACATCAATAGAGATCTATCACAATAGAACATAGAAAAGGGAGGTGGAAAATCCACAAATGAACGACCACAGATCCAACAATGAAAGAGTATAAATCTTTATTCAATTATTATAGAGGTAAAAGACAATGACAGTGATAGAATAAGGTGCAGGCATGGACAAACCCGTGCAACTATGGGAGAAAACGCTCAGACCCCAGAAAGCCTATACATGGGTCATATGATGGTATAAAAAGAGGATCATGGTATATGGGTAGACAAGTAACTAATGGCCAGGCCACAGTTAAGCAAATAAAGGGGTTAATGGCCACCACCTGACCATCATCCTAATAATCACCAATCTAATTACCACATAAAGCAATAATAACTATTAGTCCATTAACACAAAGACTAGTGTCAAATGCAGTGAATCACATTTAGTCAACATGCCTTGCTATATAGCGCTACCTCAAGTGATTGGCACAGTGGAGGCTACTGGTGTCCACATGTCTGCCCCGATGCGCATTTCAGATGCTCGTCCTTCATCAGGGGGCGTGTACTAAGCGGGAAACTTGGATCTTTAAAAAGCGTTGGACCGGAAGATGGGAGGTGCGGACCGGAAGTGACGCATCCGCAGCCATGACAACCGAGTATGCCGAGCGGCGCCATCGTCAAGCAGCAGGAAGCAAGGGGTGTCTAAGATGCCATAGCAACCAGCCACCAGGAGACACTGGAAGCCGCGCGGCACCCCGGAGCATGACATGCATGTGTACAAGTCCACGGAACCCACCTAAAGTGTCTCAATTACCCTGTCCTTTCAGGAAAGGATCCCTCAAAGAACCATCACCATGTAAATAAGTATTTAAGTGGTCTGTATATTCGGCATAATTATGCCATGGAACCATGCCCTGAAACAATGGGATAGTCACAAGGGTCCTACCAGGGAATCCATACACCATCATTCTTACTGGCATATAATCAGACACACAATTTAGTCAGATGAAATATATCTAAAGCATCCTGTTATATACCCATATATGGAAACATATGAATGAACATAGATAAACATACACAATCATAGGTTATGCACGCATAACAATATATGGACACATTTAATGTAAAGTATTAGTATACAATAATTGCAGAGAATAACCCCACATTCTAAGTGTAACCAGATTATGACCTCTAGTGTACACAGTGTCAATGACCCAAATTAATACAAAAACGCTGTGCATATACAGTTAGGTCCATATATATTTGGACAGAGACAACATTTTTCTAATTTTGGTTCTAAACATTATCACAATGAATTTTAAAAAAACAATTCAGATGCATTTGAAGTTCAGACTTTCAGCTTTCATTTGAGGGTATCCACATTAAAATTGGATGAAGGGTTTAGGAGTTTCAGCTCCTTAACATGTGACACCCTGTTTTTAAAGGGACCAAAAGTAATTGGACAGATTAAATAATTGTAAATAAAATGTTCATTTCTAGTACTTGGTTGAAAACCCTTTGTTGGCAATGACTGCCTGAAGTCTTAAACTCATGGACATCACCAGACGCTGTGTTTCCTCCTTTTTGATGCTCTACCAGGCCTTCACTGTGGTGGTTTTCAGTTGCTGTTTGTTTGTGGGCCTTTCTGTCTGAAGTTTAGTCTTTAACAATTGAAATGTATGCTCAATTGGTTTGAGATCAGGTGACTGACTTGGCCATTCAAGAATATTCCACTTCTTTGCTTTAATACAATCCTAGCTTGCTTTGGCTTTATGCTTTGGGTCATTGTCCATCTGTAGTATGAAACAACGACCAATCAGTTTGGCTGGATCTGAGCACACAGTATGGCTCTGAATACCTCAGAATTCATTCGGCTGCTTCTGTCCTGTGTCACATCATCAATAAACACTAGTGACCCAGTGGCACTGGTAGCCATGCATGCCCAAGCCATCACACTGCCTCCGCCGTGCTTTACAGATCATGTGGTATGCTTTGGATCATCAGCTGTACCACACCGTCGCCATACTTTTCTCTTTCCATCATTCTGATAGAGGTTGATCTTGGTTTCATCTGTCCAAAGAATGTTCTTCCAGAACTGTGCTAGCTTTTTTAGATGTTTTTTAAGCTAAGTCCAGTCTAGCCTTTTTATTCTTGATGCTTATGAGTGGCTTGCACCATGCAGTGAACCCTCTGTATTTACTTTCATGCAGTCTTCTCTTTATGGTAGATTTGGATATTGATACGCATACTTCCTGGAGAGTGTTGTTCATTTGGTTGGCTGTTGTGAAGGGGTTTCTCTTCACCATGGAGATTATTCTGCGATCATCCACCACTGTTGTCTTCCGTGGACGCCCAGGACTTTTTGCATTTATGAATTCACCAGTACTTTCTTTCTTTCTCAGGATGTACCAAACTGTAGATTTTGCCACTCCTAATGTTGTAGCAATTTCTCGGATGGTTTTTTTTCTGTTTTTGCAGCTTAAGGATGGCTTGTTTCACCTGCATGGAGAGCTCCTTTGACCGCTGGTTTCCTTCACAGCAAAACCTTCCAAATGCAAGCACCACACCTCAAATCAACTCCAGGTCTTTTATCTTCTTAATTGAGAATGACATAACGAAGGGATTGCCCACACCTGTCCATGAAATAGCCTTGGAGTCAATTTTCCAATTACTTTTGGTCCCTTTACAAACAGGGTGGCACATGTTAAGGAGCTGAAACTCCTAAACCCTTCATCCAATTTTAATGTGGATACCCTCAAATGAAAGCTGAAAGTCTGAACTTCAACTGCATCTGAATTGTTTTGTTTAAAATTCATTGTGGTAATTTCTAGAACCAAAATTAGAAAAATGTCTCTGTCCAAATATATATGGACCTAACTGTATATCATACGCCCAAAGAGCGCACCTATGATGTACATACTTATATATATCCATAGTACACCGAAGGAGTTCAAAGCATACAGTTCAATCCATCTTAATTACTTAATTATAATTACACCTCTTAAACATCATAGAAAAGATATGCACATAAACATGGGTCTGCCAAGGGCCATAAGCACATAACCATCATGATAGTGGTCCATATAGGGTTACAGCAATATGTCACAGGATGAAGTGAAATGCTCCAGGTCCGACATCTAGGAGATGACCACAATGCATGTAGTAATGAGAAAACAAAAAAAATTAAATAGAAAGTGAAACAAAGTTATAAACCGGTTAAAAACAACCCTAAGTAGCATGGATGCCCAGACTGCACCAACAGTGCAGCCAAATGGCGATCACAGAAATTATGCAAAATTTAAACTTTCATTTAATCCGTGTGGATGGACCATATTAAGTGTCCAAATCCACCTGGCCTCCAGTTGAGCCAGATGCTGTGAAGCCCTACCACCACAGATCCCCATCTCAAGACAATCTATCCCTTTGACCCTAAAACCCCGCTGTCACAATGGTGATGGGTCTTAAAATGTTTGGGTATGGTCTTGAGTACAGATAAATTATCCTCATTCACTGCCGCCTGTATACCAAGAACGTGCTCCCTGATCCGGACTTTGAGTTGGCATGTAGTCAGTCCTACATAAATGAGGAAGCACGGGCAGGTGGCATGATATATCACTAGAGTTGAGCGAAACGGGTCGAAAAAATTCAAAAGTCGCCGACTTTTGGCAAAGTCGGGTTTCATGAAACGAAACCCGACCCTAGGATGAGGTCGGCCACGAGGTCGGCGACTTACGCGCCAAAGTCGCGTTTCAAAAGTTTGTTTTGCGCTCTTTTTCAGCCAATCAGGATCCACGGACACTGTGGGAAACGTGATGACATAGGCACGGGTCACCACCATCTTTCAGAAGGGCATGCAAGTGATTGGCTTGCTTTGGTGGGCGTCACAGGGGGTATAAAAGGGCGTGCACGCCGACCGCCATCTTACTTCTGCCGATCTTAGTATAGGGAGAGGTTGCTGCTGATTCTGTAGGGAGAGCGTTAGGCAGGGAAGAAGACAAAAAAACTGCTTCTGCTGCTAGCGATTTGGCCTGCACAACACACATGTCACTGTGTGTGCAGTGCAAGGGGAGGCTATATTGTGGTGTATCAGTGGTGTTGGTTGTTGGGCTGCCTTTTAAGGCTTCCTGACACGCTGGCATTGCTGTTTACCCACTGCTCCGCAAACTGCTTTTTTAAAAGCAATCCAATCTCCCTTATCCTCTCGTCACTTTGGTCACAGGCAGCTGTGCCATCGAGCGTGTCACATAGCGCTCAGATATCAGTGGGCCGCACACAATCCACAAGTGTCCAGTGTCCAAAAGTGTATGCAGAGATTCAAAATCTCCATTATCCTCTCGTCACTTTGGTCACAGGCAGCTGTGCCATCGAGCGTGTCACATAGCGCTCAGATATCAGTGGGCCGCACACAATCCACAAGTGTCCAGTGTCCAAAAGTGTACGCAGAGATTCAAAATCTCCCTTATCCTCTCGTCACTTTGGTCACAGGCAGCTGTGCCATCGAGCGTGTCACATAGCGCTCAGATATCAGTGGGCCGCACACAATCCACAAGTGTCCAGTGTCCAAAAGTGTACGCAGAGATTCAAAATCTCCATTATCCTCTCGTCACTTGGGTCACAGGCAGCTGTGCCATCGAGCGTGTCACATAGCGCTCAGATATCAGTGGGCCGCACACAATCCACAAGTGTCCAGTGTCCAAAAGTGTACGCAGAGATTCAAAATCTCCATTATCCTCTCGTCACTTTGGTCACAGGCAGCTGTGCCATCGAGCGTGTCACATAGCGCTCAGATATCAGTGGGCCGCACACAATCCACAAGTGTCCAGTGTCCAAAAGTGTACGCAGAGATTCAAAATCTCCATTATCCTCTCGTCACTTTGGTCACAGGCAGCTGTGCCATCGAGCGTGTCACATAGCTCTCAGATATCAGTGGGCCGCACACAATCCACAAGTGTACGCAGAGATTCAAAATCTCCATTATCCTCTCGTCACTTTGGTCACAGGCAGCTGTGCCATCGAGCGTGTCACATAGCGCTCAGATATCAGTGGGCCGCACACAATCCACAAGTGTCCAGTGTCCAAAAGTGTACGCAGAGATTCAAAATCTCCATTATCCTCTCGTCACTTTGGTCACAGGCAGCTGTGCCATCGAGCGTGTCACATAGCGCTCAGATATCAGTGGGCTGCACACAATCCACAAGTGTCCAGTGTCCAAAAGTGTACGCAGAGATTCAAAATCTCCATTATCCTCTCGTCACTTTGGTCACAGGCAGCTGTGCCATCGAGCGTGTCACATAGCGCTCAGATATCAGTGGGCCGCACACAATCCACAAGTGTCCACTGTCCACAAGTGTACGCAGAGATTCAAAATCTCCATTATCCTCTCGTCACTTTGGTCACAGGCAGCTGTGCCATCGAGCGTGTCACATAGCGCTCAGATATCAGTGGGCCGCACACAATCCACAAGTGTCCAGTGTCCAAAAGTGTACGCAGAGATTCAAAATCTCCATTATCCTCTCGTCACTTTGGTCACAGGCAGCTGTGCCATCGAGCGTGTCACATAGCGCTCAGATATCAGTGGGCCGCACACAATCCACAAGTGTCCAGTGTCCAAAAGTGTACGCAGAGATTCAAAATCTCCATTATCCTCTCGTCACTTTGGTCACAGGCAGCTGTGCCATCGAGCGTGTCACATAGCGCTCAGATATCAGTGGGCCGCACACAATCCACAAGTGTCCACTGTCCACAAGTGTACGCAGAGATTCAAAATCTCCATTATCCTCTCGTCACTTTGGTCACAGGCAGCTGTGCCATCGAGCGTGTCACATAGCGCTCAGATATCAGTGGGCTGCACACAATCCACAAGTGTCCAGTGTCCACAAGTGTACGCAGAGATTCAAAATCTCCATTATCCTCTCGTCACTTTGGTCACAGGCAGCTGTGCCATCGAGCGTGTCACATAGCGCTCAGATATCAGTGGGCCGCACACAATCCACAAGTGTCCAGTGTCCAAAAGTGTACGCAGAGATTCAAAATCTCCATTATCCTCTCGTCACTTTGGTCACAGGCAGCTGTGCCATTGAGCGTGTCACATAGCGCTCAGATATCAGTGGGCCGCACACAATCCACAAGTGTCCAGTGTCCAAAAGTGTACGCAGAGATTCAAAATCTCCATTATCCTCTCGTCACTTTGGTCACAGGCAGCTGTGCCATCGAGCGTGTCACATAGCGCTCAGATATCAGTGGGCCGCACACAATCCACAAGTGTCCACTGTCCACAAGTGTACGCAGAGATTCAAAATCTCCATTATCCTCTCGTCACTTTGGTCACAGGCAGCTGTGCCATCGAGCGTGTCACATAGCGCTCAGATATCAGTGGGCCGCACACAATCCACAAGTGTCCACTGTCCACAAGTGTACGCAGAGATTCAAAATCTCCATTATCCTCTCGTCACTTTGGTCACAGGCAGCTGTGCCATCGAGCGTGTCACATAGCGCTCAGATATCAGTGGGCCGCACACAATCCACAAGTGTCCAGTGTCCAAAAGTGTATGCAGAGATTCAAAATCTCCATTATCCTCTCGTCACTTTGGTCACAGGCAGCTGTGCCATCGAGCGTGTCACATAGCGCTCAGATATCAGTGGGCCGCACACAATCCACAAGTGTCCACTGTCCACAAGTGTGTGCAGAAATTCTAAAACTCCCCTGTCCTATAGACACCTTGTACCTTGTTTTACATTACTATATAGTTTGTTGGATTTTGTCTACATTTCTATCAAAAATGAGGAAGGCTGGTGGAAGAGGCCGTGGAATTGGGCGGGGGTTGGCAGCTGGTAATGATGGTGTTGGTGGTGGATCTGATGGTAGTGGCAAGAGCAAAATAGGACCGAATGCAGGAGGTGCTGACCCTGCGTCATCGTCTGGCTACATAAGGACTCGAACGCTTAGTTTTCTAGGAGTTGGTAAACCGCTTTCAAAGGCAGAGCATCAGGAAAAAGTTTTGTCTTACATTGCTGACTCAGCCTCCAGCTCTATCGCCTCCTCTTCTTCAGTTGTAAAAAGTAAAAGCACTGAGTCGTCATTGGAGGCTCATGTTCATGAACCACACCTTTCCTTGTGTCCTTCACCCCAACCAAGATTGAAGGATGACGCAGGCCATACTACTGATTACTCCATGGAGCTGTTTTCACATACCATGCCTGGATTATCAAGTCAAATGGTGAATTACCCAGGCCAAGATGAATCTGACATGGAGTGCACTGATGCACAGCCGCTGATGGATGATTCTGCTGGTTCATTCACTCAGAGCACTACATTGTCCTCGCAGTGTACAGAGCCAGATTTTGACCCTGATGAGACTCAGGTGCCCCTTCCCGCACACTATACCACCATACACGGTGACACAGAGAAAGGTGCACATGACATAGAAGAGGAGGTGATGGATGACCCAGTTGTTGACCCAGATTGGCATCCATTGGGGGAAGAGGGTGCTGCTTCCAATAGCTCAGATGAGGAGCATCCACAGCAGACATCGACATCGCAACAGCTGTTATCTGGCAGGCCCGTAGCACTCCAAAGACAGGTTCCAAACATCAAAAGAGTTGCTGGACAGCTTGTCCAGAGGGTCAAAAGATCACAGCGTGCTAGGCCGCAAAATGTCTGCCAAAGTAGGAAGAGTGCAGTGTGGCAGTTTTTTGAACAAAATCCTCATGATCAGGCCAAGGTTATCTGTAAGAAGTGCGCAAAGACCTTTAGCCGAGGGAAAAATCTGAAAAATTTGAATACCAGTTGCATGCTTAGACATTTAACCAGCATGCACTTGCAAGCGTGGACACAACACCAAACCTCAAGTGCCACATGTGCAACTGATCACAACGAAGGTAGTCAGCAACGCTACATTGTTTCCCCCACTGTAAGCCCACCGGTTAGCACAGCAGCAAATGTTGAGGTGTAGTTGCAAGGCCACAGCAGTCAGGGAATCCCACTGTTATATCAACGAAAGGCTGATTTTAGGCCATCAGAAAGAACAACAACTCCATCACCATCATCAACCCTCTCTCAGTCCGCCCTGTCCACCGCTACTTCCACCATATGCAGCTCTCAAGTCCAGCTCACCCTCCCAGACACTATGAGTAGGTCAAGAAAGTACTCAGTCTCTCATCCGCGTACACTGGGTTTGAACGCCCACATTGCCAAACTAATCTCGTTTGAGATGATGCCCTTTCGGTTGGTGGAAAGCACAGCTTTCCGCGAACTCATGGCCTATGCAGTACCACGCTACGACCTACCCAGTCACCACTTCTTCTCTCGCAAAGCCATCCCAGCCCTCCACCATCATGTGAAAGACCGCATTGTCCATGCACTCAAGCAGTCAGTGAGCGGAAAGGTGCACCTCACAACTGATGCATGGTCCAGTCGGCATGGCCAGGGCCGTTACGTGTCCATCACTGCGCACTGGGTTAATGTGGTGGATGCAGGGTCCACAGGGGACAGCGGTGGTGGGACAGTGCTGCCTAGCCCACGGTATAGGAAACAGTTGGCTGTAGGCGTTCGACCCTCCTCCTCCTCCTCCAGAAGCGACAGCTCGTCCACAGAGCGCAGTAGTACGAGCACTCCATCTGCAGCTGCCACTGTTGCACACGATGTGTCCCCCTATCGAGCAGCTAGTGGAAAGCGTCAGCAGGCTGTGTTGCAGATGATGTGTTTGGGCGACAGACACACCGCCGAGGTGCTGGCCGAGTACTTGAAGCGACAAACTGAGTCATGGCTGGGCAGTGTACATCTTGAGGCAGGCAAGGAAGTTAGTGATAACGGCCGTAATTTTGTGGCAGCCATAGCCCTTTCAAAACTCAGCCACATACCTTGCTTGGCTCACACCTTGAACCTGGTGGTGCAGTGCTTCCTCAAAAATTATCCGGAGTTAACAGCCCTGCTCCAGAAGGTGCGAAGACTGTGCGTGCACATCCGCCGGTCGTCTGTACACTCCGTTCGTATGCAGAAGCTGCAGCGATTGCTCCACCTTCCCAACCACCGCCTCATTATCGACATTGCAACATGGTGGAACTCCACCCTGCACATGGTGGAGCGGCTGTGCGAGCAGAGGCAGGCCATAATGCATTTGTGGGAGGATACACGGCCAGGCACTTTGAGAGCAGACATGGAGTTGACAGGCGTGCAGTGGTCGAAGCTGAAAGACCTTTGTAAAGTCCTTCAGTGTTTTGAGGAATGCACACGGCTGGTAAGCGCAGACGACGCCATCCTAAGCATGAGCATCCCACTTATGCGTCTGCTCATGCAAACTTTGACGCACCTTAAGGAGCTGGCGTCTGCAGCCAATGTTGATGAGGAGGAAGAGGAGGAGGGAATCCTTGATGACATTCAGCCATTGTCTGCTCAGGGACCTCTCCTGGACGAGGTGGAGGAAGAAGAGGAGGAGGAGGAGGAGGATGATGGGGATGATTACTTAGGGGAGGAGGATGCATCTCGTGGGGCAAGTGAAAATGTTGGCATGGCAAGGTCTGGTACAGGGTTTGTGCGTGACTGGAGGGATGTGGATTTGCCAGAAAGTGCTCCTCCACCCAGCACTCGCAGTGCATCATTGACACCGGGAACATTGGCCCACATGTCAGATTATGCCTTGCGGATCCTAAAAAGGGACCCCCGCATTGCCAAAATGATGAACGATGACGACTACTGGTTGGCCAGCATCCTGGATCCACGCTATAAAGGCAAATTACAAAACATCATGCCACATGAGAACCTTGACCTAATATTGGCTAATAAACAAGCAACTCTGGTAAATCGGTTGCTTGAGGCATTCCCAGCACACAGCAGCGGTGATGGTTCTCACACGAGCCGTACGGGCCTGGGGCAGCTTGGCAGAGGTGTTCGTGGTGCACACAGCAGAAGTGGCGTTGGAGACAGGGGTTTCATGACAATGTTGTGGACTGATTTTTCAAATACCGCTCACACAACTGGTAATACTGCATCGATGGAAAGTGACAGGAGACAGCAGTTGTCAACTATGGTTACAAACTACTTTTCCTCCCATATCGATGTTCTCCCACACAGGGCATTCCCCTTTGACTATTTTGCCGCTAAACTGGACACCTGGCCTGAATTGGCACAATATGCCTTACAGGAGCTCGCTTGCCCAGCTGCAAGTATGCTATCGGAAAGAGTCTTCAGTGCAGCTCGATCAATCCTGACAGAAAAAAGGACCCGTCTGTCAACCCAAAATGTGGATGATCTAACCTTCATTAAAATGAACCACGCATGGGTTTCCAAGGATTTTGTCCCACCTTCCGCTGATGACACATAGGGTGACAGAAAAATGGCTTGCTTTTTTCCACCTCTTCCTGGTACTTCACCTATTTCGCCTTTTGCATCAGTTGAATGTCCAACATCAACATATGCCACTTTCTAAAACTCCCTAACTGTGCTGCCTACCCCCACCCATGGCCGGGGTCACCACCTAGCGCACGACACCGTGCGAGTGCCGTTGCCCTGGACAGGTGGGTAGGCCGACTCTTGGGCGCGGGCACTGGCACAGGGTCCCTCATAGTGCAATCAAGTGTCTCTGACGGTGGTGGTGCACACCCGCCGTCAGACACACCGCTGTACTATGAGGGGCCCAGTACCAGTACCGACGCCCACGAGTGGGCCCCCCTTGCTTGGCCAGGGCCCCAGCATTTGCAATCTTTACCTCTCCCTGCTCCTCCGCTGTGTAATCTGGGCCGTCAAATCCATACTGTGCCTGACACCGTCTGAGCCTGCCTCCTGAGACATATATTTTGAATGTGTACGCTATCCATACATGTTATCCAGGGATACGGTACCCTTTCTAACCTTTGTGCAATGACGTGCAATCCATACTGGGCCTAACACCGTCTGAGCCTGCCTCATGTTGTATAGACATATATTTTGAATGTGTACGCTATCCATACATGTTATCCGGGGATACGGTACCCCTTCTAACCTTTGTGCAATGACGTGCAATCCATACTGGGCCTAACACCGTCTGAGCCTGCCTCATGCTGTATAGACATATATTTTGAATGTGTACGCTATCCATACATGTTATCCGGGGATACGGTACCCCTTCTAACCTTTGTGCAATGACGTGCAATCCATACTGGGCCTAACACCGTCTGAGCCTGCCTCATGCTGTATAGACATATATTTTGAATGTGTACGCTATCCATACATGTTATCCGGGGATACGGTACCCCTTCTAACCTTTGTGCAATGACGTGCAATCCATACTGGGCCTAACACCGTCTGAGCCTGCCTCATGCTGTATAGACATATATTTTGAATGTGTACGCTATCCATACATGTTATCCAGGGATACGGTACCCTTTCAAACCTTTGTGCAATCACGTGCAATCCGTATTGGGCGTGAGAACGGCTGGCGAGCTGTTAAGCAAGCTACAGTACCTGTCCAGACAAGTACAGGGATTCCCTAGCGAGGAGACAGACTTATTTGATTGTTTTCTATGTTGGGACAGCAATTTTTGGGGAGCACTATACTCTGGAGAATGATAGATGGGGCCCACCATACACTGGAACATTCCAAAGGTGGACATCAGACACTGGAGCAGCATTTACAGGGCCCATTATACACTAGAGCATTAGAAATGGGGCCCATTATGTTTGGAGCATTATTTGGGCCCATAAGACAGTGGAGCTTCATCCATGGGGACCAACATATACTGTAGCATTATGTGGAGCTCATCATATACTGTTTCAAACATTATATGGGACCAATGATTTTGTATGGAGAAATAGATGGGCCTCGTCATGAGATGTAAAAAGTGAGGTATTTTTTATTGTACTATACCGCTATTTCTCTGCCGTATCGGAGCATGATGAGTTGTGGTATGTGTTAAAGGGGCGCTCTTTCGCCCAGGGCACATGAAAACCTGCAGACAGCCCTCCCCCCCCACAAATTTAGCCAAATAACCCCCATTTTTCAGTGCGTAACTTGTATTATGAAGTTAATTAAGGTTGACAAGCTTAAGTAAGAAGAATTGATGCTTTTGGCATTCAAATGGGCACTGTTGGTGTGTTTCCTGTCCTCCTCTCACTGCCGACTTTTATTCCCCATTGACTTACATTGGGTTTCGTGTTTCGGGACGACCCCGACTTTTCCCTATAATCGGGCGATCTTGCTCGACCCGACTTTTGGAAAACTCGGGTTTCACGAAACGAAACGCGACCCTAAAAAACCAAAAGTCGCTCAACTCTATATATCACATATTTGGATAAGCAAGTGATATTTTTCTTTTTTTTTATTTTAGTTCCCGATGAGTCAGAAAACGAGTCACTACGGTCAACATTAGTGCACGCTATACAGTGTCCGCACGTAAAGCCACCCTGCCTAACACTACCACTGTTCAAAAATATGGTTGGTTGGTTACCCCCATAGTGGCTCCTAATGAGATGACCACGCAAATTTTTGGCCCGCCGATATGTTATCATCGGCTTGTCCGGTATCATTTTAGCGATGATGGGGTCGGTCTACAGAATAGGCCATGATTTCTCAAGCACCTTCCTAACAGTTTCCGATTGGGACTCAAAGGTGGTGATAAATCTAATCTGTTCTGATTTCTGTAAATTCCCCTCAGTTTTGTACAATAGGGAATTTCTCGTACTATACTTAGCCCGATTGTGTGCCTTTTTTATCATTCTATAGCTATAGCCACATTCAAAAAAGTGTCGCTTAAGGTCCTCGGGCTGTTCTTCATAGTCCGCATTTGTCGAACAAATCCGGCGTAGACATAAAAATTGACCCGTCGGTACTGACTTTATCATGTGGTTGGGGTGAGAGGAGGTAGCGTGCAACAATATTTGTTGAAGTAGGTTTTCTGAAGATGTTCATCTGAATCATGTGACTCGAATCTCTCCTCAAAGTCACATCCAGGAAGTCAATTTTGTTCTGATCATAAGTAAAGGACAACCTAATATTGCGGTTATTGCTGTTCAAGCGATGTAAAAAACGTTCTAGGAACTCAGTGCTATGCTGCCAGGTCAAGAGGATGTCATCTATGTACCGCGTCTATAGAAGGATGCGGTCCATAGATTCCTGTTGATCTGGCAGGAAGAGGTCCCTCTCCATTGTTGGATCTGTGGTCGTTCATTTGTGGATTTTTCACCCCCCTTTTCCATGTTCTATTGCGATAGAACCTTATTGATGTTCCATGCAGTGGCATCACGGGAGCACCCTGGTAGATATTCACGGGATATGCTGTATTATGTTACTGTTGTTCATGAACATTTCTTATGATTTCAATTTTTCTGTGTTCGGCACAGGTGAGGCTTTTGAAAGCATGCCAGCATTGATGGATTCCATTTTCCTTGATACTGTATTTTTCTCCATAACCGCAATGTCTTGGTGAAATCTCTCACTGTGATTGTTGCTCACTGCTCCATAGTTTGGAGGAAAAAAATCTAGCTGAGAATGTAAGAAATGGATCCTTAAAGACTAGTGATGAGCAAGCACTAAAATGTTCAGGTACTGTTACTCAAGTGGAGCAAATTGTAATGCTCGGTCGCTTGACAAGAGTAATCAGTATAATGGTTCTCAATAGGAAATTTGAGCACATTTCCGGCAACACCTTCCCCCCGAGACTGCCGCCATCAGGGCATGATAGCCCTTACTGCTGTATTGGCCCGGTGAACAGCAGTACAGAAGGGTGGCCCGCACGTCAGGGGCCAGCTCTTGTGCTTCTAGTCATCGGGCCCCAAGTGCTGTGTGCAGCAGCCAGGCCCCAAGTGCTATGCGCTGCGGCCAGGCCCCAAGTGCTGTGCGCTGCGGCCGGGCCCCAAGTGCTGTGCGCTGCGGCCGGGCCCCAAGTGCTGTGCGGCGTGCCCCGCACACATCAGAAGAGCCACAACAGCCGCTGACATCAGATGAGAACTGCAGAAGTGGAAGAGGTGAAGGACCTGTGATGACATCATCATTATCACAATATAATGTAACGGTAAGCCCACCTTTAGCACAGCATTTCTATATATAGGCGCACTTCGAAGCGGTACTTAACCCATCATCTACCATGCATTTCTATTTAACAGTTACATCTCACAGCGTGGTAAAAGTTATTCTATGGAACAGGAACTCATAGGCGACTCTTAGCCTGACATTAAGTGAGTAGATTTAGTGGGGGCACGTTGTTTATTCAATTTTCGAGTACATTGAGTGTAATTTCTTCATCTTTCTTATGACTTATAGACCCCTCATATAGGATTCCTTACGGCATTATTACTGGTTAATCCAGTTACAAATCCTTACTGGTTGGTATCTATAATACTTTATTTGCACTTATCACCATAGTCTGGTGCATTTATATTTTAGCTTGCTATTTTGGTTACAACCCTTCCCTTTTTTTCTTTTGAAGACACATACAAGATTTATCACTAATATGGATCAGACTATTCACACCATTATTATAGTGGTGTCCTGATACTGAGTGAGTAGTGACAGATCAATGATTGATTCCTTTTAGTTCTCTTAATTTAGCGCAATCATCATATGTACATATATATGGATATACATATTTTTCTCTGTCACTTCAGATACATTGCAAATCTTCCCAAGAGAGCAGTCTGGGTAGGTTTTATACCTCCTTTTTTTTCCTTTTTTTTTTCTCCTTTTTTTTCCCAATTTTCCTTTCTTCCCTTATACCTCAACCCGTCCCACCTATCACTAGTGCACTATTGTAAATTTATCCGATGTATATTATCTTAAATGACTATATACTATGTAGCCTCTGACTTGTATTGTATACTTGTATCTGATTTGCAGTTTACTGATGAAGGAATGTATGTAGAAGCCGAAACATCTAATTATTGAGACTGAGAATAAAAACCTTCACTTTGCAACAAGTTGAGTGCCAAAAATGTATTATATTATCAATACTGGTGTGGGAACCGTCTTTTGTGCACCAACGCAGTAGTGCCATGATATATTTGTTGATCATCATTATCACAGGCCTTCATCATTGATCAGCTCCGCCCCCTGATCACATGACGATGACATCACCACAGGTCCTTCAGCTCACAGCAGCAGCTGCATCTTCACCAAAGGAACGCGGTCAGGTAGAAAGTTAATTAAAGTTACAGTAATTATTGAAAGCATCCAATATGTTTCCCCGGCAGGATGGAGACACATGAACCATGTGTCTCTATCCTGCCAGGGCAGATTGAAGGCACATGGGCAGATTGGAGTGTGACACTGGGGGCAGGATGGAGATGGGGCATGATTGAAGACAAGGGGCAGGATTGGAGATACAGGGGGCAGAATGGAGACACGGGGCAGAATGGAGATGCGAGGCATGATTTGAGACCAGGGGCAGAATGGAGATATGGGGCATGATTGGAGACACAGGGGGCAGGATGAAAGACTTGTAGGCATGATTGGAGACATGGGGGCAGGATTGGAGATACAGGGGCAGAATGGAGATAAGGGGCAAGATTGGAGACACAGGGGGCAGAATGGAGATAAGGGGGCATGGTTGGAGACACAGGGGGCAGAATGCAGACACAGGGGCATGATTGGAGACACTGGGGCAGTATTGGAGATACTAGGGGCAGGATGGAGACACAGGGGGCAGAATGGAGATACAGGGCATGATTGGAGACACAGGGGGAATAATGGAGATATGGGGCAGAATGGAGATACAGGGCATGATTGAAGACACGGGGCATGATGAAAGACATGGGGGCATGATTGGAGACACAGGGGCATGATTGGAGACACAGGGGCAGTATTGGAGATACTGGGGGCAGGATGGAGACACAGTGGGCAGAATGGAGATACAGGGCATGATTGGAGACACGGGGCAGAATGGAGATACGAGACAGAATTGAGACACAGGGGGCATAATGGAGATACGGGGCATGATTGGAGACACAGGGGGCAGAATGAAATACATGGGGGCATGATTTGAGACACTGGGGGCATGATTGAAGACACAGTGGGCATGATTGGAGACACAGGGGGCAGGATGAAAGACATGGGGGTATAATTGTAGACACTGGGGGCAGGATTGAATACACTGGGGGCAGGATTGGAGACAGATGGGGCATGACTGGAGACAGATGGGGCAGGGTTGGCGACAGATGGGGCAGGGCTGGAGACAGATCGTGCAGGATCATGGGGCAGGATGGATACAATGGAGACAGATGGGGCAGGATGGGGAGATCATATGGGGCAGAATGGGCACTCATGAGGGCAGGATGAGAGAACATATGGCTGAAGCCAGGAATGAGACACACAGGGTTCAGGATGGGGGATATTATTACCATAGGGGCTAATTAAGGAAAATTATTACTGCAGTGATGTATTTATTTTATTCTTTGAGTATACTGTTTTAAATGGGGGGTGGTCCTGTTACTGTGTAGAGTGATACTATGTCACCTTTTTTTCTTCATGTGGTGTAATGTAGAAGTTGAGAAAAAAATAAGTAATGTGTTCTGCAAGTGGAGCTCTAGATAACTGTGTTATTTCCTGCAGAGACGAGTCCTGGCTGGAAGAAGTGATGGCGATCTGTGCTGGATGAAAGATGAAAAGCAAAGATGAAGGACTTCACCTGGAGACATCACTGGTGAGTCAGTGTGTTACCTATACACTGATCTGACACTATACACTGTATACTATATACAGAACTCCTGTGTATAATGTCATTGATCACTGTTTTACCTGTACACAGACACTGCATACTAAGTACAGATCTCCTGTGTATAATGGCACTTATGGTGATAGTATTGTGTTTTTTTATTACTGATCAGTATTGTAGTATTTATTCACTGGGCATAGTGTGGCAGCATTTGTTCCTTGTATGTGATATTATTGGTCATTTTAAATATTGAAAAATAAATAAAAATATATCTAAATTGTATTGCATATTTTAACAAATATTTAATAGGTTACAGTAGAGTAGAGCTCGGCCAAAAGTGTCTACCCTGTTATGGTGGCAGCTTAAAAAGTCTTTTGTCCAAATTTAAGACTGCTGGCTATATGTGTGATCTGGAGATGGGAACTGTTAATGTGTGATAGGTATAGTTGAGCGAAACGGGTCGAAAAAATTCAAAAGTCGCCGACTTTTGGCAAAGTCGGGTTTCATGAAACGAAACCCGACCCTAGGATGAGGTCGGCCACGAGGTCGGCGACTTACGCGCCAAAGTCGCGTTTCAAAAGTTTGTTTTGCGCTCTTTTTCAGCCAATCAGGATCCACGGACACTGTGGGCAACGTGATGACATAGGCACGGGTCACCACCATCTTTCAGAAGGGCATGCAAGTGATTGGCTTGCTTTGGTGGGCGTCACAGGGGGTATAAAAGGGCGTGCACGCCGACCGCCATGTTACTCATGCTGATCTCAGAATAGGGAGAGCTGCTGCTGCTGATGATTTTGTAGGGAGAGCGTTAGGCAGGGAAGAAGACACCAAAAACTGCTCCTGCTGTTAGCGATTTTGCCTGTACAACACACCAGTCACTGTGCAGTGCAAGGGGAGGCTATATAGTGGTGTATCAGTGGTGTTGGTTGTTGGGCTGCCTTCTAAGGCTTCCTGACATTCCTGCATTGCTGTTTACCCACTGCTCCACAAACTGCTTTTTTAAAAGCAATCCCAATTTTTTTTTTTTGTCCTGCTGAGAAGAAAAAAAAAATGCTTCTGCTGCTAGCGATTTGGCCTGTACAACACACCAGTCACTGTGTGTGCAGTGCAAGGGGAGGCTATATAGTGGTGTATCAGTGGTGTTGGTTGTTGGGCTGCCTTCTAAGGCTTCCTGACATTCCTGCATTGCTGTTTACCCACTGCTCCGCAAACTGCTTTTTTAAAAGCAATCCCAATTTTTTTTTTTTGTCCTGCTGAGAAGAAAAAAAAACTGCTTCTGCTGCTAGCGATTTGGCCTGCACAACACACCAGTCACTGTGCAGTGCAAGGGGAGGCTATATAGTGGTGTATCAGTGGTGTTGGTTGTTGGGCTGCCTTTTAAGGCTTCCTGACAGGCTGGCATTGCTGTTTACCCACTGCTCTGCAAACTGCTTTTTTAAAAGCAATCCAATCTCCCTTATCCTCTAGTCACTTTTGTCACAGCTGTGCCATCGAGCCTGTGACATAGCGCGCAGATATCATTGGGCCTCACACAATCCAAAAGTGTCCAGTGTCCACAAGTGTCTGCAGAAATTCAAAATCTCCCTTATCCTCTAGTCACTTTGGTCACAGCTGTGCCATTGAGCCTGTCACATAGCGCTCAGATATCAGTGGGCCTCACACAATCCAAAAGTGTCCAGTGTCCACAAGTGTCTGCAGAAATTCAAAATCTCCCTTATCCTCTAGTCACTTTGGTCACAGCTGTGCCATCGAGCCTGTCACATAGCGCACAGATATTCATTGGGCCTCACACAATCCAAAAGTGTCCAGTGTCCACAAGTGTCTGCAGAAATTCAAAATCTCCCTTATCCTCTAGTCACTTTGGTCACAGCTGTGCCATCGAGCCTGTCACATAGCGCTCAGATATCAGTGGGCCTCACACAATCCAAAAGTGTCCAGTGTCCACAAGTGTCTGCAGAAATTCAAAATCTCCCTTATCCTCTCGTCACTTTGGTCACAGCTGTGCCATAGAGCCTGTCACATAGCGCTCAGATATTCATTGGACCTCACACAATCTAAAAGTGTCCAGTGTCCACAAGTGTGTGCAGAAATTCAAAATCTCCTTTATCCTCTAGTCACTTTGGTCACAGCTGTGCCATCGAGCCTGTCACATAGCGCTCAGATATTCATTGGGCCTCACACAATCCAAAAGTGTCCAGTGTCCACAAGTGTGTGCAGAAATTCAAAATCTCCCCTGTCCTATAGACACCTTGTACCTTGTTTTACATTACTATATAGTTTGCTGGATTTTGTCTACATTTCTACCAAAAATGAGGAAGGCTGGTGGAAGAGGCCGTGGAATTGGGCGGGGGTTGGCAGCTGGTAATGATGGTGTTGGTGGTGGATCTGATGGTAGTGGCAAGAGCAAAATAGGACCGAATGCAGGAGGTGTTGAGCCTGCGTCATCGTCTGGCTACATAAGGCCTCGAACGCTTAGTTTTCTAGGAGTTGGCAAACCGCTTTTAAAGCCAGAGCATCAGGAAAAAGTTTTGTCTTACATTGCTGACTCAGCCTCCAGCTCTATCGCCTCCTCTTCTTCAGTTGTAAAAAGTAAAAGCACTGAGTCGTCATTGGAGGCTCATGTTCATGAACCACACCTTTCCTTGTGTCCTTCACCCCAACCAAGATTGAAGGATGACGCAGGCCATAGTACTGATTACTCCATGGAGCTGTTTTCACATACCATGCCTGGATTATCAAGTGAAATGGTGAATTACCCAGGCCAAGATGAATATGACATGGAGTGCACTGATGCACAGCCGCTGATGGATGATTCTGCTGGTACATTCACTCAGAGCACTACATTGTCCTCGCAGTGTACAGAGCCGGATTCTGACCCTGATGAGACTCAGGTGCCCCTTCCCGCACACTATACCACCATACACGGTGACACAGAGGAAGGTGCACATGACATAGAAGAGGAGGTGATGGATGACCCAGTTGTTGACCCAGATTGGCATCCATTGGGGGAAGAGGGTGCTGCTTCCAGTAGCTCAGATGAGGAGCATCCACAGCAGACATCGACATCGCAACAGCTGTTATCTGGCAGGCCCGGATCACTCCAAAGACAGGTTCCAAAAATCAAAAGAGTTGCTGGACAGCTTGTCCAGAGGGTCAAAAGATCACAGCGTGCTAGGCCGCAAAATGTCTGCCAAAGTAGGAAGAGTGCAGTGTGGCACTTTTTTGAACAAAATCCTCATGATCAGGCCAAGGTTACCTGTAAGAAGTGCGCAAAGACCTTTAGCCGAGGGAAAAATCTGAAAAATTTGAATGCCAGTTGCATGCTTAGACATTTAACCAGCATGCACTTGCAAGCGTGGACACAACACCAAACCTCAGGTGCCACATGTGCAACTGATCACAACGAAAGTAGTCAGCAACGCTACATTGTTTCCCCCACTGTAAGCCCACCGGTTAGCACAGCAGCAAATGTTGAGGTGTCGTTGCAAGGCCACAGCAGTCAGGGAATCCCACTGTTATATCATCGAAAGACTGATTCTAGGCCATCAGAAAGAACAACAACTCCATCACCATCATCAACCCTCTCTCAGTCCGCCCTGTCCACCGCTACTTCCACCATATGCAGCTCTCAAGTCCAGCTCATCCTCCCAGACACTATGAGTAGGTCAAGAAAGTACTCAGTCTCTCATCCGCGTACACTGGGTTTGAACGCCCACATTGCCAAACTAATCTCGTTTGAGATGATGCCCTTTCGGTTGGTGGAAAGCACAGCTTTCCGCGAACTCATGGCCTATGCAGTACCACGCTATGACCTACCCAGTCACCACTTCTTCTCTCGCAAAGCCATCCCAGCCCTCCACCATCATGTGAAAGACCGCATTGTCCATGCACTCAAGCAGTCAGTGAGCGGAAAGGTGCACCTCACAACTGATGCATGGTCCAGTCGGCATGGCCAGGGCCGTTACGTGTCCATCACTGCGCACTGGGTTAATGTGGTGGATGCAGGGTCCACAGGGGACAGCGGTGGTGGGACAGTGCTGCCTAGCCCACGGTATAGGAAACAGTTGGCTGTAGGCGTTCGACCCTCCTCCTCCTCCTCCTCCTCCAGAAGCGAAAGCTCGTCCACAGAGCGCAGTCGTACGAGCACTCCATCTGCAGCTGCCACTGTTGCACACAATGTGTCCCCCTATCGAGCAGCTAGTGGAAAGCGTCAGCAGGCTGTGTTGCAGATGATGTGTTTGGGCAACAGACACACCGCCGAGGTGCTGGCCGAGTACTTGAAGCGACAAACTGAGTCATGGCTGGGCAGTGTACATCTTGAGGCAGGCAAGGTAGTTAGTGATAACGGCCGTAATTTTGTGGCAGCCATAGCCCTTTCAAAACTCAGCCACATACCTTGCTTGGCTCACACCTTGAACCTGGTGGTGCAGTGCTTCCTCAAAAATTATCCGGAGTTAACAGCCCTGCTCCAGAAGGTGCGAAGACTGTGCGTGCACATCCGCCGGTCGCCTGTACACTCCGTTCGTATGCAGAAGCTGCAGCGATTGCTCCACCTTCCCAACCACCGCCTCATTATCGACATTGCAACAAGGTGGAACTCCACCCTGCACATGGTGGAGCGGCTGTGCGAGCAGAGGCAGGCCATAATGCATTTGTGGGAGGATACACGGCCAGGCACTTTGAGAGCAGATATGTAGTTGACAGGTGTGCAGTGGTCGAAGCTGAAAGACCTCTGTAAAGTCCTTCAGTGTTTTGACGAATGCACACGGCTGGTAAGCGCAGACGACGCCATCCTAAGCTTGAGCATCCCACTTATGCGTCTGCTCATGCAAACTTTGACGCACCTTAAGGAGCAGGCGTCTGCAGCCAATGTTGATGAGGAGGAAGAGGAGGAGGGAATCCTTGATGACATTCAGCCATTGTCTGCTCAGGGACCTCTCCTGGACGAGGTGGAGGAAGAAGAGGAGGAGGAGGATGATGATGGGGATGATTACTTAGGGGAGGAGGATGCATCTCGTGGGGCAAGTGAAAATGTTGGCGTGGCAAGGTCTGGTACAGGGTTTGTGCGTGACTGGAGGGATGTGGATTTGCCAGAAAGTGCTCCTCCACCCAGCACTCGCAGTGCATCATTGACACCGGGAACATTGGCCCACATGTCAGATTATGCCTTGCAGATCCTAAAAAGGGACCCCCGCATTGCCAAAATGATGAACGATGACGACTACTGGTTGGCCAGAATCCTGGATCCACGCTATAAAGGCAAATTGCAAAACATCATGCCACAGGAGAACCTTGACCTAATATTGGCTAATAAACAAGCAACTCTGGTAAATCGGTTGCTTGAGGCATTCCCAGCACACAGCAGCGGTGATGGTTCTCACACGAGCCGTACGGGCCGGGGGCAGCTTGGCAGAGGTGTTCGTGGTGCACACAGCAGAAGTGGCGTTGGAGACAGGGGTTTCATGACAATGTTGTGGACTGATTTTTCAAATACCGCTCACACAACTGGTAATACTGCATCGATGGAAAGTGACAGGAGACAGCAGTTGTCAACTATGGTTACAAACTACTTTTCCTCCCATATCGATGTTCTCCCACACAGGTCATTCCCCTTTGACTATTGGGCCGCTAAACTGGACACCTGGCCTGAATTGGCCCAATATGCCTTACAGGAGCTCGCTTGCCCAGCTGCAAGTGTGCTATCGGAAAGAGTCTTCAGTGCAGCTGGATCAATCCTGACAGAAAAAAGGACCCGTCTGTCAACCCAAAATGTGGATGATCTAACCTTCATTAAAATTAACCATGCATGAGTTTCCAAGGATTTTGTCCCACCTTCCCCTGATGACACATAGGGTGACAGAAAAATGGCTTGCTTTGGTCCACCTCTTCCTGGGACTTCACCTATTTCGCCTTTTGCATCAGCTGAATGTCCAACATCAACATATGCCACTTTCTAAAACTCCCTAACTGTGCTGCCTCCCCCCCATGGCCGGGGTCACCACCTAGCGCACGACACCGTGCGAGTGCCGTTGCCCTGGACAGGTGGGTAGGCCAACTCTTGGGCGCGGGCACTGGCACAGGGTCCCTCATAGTGCAATCAAGTGTCTCTGACGGTGGTGGTGCACACCCGCCGTCAGACACACCGCTGTACTATGAGGGGCCCAGTGCCAGTACCGACGCCCACGAGTGGGCCCCCCTTGCTTGGGCAGGGCCCCAGCATTTGCAATCTTTACCTCTCCCTGCTCCTCCGCTGTGTAATCTGGGCCGTCAAATCCATACTGTGCCTGACACCGTCTGAGCCTGCCTCCTGCTGTATAGACATATATTTTGAATGTGTACGCTATCCATACATGTTATCCGGGGATACGGTACCCTTTCTAACCTTTGTGCAATCACGTGCAATCCATACTGGTCCTAACACCATCTGAGCCTGCCTCCTGATGTATAGACATATATTTTGAATGTGAAAACCAAAACACAAAACAAATATCCTGGAATAAAAAAGTAAAAAAATGTATTGCAAAAATTGCATGAAGGTAGTAAGGCTACTTTCACACATCAGGTTTTCGGCGTCAGGCGCGATCCGGCGTCGTGCCGGAATGCCGGATCCGGCAAATGTTTTGTAAAACCTGAAGTGCCGGATCCGGTTTTCTGCCGGATCCGTCTTGTTCTTGACAGACAAAACCGGATCCGTCTCATCCGGTTCATCCGTTTTTCTATCCGTTTTTCTATCCGTTTTTCGACGGATTACGCCGGATCCGGTTTTTAAAATTGACCCTTGTGGCCTTCCGAACGGGATTGGCTACTGGAAAACTAGATATAGCATGTTCCTACAGCCCTTCTTTGACAGGTTGTAGAGAAGAAAGTGCAGGTTGGAGAGAAGAGCAAGTTACTGGCGAAGATGGATGTTGTCATTGGAAATATTACCACTAGAAGTTCTGTGACGGTTTCAGGGACAATTTTCCACTATACTTTATGTCACCTCAAGGCAGAGTACACTGGGATGACAGAGTGTGAGAGATTTTTGCCCTAAACTTGTGTACCTTCTGGACCAACAGTATATACCTTTGCCAACCAAAGTTGGCTATCTTGTCATGGTCTTACTATTTTTACCTTTAGGCCACAGGTGTGTACCTGGTTGTGTTTTATGCAAAGTATTTCACCTTTTAACAAAAGTTGTGTACATTGGTAGGAAATCACCAACAATAAACACAACTTTTTCGGTGAAATACTTTGCTTCAAACACAACCAGGAACACAACTGTGGCAAAAAGCTAAAATTTACCCACAGTTATACCTGGTTTTGAATACCTTTTTACCTTTGAAATACCCTGTATTTAACCTTTTTTTAAAACATAGTTCGCCGCAGAAAGAAATGACAGACAACCATTGTGAAACGATAATTTAACTTTTATTTAAATTTTTTTTTTTTGTAAAATGTTTTTAAAGTGCAAAAAACTTTTTTAATAAAGGTTTTAAACCCAATGGGCATTTTTATTACAAAAAACACACATTACAATTCTGTGTACTGTGGGGTGGAAATACTGCTGGAGGGGCTGCGGGACACTTCGACACTGGGTGTGTGGAGAGAGGACTGGGATCGTGGTGGGGAAGGAACAGTTAGAGGTGAAGGTGTGGAAAAAACTACAGAATGGGTGGACATGTGGGAAGCAGAAGAGGTGGTGGGTGGTGGAGTGGAGGGTTGGGCAGGGACTGTAGGAGCAGATGATGTTGATGGAAAGTTGTATGGGGAAGGAGTTTGGTACGGGGAAGGAGTTTGGTACGGGGAAGGAGTTTGGTACGGGGCAGGTTGCTGGAAGTGGGGAGATGACTGGTACTGGGGAGGTTGCTGGTACTGGGCAGGTTGCTGGTATGTAGTAGGAGGGGGAGGATGGAAAGTGGCTGGAGGGGGTGCAGATGTAATAGGAGGGGGAGGATGGAAAGTGGCTGGAGGGGGTGCAGGTGGAGGAACTACAGTGGTGGGAGGTGGAGGTTGGGAGGTAACCTGCTGTAGAGCACCGTGGCACGAATGCATTACATGCATCTGCTGGGTAGGAGATAGTGTGGCCATGCGCTCCACAACAGACCTGAAAAAGGTGTGGTTTGGCGAAGATCTTGCTTCTGAATGCATGGTTTGCAGAAGTGTCTTCACCTCCAGAATGCTGGAGTTGATCTGCTGAAAGCCTGCGGAGATTTGCTCTGACAAGACTTTTAGACAGTTCTGGAAAGATGCATTCAGATGCAATAACTCTTGCGCATAACTCTTTTCCTGACCCCTCTGCCGCTGCCGCCCAGTACCCGCAGGTGTACTAGAGGCGGCAGGGGCAGAAGGGTGGGGTAAAGGGAAAGCGATCTCCTCACCAGCAGCTTCATGTAATGTAGGCGGCCACGATGCTCCTGTGCTGGTGGATGGGACAGATGGGTCGAATGTGTGGGAAGGCTGGGAAGGTGCAGATGTACCGGGGCGGTCGAAGTGTCCCTCGGTGCCGGTCTCCTCAGGGATCGCCTCAGAAGGGTCCAATCGTGCAGGCTCCCGAGTGCTGCTCACCGTGCTGTGGAATAAAGAGAAAAAAAAACAATTAAAATACTGACATGGTATGGCCCTGGCTGAAAAAAAAAAGTTACATCTAACATTTTTTTTCACATGTGGTGTGTAATATTTACCTTCTGGTGAGCATTGTTTCCCGGAGGAACGACAGGGCTTGTGCGTACTTGTACTTGCTCCTGCGTCCTCCAGATCCACTCGGGGCCCGCATCTCTTTATTGAACTCCTTCTTGAAACGATCCCTCACAGACCGCCACCGATTCACAATTCTGTTCCCTGAAACGAGAAAGGAGTGGTTAGTATACAACATCAGTGTTTCACAAACTCCAGTCCTCATGGTCCCCAGGGGTCATGTTTTCAGGATTTCCATAGTAAATAGAAATCCTGAACACATGATCCGTGGGGACCACGAGGACTGGAGTTCGGGAAACACTGGTTTACATCAAGCAACCGTTACTGTATATACTTACGCTCTTTAATCTGGGCCCGAGCTTCGAGGTCCTCCCAGCGGCTCACAAGGAGAGAACAGATTTCCTCCCAGAGTCGTCAGGTAACGATCAGGTCAGCGTGGCGGCGGTCAGCCATATTCCAGAGCGGCTCCCTTTCTCTGACGAGATCGATGAGGCGGTCCACATCAATCCCTCCATCCTCACAGTCAGAGTCGGGAGCACGCTGTGAAGGCTGTTAAAGAAAAAGACAAAAATAACATAATTAGCCTCCACAAAAGAAATGAAATAAAAAGTGCAAAAAAACAAAGCAAAAATATTTATACTTACACGCTGGTGACCGCCGCGTTGCTGTCGCCGACGACCCTGGGAGGCACTGCGAGGACCTCTTGGCCGAGCACCAGATTGGGAAGACTAGAGAAGAAAACAAAAAATGTTATGTCTTTGGATGTAGGCATTTGTTTGCTGTGTGTGGTCTGCAGAACATTGTTTTCTATGTGTTGTGTGTAGTGTGATGTGTTTCTGCGTTTGATGCAAAAAACTTACGAATTGTGAGCCCACTCCAGGTGTCTGTCCACCCCTTCCTTCTTCTTCTGGGAGCTCCTCTTCATCTTGTGATTCCTGTTTTGAAATAAAAGGCAATGAATAGACATATATTACAGAGATGATGGATTTTGGAAATAAAAACTTACCGTCAAACGCTGACGATGCGAGGGAGGGCTCCCAGAAGAAGATGTGCTGTCCTGTTGATGGCCAGACTCCATGGCTGTGGGTATTGCTGCTGCCAGTGATGCCATTTCTGCTGCTGCTGCTGCTGCATCTCTTTGGCGGCTGTTGAATAAAGAGAAACAAAGGGCCAATGAATATCTTGATATTCCATGGCCCTAGTTTGGAGGAATGGGGGATTTGATAATTACCGTCTCTCATCTGCTTCTGGACTCCCCTCCCGTTCAGCATGCTGCTCCATTTGGGGTGGTGCTGATGGTGCTGCTGCTGCAGATGTCTGCTGCCTTCTCCTGCTCCTGGTTCTTGGCTTGGGTGGCATGTTGGGTGTGGCTGAGGGTCCCATTGTCTTGCTTTTATATATCTCCTGTGGGCAGAGCTACTGAGCATGCTCAGACCAAAAAAACCGGATCCGGCCACCGGATCCGGCTTTCGCCGGATCCGGCGCATTGCGGCGCTCATAGGCTTTCATTGTGTGAAAAAGCCGGACGCGCCGGATCCGGCGGGTACGGCTTTTTCGCCGGAGACAAAAAACGTTACAGTAGACGTTTTTTCCAGACGCCGGATCGCGACACATTGCGACACATTGCCGGATCCGGCGAAAACCGGATGAAACGCATGGCCATCCGGCGCGATCCGGCGCAAATGCAAGTCAATGGGGGGTAAACCGGATCCGGCATTGCATTTCGCCGGATCCGGTTTCTGTCAAAAGCGCCGGATCGCGCCTGACAGCGAAAACCTGATGTGTGAAAGAGGCCTAATAATAGTAATAATAAGGGTATTTAGTTAACATAATTTTGATCAAAATAATGTAGAAGCCATCCCGCCACGTCACGGCAACCCTCCTGTCTGGCCTATACTATTACTGGTGGTTCAGTCCCTCTGTCCTTATTCACATTTACGTCACTTGACAAGTGGAAAGGTTTTAAATACAAGAGTTAGGACTGTCCCACAAGGGTTGCCGTGACGTGGCGGGATGGCTTCTACATTATTTTGATCAAAATTATGTTAACTAAATACCCTTATTATTACTATTATTACTACCTTCATGCAATTTTTGCAATACATTTTTTTACTTTTTTATTCCAGGATATTTGTTTTGTGTTTTGGTTTTCTCAGTGTAAAGGTCATGTGTTCATATGCAATTACATTTTGCATGCACATTAATTTACTTTTTCTGCTCAGACCCAGTTTCTCATTTGTTTCATTGTGCATTCTGTGCATATAAGGGTGTGACCGCCGTGTTTCTGAGTTGGAAAATCCATCCTGTCTGGCCTATACTATTACTGGTGGTTCAGTCCCTCTGTCCTTGTTCACATTTACGTCACTTGACAAGTGGAAAGGTTTTAAATACAAGAGTTAGGACTGTCCCACAAGGGTTGCCGTGACGTGGCGGGATGGCTTCTACATTATTTTGATCAAAATTATGTTAACTAAATACCCTTATTATTACTATTATTACTACCTTCATGCAATTTTTGCAATACATTTTTTTACTTTTTTATTCCAGGATATTTGTTTTGTGTTTTGGTTTTCTCAGTGTAAAGGTCATGTGTTTATATGCAATTACATTTTGCATGCACATTAATTTACTTTTTCTGCTCAGACCCAGTTTCTCATATATTTTGAATGTGTACGCTATCCATACATGTTATCCGGGGATACGTTACCCTTTCTAACCTTTGTGCAATCACCTGCAATCCATACTGGGCCTAACACCATCTGAGCCTGCCTCCTGATGTATAGACATATATTTTGAATGTGTACGCTATCCATACATGTTATCCGGGGATACGGTACCCTTTCTAACCTTTGTGCAATCACGTGCAATCCATACTGGGCCTAACACCGTCTGAGCCTGCCTCCTGATGTATAGACATATATTTTGAATGTGTACGCTACCCATACATGTTATCCGGGGATACGGTACCCTTTCTAAACTTTGTGCAATCACGTGCAATCCATACTGGGCCTAACACCGTCTGAGCCTGCCTCCTGATGTATAGACATATATTTTGAATGTGTACGCTATCCATACATGTTATCCGGGGATACGGTACCCTTTCTAACCTTTGTGCAATCATGTGCAATCCATACTGGGCCTAACACCGTCTGAGCCTGCCTCCTGCTGTATAGACATATATTTTGAATGTGTACGCTATCCATACATGTTATCCGGGGATACGGTACCCTTTCTAAACTTTGTGCAATCACGTGCAATCCATACTGGGCCTAACATCGTCTGAGCCTGCCTCCTGATGTATAGACATATATTTTGAATGTGTACGCTATCAATACATGTTATCCGGGGATACGGTACCCTTTCTAACCTTTGTGCAATCACGTGCAATCCATACTGGGCCTAACACCGTCTGAGCCTGCCTCCTGATGTATAGACATATATTTTGAATGTGTACGCTATCCATACATGTTATCCGGGGATACGGTACCCTTTCTAACCTTTGTGCAATCACGTGCAATCCATTCTGGGCCTAACACCATCTGAGCCTGCCTCTTGATGTATAGACATATATTTTGAATGTGTACGCTATCCATACATGTTATCCGGGGATACGGTACCCTTTCTAACCTTTGTGCAATCACGTGCAATCCATACTGGGCCTAACACCATCTGAGCCTGCCTCCTGATGTATAGACATATATTTTGAATGTGTACGCTATCCATACATGTTATCCGGGGATACGGTACCCTTTCTAACCTTTGTGCAATCACGTGCAATCCATACTGGGCCTAACACCGTCTGAGCCTGCCTCCTGATGTATAGACATATATTTTGAATGTGTACGCTATCCATACATGTTATCTGGGGATACGGTACCCTTTCTCACCTTTGTGCAATCACGTGTAATCCATACTGGGCGTGAGAACGGCTGGCGAGCTGTTAAGCAAGCTACAGCACCTGTGGTTTGCACACGTAAGTTTTTAATTTTTTCAGGAATGACGGTTAGGCCTAATTCCGGAACTGCGGTTGACCTGCACTTACTGGGAAATGATCGTTCGCGGGTAATAATTGTAATCACAGATCCCCATCACTAACGTTGTTCAGCGGGTTATCTGCACCTGTAAGTGACAAACGCTGGCCTTTTCAGTGTAGCGCACATGCAGCCACGGACATGTAAGGGCATGACACACCAGTTATTGGCCAATCTCATGTGCCAGAGCATCACATGTCCCTCTAGTAAGCCGGACTCGGATCACGGGGCATGACGGAGTCTCGTTCGTTAACGGAATTAAGCTTGCAATGTGTGCATCTGTTCTGTAGCTGGCATGGTTGAGGTTGCCCGTGTTGAGTCAAATTACGCACTAGGCTCCACTCCTGGTGGTGCCCTTCTGGACATTCCTTTAAGGTTCAGCTTTGCAACCATACTGCCCACGTAAAACAAACACTTTGCCTTCATGAACGCTGTTTGGAGGGTCATGACTCGTGGGAATAACGCCGCCCAATCAGTTAACCTGCTAGAGAGATCGTTCGTTGCTCCCAAGCATGACATCACACTCCCTAGGAAGAAGGTAATGCCACTGTGGCGACCGTACTCCTGGGGGTGACACAAGTGCACTGATGCCCAGCCACTGCTTGATGAATCTGCTGGTACATTGACCCAGACCACTACATTCCCCTCGCACGCTACCCGGCCTGAATCTGACCCTGATGAAACTCAGGTTACCCTTCCCATATACAGTTCCATCTTACACGGTGACAAAGAGGAAGCTGCAGATGAAAGTGCAGGTTCGGCCCACCCGCCATCAGACACACCACCGTACTATCAGGGGCCCTGTGCCAGTGCCATCGCCAATGAGTGGGCCCCCCCTGCTTGCTCAGGATCACAGCACTTGCAAGGTTGAAATACTGTGCAGTGAGATGGAAGATGGGGACGACGAGGAGTCCAGACTAGTACAGGGATTCCCTAGCGAGGAGACTTATTTGATTGTTTTCAATGTTGGGACAGCAATTTTTGGGGAGCACTATACTCTGGAGAATGATAGATGGGGCCCACCATACACTGGAACATTCCAAAGGTGGACATCAGACACTGGAGCAGCATTTACAGGGCCCATTATACACTAGAGCATTAGAAATGGGGCCCATTATGTTTGGAGCATTATTTGGGCCCATAAGACAGTGGAGCTTCATCCATGGGGACCAACATATACTGTAGCATTATGTGGAGCTCATCATATACTGTTTCAAACATTATATGGGACCAATGATTCTGTATGGAGAAATAGATGGGCCTCGTCATGAGATGTAAAAAGTGAAGTATTTTTCATTGTACTATACCGCTATTTCTCTGCCGTATCGGAGCATGATGAGTTGTGGTATGTGTTAAAGGGGCGCTCTTTCGCCCAGGGCACATGAAAACCTGGAGCCAGCCCTACCCCCCCACAACTTTAGCCAAATAACCCCCATTTTTCAGTGCGTAACTTGTATTATGAAGTTAATTAAGGTTGACAAGCTTAAGTAAGAAGAATTGATGCTTTTGGCATTCAAATGGGCACTGTAGGTGTGTTTCCTGTCCTCCTTTCACTGCCGACTTTTATTCCCCATTGACTTACATTGGGTTTCGTGTTTCGGGACGACCCCGACTTTTCCCTATAATCGGACGATCTTGCTCGACCCGACTTTTGGAAAAGTCGGGTTTCACGAAACGAAACTCGACCCCAAAAAACCAAAAGTCGCTCAACTCTAGTGATAGGTGAGAAGTGGAGTTTTTCCAAGAGAGAGCGGTGAGACTGTGGACAGTTCGAGGGGTGGAGGGCAGGGCCGGGGTGTAGCCTGGGTGGAGTCTCAAGGGGGCCCTTAAAATTTTGCCAGTATGGGGCCCCTAAATTCCTAGTGGCAGCCCTGCCCCCCGGAAATATGGATGGAGTCTAAGAATTGATCAAATCGATGGAAAAAGAGCAGAAATGACATGGGTACAGCATGGGGAAGTCCCCTGGGAGCATCTCTGAATCCTAGGTCGCTGTTGGGAACAATGCTATCAGAATATTATACCACTTTTACAGACTGACAAAAAAACATACAAAACCAAAGATAAAATGGATTTTACAGGAAAAAAAATAATAAGAAACATTATTTCCAGTATAATGACTTTTATATATGGCAAAATAAATAAGAGAAAAAAAATGCTACGTCACACCTTGGGCTATGTTCGCACTCGTGTTTTTGCTGCTTTTTTGAATATTTGCATTGCTTTCAATAGTGAAAACAAGAGATGAGTGAATATGTTCGGAAAATGATCGCCAAATCCGAACATATTCACTGATCTGTACTCTCATTGACTCCAATGGCTTTCAGCTATGTTCGGGGAATATTTCAAATATGGCGATCGTAATCCAAACCGAATATTGAAATACTCGCTCATCTCTATTCTTGTAGTGTGTGAGATCCTGTTTAATTTATGAAAAAGAAACTCTGAAAGTCACAATTTTTTTTTCAGGACCATCAGGTGGCCATCACTATTTGAACAGGGCCATCTGTTAGGGTTGCGGATCGCACTAAATATAAAATATAAGGAAGTACGATAGCAACCTGGGGTCCACCGTGCAGAGATGGATATCTAATACCAATGAGTATGGTGGAAGATGATACTGACAGAGTGCCAAGAAGAAATAATATACTGTATACAGCAACACGTGAGGATAGATAAAAACACCTTTATTAATATATAAATGGGTGTACACTTAAATAAAATAAAAAATAATAAAAAGGCATCCCAAATAAATGCGTAATATTGGATTATGATATCCTACAACATAGGGTAAAATGTATACCCATAAGGCAAGGCTCGAAAGGAATATGAAAAAAAAAAATTTAAATAAATATTAATGGAACCTTAATAAATCCCCCAAAAGGAATTGTGTATACAGTGCACCATGTAATAATGAATATCCAAAAATTGTGTAAACACAGTATACAAAAAATAATAAATAAAGAATAATAACAACAACAGCTGTGCAAATAATGTGTAAAATGAACCGTGCAATAAAAAAAAAAAATAGTGCAGTGAACAAAAAAAGACACTACGAGAGTGTCACACAATGTGAGAGGGGAAAGAAGTAATGGGAGCGGAAAATAAAATAATACCTAATGAGCCGGAGAATGATGCCTGGGGATGCCTGTGAACGCGCCCCGACACGCGTTTCGGAATAAAACTTCCTTCGTCAGGGGGTAGGTACAAGGCCTGTCAGTACCTCCTTATATGCTGGACTAATTAGCGGGCAGGACACATGACGGCGCATGCGCCGCCGCCGCGACCCGGAAGACGCATCGCGCGCGGCGTCACATGACCAAACACCGCCGGGTGAACCCGGCGCGTGTGGTCATGGGAAGACGCCATCGCCATGCGAACGACCGGCGCCGAGGCGGCGCACGCGCACCAGTGCCTGTCCATGAAAATAAGGGATATGTAAGTGCAGCAATAGCTATATAACAGTTCACAGCATATTGCGTTACTGCAATAAAATGAAACTAATGAGGACAAGATATATATATATATATATAAATAAGAGTAATAAAATCAATATGGTGAAACAAATAACAATAAGATATGTACATATGTTAATATGTGAATAAGATAATGCACGGTCACATGAAAAACAATGTGTGTGAAAAAATGAAAAATAAAAAATAATGAATGAAGAAAATTATTGATAAATGATACATATAAATGATAATAAAAAAATGACAAAAAATAAATAAAAATAAAAAATAATAAATAAAGAATAAAAAATAATAAAAAGAGAAAAATGTGAAAGAAATAATAAGGTGAATAACAATACAGCATACCGCAAAATTTATGAATGCTTATGAAACAACCAAATGACATAATATGATGTGTGAATACAATATATATGCGCGCAAGTCTTCTCATTTTTTCATTATTCTTTGTTAATCAGTGTGAATAATCCACCATGACATAGATACCGACCAGGCCATCTAAAATAAGAATACAAATTGTATAGAATATTAATAAGTGTACAAAATAAGATTTCATAAAAATGGAATGAAAGAAAGACTCTCGTTCAAACCCAGTGGGGACACAGTGTTCAGTGTCCAGATCCACTGGGTTTCTAATTGAGCAAGGCGTTTGCTCACATTGCCTCCCCTAATCCCCTTACAAATCATGTCAATACCAGACACCCTTAATAAGGAAGAATCACAGTTGTGATGTAT
Organism: Dendrobates tinctorius; assembly: GCF_039654945.1. Classification (NCBI taxonomy): domain Eukaryota; kingdom Metazoa; phylum Chordata; class Amphibia; order Anura; family Dendrobatidae; genus Dendrobates; species Dendrobates tinctorius. The sequence continues at coordinate 7,030,282 of NW_027361913.1, read as the reverse complement.
TTTAAAATGTTTGGGCAAGGTTTTAAGGGAGGCAATGTCATCAACCTCCCCCGCTGCCTTTATGCCTAAGACGTGTTCGCGAACCCTCACCTTCAGTTGGCGAGTAGTGAGTCCAATGTAGATGAGGGAACACGGGCAAGTAGCATAGTAAATCACAGCTGTAGATGAACAAGTGATGGATTTATTGATGTTATAAACGCACAGTCCATCAGAGCTGGTAAAGGAATGAGCACTAACAATATTACAACAGGCAACACAAGAACCACAGGGTTTGCACCCCGTGGGTCTTGTGTATTGGGTCAGGAAGTTGTTTGCCGGTATTGGGGTATAGTGGCTTTTGATCAACCGGTCACCAAGATTTGGTGATCTGCGGAAAGAAATGTTTGGAAAGTCACCAATATATTTGGAGAGTATGGGGTCATTTTTCAAGATAGGCCAAAATTTATTTAAATAGAATCTCATGTGTTCATTTTGACCATTGAATGTGGTAATGAACCTAACCAACTCTTTAGGTTCAGATCTATTCATGTCAGCATAAAGAGCATTATGGCGTGACATGTGCCTAGCCCTATTAAAGGCTCTCTTTAATGATCGTCTACTATACCCACGCTCAAGGAATCTCTCCTTTAATAAGTCAGCCTGCCTAATAAAATCAGTGTCTGTAGAACAAATCCGTCTGAGGCGTAGGAATTGTCCGATGGGAATTGAGTTTATAAGCGTACGAGGATGGGAGGATGAAGCATGGAGAAGTGCATTAACAGAGGTTTGTTTTCTAAAAAGGTCTGTCTGAAGAAAATTGTCAGAATCTCTCCTCACTAAGACATCAAGGAACTCGATGGTTTTCAAATCACTGTGATACGTGAGATGTACATTGATATCATTAGAATTCAATGTATCAATGAAATCAGGTAGCACACCGATGGGATCCTGCCAAATGAAGAAAATATCGTCAATGTAGCGTGTCCAAAAAGGAACACGCTCCATTTGTGCAATCTTGCCAGATAAAAAAAGGTCCCTTTCCCACAGGCCCAGGAACAGGTTGGCATATGATGGGGCAAAGGAAGCACCCATAGCTGTTCCCTGGGTCTGCAGGAAAAAGGAATCCTTAAAAATAAAAAAATTGTGTGACAACGCAAACTCAAGAAAATTAATAAAAAATATAGTGAAAGCTCGTGAAAAGGAGGAATGTTGCAAAAAATAAGAGACAGCAGTTATCCCATTGGTGTGCTTAATGTTGGTATAAAGAGACTCAATGTCACATGTGACAAAAGAAGAATCTTCATCGATATGCAAACCATCGATTTTCTTGAGAAAATCATTGGTATCCCTAGTATAAGATGGGAGGGCAGTGACAAATGGTTGTAAGATGTAATCAATGTATTTGTTCACATTTTCTAGAAAGTTACCCCTCCCAGATATAATAGGCCTACCGGGTGGTACTTCTTTATTTTTATGTATTTTGGGTAAGAGATAAAGGGTGGGAATGGTGGGTTCATGAACTTGTAAGGCCAAAAAGAGGTCGTTGGAAATAATATCATCATCTTTAGCATCATTCAATAATTTTTTCAGTTCAGCCTGAAATTTCAAAAGAGGATTAAACGTCAGTCTCTTATAACAATCCAAATTATTTAGCTGACGAGATGCCTCTTTTTCATACATAGCTTTAGGCCATACCACCACATTCCCACCCTTATCTGCTGGTTTGAAAATTACATCCTGGATACCTGACAATCTCCTGAGACAGATTCTCTCCTCTTTACTCAGATTGTCTATGTCACTATGTGGGGGAATTTTGAGAAACTCACTGCTTACAGTCCTGACAAAAATGTCTATATTGGAGCATGAAGATAATGGAGGGAATTTGGTAGAAGACTTTTTAATGACGGCTGGTACCTCACCTTCACTGATGTCATGTTCTTTCGCTAATTGTTCAAGATCGGCTAACGCCTTCTGTTCTGCCTCTGTTGGAAAGAGTTTAGAATCATCCGAGTTATGATATATGCATTTGAATAACAATCTCCTAGCGAACAAATGTAGATCTTTGACTGCAGTAAAGCAGTCAAAGTTTGCTGTAGGGCAAAACATGAGCCCACGAACTAATATATCCATCTCCAAAGGTGAGAAAGTGTGAGTACTTAAATTAATTACCTTCAGACGATTGGAGTTTGGATCAGGAGAATAATTTCTCTTATTAGGAGGAAAGCGCAGATTTCTTTTCCTCTTAGGAGTGACCATGGATGTGACAGAGGCAGAAGAGGAGGCAACAGATGCATCACCAATAGATGAGTTGGAGGTAACAGACACAGAGCGTTCTCTGTTGGAGTCAACATTCAAATGTCTTTTCCAATGATAAATGTTACCCGAAGACAAATCGATCTGATCCCTAGTCAATTTATTGGTGTGTTTGTGTTGTATGTCCTTCACCAATATCTCCAGATCTTTATCCAGGGAAACGTTGAGAATATTAAATTGTTCAGCGGATAAAGTGGATTTTGCTTTGTCGAATAAATCATCCAATTCTTTATCCACATTGGTGATCAATTTAGTATTCAACCCAACCAAAAGCTCCATTAATTTCCAAGAAGTCTCATTACATGTTTTCTCCCAAGAAGTCACAAATTCATCATCTGTGACTATGAAGGTCGGAGTCAACCGTACCCTCAAACCTCTTGGTATCAGTAATTTCTGTATATAGTTCTGCAAAAATGCTCTTGTCCACCACATCCTGGTGCGCTTGAAAAGCACCTTTTTAATAGATTTAAGTAGAGAGTCAAAAGTCAAACCATCCGTGTTGGATACACGTGTTGTACTTAAATTGCCAAAAACATTATTCACTTGGCCCTGCCAGGATAGCTCCCTGGTCTTGAAATCCATCTCAAGGTATACCTCAGCCTGTGCAAAACACAGAAAAATGTAACACTTAGAACAATGAGGGTAATGTACTAATTAAAAATAATAATAATAAAAAAAATGAAAATCCACAACCCCTCTAGAAATATGGATGGCAGACCATCCGGTAAAAGAACCCAATACCAATGAGTATGGTGGAAGATGATACTGACAGAGTGCCAAGAAGAAATAATATACTGTATACAGCAACACGTGAGGATAGATAAAAACACCTTTATTAATATATAAATGGGTGTACACTTAAATAAAATAAAAAATAATAAAAAGGCATCCCAAATAAATGCGTAATATTGGATTATGATATCCTACAACATAGGGTAAAATGTATACCCATAAGGCAAGGCTCGAAAGGAATATGAAAAAAGAAAATTAAAATAAATATTAATGGAACCTTAATAAATCCCCCAAAAGGAATTGTGTATACAGTGCACCATGTAATAATGAATATCCAAAAATTGTGTAAACACAGTATACAAAAAATAATAAATAAAGAATAATAACAACAACAGCTGTGCAAATAATGTGTAAAATGAACCGTGCAATAAAAAAAAAAAAAACAGTGCAGTGAACAAAAAAATACACTACGAGAGTGTCACACAATGTGAGAGGGGAAAGAAGTAATGGGAGCGGAAAATAAAATAATACCTAATGAGCCGGAGAATGATGCCTGGGGATGCCTGTGAACGCGCCCCGACGCGCGTTTCGGAATAAAACTTCCTTCGTCAGGGGGTAGGTACAAGGCCGGTCAGTACCTCCTTATATGCTGGACTAATTAGCGGGCAGGAAACATGACGGCGCATGCACCGCCGCCGCGACCCGGAAGACGCATCGCTCGCGGCGTCACATGACCAAACACCGCCGGGTGAACCCGGCGCGTGTGGTCATGGGAAGACGCCGTCGCCATGCGAACGACCGGCGCCGAGGCGGCGCACGCGCACCAGTGCCTGTCCATGAAAATAAGGGATATGTAAGTGCAGCAATAGCTATATAACAGTTCACAGCATATTGCGTTACTGCAATAAAATGAAACTAATGAGGACAAGATATATATATATATATAAATAAGAGTAATAAAATCAATATGGTGAAACAAATAACAGTAAGATAATAATAATAATAATAAATTTTATTTTTATAGCGCCGACATATTCCGCAGCACTTTACATTTCAGAGGGGATTTGTACAGACAATAGACATTACAGCATAACAATAATCACATACAGTAGATTATAACAAATACCAAGAGGAGTGAGGGCCCTGCTCGCAAGCTTACAGTCTATGAGGAAAGAGGTAGACACGAAAGGTGGGTGGTAACAGTTGCCCTGATTGTATGGACCAGCCATAATGTTAAGTGTGTAACAGTACAGAGACAGAGGGCTAATGGATGCATAAAGCATGTGGGAACATGATGCTGGGAACCTGGTTATGGTAAAACTTTTGGCTCTGCCACACAGGGATAGGTTAGGTTAATGTGTTGAGGCGATAGGCCAGTCTGAATAAATGCGTTTTCAGGACACGCTTAAAATTGTGGGGATTGGGGACTAATCGTATTGACCTGGGAAGTGCATTCCAAAGAATTGGCGCGGCACGTGTAAAGTCTTGGAGACGGGAGTGGGAGGTTCTGACTATTGAGGATACTAACCTCAGGTCATCAGCAGAACGGAGGGCGCGGGTAGGGTGGTATACTGAAACAAGGGAGGAGATGTAGGGTGGTGCTGAGCCATGGAGGGCTTTGTGGGTGAGGGTAATAAGTTTATACTGAATTCTGGAGTGGATGGGTAGCCAGTGTAATGACTGGCACAAGGTAGAGGCATCGGGGTAACGATTGGTGAGGAATATGATCCTGGCTGCAGCATTCAAGACAGATTGGAGAGGGGAGAGTTTGGTAAGAGGGAGACCGATTAGAAGAGAGTTACAATAGTCGAGACGAGAATGAATAAGAGAAACAGTAAGAGTTTTTGCAGAGTCAAAAGTAAGAAAAGGTCGAATTCTAGAAATGTTTTTGAGGTGCAGATGACAAGAGCGAGCCAGTGATCGAATGTGGGGGGCAAAGGAAAGCTCGGAATCAAGTATGACCCCAAGACAGCGGGCATGTTGCTGGGGAGCAATAGTGGAACCACACACGGAAATGGCAATGTCGGGTGTAGGTACATTAGTAGCGGGAGGAAACACAAGGAGTTCAGTCTTTGACAGGTTCAGTTTCAGATATAGTGAGGACATGATATTAGACACAGCGTTTAGACAATCGCCAGTGTTTTCTAGAAAGGCTGGCGTGATGTCAGGAGAAGAAGCGTATAATTGGGTGTCATCAGCATAGAGATGGTACTGGAAACCAAATCTACTGATTGTTTGACCAATATGGGCAGTGTACAAGGAGAAGAGGAGGGGGCCTAGAACCGATCCTTGAGGAACCCCAACAGTAAGGGGAAGGTGAGAGGAGGAGGAACCGGCAAAAGAAACAGTAAAGGAGCGGTCGGAGAGATAGGAGGAGAACCAGGAGAGAACGGTGTCCTTGAGGCCAATGGAATGGAGCATAGTGAGGAGGAGCTGATGATCCACAGTGTCGAATGCTGCAGAGAGATCCAAGAGAATTAGCATGGAGTAAAGACCATTTGATTTAGCTGTTAGCAGATCATTAGAGACTTTAGTGAGGGCAGTTTCAGTGGAGTGTAAAGAGCGGAAACCGGATTGGAGAGGGACGAGAACAGAGTTTTCTGAGAGATAGCGGATAAGACGGGAGTGGACCAGGCGTTCCAGGAGTTTAGAGATGAAGGGAAGATTAGAGACAGGTCTATAGTTAGCGGCACAGTTTTGGTCGAGGGATGGTTTTTTAAGTAGTGGATGTATGATGGCATGCTTAAATGAGGAGGGAAAAATACCAGAAGAGAGAGAGAGGTTAAATATTTTAGTTAGGTGAGGGGTGACAGCAGGGGAAAGGGACTGGAGGAGATGTGACGGAAATGGGTCACTGGTGCAAGTAGTTGGGCGAGAAGATGCAAGGAGCCTGCTTACTTCTTCTTCTGTGACTGGTTCAAAATCAGAGAGTGAGTTAGATGCAGTGGGGGAGGGAGGACAGTGCATGGTATGAGGGGATTTGGAGATAATTTCCTGTCAGATCTGGTCAATTTTTTCTTTGAAGTAATTGGCCAGATCGTCAGCTCGGAGCTCCGTGGTTGGGGCCTGTACTCTTGGATTGAGCAGAGAATGAAAAGTGTCAAAGAGACGTTTCGGGTTATTGGACAGTGAGATGATGAGGGTGTTGAAATAGGTTTGTTTGGAGAGGTGAAGGGCAGTGTTGTATGTTCTAAGCATAAACTTAAAATGGATGAAATCTTCGTGTAGATTGGATTTTCTCCACAGACGTTCGGCGCACCTGGAGCACCGCTGCAGGAAACGTGTTTGCACCATGTGCCAGGGTTGTCGCCGTCTGCGTTGTGGTGTTCTATTTATAGGGGGTGCAAATTCATCCAGGGCACTTTGAAGTGTTTCATTGTAATGCTTCAATGCAGAATCAGGACATGAGAGGGAGGAGATAGGGGCCAATGAAGACTGCAAGTTCTTCAGAAGTTTCTGGGTGTTAATGGCCTGTATGTTTCTATAAGTCTGGACAGTGGGGGTGACCTGAGCAGCCTGGCAGTTCTTTATAGAGAATGAAAGAAGATTGTGGTCAGAGAGCGGGAGAGGGGAGTTTGCAAAATCATCCACTGCACAAAGCCGAGAGAAGACCAAGTCGAGGGAGTTTCCATCTTCATGCGTTGGAGAATTAGTAGGCTGCGAAAGGCCAAATGAGGAGGTTAGAGATAAAAGGTGAGTAGCAGATGGGGAGAGGGGAAGAGCAATGGGGATGTTGAAATCTCCCATGATGAGGGTAGGGATGTCACAGGAGAGAAAATGTGGAAGCCAAGTGGCAAAATGATCCAGGAACTGATGGGAGGGGCCGGGAGGACGATACACCACCTCCACTCGCATGGAGAAGGGGGTGTAGAGTCTGACGGCATGGACCTCAAAAGAAGGGATGGTGAAACAAATAACAATAAGATATGTACATATGTTAATATGTGAATAAGATAATGGACGGTCACATGAAAAACAATGTGTGTGAAAAAATGAAAAATAAAAAATAATGAATGAAGAAAATTATTGATAAATGATACATATAAATGATAATAAAAAAATGACAAAAAATAAATAAAAATAAAAAATAATAAATAAAGAATAAAAAATAATAAAAAGAGAAAAATGTGAAAGAAATAATAAGGTGAATAACAAAACAGCATACCGCAAAATTTATGAATGCTTATGAAACAACCAAATGACATAATATGATGTGTGAATACAATATATATGCGCGCAAGTCTTCTCATTTTTTCATTATTCTTTGTTAATCAGTGTGAATAATCCACCATGACATAGATACCGACCAGGCCATCTAAAATAAGAATACAAATTGTATAGAATATTAATAAGTGTACAAAATAAGATTTCATAAAAATGGAATAAAAGAAAGACTCTCGTTCAAACCCAGTGGGGACACAGTGTTCAGTGTCCAGATCCACTGGGTTTCTAATTGAGCAAGGCGTTTGCTCACATTGCCTCCCCTAATCCCCTTACAAATCATGTCAATACCAGACACCCTTAATAAGGAAGAATCACAGTTGTGATGTATTTTAAAATGTTTGGGCAAGGTTTTAAGGGAGGCAATGTCATCAACCTCCCCCGCTGCCTTTATGCCTAAGACGTGTTCGCGAACCCTCACCTTCAGTTGGCGAGTAGTGAGTCCAACGTAGATGAGGGAACACGGGCAAGTAGCATAGTAAATCACAGCTGTAGATGAACAAGTGATGGATTTATTGATGTTATAAACGCACAGTCCATCAGAGCTGGTAAAGGAATGAGCACTAACAATATTACAACAGGCAACACAAGAACCACAGGGTTTGCACCCCGTGGGTCTTGTGTATTGGGTCAGGAAGTTGTTTGCCGGTATAGGGGTATAGTGGCTTTTGATCAACCGGTCACCAAGATTTGGTGATCTGCGGAAAGAAATGTTCGGAAAGTCACCAATATATCTGGGAGGGGTAACTTTCTAGAAAATGTGAGCAAATACATTGATTACATCTTACAACCATTTGTCACTGCCCTCCCATCTTATACTAGGGATACCAATGATTTTCTCAAGAAAATCGATGGTTTGCATATCGATGAAGATTCTTCTTTTGTCACATGTGACGTTGAGTCTCTTTATACCAACATTAAGCACACCGATGGGATAACTGCTGTCTCTTATTTTTTGCAACATTCCTCCTTTTCACGAGCTTTCACTATATTTTTTATTAATTTACTTGAGTTTGCGTTGTCACACAATTTTTTTATTTTTAAGGATTCCTTTTTCCTGCAGACCCAGGGAACAGCTATGGGTGCTTCCTTTGCCCCATCATATGCCAACCTGTTCCTGGGCCTGTGGGAAAGGGACCTTTTTTTATCTGGCAAGATTGCACAAATGGAGCGTGTTCCTTTTTGGACACGCTACATTGACGATATTTTCTTCATTTGGCAGGATCCCATCGGTGTGCTACCTGATTTCATTGATACATTGAATTCTAATGATATCAATGTACATCTCACGTATCACAGTGATTTGAAAACCATCGAGTTCCTTGATGTCTTAGTGAGGAGAGATTCTGACAATTTTCTTCAGACAGACCTTTTTAGAAAACATACCTCTGTTAATGCACTTCTCCATGCTTCATCCTCCCATCCTCGTACGCTTATAAACTCAATTCCCATCGGACAATTCCTACGCCTCAGACAGATTTGTTCTACAGACACTGATTTTATTAGGCAGGCTGACTTATTAAAGGAGAGATTCCTTGAGCGTGGGTATAGTAGGCGATCATTAAAGAGAGCCTTTAATAGGGCTAGGCACATGTCACGCCATAATGCTCTTTATGCTGACATGAATAGATCTGAACCTAAAGAGTTGGTTAGGTTCATTACCACATTCAATGGTCAAAATGAACAGATGAGATTCTATTTAAAGAAATTTTGGCCTATCTTGAAAAATGACCCCATACTCTCCAAATATATTGGTGACTTTCCGAACATTTCTTTCCGCAGATCACCAAATCTTGGTGACCGGTTGATCAAAAGCCACTATACCCCTATACCGGCAAACAACTTCCTGACCCAATACACAAGACCCACGGGGTGCAAACCCTGTGGTTCTTGTGTTGCCTGTTGTTATATTGTTAGTGCTCATTCCTTTACCAGCTCTGATGGACTGTGCGTTTATAACATCAATAAATCCATCACTTGTTCATCTACAGCTGTGATTTACTATGCTACTTGCCCGTGTTCCCTCATCTACGTTGGACTCACTACTCGCCAACTGAAGGTGAGGGTTCGCGAACACGTCTTAGGCATAAAGGCAGCGGGAGAGGTTGATGACATTGCCTCCCTTAAAACCTTGCCCAAACATTTTAAAATACATCACAACTGTGATTCTTCCTTATTAAGGGTGTCTGGTATTGACATGATTTGTAAGGGGATTAGGGGAGGCAATGTGAGCAAACGCCTTGCTCAATTAGAAACCCAGTGGATCTGGACACTGAACACTGTGTCCCCACTGGGTTTGAACGAGAGTCTTTCTTTTATTCCATTTTTATGAAATCTTATTTTGTACACTTATTAATATTCTATACAATTTGTATTCTTATTTTAGATGGCCTGGTCGGTATCTATGTCATGGTGGATTATTCACACTGATTAACAAAGAATAATGAAAAAATGAGAAGACTTGCGCGCATATATATTGTATTCACACATCATATTATGTCATTTGGTTGTTTCATAAGCATTCATAAATTTTGCGGTATGCTGTATTGTTATTCACCTTATTATTTCTTTCACATTTTTCTCTTTTTATTATTTTTTATTCTTTATTTATTATTTTTTATTTTTATTTATTTTTTGTCATTTTTTTATTATCATTTATATGTATCATTTATCAATAATTTTCTTCATTCATTATTTTTTATTTTTCATTTTTTCACACACATTGTTTTTCATGTGACCGTGCATTATCTTATTCACATATTAACATATGTACATATCTTATTGTTATTTGTTTCACCATATTGATTTTATTACTCTTATTTATATATATATATATATATATATATCTTGTCCTCATTAGTTTCATTTTATTGCAGTAACGCAATATGCTGTGAACTGTTATATAGCTATTGCTGCACTTACATATCCCTTATTTTCATGGACAGGCACTGGTGCGCGTGCGCCGCCTCGGCGCCGGTCGTTCGCATGGCGACGGCGTCTTCCCATGACCACACGCGCCGGGTTCACCCGGCGGTGTTTGGTCATGTGACGCCGCACGCGATGCGTCTTCCGGGTCGCGGCGGCGGTGCATGCGCCGTCATGTGTCCTGCCCGCTAATTAGTCCAGCATATAAGGAGGTACTGACCGGCCTTGTACCTACCCCCTGACGCAGGAAGTTTTATTCCGAAACGCGCGTCGGGGCGCGTTCACAGGCATCCCCAGGCATCATTCTCCGGCTCATTAGGTATTATTTTATTTTCCGCTCCCATTACTTCTTTCCCCTCTCACATTGTGTGACACTCTCGTAGTGTCTTTTTTTGTTCACTGCACTATTTTTTTTTTTTATTGCACGGTTCATTTTACACATTATTTGCACAGCTGTTGTTGTTATTATTCTTTATTTATTATTTTTTGTATACTGTGTTTACACAATTTTTGGATATTCATTATTACATGGTGCACTGTATACACAATTCCTTTTGGGGGATTTATTAAGGTTCCATTAATATTTATTTTAATTTTCTTTTTTCATATTCCTTTCGAGCCTTGCCTTATGGGTATACATTTTACCCTATGTTGTAGGATATCATAATCCAATATTACGCATTTATTTGGGATGCCTTTTTATTATTTTTTATTTTATTTAAGTGTACACCCATTTATATATTAATAAAGGTGTTTTTATCTATCCTCACGTGTTGCTGTATACAGTATATTATTTCTTCTTGGCACTCTGTCAGTATTATCTTCCACCATACTCATTGGTATTGGGTTCTTTTACCGGATGGTCTGCCATCCATATTTCTAGAGGGGTTGTGGATTTTCATTTTTTTTTTTTTATTATTATTTTTAATTAGTACATTACCCTCATTGTTCTAAGTGTTACATTTTTCTGTGTTTTGCACAGGCTGAGGTATACCTTGAGATGGATTTCAAGACCAGGGAGCTATCCTGGCAGGGCCAAGTGAATAATGTTTTTGGCAATTTAAGTACAACACGTGTATCCAACACGGATGGTTTGACTTTTGACTCTCTACTTAAATCTATTAAAAAGGTGCTTTTCAAGCGCACCAGGATGTGGTGGACAAGAGCATTTTTGCAGAACTATATACAGAAATTACTGATACCAAGAGGTTTGAGGGTACGGTTGACTCCGACCTTCATAGTCACAGATGATGAATTAGTGACTTCTTGGGAGAAAACATGTAATGAGACTTCTTGGAAATTAATGGAGCTTTTGGTTGGGTTGAATACTAAATTGATCACCAATGTGGATAAAGAATTGGATGATTTATTCGACAAAGCAAAATCCACTTTATCCGCTGAACAATTTAATATTCTCAACGTTTCCCTTGATAAAGATCTGGAGATATTGGTGAAGGACATACAACACAAACACACCAATAAATTGACTAGGGATCTGATCGATTTGTCTTCGGGTAACATTTATCATTGGAAAAGACATTTGAATGTTGACTCCAACAGAGAACGCTCTGTGTCTGTTACCTCCAACTCATCTATTGGTGATGCATCTGTTCCCTCCTCTTCTGCCTCTGTCACATCCATGGTCACTCCTAAGAGGAAAAGAAATCTGCGCTTTCCTCCTAATAAGAGAAATTATTCTCCTGATCCAAACTCCAATCGTCTGAAGGTAATTAATTTAAGTACTCACACTTTCTCACCTTTGGAGATGGATATATTAGTTCGTGGGCTCATGTTTTGCCCTACAGCAAACTTTGACTGCTTTACTGCAGTCAAAGATCTACATTTGTTCGCTAGGAGATTGTTATTCAAACGCATATATCATAACTCGGATGATTCTAAACTCTTTCCAACAGAGGCAGAACAGAAGGCGTTAGCCGATCTTGAACAATTAGCGAAAGAACATGACATCAGTGAAGGTGAGGTACCAGCCGTCATTAAAAAGTCTTCTACCAAATTCCCTCCATTATCTTCATGCTCCAATATAGACATTTTTGTCAGGACTGTAAGCAGTGAGTTTCTCAAAATTCCCCCACATAGTGACATAGACAATCTGAGTAAAGAGGAGAGAATCTGTCTCAGGAGATTGTCAGGTATCCAGGATGTAATTTTCAAACCAGCAGATAAGGGTGGGAATGTGGTGGTATGGCCTAAAGCTATGTATGAAAAAGAGGCATCTCGTCAGCTAAATAATTTGGATTGTTATAAGAGACTGACGTTTAATCCTCTTTTGAAATTTCAGGCTGAACTGAAAAAATTATTGAGTGATGCTAAAGATGATGATATTATTTCCAACGACCTCTTTTTGGCCTTACAAGTTCATGAACCCACCATTCCCACCCTTTATCTCTTACCCAAAATACATAAAAATAAAGAAGTACCACCCGGTAGGCCTATTATATCTGGGAGGGGTAACTTTCTAGAAAATGTGAACAAATACATTGATTACATCTTACAACCATTTGTCACTGCCCTCCCATCTTATACTAGGGATACCAATGATTTTCTCAAGAAAATCGATGGTTTGCATATCGATGAAGATTCTTCTTTTGTCACATGTGACGTTGAGTCTCTTTATACCAACATTAAGCACACCGATGGGATAACTGCTGTCTCTTATTTTTTGCAACATTCCTCCTTTTCACGAGCTTTCACTATATTTTTTATTAATTTACTTGAGTTTGCGTTGTCACACAATTTTTTTATTTTTAAAGATTCCTTTTTCCTGCAGACCCAGGGAACAGCTATGGGTGCTTCCTTTGCCCCATCATATGACAACCTGTTCCTGGGCCTGTGGGAAAGGGACCTTTTTTTATCTGGCAAGATTGCACAAATGGAGCGTGTTCCTTTTTGGACACGCTACATTGACGATATTTTCTTCATTTGGCAGGATAACATCGGTGTGCTACCTGATTTCATTGATACATTGAATTCTAATGATATCAATGTACATCTCACGTATCACAGTGATTTGAAAACCATCGAGTTCCTTGATGTCTTAGTGAGGAGAGATTCTGACAATTTTCTTCAGACAGACCTTTTTAGAAAACATACCTCTGTTAATGCACTTCTCCATGCTTCATCCTCCCATCCTCGTACGCTTATAAACTCAATTCCCATCGGACAATTCCTACGCCTCAGACGGATTTGTTCTACAGACACTGATTTTATTAGGCAGGCTGACTTATTAAAGGAGAGATTCCTTGAGCGTGGGTATAGTAGGCGATCATTAAAGAGAGCCTTTAATAGGGCTAGGCACATGTCACGCCATAATGCTCTTTATGCTGACATGAATAGATCTGAACCTAAAGAGTTGGTTAGGTTCATTACCACATTCAATGGTCAAAATGAACAGATGAGATTCTATTTAAAGAAATTTTGGCCTATCTTGAAAAATGACCCCATACTCTCCAAATATATTGGTGACTTTCCGAACATTTCTTTCCGCAGATCACCAAATCTTGGTGACCGGTTGATCAAAAGCCACTATACCCCTATACCGGCAAACAACTTCCTGACCCAATACACAAGACCCACGGGGTGCAAACCCTGTGGTTCTTGTGTTGCCTGTTGTAATATTGTTAGTGCTCATTCCTTTACCAGCTCTGATGGACTGTGCGTTTATAACATCAATAAATCCATCACTTGTTCATCTACAGCTGTGATTTACTATGCTACTTGCCCGTGTTCCCTCATCTACGTTGGACTCACTACTCGCCAACTGAAGGTGAGGGTTCGCGAACACGTCTTAGGCATAAAGGCAGCGGGGGAGGTTGATGACTTTGCCTCCCTTAAAACCTTGCCCAAACATTTTAAAATACATCACAACTGTGATTCTTCCTTATTAAGGGTGTCTGGTATTGACATGATTTGTAAGGGGATTAGGGGAGGCAATGTGAGCAAACGCCTTGCTCAATTAGAAACCCAGTGGATCTGGACACTGAACACTGTGTCCCCACTGGGTTTGAATGAGAGTCTTTCTTTTATTCCATTTTTATGAAATCTTATTTTGTACACTTATTAATATTCTATACAATTTGAATTCTTATTTTAGATGGCCTGGTCGGTATCTATGTCATGGTGGATTATTCACACTGATTAACAAAGAATAATGAAAAAATGAGAAGACTTGCGCGCATATATATTGTATTCACACATCATATTATGTCATTTGGTTGTTTCATAAGCATTCATAAATTTTGCGGTATGCTGTATTGTTATTCACCTTATTATTTCTTTCACATTTTTCTCTTTTTATTATTTTTTATTCTTTATTTATTATTTTTTATTTTTATTTATTTTTTGTCATTTTTTTATTATCATTTATATGTATCATTTATCAATAATTTTCTTCATTCATTATTTTTTATTTTTCATTTTTTCACACACATTGTTTTTCATGTGACCGTGCATTATCTTATTCACATATTAACATATGTACATATCTTATTGTTATTTGTTTCACCATATTGATTTTATTACTCTTATTTACTGTATATATATATATATATCTTGTCCTCATTAGTTTCATTTTATTGCAGTAACGCAATATGCTGTGAACTGTTATATAGCTATTGCTGCACTTACATATCCCTTATTTTCATGGACAGGCACTGGTGCGCGTGCGCCGCCTCGGCGCCGGTCGTTCGCATGGCGACGGCGTCTTCCCATGACCACACGCGCCGGGTTCACCCGGCGGTGTTTGGTCATGTGACGCCGCGAGCGATGCGTCTTCCGGGCCGCGGCGGCGGCGCATGCGCCGTCATGTGTCCTGCCCGCTAATTAGTCCAGCATATAAGGAGGTACTGACCGGCCTTGTACCTACCCCCTGACAAAGGAAGTTTTATTCCGAAACGCGCGTCGGGGCGCGTTCACAGGCATCCCCAGGCATCATTCTCCGGCTCATTAGGTATTATTTTATTTTCCGCTCCCATTACTTCTTTCCCCTCTCACATTGTGTGACACTCTCGTAGTGTCTTTTTTTGTTCACTGCACTATTTTTTTTTTTCATTGCACGGTTCATTTTACACATTATTTGCACAGCTGTTGTTGTTATTATTCTTTATTTATTATTTTTTGTATACTGTGTTTACACAATTTTTGGATATTCATTATTACATGGTGCACTGTATACACAATTCCTTTTGGGGGATTTATTAAGGTTCCATTAATATTTATTTTAATTTTCTTTTTTCATATTCCTTTCGAGCCTTGCCTTATGGGTATACATTTTACCCTATGTTGTAGGATATCATAACCCAATATTACGCATTTATTTGGGATGCCTTTTTATTATTTTTTATTTTTTATTTTATTTAAGTGTACACCCATTTATATATTAATAAAGGTGTTTTTATCTATCCTCACGTGTTGCTGTATACAGTATATTATTTCTTCTTGGCACTCTGTCAGTACCATCTTCCACCATACTCATTGGTATTGGGTTCTTTTACCGGATGGTCTGCCATCCATATTTCTAGAGGGGTTGTGGATTTTCATTTTTTTTTTTTTTTTATTATTATTTTTAATTAGTACATTACCCTCATTGTTCTAAGAGATGGATATCTGCTGCTCAGTAATGGTGGAGCACTAACTGAACACCGGCGGGTTAACCTCTGACCTGGTGTGTACAGGAGCGAACTCTGTTACCTCACAGAGCCGCTGGAACAAGTGCCAGAGCCTGTTTATCTTCACAGGACTCGGCAGGGGAGTACTAGTGTAGAGATACAGGGCTCTGCCCCAAGGACACAGGGTTAGCGTCCCTCTAGCCCCACTAGCGTTCAGCACTGCGACTATGATTCCTGAACAGATGCTTATAGAATGCTGTTCCCAGTTAACAGTTACAGGGTACAGCTGATAGTTGCTTACCGCACTAAGTGCGTGCAGCGCTGCAATGGTGGACACCACTAACCAGCCTAAGATTAGGACTGGAAAGCACATAAGAGGTGCCGCTCTAACTGTACATGCAGTAGCGTAGTGCCTTAGGTAGAGTGGCACACTCTGGCGCTAGCATTTGTGAGGAGCTGGGAGCACTGCGGCGCTAGGCAGTGCCACAACTCAGCGCTGACTCTGACTCTAAAAACCCTATCATGCACAACCAAGGGAATGACTCATAATGAGTCAGTCACCTGTCACAAGCATCCATCATCACACACACACACTTAGCCATATTAGTTCATACTAGCGTGAACCTTTTATAGCAGCGTCCTTCCGGGACCTTCCTGATGGTCCAATCCGAGCTGCTTGAGAACCTGAGCATGGGACCTCCGACCTCCAATGAGTGGTCGTCCCACGGGCATGCTCAGTAGGCTGCAAAAAGGACTTAGCTTCCGGAGCTGCTCGCTGTGGATTGCTAAATCTGAACCAGAGGTGGCAGCAGCAACCAACCCGACAGCACTAGCCTGAGCAAGACGTCGGGATCGACGCCTTAGCTGAGCAGCCACCTCTGTGGTCGGAACTGAATGGGAGACCGCAAAAGGCAAGGCTCGGGATTCCTCCTGTGCAGAGGCAGGGACCCAATGCCTAACACCATCAGGCATCCATCACTATTATCAGAGGGCCATCAGGTATCCCTCACTATATTTAGAGGGCCAGCAGTCGGCCCTCACTATTGTCAGAGGGCCAACGGGTGGCCCTCACTATTGTCAGAGGGTCATCAGGTGGCCCTCACTCTACTTTTAGAGGGCCTGTAGCCAGTCCTCACTAATTATTTTTGGACATCCAGCATACTGCAACTGCAATATAATTTATCCAACTGTCGTAATTTGTGGTATTAATGCAGTAAAGTTTAAAACTTGAAGGGCCAGCAGGTGGCTCTCACAATTTATAGAGGGCCATTAGGCGGCCCCAACTATTTTTAGAGTGCTAGTAGGCATCTTGTGGATAGATGAGACCAAGATAGAGTTTTTTGGTAAAGCACAGTTATAATGTTTATTGTAAATGGACTGAGGCATACAAATAAAAGAAAACACTAGTTACAGTTAAATATGATGGAGGCTCAAAGATATTTTGGGGTTGTTTTGGTGCCTCTGGCCCTGGGTGCCTTGAGTGTGTGCAAAATATCATAAAATGTGAGGATTCCCAAGGGATTCTGGATCCCAATGTAGTGCCTGGGATCAGAAATCTGGGTATGCATCCTAGGGCATGAGTCTTCAAGCATGACAGTGATGCTAATCATTCTAAAGAAGTACCCAGAAATGGATGGAAACAAAGCACTAAAGAGTTCAGAAGTGGTAATTGCAGCTCCAGTAGGTAAAGTGTCCCACCACTACCTCTTAAATACAGATGTTAGAGAAAAACTGTGAATGGACACATTAAAATCAGTTAATTTTGCCTGCTTTGATGAAATTTATGAGTATAGAAAACCATAAAGAACATGAATCGGTCAATGAATGCATGGAAAAAAGCAGCAGCAAGGCTTAGAATTTATAAGGCAGTAATCCCTGACTAGATGCCTGTCATACGCTATACCAACTGCCACACCTCACTGTAGATGAATTGCTGAAAAGAGCATTCTTATTGTAGAATCTAGAAGGGAATTATGCTTAGCTAACATAATTTAATAAAAAAGGTTTCCCTATTTGGGACAGTCCTAACCTCTAGTATTAAAACCTTATCATTTGTCAAATGACATACATGTGAGTAAGGGCTGAGAACGACTGAGAACCAGCTAATGGACACTCAGTCATGGGAAACTAGATGAAGGTAATGTCCAGCTCAAAGAAAAGGGAAGCCACACCTTTATTTACTAGAGTGCAAAAATCCTGCAACAAAAACATGAAAAGATGAACTGGAATATAAGTTTTATTTTTATCTTGAGTTTTGTCTAGTTATTGGCCAGTGTGAACATGCGCCTACACGCTGCATGCACATCAACTTATATTCTGGTTCATCTCTTTAGTTTAATATTTTTCATAGACACATTAGAAAACCACAATAAATCATGATGATGATATATGTCTGATATATTGGTGATATGTGTCTACAGCCCATAAATCTAATATGAAGACATCAGTCGCATTCACGGTAAATTGTAAATTGATGTTAAATACAGTCTAAAATAATCTGTATAAATTTATTCAACCTCCAAAAATTATAGACACCTTAATTTTTTTTTTTATGTACAGGGCAAAAATGTGCTCTATTTTTGCAGATTGTCCTGGAATTTCTGGCAACCCTGAGTAGCATACCCAAATCAGGACTTTGCCTGTATGCATTACAACTGAAACTGATTATCAGGCAATGGCCTCATCAGCCACTAATGAGCCTACAATAGAAATGGCCAACCACCTTCCCCTTCACAAATCTTCATGTGGGCACATTTGTGAAGCTAAGCCATTACGATACAATGTATAAGAAACAACATCACATGCAACTAGAAGTGTAAAAGATTGAAAATAAGTGGGAAATAGCAATAAGGAAATAATAATAAAAAGTATGATAAGAATTGATTTTGGAAAATAATACCCACTCTGAAGATCAACAGAGACTGAAGAATTATAATATGATCTGCAGAAAATCCAATATGCATTGGAACCTACCATAGCTGAAGGTTAATTTAGACAAATATGGATCAGAAAGAATAGGTTCCTTTGTCTTTGTCACACTGTCCTTCTATGAGACAAGAGTTGTCCAATGCACAATCCAATTTCATA
The DNA here is from genome assembly GCF_039654945.1 of Dendrobates tinctorius. Classification (NCBI taxonomy): domain Eukaryota; kingdom Metazoa; phylum Chordata; class Amphibia; order Anura; family Dendrobatidae; genus Dendrobates; species Dendrobates tinctorius. The sequence goes on along the minus strand of NW_027361913.1, from coordinate 7,011,401 downwards.
TCCTATTTAAATATCATTTGCTTGTGTATGCTAATAAGGAAATTAATGTTGATGGACAATAAGTGGCGATTAGGTAGAACTGTGACTTCATTATATAGAAAATTAAGAATAAAAGCCACCATGTTCATTAAACTATCAGCTAAATCAGCTTATATTGACAGTTTTGGCTGACAGTCTAATGTGTATGAGTGCATCTGCCAGCTGATCATCGGGAACTATGTTGATTGGGTATGTCCAATTTCAGACTGTGGATCATGTTTTTTCCCAGAGTTGAGTCGCCTGCTGACATGTCAGCTAATTACTTTTCATAAAGAGTACAAGAATGCTCAACCGAACAAGTGCTCAATGTATGGACAATCTGCCAGGATGGCTGTCGGGCTGACGATCGACTGAAGCACCGTTCGGCCAACAGATGTCTAGTGTGTATGGCCGGCTTATCTGTATTGTTTGTTGGAGTAGGAGCTATCGATAAATAGAGGCCAATTTAATCTCTTGAAGTGCAAAAAAAGTATTTTTCTTTTTTATTTTGCCTTTGAGTTAGTGATATTTTTATTAATTCAGCCTAGTTTCAGTATAACTACAGGTTCATTTATTTGAGAGAAGAGAAAGAGGGCTGGTGATGTAACATCATAATAAGCACATCTTTCTTATTATTACAAATCTCTAAAATCTTTCAGGAATGGTCAAGAGGTTCAGCTTCTGTTTGGAAATAATCTTAATATCAGAACGGCAAAGTGAGTTTGAGTAAAGAATGCAATTTCAAAAACTGAAATTGTTGAGATTGTAATGACCGAGTAGTTCTTATTATGTTGTAATGTACTGTAAAGAATACTAAACAAAATAAAGATATAATAATAATAATCTTTTTTGCTGAGAAAATTGATGAAGGAGCAAGCTGATGAGAACTTAAGGTGATACAAACACGCTGAGGTTCCATATACCCCATCAATCCTTAAAATGAGAGGGTAAGAGCTGTTTACCTGGAATTGTTATTTTGCAGTTGAAAAGCCAAAGTCTTAAATATAAGGCCTTTGATGAGCTGAATATTATGGCATATTGTAGTGATGTGTTATAGCATTTAATATTAAGAATATCCATTTAATAGACTATTCACCAGGAGACTACATATTTTTCGTGTATTGTCACCCTATCTTGTGCTCTTCCCCTGCCTTCTCTACTTTGATTGGCAATCCTTTCCTCCTGCTTCAAAGATGGCCAAAGTGTTATGGGAAGAGCAGTGGTAAGTTTAATTTCGACCACCACTTCCTTTCCTATCCCAGAGCACAGGGAAGGTGAGGAGGTTTAGACTTTCCTCCATACTCCCAATGCCACTGCATGTACCATACTGGAAGCAGGATGAAAGAAACACTAATTTTAGAAGAGGAAGTAACAGGAAACAAAAAAGGCCACCATGTAGGATAAATGTTAGAGAATTTTGAATCTGCCAAGATTCCAACTCGCCAAGTCATGTGAATTTTACAGGGAAAGTTGACTCACAGATAAGTTGTTTAATACAAAATTAATGCTCCTTATTATTTTCTATAGTCTCTACGGACCACACAGAATAATAAACATTGGTTGCAAAAAAAAATAGTAATAATAGTTACTAGAAATAAGATCTTTCAAAATTCAAATTAACCATCTTCAAGGTTTCCCAAAAGGGTCTATTCATGGCAAAAAAACCTGACAAATCTAAATACTGGAAATCTTGTATTTGCTTAGGAAATACAAGTGAGGAGAGGAGAGACTGGACACCGCTGACCATAAGAGCTTACACTATAGGATAGAAAGAGAAGACGTAGCTGATCATAAGAGCTCACACTCATCAGGAGGGAGAGAGAGAGAAAGAGAGAGGACCCTGCTTGCCATAAGAGCGCATACACTACGGAAAAGAAAAGACTTGCCCAGTGACTCTGGAAATTCATATTGACTCTGCCATACAAACTGTGCTCTACTGGGAACCACTGATCACTGTTGTCCCAAGTACTGACCACCACTGTACAAGGTATGATATTCCGCAATATGTCTTAGCTACAGGGAATTATGGGGAAGCCCACATGACCATACAAGAAGACAGGAGCCTATTCTCTGATACTTCTGCAGTTTCGGAAACGGTGTAGGCCAAGTTTTTTTTATAATTAATTCAATCTCAAAATGGTCAAATTTGAGAGAAACTACAAATTTCCGGAAATTCAACTTCTCAGTTCCATCTGTTTATCTCACTTCACTGCAAACCTGTCCTACTGTCCCTGCAGTCCACTGTCCATTGCTTCATATCTCTTCTTTTCCTTTTCGCCTATTGTCCACAACCTCTTTGTCACCTTCACTCCAGGCTGTGGCTTTGGGCTCAAATAGGCCTCAAATGTCTCTCAGGTGACATGTGCCATAACACCGTGGTGCCACGACATGTGCAGCAACTACATTGAAAGCAGTGACATCAGGAACCCGGTCAAGCAGGAAGCCATGCACTGGAGCAAAGACACTGAAGAGTATTTGCACAATGGGGAAGGGGAAAAGTATAAGTATGGAGGACCACTTGGTAGGCTGTTGGGTGGCAGAACAAGTGAATGGTGAAGGGTTTTTAACCATTTGCCTGGTTTTCTATGGTTCAGCAAACAGATGTCAGCAGCTGGCTGCCAATTGGCTGAATTTGCACTGAGCAAATTTCAAACTAAACATATTCTGGAGAATACTAATTTTTGAATATTTTGAGGTGAATTCAATTCCACTTGAATTCATTTGTTCATCTTTAGTGACTATACATGAGAATGCATAGTCACTTTTAAGTTACAAAGTGGAGAGTCAATTTAATTAATTCTGCCTTGACGTAGTTGTTTGTGTATTGTTTGTTCCACTGCCTAGCAGAAAAACTGCTATACATGTGTTACTCTATCAATACCCTAATAACTAGAAATCCCTGATTATAGAATTAGACTTTTATATATCGAAAGATAGAACAATTCAGAAAGTAGCATCTGATAAAAAGCTATAAGTTATAAGAAGGCTTTACATTTTAAAGGTTCTCTAGTAATATGCATTATGTATAGAAGTTACCCACAATAATACATTAGACTTCTGAATAACTTGCTAGGAATAGTTGCAAAACAATGCATTGCAAAGTATGCGGTAGTTGCTAAATTTTGAAATCTAATTAAATATAATATATTCTAAATGTGTGGTTTTAGTGGACTGTTTCTTTAACAACATACTGAAGTTAAATAAAATAATTGAGCCAGTGAGGTGACACAATTTGTAGAAGTAAACTCTCTCTTGAGAAAGTAACTTAAAATTCTTGCTATTAACTTCCAATTGTCAGTCTGTGATTTATCACATTCGAGCCATCAGGAATCAGGGATTAGAGGAGAAGTGACATTTTAGTAGATTCAAAGGAAAAGCACTCCCTGTCACTGGCGCATTCATTAGAAAAATACAAAGCAAGCCACAAAGTTTAATTTAATGCTTAAAACATCTTGTTATCCAGTTTCCTGTGGATCACTAAGGCCAACATTGAAAAAGTAGCCTGTATATAAAAAGGCAAATATTTTATATTTATTTTTTTCCAATCAAAGCTTTGGAGTCACTTCTAAGATTATGATGTTATTTAAATACATCTCAGGATTGAAGAGAAAGACCTCCATCAGTCATTTACCAGTGTTCTCCAGCATATTCTTTCATATGATTACTGGCGGTGGTGAAACACGATAGTAGCTGTCCTTAGTCATTGGATAAACTAGTCGTTAGATAAACATAGATCCTGACACATCAAACAGAGAGTTAGGGCCCCATCACACATAGCGATCTCGCTAGCGAGATCGCTGCTGAGTCACAAGCTTTGTGACACAACAGCGATCTCACCAGCGAGATCGCAGTGTGTGACAGCGATCAGCGACCGGCCCCCCTGCCGGTATCACTGATCGCTGTAGGAAACCACTGGACATTTCTTTTGTCACTGGTCTCCAACTGGCCAGCACGCATTGCTGCATGTGACAGGTGGGAGACCAGCGATCTGCTGGTAACTTACGTACACATCGAGTATCCAAGGGAGTGCGTCCCTTAGATACCCGATGTGTACGTTAGTTACCAGCGCGCTGATGCAGGTAGCTGGTAACTAACGTACACATCGGGTATCTAAGGGACACATGTCCCTTGGATACCTGATGTGTACGTTAGTTACCAGCTCCCTGCATCAGCGCACAGGTAACTAATGTACACAGCGACGCCGCACGCTCGGCATCGTTGTGCTGATAGCTGGTGAAGCTGTCTGTGTGACAGCTCACCAGCGATCACATAGCGACTCACCAGCGATCCTGACACGTTGATATCATTGTCGGGATTGTTGCTAAGTCGCTATGTGTGACTCCAGCTTTAGCCAATCATCTAAGATAAGCAGATGATGTGATATTGAGCAGGTGATTGTAACAGGCTAGGTGGTGGAACCACTGTGCCGAAGCCCAAGGAAGACGAGGAGGGGCATGATTACGAGTACCACAGATGCATATGAGACTGGCCTTCGGTGAGATGAGCACTGGCAGGTGCAATGTGACCGGCTGATGTTGATATGAGCCTGGCAGATGCAACTGGACTGGCAGACATTGAGATGAGTACTTGTTGTGTAACTGAAACAGCTGACATTAAGGTTGGCAATGGCAGGTGGAGTGGGACTGGCAGACATTGAGATGAGCTATGGAAGGTGCAATGGGGCCGGCTGCAATTGAAATGAGCACTGGCAGGTGCAGTTGGACCAGATGACATTTAGATGAGCCCTGGCAGATGCAGCGGGACGAGCAGATGTTCAGATGATCACTGGCAGGTGCAGCAGGATCGGCTGATGTTGAGATAAGCACTGGCTGATGCAAGTGCACCAGGATACGAGCACCTAGACCTGAGAACTCACAAGAGTGTTAGGAATAGTGTTGAGCGATACCATCCGATATAGAGAAATATCGGATCGGATTGGATCGGTCCGATACAAAAAAGTATCGGGTATCGCCGATTCCGATACCGGAAGTCCCATTCAAGTCAATGGGACAGAAATATCGGAATGAAAAAAAACCCTTTCTCTACTTGCACATCCAGTTCGGGAGGGGGGAAGAGTGTGGGCGGTGCGTGGGCGGACACTGTGCGTGCCTGTGTGTGCGGGCGGGGTCTGTGCGGGCCTGCCGGGGGTCTGTATGAGCCTGCCGGGGGCTTGTGCCGGCTGCCGGGGGTCTGTACGGGCCTGCCGGGGGCTTGTGCTGGCTGGCGGGGTCTGCACGGGCCTGCTGTGGGCTTGTGCCGGCTGCCGGGGGTCTGTACGGGCCTGCGGGGGCTTGTGCCAGCTGCCAGGGGTCTGTACGGGCCTGCCGGGGGCTTGTGCCGGCTGCCGGGGGTCTGTACGGGCCTGGCGCGGGCTTGTGCCGGCTGCCGGGGGTCTGTGCGGGCCTGCTGGGGGTCTTGTGTGTGTGCAGGCATCGTCCGATGGGACTACAAGTCCCATCGGGTGATGCCTGCTACAATGACAGTGATTGACACATTAGCCAATGATGGGACAGTAGTAGTCCCATCATCCGGCTAATGTGTTGAATGTAAAATATATATATATATATATATATACATACTACATACATACTACATACGTACTACATTCATACAACATACATACATACATACTACATACTTACTACATACATACAACATACATACAACATGCTACAGACATACAACATACATACAACATACATACTACATTCATACTACATATATACTACATTCATACAACATACATACATACTACACATATACTACATTCATACAACATGCATACATACATACTACATGCTTACTACATACATACAACATACATACAACATGCTACAGACATACAACATACATACTACATTCATACTACATATATACTACATTCATACAACATACATACATACTACATACATATATACTACATTCATACAACATACATACTACATACTACATACATACAACATACATACAACATGCTACAGACATACAACATACATACTACATACATACTACATACAACATACATACTACATACAATACATTCATACAATACATACATACTACATACATACTACACACAACACACATACATTCATACAATACATACATACTACATTCATACAACATACATACATAGTACATACTACATGCATACAATATGCTACAGACATACAACATACATACTACATACATACTACATACATACATTCATACAATACATTCATACAATACATACATGCTACATACATACTACATACAACATACATACATTCATACAATACATACATATTACATTCATACAACATACATACATAGTACATACTACATGCATACAACATGCTACAGACATACAACATACATACTACATACATACTACATACAACATACATACATTCATACAATACATACATACTACATTCATACCACATACATACATACTACATACATACAACATGCATACAGCATGCTACAGACATACAACATACATACTACATACATACTACATACAATACATTCATACATTCATACAATACATACATATAGACATACAGTACATATAACATAGAGTACATACTCACCATTACTTGTCACATTGTTCCCTGAAGCCAGTGTCATCTATGAAAAAATATGAAAATAACAAACAAGCTATATACTCCCTGATCCACAGAAATCCACGAGGGTCTCACGCTGATTTCCCGTGGAGAACAGCAGCATCAGCTGATGCGACTGCTCTCTACGGGGCTCTAGGAATCCAATGACGGGAGGTAGGTATCCTTCTGCACTGTATTCCTCTGCCACTGTAAAAAAAATAGTCCCTAGTCTCACTTTTGGCATTGCTGTGTGAAAAAGTTCCCATGCAGCTTTATGTATGTATGTATGTTGTATGAATGTAGTATATATATAGTATGTATGTAGTATGTATGTATGTTGTATGAATGTAGTATATATGTAGTATGTATGCACTATGTATGTATGTATGTTGTATGAATGTAGTATATATGTAGTATGTATGTAGTATGAATGTAGTATATATGTAGTATGTATGTAGTATGAATGTGGTATGTACTGTATGTCTGTAGCATGTTGTATGTATGTAGTATGTATGTAGTATGAATGTAGTATATACTGTATGTAGTATGTATGTAGTATGTAGTATGTATGTAGTATGTATATATATATATATATTTTTTTTTTACATTCAACACATTAGCCGGATGATGGGACTACTACTGTCCCATCTTTGGCTAATGTGTCAATCACTGTCATTGTAGCAGGCATCGCCCGATGGGACATGTAGTCCCATCGGACGATGCCTGCACACACACAAGACCCCCGGCAGGCCCGCATAGACCCCCGGCAGCCGGCACAGGCACCCGGCAGGCCCATACGGACCCCCGGCAGCCGGCACAAGCCCCTGGCAGGCCCGCACAGACCTCCGGCAGCCCGCACAGTCCCCCGGCAGGCCCGCACAGACCCCCGGCAGCCGGCACAAGCCCCCGGCAGGCCCGTACAGACCCCTGGCAGCCGGCACAGGCCCCCGGCAGGCCCGTACAGACCCCCGACAGCCGGCACAAGCCCCCGGCAGGCCCGTACAGGCCCCCCACAGTCGGTACAGGCCCCCCACAGTCGGCACAGACCATGCATCATGATGCGCACAGACTGCGCATCATGATGACATCATTTGAGCAGCCAATCACAGCCACAACAGTGGCTCATTGCATTATGGGGACTTCCGATTCCGGTATCCGATATTGAAAAAATATCGGTACTCGGTATCGGAATTCCGATTCAGCAAATATCGGCCGATACCCGATATTTGCAGTATCAGAATGCTCAACACTAGTTAGGAAGCAAACTCACAATATTGCACAGGCACCTTCATGTTGGAGGAGGTGCATTAAATAGTAAGTGTCCTGCAGCTATTGGCAGGAGACAATTTTGAGGAACATGTGCTGCCCCTTTAAGAGAGGAGAAATGTGTGTGCGCACCCTAAGCACAGTGCCCTGGGACCGGTGTGCAGTGCATGCACCCCTGGTAGCCACATACCCAGGGGGAGCAGGATGGGGACTGCGATGGAGAGTATGCTGGTGTCCCTGCAGGGGGAGAGGGACTGCAAGCAGAGATGCTGGCATTACAGTACCCCCCTTTTTCAAGCCTGCCAGAAATTTCTCCAGACGGAGAGGGTCATGAATTTTTACCCTGGGTTCCCAGAACCTCTCCTCAGGAGCAAATCCCTTCCAATCCACTAGAAAGAAGGTCTTTCCTCTTACCCTCTTTGTGGCCAGAATGTTCTCTACCTCGAAAATGTCCTCAGTGCTGACAGGAGCCAGAGTGGTACCTGGAACCTTGAAGAAAGAACTGAGGACAACAGGTTTGAGAAGAGACACATGGAAGGAATTGGAGATTTGCAAAGAGGCCTGGAGTTTGAATTTGTAGGCTACTGGATTCATTTGTTTCAACACCTTGAAGGGACCAATAAAACACAGACCAAATTTATAGGAAGTTATCTGGAGAAGGATATTTATAGATGAAAGCCACACCTTATCTCTGGGAAGAAACCAAGGAGAATCATGATATCTCTTGTCCACATGTCTTTTCATCTGCTTGGAGATTTTACTAAGGACATCATGGTATCCACACAGATTTCAGAATATTTCCAGACGAGGGAATCGGCAGCAGGAATATTGGAGGTGATAGCCACAGGAAATGGGACTTTGGGGTGTTGACCATAGACCACAAAAAATGGAGATTTGGCAGAAAACTTGCTAACGTGCTTATTGTATGAGAATTTGGCCCGAGGCAGGAGTTCAGCCCAGTCACTGTGATTAGCATTGACAAAGTGTCAGAGGAAATTAGTTAGGTTCCGATTAACTAGTTTCTCGTGGCCATTGGACAGAGGATGGTAGAATGAAGAGAAATCCAAAGTAACATCCAGTAGCTTACAGGTGGCCCTACAGAAACGAGAGGTAAACTGAATACCTCTATCAGAGACTATGTGAAGCAGTAGGCCATGGAGGCAAAAAAATGAAGAATACATTTTTTTGGCAATATTGGTGCAGATGGAAGATCAGATAGCGGGGTGAAGTGGGCCATCTTGGAGAAATAGTCCACAACCACCCAGGTGACAGTACTCCCAGAAGATACTGGGTCAGCCACAAATAGTATTCAGAGATAAGGAGAGCTGTCTTCTTCTGTCCCGCATGGCCTGCTACCTTAGATTAATGACCCCAAAGAAGAACCTGCTTCCTATCAAGTTCTGCAAGGTATGTGTTACAGGAGGGAAGATAAGACCAATCCAGTTGAGCAAACATGATTATTTTGGAGGGCTCGATGATGTGTTTAAGCTCCTCCTCCTTGTCAGAGGCCTAGAGTACCACCTGGCTTGTTGAGGGTTAAGCCGCTGTGCCTCTTGCACACATCAGTTTTTTGCCATCAGTCACAATCCGTCAAAGTGTGAAAAAAAGGATCCTGCGCAGATTGCAAAAATCTGATGCACCAGATCTGTTTTTTGGACAGATCCGTTGCAGCAGCCGCCGTAGCAATTTAAAGGAATAGAATTCTGGAGAGACAGAGAGAATGGCTTTTGGCGTTAAATTAAAGAAATAGAAATGATTCCAGGCATGCTCAGTTACAAAAAACGGAATCCGGCAACGGATCCATCTTTTGATGGACAGCGATGGATTTTGCACCCATAGGCTTCCATTATAGCCAACGACGGATAGCGCTGGATCCATCCCTGTCACGAAAAATGTTCCTATGTCCATTGTATCCAGCCGACGGACACAGAATTTCTGACGGGTCCATCGAAAGACGGATGAAACATGTGGCCATCCATCACAATCCGTCGCTAATACAAGTCTATGAGAAAAAAACAGATCCAGCAGCATCATTTGCTGGATCCGTTTTTTTCACAAAATGACGGATTGTGACTGATGGCAAAAAACTGATGTGTGAAAGAGGCCTAGGCAAGATTTTTGTGGTCAGTGTATTTAACCACAGGTTGCAATGCTTCTTCCAGAAAGTATCGCCACTCCTCCAGTGTCAGCTTGGTCCCAAGCAGTTCTCTATCATCAATAGAGTAATTACATTCTGGTGCAGACAAGAGCTTAGAGAAGAAGCTGCAGGACACTATGCGACTGGATGAAGACTTTTGAATAAGAACAGCACTGGTCCCTGTGGAAGATGCATCCACGTCCAGGAAAAACAGCTTGTTATGGTTTGAATGATGCAGCACAAGAGTTGAAGCGAATGCCTACTTGAGGGATACAAAGGCGTCTTCTGCCTCTGGAATCCATTCCTTAGGATTGACACCTTTACGAGTCATGACAGAAATAGGAGCAGTCCGGGAGGAAAAATGAGTAATAAGTTGGCGATAATAATTTGCAGACCCGAGAAACAGCTGAATAACCTTAAGAATGTCTAGATGAGGCCACTTCAGAACAGCGGATACCTTCTCATGATCGGTCTCTGAAACAATGTAACCAAGAAAAGGAAGGGAGGTCTGTTCAAAGAAGCATTTTTCATATTTGGCATACATACAGTTAGTTCTTAACCCTCGCAGAACCTGGAGAGCATAGCCCTTGTGTGTTGGCAGATCGGGAGAAAATATCATTATGTCGTCTAAGTATAGTACCAAACACGTATAGAGCAGGTCCCAGAAAATGTTGTTTACCAGTTCTTGGAAGACGGCTGAGGCATTACAGAGCCCAATCAGCATAGCGTGATACTCATAATGGCCATCACAGGTGTTAGAGCCATCTTCCATTCGTCTCCCTGGCAAATCCGAATCAGGTTGTAAGTCCCTCATAGGTCAAGCTTCATAAAGACGCTGGAACCCTTCAGGTGATCAAACAACTCGGAGATGAGAGGTAGCAGGCACTTATTTTTAACAAAGGCCCCTAAAGTCAATGCAGGGTCATAGAGAACCGTCCTTCTTCTTCACAAAGAAAAACCCAGCTCCAGCCGGAGAGGAAGATTTCTGAATAAATCCCCTAGCAAGGTTCTCCTCAATTAATTCAAACATAGCACAAATCCCTACCTGGGACAGGCAATAGATTCAGCCTCGTGGAGGTGACACACCAGGCAGAAGGTCAGTCAGGCAGTCACATGGCCTAAGAGGTCAATGTCTCAGCTTCTTTTTTGTCAAAGACATCCGCATACATCCAATATGCCACAGGTAGGCCAGGCAAATTAGCAAGAGAAATAGAAGACCGGAAAGGACGAATGGGAGCAATGCAACCCTCGTGACAACCTGAACTCCAACAGAGTACTTCTCCAGAGCTTCCTTAATGATTGGCTGTTGAAAGGAGGGAGCCAAGAGCACTGATCTCCTTTCGTGGTTCACCTCTTTTGTCCACTCCTGGAACCTGATGTCAATCCGGGTTGCCACCAGAGCCTCATTAATCTATGTGAGTTCAGAGGACAAGGTATGAAAACATACTGACCCATGGAGAGGTTACCTTGGCATTACCAGAGTAGAGAAGAAGCTGCAGGAGAAACACAGCCATGTCCACCGAAGACTGTATGGAAGGCTTCCAAGAAGAACTGTGGGTTGAACACCAAAGGATCTCATATCTCAACCGAAGAGGATTTAGCCATGCAAGGACCTCACCAGAGAAATGGGACATGATGAAGGCCACTTTGGCTCAATCCGAGACAAACTGATAAGCTAGGAGTTCGAAGTGCAGATTGCACTGGTTAATGAACCCCCAAGACATTGTGGGATCTGCGCCAAAATGTGGAGGAGCCGAATAGGCCCGGAACCTGTTGCATAACTGGCAGCCTGGTGGGTCACTGTTGTGGTAACTGCCACCTGAGAGGATGTGGAAGCAGTCATTTCTGCCACCATGTCAAGATGGCTATTTACAGTCCATAGATAGGATAAAATCTTATCCTGCTGATCCTTCTGGTGGGAGACCTACTGGTATAGGTCCGAGATGGAAGATGGATGGGAGTCAGCGGATTCCATGGCCTGTGCAAACTGTAAAATGCTAGGTGGTGGAACCATTGTGCCGAAGACCAAGGAAGAACTGGAGGAGCATAACTAGGATCCTCACCCAATCTGACCACGGATATGCAGCAGTGTACGACACCGAGATCAGAGGAGAGACAAGTTAGGTGGTCCAGGTGCTACTCTAGGACTGACCTTTGGTAGATGGCAGCTCCCCCCTAGGAATGTGTAGTTGTGGCGGCCCGAGGGAATGTCCAACAGATACAGGCAGACAGAGTGAGATGACAGATATCGCAGATGCATACGGGACTGGCTGACATTGAGATGAGAAATCGCAGGTGCAACTAGAGTGGCTGATGTTGAGATGAGCACTGGCAGATGCAGCTGGACCTGCTGATGTTGAGATGAGCACTGGCAGGTGCAATTGGAGCAGCTGACGTTGAGATGAGAAACGGCAGGTGCAACTGGACTGGCTGATGTTGAAACCGGCACTGGCAGGTGCAACTGGACTGGCTGATGTTGAGATAAGCACTGGCAGATGCAACTGGACCATGTGATATTGAGATGAGCAATGGCAGGTCAAACAGGACTGGCTGCCATTGAGATGAGCCCTGACAACTGCAGCAGGACCGGCTGTCATTAAGATGAGTACTAACAGGTGTAGCAGGATTGGCTGACATTGAGATGAGCACAGGCTGATGCAACCAGACCTGAGTACGAGCACAGGGACCTGAGAACTCACAGGAGTGTTAGGAAACAAACACACAACATTGCATAGGCACCTCTATGTTTCAGGAGGTGCTTTAAATAGTAAGTGTCCTCCAGCTATTGGCTGGGGACACTATTGAGGTACACATGCACGCACCCCAGGTAGCAGCAGACCAACAAGGAGCAGGACGGAGACAGTGTTGGTGAGTACGCTGGCATCTCTGTAGAGGGAAAGACACCGGAACTTCAGTGATCACATAAGCAGATTATGTGATGCTAAAAGGAGTCTCCACGAATTAACAAAATTTCATTTTTTATTTATTTTGTAACATATTTTTATAGTAATTATTAATTATTAATTTTATAAAAATGTTGCTACAATAGTTAGAGCATATAATTACAAAATGTTTTTTTTTTTACCATAGACATTCCTCACTTTTGAGAGGTAGCTAGATACTGGTTTTGCTTATACTAATTATTTTACCTAGGAACCGGCTCAAAGACTCTTCTGTGCACCACACACATCACTCAATTGCCTGCACTGGTGAGCTGCTGTAAACTGTGAAGAGCTGGCCACTTAATAAATGATTATGATAATTAATGATTTTCTTGCTCGCCAGTACATCCTCAGGAATCAATGTTTCCATTCAGTGACAGCAAGCAGGGGAAGGCCTGCAGGTTGGATCTTATGTATACCTAAGGCCAAACCTGAGATTGCAAAAGGTAAATCAATAATTTTATTAATCTCATCTGTATCTCAAGGTCTCAGGCCATTGTACTCCAAGCCCTAGGTCCATTGTGTGGATGGGGAATATTGACCCAGGGGAGCAGTCACTACCGGGGGTCTCACATGGAATCCCATGTGATGGGCTTATGGAATATGCTTCTATGCTTCATTCTTTGAGCTAAAGGAAAATGTTTAAGGGGCAGGAAGAAAAAGAAGCCACAGGTTTAGTCAGGCAGTTGTTGGAGTGACTTCGAAGGGAGAGGATCCAAGCTGAGATGGATTGATGGTCTATGGAGTTTTTGGTATTGATTGCCGATTGGACTGGATCCCCTATTACAGTTGAGGGATCTGTTAATCCTCTGCGTAACAGTCCGCTCAGCTCTAATCTGTTGTTCAAATTACACTCTTGTACTTTAAAGTGTTTGAATTTAAACAATTTCTTCCTAAAAAAGATTCTATAATTTTTTACATTACATTTACATTACTTCTGTGGAGGCTATTGGTTGCAACCCATTTTATAAATACTTGTATCCCAATTGACACATTGAAATTCTTTTATATGAGAACATGCTAAAAAGATAAAGCAAATTCCTGTATTTCACAAATCAACCAAAAGACCTATGGAGGCAAAATTCATAAATGCTTCTCACCCTTCAATAGGATGAACTAAATATGTTTTGCACCAGATCAACACAAGTTAGCAAATGTGGAATGCAATGTGCCATATAGCGATAACCTGAGATGACTGATAAATCCTTCCATCAAAGCTAAGCAATTCACTTGAACAAAAAATAAAAGTAATCTCAAAATTAAGTAATTTTTTTAGCCAAAATTACTCCCTCAATGTTCAGAAAGCACCTGACAGCCTCCAATCCTATGTCATGTGGAATGAAGAAGTGCCTGTATATCTGTACTTGAAAGAAAGAGTACTAAATTCAACACTAGCACAATCTAGTTTCTGGAGCAAATCTGTGTAATCTTGCAAATTCATACAGAATCCTGTCATTGTAGATCGAAATATATACTCTCAATTATTCTATCATATTATACATTTTGTAACTAATGGTCTCAACTTCAATGGTTGAAAACTTTTATGAATTGAGGAGAATGTTGCTACCACTAAGTCTTGTGTAGGAATCTTCCTATTTGTTAACCAACTTCATGGAGGCTATCAGTGATGAGCAAATCTGCCATAATTCAAATTATGGTCCTCTTAACTTTCTGTTCCTGTACAGTACCCTGCCAGACCAATTCTATCTTCTGTCAGTGACATCAGTATAGCTATGTATGTGTTTATATAATCTTGCTGGCTGTTTTTTCTCTCGGAACTCATCACTTCAATTCCCTTGAACAACAGAACTTGTAATTTCCAAGCAGCGCAGAGTTTACATGTGTTTGTTGCCTGCTTCTGACAGATCAGTAGCGTGAAAGTGCAAATGCTGTTGTGTTGATTCTGTGACAGGCTCACTGGCGATATATGTGAGGGGAGATATGTGTCACGAAGGTTGCTATCTTCCGTGATGTAAAACCAAAACCCACAAGTTTCTCTCCAGTATGTTATTTGATGAAGGGTAGTGATGAGCGAGTACACTCGTTACTCGGGTTTTCCCGAGCATGCTCGGGTGACTTCTGAGTATTTTGGCGCCCTCGGAGATTTAGTTTTTGTTGAAGTAGCTTCAAGATATACGGCTTATAGACAGCCTGAATACATGTCGGGATTCCCTAACAAACAGGCATTCCTCACATGTATTCAGCCTGTCCAGCATCTGCAAATCATGCAGCTGCGCCGACACAAACTAAATCTCCGAGCACGCCAAAATACTCGGAGGACACCAAAGCATGCTCGGGAAAACCCAAGCAGCGAGTATACTCGCTCATCACTAATGAAGAGTTAATCAGCCATGACAGGTTTGGATTTTTGTGAGAGGCTGTAAGAGATGGGCGGGATGACCACTCACCATATCTCCTCCCTAAGGGTGTGGTTAGGGAAGTTAATTGTCCAGCCGCTGAAGACAAGGAAGTCTCCAGTAGGTAGCTCCACTGGGAGCTGAAGTTTACTGTGTACTGCGGGCGAAACAGGCAGCATATGTGTTATCTTTTGTTTTGCCATTATGGCAGAAAGGCCATGTTTTATTTCATAAAATCCTGCACTGGTTTTTTGTATTTTAATAAACCAACTGAAGATTAACCTCTGAAAGCAGCTGAGTGAGCCAATCTGTCATAATACATATGAAAGACAATTATGTCATATCTGTCAGCAGCAGGCAGCAAACACAACTCAACTTTGTTCTGTCTAGAAATTACAAACTCCATTGTGGAGAAATGCAAGAAAGTTAATGTCTGAATGACTCTAACTATTATGTAAAACCACAAAAGCAGCTGATGTAGATTGCAAAAGACATAATCAGTCAGACAGGGTACTGTATAGTAGCAAAGAGTGTATAGAGGATTATATTGTATTCTAAAGAATGAATATGTTATATGCCAATAGCAAGAAAAGGTGAACTGCACCAGTGGGACAGTAATACTGTTAGCAGCGGATTAATCAGCGTAACATCCAGAGTCAGCAACACAGAATGTAGATTTATTCATATCCAGGTTGAACAGCTTACAGCATGAAATGTGATCAGTCTGGTATCTGCTGTGGCTTGCAGCATGGGAGCATTACAACAGCAAGAAGGGAAGAGAAGGAGGGGGCATCCTGTCTGTTTTTTTTTTTTTGTCACTGAACTTTGTTAACAGTCTCACAATATGCACAATATATAAAACAGTACAGTAGTAGTTGTTGCAATACATACAGATCAATATGCATTATTCCGACACTCCCACTCAACAACTACTTATCCTCTTAGTCCCAGTGTGGTCTGTTTAGCGACTGGAGCAAACGTAGCATCGTAATCTTCACCATACTTTTGAGAATATCCTTTTGCCACCAACCTTGCTTTAAATCTGTGGACTTTACCTTCAGAATCATATTTGGTTTTGAAGACCCACTTGCACTTGATTGCCTTTTTGCCCTGTGGCAGCTTGGTGAGTTTACAAGTTTGAAGTTGATGAAGCGATTTGATTTCCTCATTAGCAGCATTGATCCACTTTGTTCTTTCATGGACAGGTAGTTCTTGCATTTCATCCCATGACTGCGGCTCTGATTCAGGTAGTGTCTTGACTATGTAGGATAGACGTTTAGCTGGTACGCCTCTGTTTGATCTTGAAGATCTCCTGATTTCAGATTCACCTGATTATTCTGTTGTTCCTTCAGTGGTTGAAGAATCCAGCCAGACCTCTACATCCTCCTTGTTATTGTCTTGTAATTGTGACTTCAGCTGGACTACTGGCGTGATGTCACAAAAATTGGGGGGCACAAAGTTCTCATCAATCACTACATCTCTACTTATTGTGACCTTGTTTGTTTCTGGGTGTAGAATCCTATAACCTTTCTGGGATTCACTGTAGCCTACCAGGATCCCTTCCTTAGCATGAGATTCCCACTTAGTTCACCTTTCTTTGGGAACATGTACAAGCGCTTTACTTCCGAATATTCTTATATGATGTAGTTTTGGCTTTCTGCTGTTCCATTGCTCAAACGGAGTTTTCTCTGTAGCTTTACCTGGTAGTCTGTTCTGAAGATAGCAAGCTGTCATGATTGCTTCACCCCAATATGCTGTGGGCAGATTTGCATCAAGCAACATATTTCTTCCACTTTCACAGAGTGTTCGGTTCCTTCTTTCCGCGACACCATTTTGCTCAGGATGGTACGGTACAGTGGTCTGAAATAGGATTCCATTTTTCTTTAAAATGCTCTGTGTCTCATTACTTGTGTATTCAGTCCCATTATCTGCACGTAGAATCTTTGGCATTCTCCCAAATGTATTATATACCTCAGCTAGATATACTTCAAGTTTCTCTGAAACTTCTTTCTTGCTGTGAAGCAGATGGACAACTGTATATCTTGAATGATCATCAATAAATGTGAGAAAATATCTCTTCTTCCCAGGAGTCTGAGTGCTCATTGGACCACAGACATCTGTATGTATTAAATCTAGTGTCTGTTCTGTTCTTGTAGTACTTCTCTTAGGAAAAGCTTTTCTAGACATTTTCCCTTTGATGCAGCTAGTACATTTCATTATCTGGTTACATAGATCAATTGTAATGTCCTCAGCTAGTTGCTTTTGAACTAACTTCCTTATTACTTCTGGGTCTCTGTGTGCTAGGCGCCTATGCCATACATGAATGCAGTTATTGTGCCTTTCTTCCCGAGCAGTATACACACACTCTTTGCATTTAAGCTGGTAAAGTTCATCTGTGATTTTTCCTTCTGCTAGTGTGTGGCCCTCTTTTGAGATGATGCAGCTATCATGCTTAAATGTAACTTCATTTCCTTGTTTTGTGAGTTTCTTCACAGATAGTATATTACTCTCAAGACTAGGCACATCGAGCACATCTTTTACTGGGATCTTCTTGCTTTGTGTTGGTGAGATTTGACAATCAATATAACCATCTCCTATACCTTGTGAAGTCATGTACTGACCATTAGTCATAATCACTTTCTCTGACTTACTTTGGTTAAGCTTAGAAAAGAAGTCCCTGTTATTAGTCATGTGTAGAGTTGAGCGATACCGTCCGATACTTCAAAGTATCGGATCGGAATGGATCGGCCGATCTTAAAAAAAAGTATCGGTATCGCCGATTCCGATACCGGAAGTCTCATTCAAGTCTATGGGACTTCCGGTATCGGAATAAGAAAAACCCTGTTTTTGCCTTGTACAGCCTCTCTGGGGTCTGTACGGGCCTTTCAGGGGGCTGTGCCGGCCTGCCAGGGGGTCTGTGCAGGCTCCGGTGGTCTGTGCCGGCCTGCCGGGGGCTGTGCCGGCCTGCCGGTTGTCTGTGCAGGCTCCGGTGGGCTGTGCCGGCCTGCCGGGGGGCTGTGTCGGCCTGCCGGGGGGCTGTGCAGGCTCCGGGGGGCTGTGCCGGCCTGCCGGTGGTCTGTGCAGGCTCCGGGGGGCTGTGCCGGCCTGCCGGTGGTCTGTGCAGGCTTCGGGGGTCTGTGCAGGCATCGTCCGATGGGACTACAAGTCCCATCGGGCGATGCCTGCTACCATGACAGTGATTGACACATTAGCCAATGATGGGACAGTAGTAGTCCCATCATCCGGCTAATGTGCTGAATGTAAAAAAAAATAAAAAAAATTACATGCTACATACATGCTACATACATACAACATGCATACTACATGTAACATACATACTACATATATACTACATGCAACATGCATACTACATACATGCTACATTCATACTACATACTACATACATGCTACATTCATACTACATATATACTACATGCAACATACATACTACATATATACTACATGCATACTACATATATACTACATGCTACATACATACTACATATATACTACATGCATGCTACATACATACTACATATATACTACATGCATGCTACATACATACTGCATGCTACATACATACTACATACTACATACATACCACATATATACTACATACATACTACATGCATGCTACATGCTACATACATACCACATACATACTACATACATACTACATACATACTACATGCATGCTACATGCATGCTACATGCTACATACATACTACATATATACTACATGCATGCTACATACATACTGCATGCTACATACATACCACATACATACTACATACATACTACATACATACTACATGCATGCTGCATACATACTACATGCTACATACATACTACATATATACTACATGCATGCTACATACATACTACATGCTACATACATACCACATACATACTACATACATACTACATACATACTACATGCATGCTACATACATACTACATGCTACATACATACTACATATATACTACATGCATGCTACATACATACTGCATGCTACATGCATGCTACATACATACTACATACATACTACATGCTACATACATACCACATATATACTACATACATACTACATACATGCTACATACAATACATTCATACAATACATACATAGACATACAGTACATATAACATAGAGTAACATACTTACCAATACTTGTCACATTGTTCCCCGAAGCCATTGTCTTTTACGGAATAAATATTAACATAACAAACCACAAAAATACTCACCCACGATCCGAAGCAGTCCACGAGTGTGTCCCACGACGATCTTGGGTAGAGAACTGCAGCATCAGCTGATGCTGCCGTTCTCTACGGGCCGCAGGAATCCAATGACAGAAGGTAGGTATCCTTCCGCACTGTATTCCTCCGCCACTTAAAAAAAAAAAGTCCCTAGTCTCACTTTATGCCATTGCTGTGTGGGAATTTCCCACGCAGCAATGGCATAAAGTGAGACTAGGGACTTTTTTTTTTTAAGTAGCGGAGGAATACAGTGCGGAAGGATACCTACCTTCCGTCATTGGATTCCTGCAGCCCGTAGAGAACGGCAGCATCAGCTGATGCTGCAGTTCTCTACCCAAGATCGTCGTGGGACACACTTGTGGACTGCTTCGGATCGTGGGTGAGTATTTTTGTGGTTTGTTATGTTAATATTTATTCCGTAAAAGACAATGGCTTCGGGGAACAATGTGACAAGTATTGGTAAGTATGTTACTCTATGTTATATGTACTGTATGTCTATGTATGTATTGTATGTAGCATGCATGTAGTATGTATGTAGTATATATGTGGTATGTATGTAGCATGTAGTATGTATGTAGCATGCATGTAGTATGTATGTAGTATATATGTGGTATGTATGTAGCATGTAGTATGTATGTAGTATGTATGTAGCATGCATGTAGTATGTATGTAGTATGTATGTAGTATGTATGTAGCATGCAGTATGTATGTAGCATGCATGTAGTATATATGTAGTATGTATGTAGCATGTAGTATGTATGTAGCATGCATGTAGTATGTATGTAGTATGTATGTAGTATGTATGTGGTATGTATGTAGCATGCAGTATGTATGTAGCATGCATGTAGTATATATGTAGTATGTATGTAGCATGTAGCATGTATGTAGCATGCATGTAGTATGTATGTAGTATGTATGTAGTATGTATGTGGTATGTATGTAGCATGCAGTATGTATGTAGCATGCATGTAGTATATATGTAGTATGTATGTAGCATGTAGTATGTATGTAGCATGCATGTAGTATGTATGTAGTATGTATGTAGTATGTATGTGGTATGTATGTAGCATGTAGTATGCATGTAGCATGCATGTAGTATATATGTGTTATGTATGTAGCATGTAGCATGCATGTAGTATGTATGTAGTAGGTATGTAGTATGTATGTGGTATGTATGTAGCATGTAGCATGCATGTAGTATGTATGTAGTATATATGTGGTATGTATGTAGCATGTAGTATTTATGTAGCATGCAGTATGTAGCATGCATGTAGTATATATGTAGTATGTATGTAGCATGTAGTATGTATGTAGCATGCATGTAGTATATATGTAGTATGTATGTAGCATGTAGTATGTATGCTGCATGCATGTAGTATATATGTGGTATGTATGTAGCATGTAGCATGTATGTAGCATGCATGTAGTATGTATGTAGTATGTATGTAGTATTTTTTTTTTTTTAACATTTAACACATTAGCCGGATGATGGGACTACTACTGTCCCATCATTGGCTAATGTGTCAATCACTGTCATGGTAGCAGGCATCGCCAGATGGGACTTGTAGTCCCATCGGACGATGCTTGCACAGACCCCCGGACATCAGCACAGCCCCCCGGCAGGCCGGCACAGCCCCCCGGCAGGCCGGTACAGACCCCCACAGGGTGCACAGACCACCGGCAGGCCGGCACAGCCCCCCGGCAGGCCGGTACAGACCCCGGGCAGTCCACACAGCCCCCCGGCAGGCCGGCACAGCCCCCCGGCAGGCCGGCAGAGACCCCGGGAAGGCCCGAAATGATGGCGCATCATGATGTGCACACACCGCGCATCATGATGATGTCATTTCGGCTATCAATCAACTTTGAACTTCCGATTCCGATGCCGACTTCCGATATTGAAAAAATATCGGAAGTCGGTATCGGAATTCCGATACAGCAAGTATCGGCCGATACCCGATACTTGCGGTATCGGAATGCTCAACACTAGTCATGTGACTAGTTGCTCCAGAGTCTATACACCATGCATGCTTTGATGTATTTACACTGACAGTAAATGCAGTTTCAATATTCACAGAATCATTTTTTGCAGCCACAGCACTTTTAACCCTTTGAAGACTGCTTTGTTTTTTCAGCTGATTCATTCTAGCTTTCCAGACTCTGCAGTCGGCTTTCAAATGTCCTGATATCTTGTAAACAAAACATTCACGTGTTTCTTTTAGGTGCTTTCTGTTTCATTTAGATTTTGTGTCTGTAAAGTAGATTCTGCATCGCTTGTCCTGCTGTGTACACCTTCCGCTTTCCGCTTATATTCATCTATGAGCTTCCCTCTGACATACTCCAATGTAAGCTCATCATCTGGGTGCGCATCTAGTGCGGTTACAAGCGTGTCATAGTTTTCTGGAAGACCACTAAGCACTAATGCGGCTACATGAAAGTCCTTCAAATCTTCCCCAATGCCTCTCAGGCATTCTACAATCTCTAGAATGCTTGTTATGTATTCCTGAATATCCCGGCCATTCTGTAGTTTAGACTGGTACAATTTTCTCATGAGATAAAGTTTATTGCTTAAATTTATCCTCTCATGCACCTTTTGCAGCTGCTCCCACATTTCTCTTGCAGTTTCACTTTTACACACATGCACAATCTGATCATCATCTATACTGAGTGATATGGTACTTTGTGCTTTCTGATCCATCTCTATCCACTCCTGTGATACTGGGTCAGGTTTAGGCTCCTGTGTGTATTTCCACGTAGCTTCTCTTATCAGCAGCATTTTCACTTTGAATTTCCAGGATTGCTAATTCTGGTTAGTGAGACTTGGTACTGTAAACTTCATGGAGTTGCTGCTGCTGGTGGCCATCTTTGCTGTTTTCCTTTCTTTTCTTTTCTCTGTGCTCTGGGGATCTGGGACTCTTGGACTCTGGGCCCATAACCTGTTAGCAGCGGATTAATCAGCGTAACATCCAGAGTCAGCAACACAGGATGTAGATTTATGCATATCCAGGTTGAACAGCTTAGGCTGGTTTCACATTAGCGCTTTTTAAGCGCACACATGGCCGGGGGTAGCTCCGCCCCCGAGCCGGCTCTCTGCCCGGCGTGCCCACCCCTTGCTTGTAGCGCTGCCTCCTAGCGGACAGCGGCGCCTGCGATCGGCGCACCCTATCTTTAGCATAGGGTGCGCAGATCGTGCGCAGGCCGTGCGCTAGTTGCGCTTTGACCTGCGCTGCGCACTTTTGACGGTGCGCCGTGCGCGCCAAAATCCGAAAAGTTCGATTTTGGCGCGCACGGCGCACCGTCAAAAGTGCGCAGCGCAGGTCAAAGCGCAACTAGCGAACGGCCTGCGCACGATCTGCGCACCCTATGCTAAAGATAGGGTGCGCCGATCGCAGGCGCCGCTGTCCGCTAGGAGGCGGCGCTACAAGCAAGGGGCGGGCACGCCGGGCAGAGAGCCGGCTCGGGGCGGAGCTACCCCCGGCCGTGCGTGCACTTAAAAAGCGCTAATGTGAAACCAGCCTTACAGCATGAAATGTGATCAGTCTGGTATCTGCTGTGGCTTTCAGCATGGGAGCATTACAACAGCAAGAAGGGAAGAGAAGGAGGGGGCATCCTGTCTGTTTTTTTTTTTTGTCACTGAACTTTGCTAACAATCTCACAATATGCACAATATATAAAACAGTACAGTAGTAGTTGTTGCAATACATACAGTTCAATATGCATTATTCCAACAAATACCACCCATAGAGATGATTGATCCTATATTTCTGAAAACAAGCGGGTTTTCAACAACTGGTGTTTAGTGCTTAGCTTGAAAAATTATGTATATTCAATAGTCAAAACAAAGAAAGGCGGCACTCACCGATGGACTTTTTTCTCCCCACATGCTTCCTTGACCCTCACGTCCATTACACTGTCCATGCCACACATGGTGAAAAAAAGGACTTTGAAATTTATTCAACTCGGTGAGTGCCGCATTTCTTCATTTTGAATATTGAATATTATATGTCAGTGCTGGCAGAGCATAGTTATTCCTACTGAAATCCAGCTGAGAGAGACTGCACTGTGCATGTCGAAGAGGGGCACTGGAACCACAGCAGAATGGTTTCTATTGCACCTGGAGGGTAAATAGAACCTCGAGGGGCATTATATGGGTGATGATGTGTGCATAACAGGACAATTTTAAGAATAAGTTATCTTGACACAAATTATTAGATATATGTTTAGATTTAACCAGTTTGGAACTTTGGGAACCACTCTTTAACTTTTTACTGTCAGCCAGGAGAAGTTGACTGGACATGTGGGCATGTCTTAGGGTACCGTTACACCTAGCGATGCACCAGCGATCCCGACCAGCGATATGACGCGGTCAGGATCGCTGGTGCATCGCTAGGTGGTCGCTAGTGAGCTGCCACACAGGCAGATCTCACCAGAGACATCGCTGGGGACGGGGGTCGCTACTTACCTGTCAGACGCGGCGATCCTGCGTCCTCCTGCCCGGCTCCACGCGTCGCTCGTCGGCGCCACAGGAAGCGCCGCAGGAAGTGGCCGACGAGGAATGGTCCAGGAGCTTCTCGCGCGATCAGCGATAACCAGCGGGGGAGCCGGTCGGAGGTAAGTATCACATGCAGCGATATCGCTAGTAATATCGTTGCAACGTCACAAAATCGGTGACTTTACAGCGATATTGCTAGCGATATCGCAGTGTGTAACGGGGGCTTTAGACTGGTATCACTATCTGTCCAAGGTCAAATATGCTGTGGCGGAAAATTACAGAATTTCCTTTACTAATATTATGACATGAAATATATGCTTCTAATTCAAATTAAATCATCAAACTAAAAAGAAAGCAGATGTTACAATGTGTTACAATTGTATACTGATAACATAATCTAAAAAGAGCAGAACATGACTCGTATATAGTGTGCAGCCTCGTTCCAGCCTTTTAAACATCATTCAGTGTTTAAGCATTGTCATAATTATCTGAAATCTACGGCGCTGTTGTGTTTTCTATTTCGCTGTCACAGGGGATAAGGTTTGGCAAGATCTTTTCAGACTGTTGACTTCCTTATTTCCATTAGGGAACCTCAGGGGAATGGTAATGTATGGTTTATGCCAACCACAAAAGATGAAGATTCTAGTTTTGTAGGTCATGGGAACTCGCTCTCTGATGTGACTCTTGCTACAATGACAATCTCAACACTATAGGTATATTTATGAGAAAAGTTTATTGACTTTTTTAGTATAGCTATGTCTTTCTTAGTCATTGATGTCTTTTTTCTTTATTTACTGAATTTAGTATAAGATTATAGAGGTTTTGCTTTTGTGTTATTCTTAGATAGATAGATAGATAGATAGATAGATAGATAGCGATAGACATATATATAGATAGTATCATCAAAAAAGACTTACGGAAGCATGTAGCCATAAAATATTACCATTTTATTCAGTCAATACAAAAAACACACAGACATAAACAAATGTGATAAAAGGAGATGAGTATCCAATATAACACCCCAGAGTGCGTATGCACTATAATGATGATACATTCATTGCTTGACACCGTGTACATCACCTGTAAACAGTTCTATATCAAAATGATGCAAAAAATCATAAGTAATAAAACCAGAAAAACTACAATAAATAGCCTATATAATAGATGTACACAACAGAAGTGGATAAACGAGCCTGGAAAGTGGTAGCACACACAAAGACACACTGCTGCCCATCAGTGCCTATTTAAACCAAAAAATGCAAATCAGCAAGATATATCCCTATTATAACACTGGTCAACAGCATTTTTGGTGCCAAAGATATTTCATCGAATTTAGGGTATTTTTGGGGTGCTGATTCTGAATATGTCATCAGTTTTGCCAGATTGGCTCAAGTTTTTGAGATTTTTGGTATCTTATTTATAGCACTTGTTGGTAAATGCGACGCATCATCTCATTAATTTCTTTGGATTAGTACTTGAACTGAGCAGTTCTCAATATAGTTTTGTGTTAATTAGTGTTCTAAAAGTTTGTTCATAGCTTGATTTTTGCACTAACTTTATGTTGTTGTCTGTTTTCCAGTGAAAAGCATGAACTCATCATGAAGAAGTTGTCTTAACGATCCAGACTCATTCTGTTACATTTGTGGTGAATATACACTGCCAAAACATAGAAGAAACATAACAGACTTCGTTAAAAAAGTGTATTTTGCCTATTTTGGGGTTATGCTTGGGGACCAAGACAAGTTTTGGGCACCACACATAGTGTGCAAAGCATGTATCGAATTATTACGAAAATGGAGCAAAGGACAAAGAAAAAGCTTCAAATTTGGTGTTCCAATGGTGTGGAGAGAGCCAAAAAATCATCATGATGACTGTTATTTATGGTAAACACAGGTACAGGCACATCTTCACAATGAGGGACAGGCCTTCTTGCAGATTCCATGTTACTCCCATTTTCGTTTCTTATGCTTATTGAATCCTTGCACTTGCACTGCACAGAAATAACAGTCATCATGATGATTTTTTGGCTCTCTCCACACCATTGGAACACCAAATTTGAAGCTTTTTCTTTGTCCTTTGCTCCATTTTCGTAATAATTCGATACATGCTTTGCACACTATGTGTGGTGCCCAAAACTTGTCTTGGTCCCCAAGCATAACCCCAAAATAGGCAAAATACACTTTTTTTACGAAGTCTGTTATGTTTCTTCTATGTTTTGGCAGTGTATATTCACCACAAATGTAACAGAATGAGTCTGGATCGTTAAGACAACTTCTTCATGATGAGTTCATGCTTTTCACTGGAAAACAGACAACAACATAAAGTTAGTGCAAAAATCAAGCTATGAACAAACTTTTAGAACACTAATTAACACAAAACTATATTGAGAACTGCTCAGTTCAAGTACTAATCCAAAGAAATTAATGAGATGATGCGTCGCATTTACCAACAAGTGCTATAAATAAGATACCAAAAATCTCAAAAACTTGAGCCAATCTGGCAAAACTGATGACATATTCAGAATCAGCACCCCAAAAATACCCCAAATTCATTAAAATATTTTGGACACCAGAAAAAAAAATTTTTTTCGTTGACCTGTGTAATGCAAGGACAGTTCCAATATAAAACAGTAAGAGTTATAAGTGATGCAACCTAATGGCACCAGTATCCAGCCCAAATAATATAATACAAGATGTTACCACAAAATCAAGGTGGCCAGGGCTAGTAGAGTAAATAGAGATATACAATCATTAAAGAAACTCCGTCTATCACTGATGTGGGAAAAATAACTAGGAGATAGTGTGTCCTAGAGCAGTGCTGAAATTAAACCTGCGCATACTTGAGTAGGATGTGTCCCCAATAAGAATGATGTCGAGTAGCATAAAACTACAAAATATACAGGCTAGGAAAACAACGGCTAAATGTAAATAAAGTTAAGATGTACACTCACTGGCCACTTTATTAGGTACACCATGCTAGTAACGGGTTGGACCCCCTTTTGCCTTCAGAACTGCCTCAATTCTTCGTGGCAGAGATTCAACAAGGTGCTGGAAGCATTCCTCAGAGATTTTGGACCATATTGACATGATGGCATCACACAGTTGGCGCAGATTTGTCGGCTGCACATCCCTGATGCGAATCTCCCGTTCCACCACATCCCAAAGATGCTCTATTGGATTGAGATCTGGTGACTGAGGAGGCCATTTGAGTACAGTAAACTCATTGTCATGTTCAAGAAACCAATCTGAGATGATTCGAGCTTTATGACATGGCGCATTATCCTGCTGAAAGTAGCCATCAGATGTTGGGTACATTGCGGTCATAAAGGGATGGACATGGTCAGCAACAATACTCAGGTAGGCTGTGGCGTTGCAATGATGCTCAATTGGTACCAAGGGGCCCAAAGAGTGCCCAGAAAAAATTCCCCACACCATGACACCACCACCACCAGCCTGAACCGTTGATACAAGGCAGGATGGATCCATGCTTTCATGTTGTTTACGCCAAATTCTGACCCTACCATCCGAATGTCGCAGCAGAAATCGAGACTCATCAGACCAGGCAACGTTTTTCCAATCTTCTACTGTCTAATTTCGATGAGCTTGTGCAAATTGTAGCCTCAATTTCCTGTTCTTAGCTGAGAGGAGTGGTACCCAGTGTGGTCTTCTGCTGCTGTAGCCCATCTGCCTCAAAGTTCGACGCACTGTGCGTTCAGAGATGCTCTTCTGCCTACCTTGGTTGTAACGGGTGGCAATTTGAGTCACTGTTGCCTTTCTATCAGCTCGAACCAGTCTGCCCATTCTCCTCTGACCTCTGGCATCAACATGGCATTTCCGGCCACAGAACTGCCGCTCACTGGATTTTTTTTCTTTTTCGGACCATTCTCTGTAAACCCTAGAGATGGTTGTGCGTGAAAATCCCAGTAGATCAGCAGTTTCTGAAATACTCAGACCAGCCCTTCTGGCACCAACAATCATGCCACGTTCAAAGGCACTCAAATCACCTTTCTTCCCCATACTGATGCTCGGTTTGAACTGCAGGAGATTGTCTTGACCATGTCTACATGCCTAAATGCACTGAGTTGCCGCCATGTGATTGGCTGATTAGAAATTAAGTCTTAACACACAGTTGGACAGGTGTACCTAATAAAGTGGCCAGTGAGTGTACAGTGTGGACTGTATGTCAGCATAGGAGGCAAGTGCCAGGGAAAGTACAATACATATAGAGCGTACGACCTGTAGGTGTGAAGGTCCCTGATGTGCGTTTCGCGTTGGCTTCATCCGGGGGGGTAAGTGACACGCTGGAGGCTGCGGCTCCATCTACGCACAGGTGCATTGAATGTCTCCATTAGAAACACTATTTAAAACCAGTAAGCACTTGTAACCAGACGCACTTACCCCCCTGGATGAAGCCAATGCGAAACGCGCGTCGGGGACCTTCACACCTACAGGTCGTATGCTCTATATGTATTGTACTTTACCTGGCACTTGCCTCCTATGCTGACATACAGCCCACACTGTACATCTCAACTTTATTTACATTTAGCCGTTGTTTTCCTAGCCTGTGTATTTTGTAGTTTTATGCTACTCGACATCATTCTTATTGGGGACACATCCTGCTCAAGTATGCGCAGGTTTAATTTCAGCACTGCTCTAGGACACACTATCTCCTAGTTATTTTTCCCACATCAGTGATAGATGGAGTTTCTTTAATGATTGTATATCTCTATTTACTCTACTAGCCCTGGCCACCTTGATTTTGTGGTAACATCTTATATTATATTATTTGGGCTGGATACTGGTGCCATTAGGTTGCATCACTTATAACTCTTACTGTTTTATATTAGAACTGTCCTTGCATTATATTAGGGATATATCTTGCTGATTTGCATTTTTTGGTTTAAATAGGCACTGATGGGCAGCAGTGTGTCTTTGTGTGTGCTACCACTTTCCAGGCTCGTTTATCCACTTCTGTTGTGTACATCTATTATATAGGCTATTTATTGTAGTTTTTCTGGTTTTATTACTTAGGATTTTTTGCATCATTTTGATATAGAACTGTTTATAGGTGATGTACACGGTGTCAAGCAATGAGTGTATCATCATTATAGTGCATACGCACTCTGGGGTGTTATATTGGATACTCATCTTCCTTTTATCACATTTGTTTAAGTCTGTGTGTTTTTTGTATTGACTGAATAAAATGGTAATATTTTATGGCTACATGCTTCCGTAAGTCTTTTTTGATGATAGTGCTTTTGGAAGTGCCACTTTTTCTAGGCCTAATTGATTTGAAAATTAATATATATAGATAGATTGATAAAAGATAATAGATAGATAGAATTTTGATAGCTTAAAATAGGGATGGACAGTAGAATTGGACCCATCAGACGGAGGTCTGAGACCAAAATCGTACTTTTTAGCCACAGTCATAAACATTACTTTTGGAGAGGTCAACAAGGCCTATGATGTAAGGAACACCATTCCTACTGTAATGCACGGAGGTGGATCACTGATGTGTTGGGGATGTGTGAGCTACAAAGGCACAGAAACTTGTTCAAAGTTGAAGGAAAGATAAATGCAGCACGTTATCAGCAAATATTGGAGGTAAATTTGCAAACATCAGACCGTAATCTGCACATGGGACATACTTGGACTTTCCAACATGACAACGATCACAAACACAAGGCTAAGTCGTCCTTTCATTGGCTACTGCCTAACAAAGTGAAGGTTGCGGAGTGGCCATCTCAGTTTCCTGACCACAGTATTATTGAGCCACTCTGGGGAGATCTCAATGCACAGTTCATGCTAGACAGCCCATGAATTTACAAGAACTGGAGGGTTTTTGCCAAGAAGAGTGGGCAGCTTTACCATCTGAGAAAATTAAGAACCTCATTGACAACTACCACAAAAGACTTCAAGCTGTCATTGATATTAGAGGGGGCAATACATGGTATTAAGAAATGGAGTATGTGAACTTTTGATCCAGGTCATTTGGATGTTTTGAGTTGTCATAATGATTTAAAAAGAGAAAACACAGTAGTTTTACAATAAATGGCTTCACCCAACCACTAACCATGAGTGAAGAAAAAGTTTTCGCGTTAACATTCTCTGAAAAAAGGCCAAGAAAGCAAATATTGTGCCGGTGTCACGGGGTTACCGCGACAGAACACAGCCAGAAGACCGCAGCGTCTTGTGGCTCCTGCGTTGCCGCTGAGAAGAGGCACTCCTCCGGCGTATTAAGGGTGTTTGTTTCTTTCAGCAGGACAGGGGTTAATCGGTCATGTGGAAATCTCTGCTTTCAGCTGTGCTTGGTTAAGCACTCCTCTCTCCTATAAAGACTAGGTCCACTGGCCAGATCTTTGTCTGAGATAGCATTTGCTTCAAGGATCTGGAGAGAGAGAGGAGCTGGTGTTAGGAGTGTTGGAGGAGTTTATTGTGCGACGACTGTGTGGTTTGTGCGCTTGGAGATTCTGCATCCATTCCTGCTTTGTTTTCTTCCCCATCCTTCACACCCTGGTATATACCTCTTGCTTGTGAGTGTATTACTTGAAAGTGGAATTTTCTTTTACCCTTGTCTCTTTCCCCTGTCTGTCGGGTTGGTGTACTTCAATACAAGGTAGCGCCTCTCTTCCCTGGGAGGGGGGAGGGGGACAGACACAGGGCTAAAGCTAGGAGACAGGGCTAGGGCGGAGGCCCCGGCATCCTCACCATCTGAGGTATCCTGGGGAACAGGGCGACTTAGGGTGCCCCCTAGTGTCAGGGCCAGGAAAGGTGCCCCTGGTCCCAGGTTACTCGCCAGCCCAATCGTGACAGCCGAGGTATGTAAACTTTTGAGCACTACTGTATACATACACACACATATACACATACATATACTGTATGTACAGTGCTCAAAAATAAAGGGAACACTTAAAGAACAGAATATAACTCCGAGCAAATCAACTTCTGTGAAATCAAACTGTCCACTTAGGAAGCAACACTGATTGACAATCAATTTCACATGCTGTTGTGCAAATGGAATAGACAACAGATAGGAATTATTGGCAATTATCAAGACACACTCAATAAAGGAGTGGTTCTGCAGGTGGGGACCACAGACCGCATCTCAGTACCAATGCTTTCTGGCTGATGTTTTGGTCACTTTTGAATGTTGGTTGAGCCTTCACACTCGTGGTAGCATGAGACGGACTCTACAACCCACACAAGTGGCTCAGGCAGTGCAGTTCATCCAGGATGGCACATCAATGCGAGCTGTGGCAAGAAGGTTTGAGGTGTCTGTCAGCGTAGTGTCCAGAGGCTGGAGGCGCTACCAGGAGACAGGCCAGTACACCAGAAGATGTGGAGGGGGCCGTAGGAGGGCAACAACACAGCAGCAGGACCGCTACCTCCACCTTTGTACAAGGAGGAACAGGAGGGGCACTGCCAGAGCCCTCCAAAATGACCTCCAGCAGGCCACAAATGTGCATGTGTCTGCACAAATGGTTAGAAAAGGACTCCATGAGGATGGTCTGAGGACCCAACGTCCAAGTATGGATGTGTCTTGGACATGCTGGTTGTCCAAGGGAGATTTAGGGAAAACCTGCTCTGGGCATGTGTGTTTTGAAACATACTACAGATGGTAGTGTTGCAGTCTGCTTCTTTCCTGGCTGGTTTTCCATGTGGCTGAAGGCCAACAGAGGGCGCCCGCACTCCATCTCCAGCACAGACCGCAAGCAGCGGTCTTTCCTGCCAGCAGTGACGGAGGTGGGTGGGCAGGCAACAGAGGGTCCAGTGGCGGCGGGGGGTCCAGCGGCCGGGGGTCCTGGTGGCAGCCAGCCAGCAGGAAAGACCGTGGCTTGTTGCCTGTGCTGGAGATGGTTTGCGGCGCCACCAGAGGGTGCCCGCACCCCATCTCCAGCACAGGCCACAAGCCACGGTCTTTCCTGCCAGCTGTGATGGAGGTAGGTAGGCAGACAGCGATGGGTCCAGCAGCGGCGGCGGTGGGGGGGTCCCGGCAGTGTCCTGCTGGTGGTACTGTGGAAGGGCCTGGTACCATCAGCGGGTGCCATTTTGGAATACCCATCACTTGGGTGGATTGTGGGATTCAGGGACATGCAGATGGAAGTGGATGACGGACAATTTAAGGCAATTATATATATAGATAAAAGGGAGCGTAACCAGTGTGAGACATGCAACTAACACAGAACCATAGAACTGAACTTTGTATTCTTACAAACACATATTCAGCAGCTCTCACAGCTCTGCTGTACTGCAACATTGGCTGCCTGTGAGGTAGAAGCTGAACCACTTAGAGGAACCTGCAGATGTGTCAGTTATAATCACACACAGCTCTGCAGTGAGATCATGATAAAAAAGAGCATCCATTACACATCACTTGGTATCTCCCCTTTTATTTAAAATAGGATCTGGAGGCAGATTGTCATGCAGATCAGTGTCCAGCCCATAGCCCAGAACAGCTTATTTGTATAAAAGGAAAACATGGATTTCTCTGAAATAAGATATCAAATGGCAGATATCAATGTATTATTTTATTCAGCATCCTATGACGTATGTGCCCATGTAGACGGATTGCGACTGTTGATCCCATTGACACATTACCTGCCAGTTGTGCTGTTTTTCTCTGCTCTGCTCTGGTCTGCAGGGATCTTCCATGGTCCAGTCTGACGCATTCCTGGCATCTTCAAATTCTACATGCTAGACCAATCATCAAAACGTAATGATGTGGGAATGCAATGATATACATAGCTCTGACAACATGACCTTGCATGACACCTAGTCACTGGAGTGGAGAGGGGCTGAACAGCTCGAGAAGTGAGGGCTGGAGCAATGTGAGTATCATTAATTTTTATTTATTTTTTTTACCTATGTTTATTATGCTCTTGGGTCTGGAAAGACTTCAGCGCATAATAAGGCATATTCGATTCACAGCAAATAAATATCATTCAGATTGAATTTCCTGGCCAAATTGTAGCAGTTTCATTCATTTTTCACTAGGCACTATCGCTCTGTAATAGAAAGTATGCCTGCAAGGAAATACAGTCAGAGTAAATTTTTAAAGAATCATTCATCGTAGTTGCTTACAGTTTTCGTCTGCACTCTTTTCCCTGCATGAGGCACAGTGTGTCTACAATGAATGCATAATAAACTAACCTGGTCACGATAGAGCTTCTGTTCTAGGATTTATTCACAGAGGACATCGCGTTCTGCGGCCGGCAGCAAAGACTATATACAGTATTTATTAAGAATTATTGCATCGTCTTAAAGAAAACATCAGTTTATGAAGTAATGGGTAAATGCTTTCTGGTTGGCTGATCTTCCTGCCGTCACCATAATAAATCCCTTTAAACTTAATGACTGGATATTTTTCAGATAATTCCACTCACGCTAATAGCTTTATATGAAACAACTATTATAGAAATGAGCTTTGCAGACAAAATACCAAGAATTATATCTACAATCGTGAAATTGTGTTTCCTATGAACAAATTTGCTGCTGCATACGAGGAAAAGACGTATACTTATTATTATTATGATCTTTATTGTTATTATTGATTAATACATTTGTTCTTCCCAGAATTCCATTACCACAAAGAAGTCCCCACATAGTAATTATGACACTTTAGGACCTTGAAAATAATAATAAAACTGAAACGTTCTCATTCATCCCCAGACAGACCAGATCACTGCACATTTCTGAGTAAAGGACATGTTTGCAGTGTGTAGGTCACAGCAAATACAAGGATCTCACCTTCTCTAGACAATGCTTTACAGCACTTTTTTTTGGAAAATAACAATTACTATTTACAATTTTAACCTTTATGAAATGTCATCCAGCTCTGCAGCTCAATACGCTCCAAAGATATGTGAAGGCATATTATTTTCCATCTGAATTGCCCTATGTGAAGACACGGAGCTTTGTGACTTTATCGACGACTTGCCGTACACTAGAGAACACTATTAATAATTTATTGCAATATTTGTGATAATTTACGTACTGTGCTAACTGTCTCAGTACAAGACCCACCATACTTTTCACAGCTTCAACAATATGGGACTTTGTTTCTAGTTTTGCAGCCACAGGTTGAAACTTAATTGTGATCTCATTCTTTATAATGTGTTCTTTATAACCTGGTGTAGGCAATGTACATTATGTGCATAGTAGTAAATTGTGAGACAGACTTGATACAGGTGCTTCTCGCAAAATTAGAAAATCATCAAAAAGTTAAACTATTTCAGTTCTTCAATACAAAAAGTGAAACTCATTTTATATAGAGTCATTACAAATAGAATGATCTATTTCAAGTGTTTATTTCTGTTAATGTTGATGATTATGGCTTACTGCCAATGAAAACCCAAAAGTCATTATCTCTGTGGTATGGGGCATATTATACCAGTATGGGGGTGCATAATATTACTATGTGGGAAGGGAAAGGGGATGCATTATACTATGGGGTGCATTATACTATGGGGCTGCTGCATTATACTGTAGGGTGCATTATACTCCTATGGGTGCATTATACTATGGGGCTGCTGCATTATACTATAGGGTACATTATACTCCTATGAGTGTATTATACTATGGGGCTGCTGCATTATACTATGGGTGCATTATTCTGCAATGGGGCTGCTGCATTATGCTATGGGGTGCATTATACTCCTATGGGTGCATTATACTACAATATTGGTTTGCTGCATTATACTATGGGTGCATTATACTATGCGGTGCATTATACTCGTACGGGTGCATTATACTATGGGGCTGTTGCATTATACTATGGGTGCATTATACTGCTATAGGGCTGCTGCATTATACTGCTTTGAGGCTGCTGCATTATACTCCTGTGGGACTGAATTACGCTCCTATGAAGCTGCATTATACTGCTACATTCTGCTGCACGCCTAATCCACTTGTCTCCCCATTGCTCCCCAGCCTCTCCCCTATACCTCTGGAATTCTCTACCCCAACACATCAAACTCTCGCCTACCATGGAAACCTTCAAAAAGAACCTGAAGACCCACCTCTTCCGACAAGCCTATAACCTGCAGTGATCCTCAGTCTACTAAACCGCCGCACGACCAGCTCCACCCTCTCCTAGTGAATCCTCACCCATCCCCTGTAGACTGTGAGCCCTTGCGGGCAGGGTCCTCTCTCTTTCTGTACTTATGTGTTTATTGTACTTGTCTATATTTGCCCCTTTTCACATGTAAAGCGCCATGGAATAAATAGCGCTATAAAAATGTATAATAATAATAATAATAATAATAATAATAATAATAATAATAATAATAATACTGCTATGGAGGTGCATTATACTGCTATGGGGCTGCATTATACTCCCATGGTGCTGCATTATACTGCTATGGGGGTGCATTATACTGCTATGGGGGTGAATTATAGTACTATGGGGTGCATTATAGTATAATTGGGGTGCATTATAGTACTATAAGGTACATTATAGTTCTATATGGGTGCATTATACTGCTATGTGGGGGCATTATATTACTATGTGGTTGCATTATCCTATATATGACTATGGGGTACATTATACTACTATGGGTGTGCACTATACTGCTGTATATGACTATAGGGTACATTATAATATTATGGATGACTATGGGGGCAATATGGAGAGACATGGGGGAAGTATGCAGAGAAATGAGGCAGAATGGGAGGACACACGGGGTCCAGAATGTGGAATATTATTACTGTAGGGGCTAAATAAAGGATATTATTTTTGAGGATATTGTTTTCAGTGTGCGGTAGGAGATGTCCTGTTACTGTGCATGGCAACATGGTCTCTTTTTTTCTTCATCTGGTGTAGTGTAGAGGTTGGGGAAAAATTGGGGAATGTGCTCTAGATAACTGTGTTATTTTCTGCAGAGATGAGTCCTGGCTTGAAGAAGTGATGGTGGTGTGTGCTGGATGAAGATGAAAAGCAAAGATGAAGTACTTCAATTAGCGATGTCACCGTTGAATCAGTTTGCTGACTGTACACTGACACTATACACTATAATATATACAGAGCTCTTGTGTATAATGTCCTATCTTTTTTTTCGCATTTTATTCCACTTTTTGTTCAGCGGTATAATGATAAAGCATTGTTTTTTGCCTTGTTTTTTATTTATTTTTCTACGGTGTTCATGTAAGGGATAAACAGTTCGTTGGGATGCAGTGAGCAACTGGAGGCAGAAAAGGGTTTAGCAAGGATTTATTGAACAGGCAATAATATGTAATACCTCACGCAGGGAGGAAAAGACAATCAGAAAAAGAATACACAAAACAAGACAACTTATCAACTGATGTACAAAGTCTCTGGCTCTGCTACGGAGATACAAGTAGCACTGCCGCCCGACAGTGCAGATGGATTCAGTTCTGCTTGACTTGGGTGCACCAAAACGTGGAAACAGTCCTTTATGTGAATTCCTCAGAAATGGCGCCGACATGGGTCGTGAGCATGTGTACAGGCCGAAACAGCCCGCTGTCTTACGGAGTAGTCTTTAAACAGTTTGTCCAGGGTCTCAGGTAAAACAGGGGTATCCAACAGTGTGGGAACAGATGGTAATTCAATAGCGTCACAAGCAGTCTTAGGGTCAGCACATTGAGGTATGGGAAAAGTGGAGTTGTCAGTGCGAGTAGCAGAGAGGTAGTCAGCCATCTCCTGTCACCTTTCCGCCAAGTCTGACCCATTCCCGTGCTCAGGTCTCCTTATGTACCCTGCGCCCCCTGCTGTCTGACAGAAAGGTCTCTCTTTGTCAAATGACACCTCCCCCGCTAACAGTGGTGACAGCCCCGATAGTTCAGGCCTTAAAGGGCACCCCACACTGCTAACTCTGTCTCGACTCATCTTCTTACATTCACTGAAGGGGTTAACTAGTGGGACAGATTTATAGAGCGGGTCGTTATGTATGTGGTGATACCAAATATGTATACTTTTATTGTTTGTTTTTTCTCTTTACATAAATAAATGTATTTATTGGTAAAATATTTTTTTTTTCTCTATTTAGGGATTTTTATAAAAATATTTACCCATTCTAATTTTTTTTAACTTTTTTACATTGTCCTAGTTTGGGACATTACTATATTCCATCAGATTCCTGATCTTGCACTCTGCACTGCAGAGTATCAGATATGGATCTGACAGGCAGGGAAGGAGGCATGCCAGCACCTGCTCTCGGCAGGTGCTCACAAGCCACCTTTCCTGCAGGACTCAGAAGGACCCAACGGCCATCTTGGTGCTGGGGGTCTCAATAAAGACCATCAGGACAAAGCGATCACATTGCATTATCCTGATAAAGAGCATAGGGAGCCCCCTCCCTGCGCTGCTCCTCAATGCCACTGTCATTAGTGACATCAGCATAAGAGGGGTTAAGTGCCTGTAATCGGGGCTAGCACCGATCGTGGGCATTGCTGCGGAGTGTCAGCTGTCACATACAGGCCTCAAGATTGCTGGACCGTACATATACTTCTCTTTGTGGGAACGCACCTCCAGCAGAGCAGTAGATGTAAAGCGCATGTTGGGAAGAGGTTAAACCAGATATTGGTACTTTTGGCAGTGTAGAAAAGTGTCAAGTCCTGCTGGAGAATGACATTTCTATCTCCAAAAAGCTTGTCGGCAGAAGGAAGCATGAAGTGCTCTAAAATTGCCTTGTAGACCGCTGCACTGACATTGGTCTTAATAAAATACAGTGGACCTACATCAGTAGATGACATGGCTCCACAAAACATCACTGATTGTGGAAACTTCACACTAGACCTGAAGCAGCTTGGACTGTGTGCCTCTCCACTCTTCCTTCAGACTCTGTGACCTTGATTTCCAAATGAAATGCAATATTTACTTTCATCTGAAAACAACACCTTGGACCACTGGCCATGTCCTGGATACGTCTGTGTGTGGTGATTCTTGAAGCAATGATTCTAGCAGCAGTCCACTCCTTGTGAATATCCCCAAAATTTTTGAATGGCCTTTTCTTAAAAATCCTTTCAAGACTGTCGAAACCGCATGGACCAGGGATCGTCCCGCCTAATGCCCACTCTCCCATTAATGTGCGCATAGCGCTACTCAGACAATGTAGGGTGAGGGTAAAAAAGTGTGGCAATGCTTTATTGAACCACAAAACAGGCAGATAACACATAGAACAGTCCCAGCAAAATTCCCCAAGATGGTGCACATTAGAGAGTCTCACCCTTCCGCTGACCCACTTGGATAATGGCAGATTTTACATTCGGGTTCCCGATGTCGGCTACCCCACATGTAGTACACGCACAAAGAGGAGGTAATAACAAGTGTAAAGAGATGACAGTCCATAGAGTTCATACGAGGGCCAAAGCCAGTTGACATGCGAGTCACCATCTGACTAATCCAAACATCTCCATGGAGCCAGGTGACCAGCGGGTCCCAAATCTTGCTTTCTCCAAATGTATCCAAAGTTCAGCGATCAGTAGAGCAGATCTGTATCCTTCTAACCGGAGATGAATACCCCTAGGTTGTTTCCTGTAGCATGATAGATCTGTCCTGTCTCTCGTCCATTGGGTGTTTTGCAGAATGTCCAGCTGTGTCACTCTCTCCTAGTCTCTCTGTCTCTGAGTCTCTTTATACAGAGGTATGAAACCTATTTTTAGATTTACCCAGTGTCCTTCAGTCCACCGTCACAGATAAGGAGAAGAATGGTGATGACCAAGTTGCCTTGTTTGATTATGTAATCTATTTGCATAGATTTTCATCCTCTGTTTTAAAAATCAACAAACTATCTGGGCTAGACAATGTATAACTAGCATATCAGTAGACCTCACTATTCATCAAGGATAAGAGCACACTATGTTATATCAAATATCATCTTACAAGTCAATATTCCAGGCATACACAAGCAAAAATCTGTTTTCTTGATCAACCAGAAATACACTTAAATCTAAAAGCCAGCATACAGATAAAAAGTCCATTCTTCTTGGTATACTAAGCATACTCACCTGGGTAATTAAGATATAATGCTGTTTCTTTCCAGATATAATCATCAACATTAAAAGAAATAAACATTTGAAATAGATCCCTCTGTTTGTAATGTCACTGAAATACATTAACTTTTTGATGATATTCTAATTTTTTGAAACGCACCTGTATATTTTCCATCTGCATTTTGCGTGTAATCAGAGCAAATTATTACATTTTATGCTTAGGGAACTTGCATGTCTATAACCTTACTTGACTCTCTCCACAGCACTCATATTAGCAACAAAGAAACTGCAGGAGAAAGAAGCGTAAATAGGGTCTTATCCCATATAAATTCAATTTCTGTTATTTAGAAAATGCTCACCCGGTGTGCTTTTCATTCAGGCAAATAAGTGTCAGCTGCCGTAGATCCACAAGTGACCATGACAGGAATAGTATAAAGGAAATTTGTGGATATCATCAGCGCTAGAGTTGAGCGACTTTTGTTTTTTTAGGGTCGCGTTTCGTTTCGTGAAACCCGACTTTTCCAAAAGTCGGGTCGAGCAAGATCGTCCGATTATAGGGAAAAGTCGGGGTCGTCCCGAAACACGAAACCCAATGTAAGTCAATGGGGAATAAAAGTCGGCAGTGAGAGGAGGACAGGAAACACACCTACAGTGCCCATTTGAATGCCAAAAGCATCAATTCTTCTTACTTAAGCTTGTCAACCTTAATTAACTTCATAATACAAGTTACGCACTGAAAAATGGGGGTTATTTGGCTAAAGTTGTGGGGGGGTAGGGCTGGCTCCAGGTTTTCATGTGCCCTGGGCGAAAGAGCGCCCCTTTAACACATACCACAACTCATCATGCTCCGATACGGCAGAGAAATAGCGGTATAGTACAATGAAAAATACTTCACTTTTTACAACTCATGACGAGGCCCATCTATTTCTCCATACAGAATCATTGGTCCCATATAATGTTTGAAACAGTATATGATGAGCTCCACATAATGCTACAGTATATGTTGGTCCCCATGGATGAAGCTCCACTGTCTTATGGGCCCAAATAATGCTCCAAACATAATGGGCCCCATTTCTAATGCTCTAGTGTATAATGGGCCCTGTAAATGCTGCTCCAGTGTCTGATGTCCACCTTTGGAATGTTCCAGTGTATGGTGGGCACCATCTATCATTCTCCAGAGTATAGTGCTCCCCAAAAATTGCTGTCCCAACATTGAAAACAATCAAATAAGTCTCCTCGCTAGGGAATCCCTGTACTTGTCTGGACTCCTCGTCGTCCCCATCTTCCATCTCACTGCACAGTATTTCAACTTTGCAAGTGCTGTGATCCTGAGCAAGCAGGGGGGGGCCCACTCGTTGGCGACGGCACTGGCACAGGGCCCCTGATAGTACGGTGGTGTGTCTGATGGCGGGTGGGCCGAACCTGCACTTTCATCTGCAGCTTCCTCTTTGTCACCGTGTAAGATGGAACTGTATATGGGAAGGGTAACCTGAGTTTCATCAGGGTCAGATTCAGGCCGTGTAGCATGCGAGGGGAATGTAGTGGTCTGGGTCAATGTACCAGCAGATTCATCGAGCAGTGGCTGGGCATCAGTGCACTTGTGTCGCCCCCAGGAGTACGGTCGCCACAGTGGCATTACCTTTTTCCTAGGGAGTGTGATGTCATGCTTGGGAGCAACGAACGATCTCTCTAGCAGGTTAACTGATTGGGCGGCGTTATTCCCACGAGTCATGACCCTCCAAACAGCGTTCATGAAGGCAAAGTGTTTGTTTTACGTGGGCAGTATGGTTGCAAAGCTGAACCTTAAAGGAATGTCCAGAAGGGCACCACCAGGAGTGGAGCCTACGGTTAAATTCGACTCCACCTGGGAAACCTCAACCATGCCAGCTACAGAACAGATGCACACATTGCAAGCTTAATTTCGTTAACGAACGAGACTCCGTCATGCCCCGCGGTCCGAGTCCGGCTTACAAGAGGGACACGTGAAGCTCTGGCACATGAGATTGGCCAATAACTGGTGTGTCATGCCATTACATGTCCGTGGCTGCATGTGCGCTACACTGAAAAGGCCAGCGTTTGTCGCTTACAGGTGCAGATAACCCGCTGAACAACGTTAGTGATGGGGATCACTGATGACAATTATTACCCGCGAACAATGATTTCCCAGTAAGTGCAGGTCAACCGCAGTTCCGGAATTAGGCCTAACCGTCATTCCTGAAAAAATGAAAAACTTACGTGTGCAAACCACAGGTGCTGTAGCTTGCTTAACAGCTCGCCAGCCGTTCTCACGCCCAGTATGGATTGCACGTGATTGCACAAAGGGTAGAAAGGGTACCGTGTCCCCGGATAACATGTATGGATAGTGTACACATTCAAAATATATGTCTGTACATCAGGAGGCAGGCTCAGATGGTGTTAGGCCCAGTATGGATTGCACGTGATTGCACAAAGGTTAGAAAGGGTACCGTATCCCCGGATAACATGTATGGATAGCGTACACATTCAAAATATATGTCTGTACATCAGGAGGCAGGCTCAGACGGTGTTAGGCCCAGTATGGATTGCACGTGATTGCACAAAGGTTAGAAAGGGTACCATATCCCCGGATAACATGTATGGATAGCGTACACATTCAAAATATATGTCTATACATCAGGAGGCAGGCTCAGACGGTGTTAGGCCCAGTATGGATTGCACGTGATTGCACAAAGGTTAGAAAGGGTACCGTATCCCCGGATAACATGTATGGATAGCGTACACATTCAAAATATATGTCTATACATCAGGAGGCAGGCTCAGACGGTGTTAGGCCCAGTATGGATTGCACGTGATTGCACAAAGGTTAGAAAGGGTACCGTATCCCCGGATAACATGTATGGATAGCATACACATTCAAAATATATGTCTATAAATCAGGAGGCAGGCTCAGACGGTGTTAGGCCCAGTATGGATTGCACGTGATTGCACAAAGGTTAGAAAGGGTACCGTATCCCCGGATAACATGTATGGATAGCGTACACATTCAAAATATATGTCTTTACATCAGGAGGCAGGCTCAGACGGTGTTAGGCCCAGTATGGATTGCACGTGATTGCACAAAGGTTAGAAAGGGTACCGTATCCCTGGATAACATGTATGGATAGCGTACACATTCAAAATATATGTCTTTACATCAGGAGGCAGGCTCAGACGGTGTTAGGCCCAGTATGGATTGCACGTGATTGCACAAAGGTTAGAAAGGGTACAGTATCCCCGGATAACATGTATGGATAGCGTACACATTCAAAATATATGTCTATACATCAGGAGGCAGGCTCAGACGGTGTTAGGCCCAGTATGGATTGCACATGATTGCACAAAGGTTAGAAAGGGTACCGTATCCCCGGATAACATGTATGGATAGCGTACACATTCAAAATATATGTCTGTACATCAGGAGGCAGGCTCAGACGGTGTTAGGCCCAGTATGGATTGCACGTGATTGCACAAAGGTTAGAAAGGGTACCGTATCCCCGGATAACATGTATGGATAGCGTACACATTCAAAATATATGTCTATACATCAGGAGGCAGGCTCAGACGGTGTTAGGCCCAGTATGGATTGCACGTGATTGCACAAAAGTTAGAAAGGGTACCGTATCCCCGGATAACATGTATGGATAGCGTACACATTCAAAATATATGTCTATACATCAGGAGGCAGGCTCAGACGGTGTTAGGCCCAGTATGGATTGCACGTGATTGCACAAAGGTTAGAAAGGGTACCGTATCCCCGGATAACATGTATGGATAGCGTACACGTTCAAAATATATGTCTATACATCAGGAGGCAGGCTCAGATGGTGTTAGGCCCAGTATGGATTGCACGTGATTGCACAAAGGTTAGAAAGGGTACCGTATCCCCGGATAACATGTATGGATAGCGTACACATTCAAAATATATGTCTATACATCAGGAGGCAGGCTCAGACGGTGTTAGGCCCAGTATGGATTGCACGTGATTGCACAAAGGTTAGAAAGGGTACCGTATCCCCGGATAACATGTATGGATAGCGTACACATTCAAAATATATGTCTATACATCAGGAGGCAGGCTCAGACGGTGGTAGGCCCAGTATGGATTGCACGTGATTGCACAAAGGTTAGAAAGGGTACCGTATCCCTGGATAACATGTATGGATAGCGTACACATTCAAAATATATGTCTGTACATCAGGAGGCAGGCTCAGACGGTGTCAGGCACAGTATGGATTGCACGTGATTGCACAAAGGTTAGAAAGGGTACCGTATCCCCGGATAACATGTATGGATAGCGTACACATTCAAAATATATGTCTATACATCAGGAGGCAGGCTCAGACGGTATTAGGCCCAGTATGGATTGCACGTGATTGCACAAAGGTTAGAAAGGGTACCGTATCCCCCGATAACATGTATGGATAGCGTACAAATTCAAAATATATGTCTGTACATCAGGAGGCAGGCTCAGACGGTTTTACACCCAGTATGGATTGCACGTGATTGCACAAAGGTTAGAAAGGGTACCGTATCCCCGGATAACATGTATGGATAGCGTACACATTCAAAATATATGTCTATACATCAGGAGGCAGGCTCATACGGTGTTAGGCCCAATATGGATTGCACGTGATTGCACAAAGGTTAGAAAGGGTACCGTATCCCCGGATAACATGTATGGATAGCGTACACATTCAAAATATATGTCTATACATCAGGAGGCAGGCTCAGACGGTGTTAGGCCCAG
Source organism: Dendrobates tinctorius (assembly GCF_039654945.1). Taxonomy (NCBI): domain Eukaryota; kingdom Metazoa; phylum Chordata; class Amphibia; order Anura; family Dendrobatidae; genus Dendrobates; species Dendrobates tinctorius. The sequence goes on along the minus strand of NW_027361913.1, from coordinate 6,967,628 downwards.
TATGGATTGCACGTGATTGCACAAAGGTTAGAAAGGGTACCGTATCCCCGGATAACATGTATGGATAGCGTACACATTCAAAATATATGTCTATACATCAGGAGGCAGGCTCAGACGGTGTTAGGCCCAGTATGGATTGCACGTGATTTCACAAAGGTTAGAAAGGGTACCGTATCCCCGGATAACATGTATGGATAGCGTACACATTCAAAATATATGTCTATACATCAGGAGGCAGGCTCAGACGGTGTTAGGCCCAGTATGGATTGCACGTGATTGCACAAAGGTTAGAAAGGGTACCGTATCCCCGGATAACATGTATGGATAGCGTACACATTCAAAATATATGTCTGTACATCAGGAGGCAGGCTCAGACGGTGTCAGGGACAGTATGGATTGCACGTGATTGCACAAAGGTTAGAAAGGGTACCGTATCCCCGGATAACATGTATGGATAGCGTACACATTCAAAATATATGTCTGTACATCAGGAGGCAGGCTCAGACGGTGTCAGGCACAGTATGGATTTGACGGCCCAGATTACACAGCGGAGGATCAGGGAGAGGTAAAGATTGCAAATGCTGGGGCCCTGCTCAAGCAAGGGGGGCCCACTCGTGGGCGTCGGTACTGGCACTGTGCCCCTCATAGTACGGCGGTGTGTCTGACGGCGGGTGTGCACCACCACCGTCAGAGACACTTGATTGCACTATGAGGGACCCTGTGCCAGTGCCCGCACCCAAGAGTCGGCCTACCCACCTGTCCAGGGCAACGGCACTCGCACGGTGTCGTGCGCTAGGTGGTGACCCCGGCCATGGGGGGGAGGCAGCACAGTTAGGGAGTTTTAGAAAGTGGCATATGTTGATGTTGGACATTCAGCTGATGCAAAAGGCGAAATAGGTGAAGTCCCAGGAAGAGGTGGACCAAAGCAAGCCATTTTTCTGTCACCCTATGTGTTATCAGGTGAAGGTAGGACAAAATCCTTGGAAACCCATGCATGGTTTATTTTAATGAAGGTTAGATCATCCACATTTTGGGTTGACAGACGGGTCCTTTTTTCTGTCAGGATTGATCCAGCTGCACTGAAGACTCTTTCCGATAGCACACTTGCAGCTGGGCAAGCGAGCTCCTGTAAGGCATATTGGGCCAATTCAGGCCAGGTGTCCAGTTTAGCGGCCCAATAGTCAAAGGGGAATGACCTGTGTGGGAGAACATCGATATGGGAGGAAAAGTAGTTTGTAACCATAGTTGACAACTGTCTCCTGTCACTTTCCATCGATGCAGTATTACCAGTTGTGTGAGCGGTATTTGAAAAATCAGTCCACAACATTGTCATGAAACGCCTGTCTCCAACGCCACTTCTGCTGTGTGCACCACGAACACCTCTGCCAAGCTGCCCCTGGCCCGTACGGCTCGTGTGAGAACCATCACCGCTGCTGTGTGCTGGGAATGCCTCAAGCAACCGATTTACCAGAGTTGCTTGTTTATTAGCCAATATTAGGTCAAGGTTCTCCTGTGGCATGATGTTTTGTAATTTGCCTTTATAGCGTGGATCCAAGATGCTGGCCAACCAGTAGTCGTCATCGTTCATCATTTTGGCAATGCGCGGGTCCCTTTTTAGGATCTGCAAGGCATAATCTGACATGTGGGCCAATGTTCCCGATGTCAATGATGCACTGCGAGTGCTGGTTGGAGGAGCACTTTCTGGCAAATCCACATCCCTCCAGTCACGCACAAACCCTGTACCAGACCTTGCCACGCCAACATTTTCACTTGCCCCACGAGATGCATCCTCCTCCCCTAAGTAATCATCCCCATCATCCTCCTCCTCCTCCTCTTCTTCCTCCACCTCGTCCAGGAGAGGTCCCTGAGCAGACAATGGCTGAATGTCATCAAGGATTCCCTCCTCCTCTTCCTCCTCATCAACATTGGCTGCAGACGCCTGCTCCTTAAGGTGCGTCAAAGTTTGCATGAGCAGACGCATAAGTGGGATGCTCATGCTTAGGATGGCGTCGTCTGCGCTTACCAGCCGTGTGCATTCCTCAAAACACTGAAGGACTTTACAGAGGTCTTTCAGCTTCGACCACTGCACACCTGTCAACTCCATGTCTGCTCTCAAAGTGCCTGGCCGTGTATCCTCCCACAAATGCATTACGGCCTGCCTCTGCTCGCACAGCCGCTCCACCATGTGCAGGGTGGAGTTCCACCTTGTTGCAATGTCGATAATGAGGCGGTGGTTGGGAAGGTGGAGCAATCGCTGCAGCTTCTGCATACGAACGGAGTGTACAGGCGACCGGCGGATGTGCGCGCACAGTCTTTGCACCTTCTGGAGCAGGGCTGTTAACTCCGGATAATTTTTGAGGAAGCACTGCACCACCAGGTTCAAGGTGTGAGCCAAGCAAGGTATATGGCTGAGTTTTGAAAGGGCTATGGCTGCCACAAAATTACGGCCGTTATCACTAACTACCTTGCCTGCCTCAAGATGTACACTGCCCAGCCATGACTCAGTTTGTCGCTTCAAGTACTCGTCCAGCACCTCGGCAGTGTGTCTGTTGCCCAAACACATCATCTGCAACACAGCCTGCTGACGCTTTCCACTATCTGTTCGATAGGGGGACACATTGTGTGCAACAGTGGCAGCTGCAGATGGAGTGCTCGTACGACTGCACTCTGTGGACGAGCTTTCGCTTCTGGAGGAGGAGGAGGAGGAGGGTCGAACGCCTACAGCCAACTGTTTCCTATACAGTGGGCTAGGCAGCACTGTCCCACCACCGCTGTCCCCTGTGGACCCTGCATCCACCACATTAACCCAGTGCGCAGTGATGGACACGTAACGGCCCTGGCCATGCCGACTGGACCATGCATCAGTTGTGAGGTGCACCTTTCCGCTCACTGACTGCTTGAGTGCATGGACAATGCGGTCTTTCACATGATGGTGGAGGGCTGGGATGGCTTTGCGAGAGAAGAAGTGGCGACTGGGTAGGTCATAGCATTGGTACTGCATAGGCCATGAGTTCGCGGAAAGCTGTGCTTTCCACCAACCGAAAGGGCATCATCTCAAACGAGATTAGTTTGGCAATGTGGGCGTTCAAACCCAGTGTACGCGGATGAGAGACTGAGTACTTTCTTGACCTACTCATAGTGTCTGGGAGGGTGAGCTGGACTTGAGAGCTGCATATGGTGGAAGTAGCGGTGGACAGGGCGGAATGGGAGAGGGTTGATGATGGTGATGGAGTTGGTGTTCTTTCTGATGGCCTAGAATCAGTCTTTCGTTGATATAACAGTGGGATTCCCTGACTGCTGTGGCCTTGCAATGACACCTCAACATTTGCTGCTGTGCTAACCGGTGGGCTTACAGTGGGGGAAACAATGTAGCGTTGCTGACTACCTTCGTTGTGATCAGTTGCACATGTGGCACTTGAGGTTTGGTGTTGTGTCCACGCTTGCAAGTGCATGCTGGTTAAACGTCTAAGCATGCAACTGGTATTCAAATTTTTCAGATTTTTCCCTCGGCTAAAGGTCTTTGCGCACTTCATACAGATAACCTTGGCCTGATCATGAGGATTTTGGTCAAAAAAGTGCCACACTGCACTCTTCCTACTTTGGCAGACATTTTGCGGCCTAGCACGCTGTGATCTTTTGACCCTCTGGACAAGCTGTCCAGCAACTCTTTTGATGTTTGGAACCTGTCTTTGGAGTGCTCCGGGCCTGCCAGATAACAGCTGTTGCGATGTCGATGTCTGCTGTGGATGCTCCTCATCTGAGCTATTGGAAGCAGCACCCTCTTCCCCCAATGGATGCCAATCTGGGTCAACAACTGGGTCATCCATCACCTCCTCTTCTATGTCATGTGCACCTTCCTCTGTGTCACCGTGTATGGTGGTATAGTGTGTGGGAAGGGGCACCTGAGTCTCATCAGGGTCAGAATCTGGCTCTGTACACTGCGAGGACAATGTAGTGCTCTGAGTGAATGTACCAGCAGAATCATCCATCAGCGGCTGTGCATCAGTGCACTCCATGTCAGATTCATCTTGGCCTGGGTAATTCACCATTTGACTTGATAATCCAGGCATGGTATGTGAAAACAGCTCCATGGAGTAATCAGTAGTATGGCCTGCGTCATCCTTCAATCTTGGTTGGGGAGAAGGACACAAGGAAAGGTGTGGTTCATGAACATGAGCCTCCAATGACGACTCAGTGCTTTTACTTTTTACAACTGAAGAAGAGGAGGCGATAGAGCTGGAGGCTGAGTCAGCAATGTAAGACAAAACTTTTTCCTGATGCTCTGGCTTTAAAAGCGGTTTGCCAACTCCTAGAAAACTAAGCGTTCGAGGCCTTATGTAGCCAGACGATGACGCAGGCTCAACACCTCCTGCATTCGGTCCTATTTTGCTCTTGCCACTACCATCAGATCCACCACCAACACCATCATTACCAGCTGCCAACCCCCGCCCAATTCCACGGCCTCTTCCACCAGCCTTCCTCATTTTTGGTAAAAATGTAGACAAAATCCAACAAACTATATAGTAATGTAAAACAAGGTACAAGGTGTCTATAGGACAGGGGAGATTTTGAATTTCTGCAGACACTTGTGGACACTGGACACTTTTGGATTGTGTGAGGCCCACTGATATCTGAGCGCTATGTGACAGGCTCGATGGCACAGCTGTGACAAAAGTGACGAGAGGATAAGGGAGATTTTGAATTTCTGCACACACTTGTGGACACTGGACACTTTTGGATTGTGTGAGGCCCAATGAATATCTGAGCGCTATGTGACAGGCTCGATGGCACAGCTGTGACCAAAGTGACTAGAGGATAAGGGAGATTTTGAATTTCTGCAGACACTTGTGGACACTGGACTCTTTTGGATTGTGTGAGGCCCACTGATATCTGAGCGCTATGTGACAGGCTCGATGGCACAGCTGTGACCAAAGTGACTAGAGGATAAGGGAGATTTTGAATTTCTGCAGACACTTGTGGACACTGGACACTTTTGGATTGTGTGAGGCCCAATGGATATCTGAGCGCTATGTGACAGGCTCGATGGCACAGCTGTGACCAAAGTGACTAGATGATAATGGAGATTTTGAATTTCTGCAGACACTTGTGGACACTGGACACTTTTGGATTGTGTGAGGCCCAATGAATATCAGAGCGTTATGTGACAGGCTCGATGGCACAGCTGTGACAAAAGTGACGAGAGGATAAGGGAGATTTTGAATTTCTGCACACACTTGTGGACACTGGACACTTTTGGATTGTGTGAGGCCCAATGAATATCTGAGCGCTATGTGACAGGCTCGATGGCACAGCTGTGACCAAAGTGACTAGAGGATAAGGGAGATTTTGAATTTCTGCAGACACTTGTGGACACTGGACACTTTTGGATTGTGTGAGGCCCACTGATATCTGAGCGCTATGTCACAGGCTCGATGGCACAGCTGTGACAAAAGTGACGAGAGGATAAGGGAAATTTTGAATTTCTGCAGACACTTGTGGACACTGGACACTTTTGGATTGTGTGAGGCCCAATGAATATCTGAGCGCTATGTGACAGGCTCGATGGCACAGCTGTGACCAAAGTGACTAGAGGATAAGGGAGATTTTGAATTTCTGCAGACACTTGTGGACACTGGACACTTTTGGATTGTGTGAGGCCCAATGAATATCTGAGCGCTATGTGACAGGCTCGATGGCACAGCTGTGACCAAAGTGACTAGAGGATAAAGGAGATTTTGAATTTCTGCACACACTTGTGGACACTGGACACTTTTGGATTGTGTGAGGCCCAATGAATATCTGAGCGCTATGTGACAGGCTCGATGGCACAGCTGTGACAAAAGTAACGAGAGGATAAGGGAGATTTTGAATTTGTGCAGACACTTGTGGACACTGGACACTTTTGGATTGTGTGAGGCCCACTGATATCTCAGCGCTATGTCACAGGCTCGATGGCACAGCTGTGACAAAAGTGACGAGAGGATAAGGGAGAGTTTGAATTTCTGCACACTCTTGTGGACACTGGACACTTTTGGATTGTGTGAGGCCCAATGAATATCTGAGCGCTATGTGACAGGCTCGATGGCACAGCTGTGACCAAAGTGACGAGAGAATAAGGGAGATTTTGAATTTCTGCAGACACTTGTGGACACTGGACACTTTTGGATTGTGTGAGGCCCACTGATATCTGAGTGCTATGTCACAGGCTCGATGGCACAGCTGTGACCAAAGTGACTAGAGGATAAAGGAGATTTTAAATTTCTGCACACACTTGTGGACACTGGACACTTTTGGATTGTGTGAGGCCCAATGAATATCTGAGCGCTATGTGACAGACTCGATGGCACAGCTGTGACAAAAGTAACGAGAGGATAAGGGAGATTTTGAATTTCTGCAGACACTTGTGGACATTGGACACTTTTGGATTGTGTGAGGGCCACTGATATCTGAGCGCTATGTCACAGGCTCGATGGCACAGCTGTGACAAAAGTGATGAGAGGATAAGGGAGATTTTGAATTTCTGCAGACACTTGTGGACACTGGACACTTTTGGATTGTGTTAGGCCCACTGATATCTGAGCGCTATGTGACAGGCTTGATGGCACAGCTGTGACAAAAGTGACGAGAGGATAAGGGAGATTTTGAATTTCTGCAAACACTTGTGGACACTGGACACTTTTGGATTGTGTGAGGCCCAATGAATATCTGAGCGCTATGTGACAGGCTCGATGGCACAGCTGTGACCAAAGTGACGAGAGGATAAGGGAGATTTTGAATTTCTGCAGACACTTGTGGACACTGGACACTTTTGGATTGTGTGAGGCCCAATGAATATCTGAGCGCTATGTGACAGGCTCGATGGCACAGCTGTGACCAAAGTGACTAGAGGATAAAGGAGATTTTGAATTTCTGCACACACTTGTGGCACTGGACACTTTTGGATTGTGTGAGGCCCTATGAATATCTGAGCGCTATGTGACAGGCTCGATGGCACAGCTGTGACAAAAGTGACGAGAGGATAAGGGAGATTTTGAATTTCTGCAGACACTTGTGGACACTGGACACTTTTGGATTGTGTGAGGCCCACTGATATCTGAGCGCTATGTCACAGGCTCGATGGCACAGCTGTGACAAAAGTGACGAGAGGATAAGGGAGATTTTGAATTTCTGCACACACTTGTGGACACTGGACACTTTTGGATTGTGTGAGGCCCTATGAATATCTGAGCGCTATGTGACAGGCTCGATGGCACAGCTGTGACAAAAGTGACGAGAGGATAAGGGAGATTTTGAATTTCTGCAGACACTTGTGGACATTGGACACTTTTGGATTGTGTGAGGGCCACTGATATCTGAGCGCTATGTCACAGGCTCGATGGCACAGCTGTGACAAAAGTGATGAGAGGATAAGGGAGATTTTGAATTTCTGCAGACACTTGTGGACACTGGACACTTTTGGATTGTGTGAGGCCCACTGATATCTGAGCGCTATGTGACAGGCTCGATGGCACAGCTGTGACAAAAGTGACGAGAGGATAAGGGAGATTTTGAATTTCTGCAGACACTTGTGGACACTGGACACTTTTGGATTGTGTGAGGCCCACTGATATCTGAGCGCTATGTCACAGGCTCGATGGCACAGCTGTGACAAAAGTGACGAGAGGATAAGGGAGATTTTGAATTTCTGCACACACTTGTGGACACTGGACACTTTTGGATTGTGTGAGGCCCAATGAATATCTGAGCGCTATGTGACAGGCTAGATGGCACAGCTGTGACCAAAGTGACTAGAGGATAAGGGAGATTTTGAATTTCTGCAGACACTTGTGGACACTGGACACTTTTGGATTGTGTGAGGCCCAATGAATATCTGAGCGCTATGTGACAGGCTCGATGGCACAGCTGTGACCAAAGTGACTAGAGGATAAAGGAGATTTTGAATTTCTGCACACACTTGTGGACACTGGACACTTTTGGATTGTGTGAGGCCCAATGAATATCTGAGCGCTATGTGACATGCTCGATGGCACAGCTGTGACAAAAGTTATGAGAGGATAAGGGAGATTTTTAATTTCTGCAGACACTTGTGGACACTGGACACTTTTGGATTGTGTGAGGCCCAATGAATATCTGAGCGCTATGTGACAGGCTCGATGGCACAGCTGTGACCAAAGTGACTAGAGGATAAGGGAGATTTTGAATTTCTGCAGACACTTGTGGACACTGGACACTTTTGGATTGTGTGAGGCCCAATGAATATCTGAGCGCTATGTGACAGGCTCGATGGCACAGCTGTGACCAAAGTGACTAGAGGATAAAGGAGATTTTGAATTTCTGCACACACTTGTGGCACTGGACACTTTTGGATTGTGTGAGGCCCTATGAATATCTGAGCGCTATGTGACAGGCTCGATGGCACAGCTGTGACAAAAGTGACGAGAGGATAAGGGAGATTTTTAATTTCTGCAAACACTTGTGGACACTGGACACTTTTGGATTGTGTGAGGCCCACTGATATCTGAGCGCTATGTCACAGGCTCCATGGCACAGCTGTAACAAAAGTGACGAGAGGATAAGGGAGATTTTGAATTTCTGCAGACACTTGTGGACACTGGACACTTTTGGATTGTGTGAGGCCCAATGAATATCTGAGCGCTATGTGACAGGCTCGATGGCACAGCTGTGACAAAAGTGACGAGAGGATAAGGGAGATTTTGAATTTCTGCACACACTTGTGGACACTGGACACTTTTGGATTGTGTGAGGCCCACTGATATCTGAGCGCGATGTCACAGGCTCGATGGCACAGCTGTGACAAAAGTGACGAGAGGATAAGGGAAATTTTGAATTTCTGCAGACACTTGTGCACACTGGACACTTTTGGATTGTGTGAGGCCCAATGAATATCTGAGCGCTATGTGACAGGCTCGATGGCACAGCTGTGACCAAAGTGACTAGAGGATAAGGGAGATTTTGAATTTCTGCACACACTTGTGGACACTGGACACTTTTGGATTGTGTGAGGCCCAATGAATATCTGAGCGCTGTGTGACAGGCTCGATGGCACAGCTGTGACCAAAGTGACTAGAGGATAAAGGAGATTTTGAATTTCTGCACACACTTGTGGACACTGGACACTTTTGGATTGTGTGAGGCCCACTGATATCTAAGCGCTATGTCACAGGCTCGATGGCACAGCTGTGACCAAAGTGACTAGAGGATAAGGGAGATTTTGAATTTCTGCAGACACTTGTGGACACTAGACACTTTTGGATTGTGTGAGGGCCACTGATATCTGAGCGCTATGTCACAGGCTCCATGGCACAGCTGTAACAAAAGTGACGAGAGGATAAGGGAGATTTTGAATTTCTGCAGACACTTGTGGACACTGGACACTTTTGGATTGTGTGAGGCCCACTGATATCTGAGCGCTATGTGACAGGCTCGATGGCACAGCTGTGACAAAAGTGACGAGAGGATAAGGGAGATTTTGAATTTCTGCAGACACTTGTGGACACTGGACACTTTTGGATTGTGTGAGGCCCACTGATATCTGAGCGCTATGTCATAGGCTCGATGGCACAGCTGTGACAAAAGTGACGAGAGGATAAGGGAGATTTTGAATTTCTGCACACACTTGTGGACACTGGACACTTTCGGATTGTGTGAGGCCCAATAAATATCTGAGCGCTATGTGACAGGCTCGATGGCACAGCTGTGACCAAAGTGACTAGAGGATAAGGGAGATTTTGAATTTCTGCAGACACTTGTGGACACTGGACACTTTTGGATTGTGTGAGGCCCACTGATATCTGAGCGCTATGTGACAGGCTCGATGGCACAGCTGTGACCAAAGTGACTAGAGGTTAAGGGAGATTTTGAATTTCTGCAGACACTTGTGGACACTGGACACTTTTGGATTGTATGAGGCCCACTGATATCTGAGCGCTATGTAACAGGCTCGATGGCACAGCTGTGACAAAAGTGACTAGAGCATAAAGGAGATTTTGAATTTCTGCACACACTTGTGGACACTGGACACTTTTGGATTGTGTGAGGCCCAATGAATATCTGAGCGCTATGTGACAGGCTCGATGGCACAGCTGTGACCAAAGTGACTAGAGGATAAGGGAGATTTTGAATTTCTGCAGACACTTGTGGACACTGGACACTTTTGGATTGTGTGAGGCCCACTGATATCTCAGCGCTATGTCACAGGCTCGATGGCACAGCTGTGACAAAAGTGACGAGAGGATAAGGGAGAGTTTGAATTTCTGCACACTCTTGTGGACACTGGACACTTTTGGATTGTGTGAGGCCCAATGAATATCTGAGCGCTATGTGACAGGCTCGATGGCACAGCTGTGACCAAAGTGACGAGAGGATAAGGGAGATTTTGAATTTCTGCAGACACTTGTGGACACTGGACACTTTTGGATTGTGTGAGGCCCACTGATATCTGAGTGCTATGTCACAGGCTCGATGGCACAGCTGTGACCAAAGTGACTAGAGGATAAAGGAGATTTTGAATTTCTGCACACACTTGTGGACACTGGACACTTTTGGATTGTGTGAGGCCCAATGAATATGTGAGCGCTATGTGACAGACTCGATGGCACAGCTGTGACAAAAGTAACGAGAGGATAAGGGAGATTTTGAATTTCTGCAGACACTTGTGGACATTGGACACTTTTGGATTGTGTGAGGGCCACTGATATCTGAGCGCTATGTCACAGGCTCGATGGCACAGCTGTGACAAAAGTGATGAGAGTATAAGGGAGATTTTGAATTTCTGCAGACACTTGTGGACACTGGACACTTTTGGATTGTGTTAGGCCCACTGATATCTGAGCGCTATGTGACAGGCTTGATGGCACAGCTGTGACAAAAGTGACGAGAGGATAAGGGAGATTTTGAATTTCTGCAAACACTTGTGGACACTGGACACTTTTGGATTGTGTGAGGCCCAATGAATATCTGAGCGCTATGTGACAGGCTCGATGGCACAGCTGTGACCAAAGTGACTAGAGGATAAGGGAGATTTTGAATTTCTGCAGACACTTGTGGACACTGGACACTTTTGGATTGTGTGAGGCCCAATGAATATCTGAGCGCTATGTGACAGGCTCGATGGCACAGCTGTGACCAAAGTGACTAGAGGATAAAGGAGATTTTGAATTTCTGCACACACTTGTGGCACTGGACACTTTTGGATTGTGTGAGGCCCTATGAATATCTGAGCGCTATGTGACAGGCTCGATGGCACAGCTGTGACAAAAGTGACGAGAGGATAAGGGAGATTTTGAATTTCTGCAGACACTTGTGGACACTGGACACTTTTGGATTGTGTGAGGCCCACTGATATCTGAGCGCTATGTCACAAGCTCGATGGCACAGCTGTGACAAAAGTGACGAGAGGATAAGGGAGATTTTGAATTTCTGCACACACTTGTGGACACTGGACACTTTTGGATTGTGTGAGGCCCTATGAATATCTGAGCGCTATGTGACAGGCTCGATGGCACAGCTGTGACAAAAGTGACGAGAGGATAAGGGAGATTTTGAATTTCTGCAGACACTTGTGGACATTGGACACTTTTGGATTGTGTGAGGGCCACTGATATCTGAGCGCTATGTCACAGGCTCGATGGCACAGCTGTGACAAAAGTGATGAGAGGATAAGGGAGATTTTGAATTTCTGCAGACACTTGTGGACACTGGACACTTTTGGATTGTGTGAGGCCCACTGATATCTGAGCGCTATGTGACAGGCTCGATGGCACAGCTGTGACAAAAGTGACGAGAGGATAAGGGAGATTTTGAATTTCTGCAGACACTTGTGGACACTGGACACTTTTGGATTGTGTGAGGCCCACTGATATCTGAGCGCTATGTCACAGGCTCGATGGCACAGCTGTGACAAAAGTGACGAGAGGATAAGGGAGATTTTGAATTTCTGCACACACTTGTGGACACTGGACACTTTTGGATTGTGTGAGGCCCAATGAATATCTGAGCGCTATGTGACAGGCTAGATGGCACAGCTGTGACCAAAGTGACTAGAGGATAAGGGAGATTTTGAATTTCTGCAGACACTTGTGGACACTGGACACTTTTGGATTGTGTGAGGCCCAATGAATATCTGAGCGCTATGTGACAGGCTCGATGGCACAGCTGTGACCAAAGTGACTAGAGGATAAAGGAGATTTTGAATTTCTGCACACACTTGTGGACACTGGACACTTTTGGATTGTGTGAGGCCCAATGAATATCTGAGCGCTATGTGACATGCTCGATGGCACAGCTGTGACAAAAGTTATGAGAGGATAAGGGAGATTTTTAATTTCTGCAGACACTTGTGGACACTGGACACTTTTGGATTGTGTGAGGCCCAATGAATATCTGAGCGCTATGTGACAGGCTCGATGGCACAGCTGTGACCAAAGTGACTAGAGGATAAGGGAGATTTTGAATTTCTGCAGACACTTGTGGACACTGGACACTTTTGGATTGTGTGAGGCCCAATGAATATCTGAGCGCTATGTGACAGGCTCGATGGCACAGCTGTGACCAAAGTGACTAGAGGATAAAGGAGATTTTGAATTTCTGCACACACTTGTGGCACTGGACACTTTTGGATTGTGTGAGGCCCTATGAATATCTGAGCGCTATGTGACAGGCTCGATGGCACAGCTGTGACAAAAGTGACGAGAGGATAAGGGAGATTTTTAATTTCTGCAAACACTTGTGGACACTGGACACTTTTGGATTGTGTGAGGCCCACTGATATCTGAGCGCTATGTCACAGGCTCGATGGCACAGCTGTGACAAAAGCGACGAGAGGATAAGGGAGATTTTGAATTTCTGCACACACTTGTGGACACTGGACACTTTTGGATTGTGTGAGGCCCAATGAATATCTGAGCACTATGTGACAGGCTCGATGGCACAGCTTTGACAAAAGTGACGAGAGGATAAGGGAGATTTTGAATTTCTGCACACACTTGTGGACACTGGACACTTTTGGATTGTGTGAGGCCCACTGATATCTGAGCGCGATGTCACAGGCTCGATGGCACAGCTGTGACAAAAGTGACGAGAGGATAAGGGAAATTTTGAATTTCTGCAGACACTTGTGCACACTGGACACTTTTGGATTGTGTGAGGCCCAATGAATATCTGAGCGCTATGTGACAGGCTCGATGGCACAGCTGTGACCAAAGTGACTAGAGGATAAGGGAGATTTTGAATTTCTGCACACACTTGTGGACACTGGACACTTTTGGATTGTGTGAGGCCCAATGAATATCTGAGCGCTGTGTGACAGGCTCGATGGCACAGCTGTGACCAAAGTGACTAGAGGATAAAGGAGATTTTGAATTTCTGCACACACTTGTGGACACTGGACACTTTTGGATTGTGTGAGGCCCACTGATATCTAAGCGCTATGTCACAGGCTCGATGGCACAGCTGTGACCAAAGTGACTAGAGGATAAGGGAGATTTTGAATTTCTGCAGACACTTGTGGACACTAGACACTTTTGGATTGTGTGAGGGCCACTGATATCTGAGCGCTATGTCACAGGCTCCATGGCACAGCTGTAACAAAAGTGACGAGAGGATAAGGGAGATTTTGAATTTCTGCAGACACTTGTGGACACTGGACACTTTTGGATTGTGTGAGGCCCACTGATATCTGAGCGCTATGTGACAGGCTCGATGGCACAGCTGTGACAAAAGTGACGAGAGGATAAGGGAGATTTTGAATTTCTGCAGACACTTGTGGACACTGGACACTTTTGGATTGTGTGAGGCCCACTGATATCTGAGCGCTATGTCATAGGCTCGATGGCACAGCTGTGACAAAAGTGACGAGAGGATAAGGGAGATTTTGAATTTCTGCACACACTTGTGGACACTGGACACTTTCGGATTGTGTGAGGCCCAATAAATATCTGAGCGCTATGTGACAGGCTCGATGGCACAGCTGTGACCAAAGTGACTAGAGGATAAGGGAGATTTTGAATTTCTGCAGACACTTGTGGACACTGGACACTTTTGGATTGTGTGAGGCCCACTGATATCTGAGCGCTATGTGACAGGCTCGATGGCACAGCTGTGACCAAAGTGACTAGAGGTTAAGGGAGATTTTGAATTTCTGCAGACACTTGTGGACACTGGACACTTTTGGATTGTATGAGGCCCACTGATATCTGAGCGCTATGTAACAGGCTCGATGGCACAGCTGTGACAAAAGTGACTAGAGCATAAAGGAGATTTTGAATTTCTGCACACACTTGTGGACACTGGACACTTTTGGATTGTGTGAGGCCCAATGAATATCTGAGCGCTATGTGACAGGCTCGATGGCACAGCTGTGACCAAAGTGACTAGAGGATAAGGGAGATTTTGAATTTCTGCAGACACTTGTGGACACTGGACACTTTTGGATTGTGTGAGGCCCACTGATATCTGAGCGCTATGTCACAGGCTCGATGGCACAGCTGTGACAAAAGTGACGAGAGTATAAGTGAGATTTTGAATTTCTGCACACACTTGTGGACACTGGACACTTTTGGATTGTGTGAGGCCTAATGAATATCTGAGCGCTATGTGACAGGCTCGATGGCACAGCTGTGACCAAATTGACTAGAGGATAAGGGAGATTTTGAATTTCTGCAGACACTTGTGGACACTGGACACTTTTGGATTGTGTGAGGCCCAATGAATATCTGAGCGCTATGTGACAGGCTCGATGGCACAGCTGTGTCCAAAGTGACTAGAGGATAAAGGAGATTTTGAATTTCTGCACACACTTGTGGACACTGGACACTTTTGGATTGTGTGAGGCCCAATGAATATCTGAGCGCTATGTGACAGGCTCGATGGCACAGCTGTGACAAAAGTGACGAGAGGATAAGGGAGATTTTGAATTTCTGCAGACACTTGTGGACACTGGACACTTTTGGATTGTGTGAGGCCCACTGATATCTGAGCGCTATGTCACAGGCTCGATGGCACAGCTGTGACAAAAGTGACGAGAGGATAAGGGAGATTTTGAATTTCTGCAGACACTTTTGGACACTGGACACTTTTGGATTGTGTGAGGCCCACTGATATCTGAGCGCTATGTGACAGGCTCGATGGCACAGCTGTGACAAAAGTGACGAGAGGATAAGGGAGATTTTGAATTTCTGCAGACACTTGTGGACACTGGACACTTTTGGATTGTGTGAGGCCCACTGATATCTGAGCGCTATGTCATAGGCTCGATGGCACAGCTGTGACAAAAGTGACGAGTGGATAAGGGAGATTTTGAATTTCTGCACACACTTGTGGACACTGGACACTTTTGGATTGTGTGAGGCCCAATAAATATCTGAGCGATATGTGACAGGCTCGATGGCACAGCTGTGACCAAAGTGACTAGAGGATAAGGGAGATTTTGAATTTCTGCAGACACTTGTGGACACTGGACAATTTTGGATTGTGTGAGGCCCACTGATATCTGAGCGCTATGTGACAGGCTCGATGGCACAGCTGTGACCAAAGTGACTAGACGTTAAGGGAGATTTTGAATTTCTGCAGACACTTGTGGACACTGGACACTTTTGGATTGTGTGAGGCCCACTGATATCTGAGCGCTATGTGACAGGCTCGATGGCACAGCTGTGACAAAAGTGACTAGAGCATAAAGGAGATTTTGAATTTCTGCACACACTTGTGGACACTGGACACTTTTGGATTGTGTGAGGCCCAATGAATATCTGAGCGCTATGTGACAGGCTCGATGGCACAGCTGTGACCAAAGTGACTAGAGGATAAGGGAGATTTTGAATTTCTGCAGACACTTGTGGACACTGGACACTTTTGGATTGTGTGAGGCCCACTGATATCTGAGCGCTATGTCACAGGCTCGATGGCACAGCTGTGACAAAAGTGACGAGAGTATAAGTGAGATTTTGAATTTCTGCACACACTTGTGGACACTGGACACTTTTGGATTGTGTGAGGCCTAATGAATATCTGAGCGCTATGTGACAGGCTCGATGGCACAGCTGTGACCAAATTGACTAGAGGATAAGGGAGATTTTGAATTTCTGCAGACACTTGTGGACACTGGACACTTTTGGATTGTGTGAGGCCCAATGAATATCTGAGCGCTATGTGACAGGCTCGATGGCACAGCTGTGACCAAAGTGACTAGAGGATAAAGGAGATTTTGAATTTCTGCACACACTTGTGGACACTGGACACTTTTGGATTGTGTGAGGCCCAATGAATATCTGAGCGCTATGTGACAGGCTCGATGGCACAGCTGTGACAAAAGTGGCGAGAGGATAAGGGAGATTTTGAATTTCTGCAGACACTTGTGGACACTGGACACTTTTGGATTGTGTGAGGCCCACTGATATCTGAGCGCTATGTCACAGGCTCGATGGCACAGCTGTGACAAAAGTGACGAGAGGATAAGGGAGATTTTGAATTTCTGCACACACTTGTGGACACTGGACACTTTTGGATTGTGTGAGGCCCAATGAATATCTGAGCGCTATGTGACAGGCTCGATGGCACAGCTGTGACCAAAGTGACTAGAGGATAAGGGAGATTTTGAATTTCTGCACACACTTGTGGACACTGGACACTTTTGGATTGTGTGAGGCCCAATGAATATCTGAGCGCTATTTGACAGGCTCGATGGCACAGCTGTGACCAAAGTGACTAGAGGATAAGGGAGATTTTGAATTTCTGCAGACACTTGTGGACACTGGACACTTTTGGATTGTGTGAGGGCCACTGATATCTGAGCGCTATGTCACAGGCTCGATGGCACAGCTGTGACAAAAGTGATGAGAGGATAAGGGAGATTTTGAATTTCTGCAGACACTTGTGGACACTGGACACTTTTGGATTGTGTGAGTCCCACTGATATCTGAGCGCTATGTCACAGGCTCGATGGCACAGCTGTGACAAAAGTGACTAGAGGATAAGGGAGATTGGATTGCTTTTAAAAAAGCAGTTTGCAGAGCAGTGGGTAAACAGCAATGCCAGCCTGTCAGGAAGCCTTAAATGGCAGCCCAACAACCAACACCACTGATACACCACAATATAGCCTCCCCTTGCGCTGCACACACAGTGACTGGTGTGTTGTGCAGGCCAAATCGCTAGCAGCAGAAGCAGTTTTTTTTTCTTCTCAGCAGGACAAAAAAAAAAAATTGGGATTGCTTTTAAAAAAGCAGTTTACGAAGCAGTGGGTAAACAGCAATGCAGGAATGTCAGGAAGCCTTAGAAGGCAGCCCAACAACCAACACCACTGATACACCACTATATAGCCTCCCCTTGCACTGCACACACAGTGACTGGTGTGTTGTACAGGCCAAATCGCTAGCAGCAGAAGCAGTTTTTTTTTCTTCTCAGCAGGACAAAAAAAAAATTGGGATTGCTTTTAAAAAAGCAGTTTGCGGAGCAGTGGGTAAACAGCAATGCAGGAATGTCAGGAAGCCTTAGAAGGCAGCCCAACAACCAACACCACTGATACACCACTATATAGCCTCCCCTTGCACTGCACACACAGTGACTGGTGTGTTGTGCAGGCCAAATCGCTAGCAGCAGAAGCAGTTTTTTTGTCTTCTTCCCTGCCTAACGCTCTCCCTACAGAATCAGCAGCAACCTCTCCCTATACTGAGATCGGCAGAAGTAAGATGGCGGTCGGCGTGCACACCCTTTTATACCCCCTGTGATGCCCACCAAAGCAAGCCAATCACTTGCATGCCCTTCTGAAAGATGGTGGTGACCCCTGCCTATGTCATCACGTTGCCCACAGTGTCCGTGGATCCTGATTGGCTGAAAAAGAGCGCAAAACAAACTTTTGAAACGCGACTTTGGCGCATAAGTCGCCGACCTCGTGGCCGACCTCATCCTAGGGTCGGGTTTCGTTTCATGAAACCCGACTTTGCCAAAAGTCGGCGACTTTTGAAATTTTTCGACCCGTTTCGCTCAACTCTAATCAGCGCTGCTGAACAAATGGGAATCCAAACGTATTGGAGATAAAGAATGGTGGTTTTATTCTATGTGTTTCAAAGTCTTTCTGACTTCTTCTTCAGGAATTCCACATACAGGAGAGAGATGAACTTGCTGACTATAAAAGCTTACACTCTATATAAGAAAGAAAGGAACCTGCTGACCATAAGAGCTTACACTTTTCAGATGTCCATTTTATGATGATCAGATATCAAATTTCAAACATCAGAATAATGTCAGTTTGAAGCTATATACCCTGTCTGAGAACTGACTTTGACATCTGAATCTGATATGTGACTTTGACAACTGATAGTAAGTAACATAGTAACATAGTAACATAGTTATTAAGGTTGAAGAAAAGACTTTAAGTCCATCTAGTTCAACCCATATTCTATCCTAACTTGCCCTAACATGTTGATCCAGAGGAAGGCAAAAAAAAACCATGTGGCAAACAGTAGGCTTCACATTGGGGAAAAAAATTCCTTCCCGACTCTACATACGGCAATCAGACTAGCTCCCTGGATCAACGCAATATTAAGGAAACTAGTGTATATACCCTGTAATATTATACTTTTCAAGAAAAGCATCCAGTCCCTTCTTAAATTTTAGTAGGGAATCACTCATTACAACATCATATGGCAGAGAGTTCCATAGTCTCACTGCTCTTACAGTAAAGAATCCACGTCTGTTAGTATGCTTAAACCTTCTTTCCTCTAGACGTAGAGGATGCCACTTTGTCCCCGTCACAGGTCTAAGAGTAAAAAGATCATTAGAAAGGTCTTTCTACTGTCCCCACATATATTTATACATTGTAATAAGATCACCCCTAAGCCTTCAATTCTCCAAACTAAATAACCCCAAGTGTAATAACCTGTCTTGGTATTGCAGACCTCCCAGTTCCCTAATAACCTTGGTGGCTCTTCTCTGCACCCACTCCAGTTCAGCTATGTCTTTCTTATACACCGAAGACCAGAACTGTACGCAGTATTCTAAGTGTGGCTGCACTAGGGACTTATATAGAGGTAAAATTATGTTCTCCTCATGAGCATCTATGCCTCATTTAATGCATCCCATTATTTTATTTGCCTTTGTAGCAGCTGCCTGACACTGGTCAGTAAATGTGGGTTTGTCGTCCAACCATACACCCAGGTCTTTTTCAGTGACAGTTTTGCCCAGTGTTTTACAATTAAGCACATAATTGTACATCTTTTTCATTGTACCCAAGTGCATGACTTTACATTTATCCCCATTAAAGCTCATTTGCCATTTATCAGCCCAAGCTTCTTGTTTACATAAATCCTCCTGTAATATAAAATTGTCCTCCTCTGTATTGATTACTCTGCAGAGTTTAGTGTCATCTGCAAATATTAAAATTCTACTCTCTATGCCCTCTACAAGGTCATTAATAAATATGTTAAAAAGAAGCGGGCCCAATACTGACCCCTGTAGTACCCCATTGCTAACCGTGACCCAGTCCGAGTGTGCTCCATTAATAATCACCATTTGTTTCCTATCCCTGAGACAGCTCTTAACCCACTTACACATATTTTCCCCTATCCCCATTGTTCTCATTTTATGTATCAACCTTTTGTGTGGCACCGTTTCAAAAGCTTTGGAAAAGTCCATGTACACCACGTCCACTGCATTCCCTTGGTCCAGTACGGAACTTACCTCTTCATAAAAGGTTTTCATATTAGTCTGACAGGAACGGTCCCTTGTAAACCCATGTTGATATTGGTTCTTGAGGTTATTCTTCTTCAGATACCCCAGTATAGTATCTCTTAGAAATCCCTCCAGGATTTTACCCACAGTTGAGGTTAAACTTACTGGCATATAATTTCCAAGTTCAGTTTTTGTCCCCTTTTTGAATCTTGGCACCAGATTAGCCATACACCAGTCCTGTGGTACAGATCCTGTTATTATGCAATCTTTAAAGATTAAAAATATTGGTCTATCTGTGACTGTGCGTAATTCCTGCAGTACTCGGGGGTGTATCCCATCCGGGCCCGGGGATTTGTCAATTTTAGTGATTTTTAGACGCCGCCGTACTTCCTGCTGGGTTAAGCAGGTGACATTTAATGGAGAATTTTATCACTGATCATGTTATCCGTCATGGGATTTTCTTGTGTAAATACTGTTGAAAAAAAGTCATTGAGCATATTGGCTTTTTCCTCATCCTCATCCACCATTTCACCCGGACTATTTTTAAGGGGGCCAACACTATCATTTTTTAGTTTCTTACAATTTATGTAGTTAAAGAATATTTTGAGATAATTTTTACTTTCTCTGGCAATGAGTCTCTCTGTCTCAATCTTTGCTGCCTTGATTTGCTTTTTACAGAATTGATTTAATCTTCTGTATTTATTTAATGCCTCATCACTACCTACTTGTTTTAATTCTCTAAATGCTTTATTTTTATCTCTTATTGCACCCCTTACAGCTCTGTTTAACCAAAGTGGTTTCCTTCTATTTCTATCATGTTTATTCCCATGCGGTATATACTGTGCACAGGTCCTATTCAGGATGCTAATAAACGTCTCCCATTTTCTTTGCGTATTTTTATGTCTCAGGATATCGTCCCAGTCAATTGCACCAAGATCATCTCTCATCCGTTGGAAATTTGCTTTCCTGAAGTTTAGTGTCCTTGTAACCCCTCTACTACACATCTTATTAAAGGATACATGAAAACTTATTATTTTGTGATCACTATTACCCAAGTGACCCTCAACCCTTACATTTGATATGCGGTCTGGCCTGTTGGATAATATTAGGTCTAGCAGTGTCCCCCTTCTTGTTGGGTCCTGAACCAGTTGTGAAAGATAATTGTCTCTCATAGTTGTCAAAAACCTATTACCTTTGCTGGAACTGCAGGTTTCGGTTCCCCAATGTATTTCAGGGTAGTTGAAGTCCCCCATAATAATGACTTCTCCTAGAGTCCAGCTTCATCTATTTGCTTTATGGGGATATTCTCTGTTGCTTCCATTATTTTTGGAGACTTATAACAAACCTCTATCAGTAATTTATTATTTTTCCCCCTCCCCTTATCTCCACCCACAGGAACTCTACATTTTGATTAGATTCATATATATTATCACGCAGGATGGGTTTTAAGGATGATTTTACATATAAACACACGCCTCCCCCTCGCTATTTGTACGATCATTTCTGAACAGACTATAGCCCTGTAAATTAACCACCCAGTCATGGCTCTCATCCAGCCATGTCTCAGATATCCCCACCATGTCATAATTATGTTCCAACAAAATTAATACTAATTCCTCCATTTTGTTGGCGAGACTTCTGGCATTAGTATACATGCACTTTATGTACCTCTCTGTACCTCTATTCTTTCTTAAATTAACTGTTCTAACCTTACCCCCCATGCCACCCCCACCCCCAATTTCATTATTTGTGCATTATTTGTTCTCCAGGAACCCAAACCCCTCCTTCCTACACCAATTCCTGAGCCACTTATTTACCCCCCTAATCTCCCATTGCCTCTCTGGCGTGGCACGTGGTGCAGGAAGTATTTCCGAAAATACCAACTTGGAGGTCCTTGCTATAAACTTGCAGCCTAATTCCCTGATATCATCTTTAAGGACCTTCCACCTGCCTCTAATTATGTCATTTGTGCCAATGTGCACCGCTGGATCCTCACCAGCCCTTCCCAGCAATCTGTAAACCCGATCAGCAATGTGTCGGACTCGAGCGCCAGGTAGACAGCACACCGTTCGACGATCCCTGTCTTTGTGACAGATTGCCCTATCTGTTTCCCTAATAATTGAGTCCCCCACTACCAGCATCTGTCTGGCCTGCCCTGCTCTCCTATTTCCCCCCTTACTGGAGCAGACACTCCTCTGGCTTTCAGAGGACATGCTACTCCTGCACTGACACTCCCCTCATCTGCCAACTTAGCAAAACTTATTGGGGTGTGCCAGATCAGGACTAACCTCCCTGGCACTCTTCCCTCTACCCCGCCTTCTGTCACCCAGCTAGCTGCTTCACTGTCCTGCAGCTCCAACCTAGCATTCCCCCTCATCTATCCCATTGAGCGTCTGCTCAGTGAGCAGAAGACTCCTTTTCATATTGTCTATGGATCTCAGTGTTGCCAGCTGCACATTTATATCCAGTATCTGGGCTTCCAAATGCACAACGTGCTCACATCTCGCACCGGCTGCTCAATGATTTCATACATGCGGCAAGACGTGTCCTCTATGGCATTAGCAATAGTGGAGCACATCCTAATTGGGATTGCACCAGAAAGAAAAGATAAGTAAAAATAAAAAAAAGTATTAATAAAATATAATAGTAATTCAGTAATACCTCCAAAGTCACTGAATCACAAGTCACACACTTACCACAGTTCGTACTTACACTCAGGTCACACTCAACTCGTTCACACTCGCTCAGGCAGAAGATTTAAAAGAGACCTTTTTTTCCCTTTTACCAGCAAACCACCCTGCTGCTCAATGCATCCGATTCTGTCATATGACTTTGACAACTGATTCTGATGTGTGACTTTGTTATCTGACTTCATCTCACATTGATATCTGACTAAAGCCCCCGTTACACACTGCGATATCGCTAGCAATATCGCTGTAAAGTCACCGATTTTGTGATGTAGCAGGGATATTGCTAGCGATATCGCTACAAGTGATACTTACCTCCGACCCGCTCCCCCGCTGCTCATCGTTGGTCACGCGAGAACATCCTGGACCATTCCTCGTCGGCCACTTCCTGCTGTGCTTCCTGTGGCGCCGACGAGCGAGGCGTGGACGCCAGCGGGAGGACTTCGTGATCGCCGCGTCTGACAGGTAAGTAGCGACCCCCGACCCCTGCTATGCTGCTGGTGAGATCTGCCTGTGTGGCAGCTCACTAGCGACCAATTAGCGATGCACCAGCGATCCATATCGTTGTCGGGATCGCTGGTGCATCGCTAAGTGTAACGGTACCCTAATAGAAAGAAGTTTAGTGTCAGCTACTGGGACTTGAACCTAAAATTGTATGTCTAGAAGCCAGTACACTTATCATTGTGCTATCGACTCACTGAATGAAGCATGGGCGTTCTATTTGGTTATGTAATTTCCAGCTCAAACATGTGTCTATAACTCACTGGGACTTTCCCCAAAGCCTCCTCCAAGTCAAACTCAAATCGGCCTCACTCTGCATGCCAGTTTCCCATTTGGGTGGGTGATTTTGTTGTCCACCACCTTGTCTTTTAGTGCCACCCCCTGGCCCTCCTAATTTGATGGCTTAATAACAACCTGTCTAATCAGCACTGTGTGTCATCAACATCTACCTCCTGATACAAAATTTGCCATTTCCTACTGTCATCTTTTTGTGACCGTGACTGCTCTAAGTTTTGTAAATAACTACACAGCATCACCTCCTGTCCCTTTTGGAACATGCAGGGTGAGAAGCCATGATCCAGAAATTATGTTGTAAAGAGCTCCTCACAGTGTCCTATTGTGGGATCATTGGTCTCCTGGGATGTAACATGGTGGCGGGAAGGAGGGTCACGGTCAGGATTAAGTGATCCAGTCGGTTGTCTGGTGAGACTGAACCATGTGGAAGACGGAGTAGGGCTAGTAAGCATGCTGGAAACATTATCTGCTATCCAACCAACCATCTGTTTGTACTGTTGTCACTTGAGAAATGGTGTCCCATACCTGGAACATGCAGGGTGAGAGGCCACAATCAAGAAATGATGTAGTAGTAAAGAACTCCGCCCAGTGTCCTATTGTTCGATCACTGGTCTCCTGGGACGCTTCATGTTGGGGGGGAGAAGGATCATGATGATGATTAAGTGATCCAGTCCAGATGACTAATTGAATGTAGAAAAAAGTTAACTATTTTTTAACTTTTATACACCACAAACGTAATGTAATGTAATACTAACCAAATTAAATTGTATTGATGACTAATAGAGATGAGTGAGCACTAAAATGCTCATTACTCAAAACACGTAATTCCTAATGCTTGAGTGTTCATCTCAAGTAACAAGTATAATGGAGTCAAAGGGAAATCCAAGCATTTTTCCGGAAGATCCCACAAAGAGGTCTGGGGGCAGTGAAAATATTGAAATGGATGGAAAAGTGATGAATGGAAGATGAACAGGATGGGGAAGACCCCTGAAAGCATCTCTGATTCTCAAATCACTGCTGAGAACAATTGTATCACTTGTTTACTCCACTTTAAGGTCTGACAATAGAAATTAAATATTGATGAAAAATTGGAGTATACATGGAAAAAAATGTTAAGAAACATTCTTTCCTATAAAATGACTTTTATAAAAAGCAAAAATTTAAAGGATTTCTTTAAAAAATAATACTTGAAGTAAACCAAATTTGAAATTTGTATAAAAAATGGAAATTTCAGTGCAATTTATGAAAGAAGCAAAAACTGCCAAAAATGTGATGCAAGAGGGTCTCATATAAACCCTGTATTCCTGCATTAGACAGAAATGTAATGATAAGCTTAGACTCATAAAGCTATGCACTAAGTGAAAAGCCTTCCAAAAACAACAAGCAGGTCATCCAAACACACGTGGAGGCACCATTTGTAGTGCCTCATTCAAATACTGTGGTACCTCATGAAAGTTATGAACTATGCAAAACCTGCAATAAATTGCAATCAGAGTCATTTATACAACTTTGAAGGCATCAACTGAATATTTTGAGCAAAGTACAGTTGTAGTACTGTACTCATAAAAGTTGTACACAGTGCCTGCCACAAATTAAAAACAGGGTCATCCATATAACCTTGAAGGCACCAAATGTACTACCTCATTCAAATATTGTGAGCAACGTATAGTAGTGGTAATCCTACACTCCTAAAAGTTATGCAGAGTGCAAAGCCCTCCAAAAAGTACAATCAGGGTCATTTATAAACCCTTGAAGGCAACAACTAGGCCGACCCTCTAAATTATTAAGAACATGCACAGTTTTAGAAGGCTAATTTTGTTTTTAATTTCAAACCAACTAAATTTTACACAAAGCACGTTCTACAGTATATAATGCAGTAATACATTTTTGGACAAAATATTTTGTGAACTGTACCAGGCCAAATGGTTTTTTAAAAATTTTAACACACGATAGTTTTTCACAAAGCACGTTAAACTGTATGCATGAATTATTGAATTCATAAAATGTTTGGAAGCTTTTTTTAACATTTAATGTACCAGCGAAATGTAACAAGAACCACGATACAGAGCATAGATAAATCATTGAATCCATATTAATTTTTGGAAGGTTTTTTATGAGTTTAAAATAACAAAGAAATTTAATAAGAAAATCATTACAGCATATGGATGACAAATTGAGTATCTAAAAAGATTTGGAAGGGTTTTTATGAGTTTAATATACCAGCAAAATGTAACAAGAGCCATGTTACAGTGTATGGATGAATTCTTGAATCCATAAAAAGATTTGGAAGTTTTTCTAGTTTAATATACTAGCGATATGTAACAAGAACCACATTACAGTGTATGTATCAATCATTGAATCCATAAACATTATTTCAAAGTTCTTTTTTTCATTGTTGTATATCACCGAAATGTAACAGAGAGCAAACAAACACTATGTATGAGTAATTTATTCAATAAAAATGTTTTCAATGTTTTTTGGAAGTTTTATATAGCGCTGAAATGTACCCAAAAACATGTAATACTGTACGGATGAGAAACATAATACAAAAAAAAATTTGACAACTTGTTTTGAGTGTTATATACCAACAAAATATACCTAAGAACTTGTAATACTCTGTGGATGAGCAATATAATAAGGAAAAAATTTTGAAAAACTTTTGGGAGGGTTACCACAAAAATGTACCCAAGAAGACGCAATACACTATAGATAAGCAAAATAATATCAATACATTTATGAACAATTTTCTTGAGGCTTAGATACCACCAAAATGTACACAAGATGTACTGTAATGCTGTAAGGATGAGCAGTATAATACCAATACATTTTTTAGCAATTTTTTGGAGTCTTATATGCCACCAAAATGTACCCAAGAATATATGGATGAGCAATATAATACAGATACATTTCTGAACAAGTTTTTTGAAGGTTATATACCAACAAAATGTACCCAATAAGACTTAATACTCTTTGGATGAGCAATATACTACCAATAAACTATTAACAATTTTTGGAGGCTTATATACCACTGAAATGTACCCAAGAAGATGTAATATGATACGGATGAGTAATATAATACCAATAAATTTGTGACAATTTTTTGAGGGTCATATACCACCAAAATGTACCCAAGAAGACATAATATGCTGTGGATGAGTAATATAATACCAATAAATTTATGACAATTTTTTTGAGGGTTACTTACCATCAAAATGTACCCAAGAAGACATAATATTCAATGCGTTATCAATATAATACTGATACATTATAATAAGTTTTTTTGGAGAGCTATATACCAACAAAATGTACCTCAGAACACATAATACTTTATGGATGAAGAATTAAATCCTGATAAATTTTTGAAATTTAATACAGAAAAGAGAAAATTTAACACAGTACATATTTTGAACTTTTTTTGAGGGTTAAATATCAAAGAAATTAACTTCAGACCACGGAATTGTGTATCTGTGAGAAATTTAACCCAGACAAATTTTTTCATGCTTTTTTTTGGAGTTTTACATACTGCTGTACTGTACCAATAACCACATTAAACTGGGTGGATGACTAATTGAAAACAGAAATAAATTTGGAACATAAATATTTTAACGTGTAGTTTGTGAACTTTTACTCGTATAAAGGCTTTGCAGAAAGTGCAAAGTTAGGAAAAAATTATGAGGATCATCCATAGACCTCTGAAAGGCAACAACTGTTGGACCTTATTTGAATATTTAAAAAATGTAGTTCCTGTACTCCTACACTCATAAAGACTGCCTCCATCTGCTTCCTGGAACCTGCTTCCCAGGTGCCTAGACTGTAAGTGATCTTGCTATTGGTACTGTTGGAGCCCCTGACATATAGAAATGGTCAACAGCTCCCTTTGTCATCTGCACCATTGGCTGCTCCCTGATAGGAGGTGGGAAACACTGGGGACAATATGCTCTCTTGGGGGAGGTAGTAGCACTGTCTCAAGCCGCCCCAAGGAGTCTATCCCAGGCTCCTCAAAAAGAGTTAATCCTGCTCCCATCCTTCTGAAATCCCATTTAGTGATGAGCAAATTTGTTCAAAAAATGATTGGCACATATAAAATCAGCATGAATATGGTACAGTCGAATTTGCGAACAGAAACACAATCAAAATTTTCTAAAAATCGGAAGAAAACATAAACATTCTGTAAAA
Source organism: Dendrobates tinctorius (assembly GCF_039654945.1). Classification (NCBI taxonomy): domain Eukaryota; kingdom Metazoa; phylum Chordata; class Amphibia; order Anura; family Dendrobatidae; genus Dendrobates; species Dendrobates tinctorius. The sequence goes on along the minus strand of NW_027361913.1, from coordinate 6,940,287 downwards.
AGTGCTGGAATATATATGCGTTCCACTAAAGTATTTTCAGCACTTTGGCTACAATATTGGTGGGGTATGATGAGCATGGGGCATGTGTCTGATGAGGGTAGGGGTGGGGAGAGCTCAGGGGAGCAGTGTGCTTGTAAATTGTAATTTTTTTTCCTCTAACTTTATGTGTGCACATTGTGGCTAGTGTTATGAATGAGTCACCGAAGGAGGAAAAAACAAAATTACAAGCTAAGTCCAGAAAACCGGAGGTTGGTAGCTATCAGATTGCAGACCCCTGATCCTATTCACCACAACTAACAGTAGCCGTGGGGGGTTCCTACGGTTCCCTAGACCCCTCGTTCACAGCTGGAGAACTAAATAAGCCTAAAGAAAGAAAGGGGAAATCTAAACTGCCCCAGAGCAAACTCCAAAGCAATAGACAGCCCCCAACATGTATTGTCGGTGAAGCAAGATGAAAACACAAACACAGATACAAAAGATAGGTTGAGCAAACAATGGGGCCCAACTAACTAAATAGGAAAGGACAGAAAAGATGCTGGCTGCAATCCGCAAAAAAACCTACCAAAAATGTCCCAACCGTCTGATAGGGAAAAAGGCCCTGAAGTCGCTAGACTTCAAAATCACTATATCAGCACTCAGGTATATTCTGAAAACAGAGCAAAGAGATAAACTGATCAGAGACAAAAATGGAGCTCAGCCCGTCCCAACAAAGGCAGGCTGAACACAAAACAAGAAGCAAACAGACAAAATCTCATGGAAAAATAAGAGAGCAAAAACTTAGCTTCCAGTAGACAGGACTAACTGGTTGCAAGAGCTCAGAGCAGAAAGGATCACCAGCACCCCTGTAGGGCATTGGCTGCCTTATATCCACTCAGTGATTCCGGGTGTCCAATCAGGCTCCACCTGTTCAGATGACAGGTTCTTCTCAACCCAATCAATTTCACTACCTCTCTTCACCAGCAGAGGGAGTTCATCAGACATCAACGATGAAGGGGAAAATGAACTCACAACAGGCTAGCCAATCAAGGCACAGGAAACATCCACAATGTCCTGGCACAAAAGCTTGTGTCATTGGCTGCCGAAATCACATGTCCCTCTCTATACAAAGAGCGGACATCTTGTTTTAGCTCCATTTTGACACTAACAGCACAAAGAGGCTGCTCCTAATGCTGGGACTGTTTGCTGCTTGATTTTAGGTAGTTAGCTAGGCAGTTGTTTGTTAGTCAGATAGATTAGCTAGCTATTGTGCTGTGTGGCTGTGAAATCAATCTTCCAGCAGATTTTTTTTCTTTTTGTTATTTAGTGGTGGTGCAATTCTAATGTCTGCATAGCTCATGCACATTAACAAAAAAAATGTTTTTCTGTTGCACAACTTGTTACAGCCCACCGTATCCCACATTCTACTATTGTGGCAGTGATATGAAGCTGTCTGCAGACCTCATGCACATTAAAAAATTATATTTTTTCTGTTGCTAATTGTGATACAGCCCACCTTATCTCACATTGTAATTTTGTGGCAGTGACATGATGTTGTCTGCAGACCTCACGCACATTAAAAAAAATATACTTTTTCTGTTGCTAAATGTGATACAGCCCACCATATCCCAAGTTGTAATTTTGTGGCAGTGATATGAAGTTGTATGCAGACCTCACGCACATTAAAATATATATTTTTTCTGCTTCTAAAAGTGATACAGATCACTATATCTCACGTTGTAATTTTGTGTCACTGATATGAAGCTGTCTGCAGCCTTCATGCACAAAAAAATTATTATTTTTTTCTGTTTCTAAATATGATACAGCTCGCCATACCTCACCTTGTCATTTAGCGGTGTTGAAATTGTTTTGTGTGCAGAGCTGTTGCACATTAAATTATTGCTTTTTATTTTTTTTTACAAACATGATACAGCAGCCGAGATCCAAGTTTGAAATTGTTTTGAGCCTACCTTCTAGATTATACAGGCCTCATTCAAACAAAAAAAACATTTTTTTTCTGTTACTAACTAGTGTTGATCAAATAGTGAAATACTCAGATTCGGGAAATTTGGTCCTAATAATTTCTAATATTCGGGTATGCGTGCTGAATAACGAATATAATGCAAGTCAATAGAAAAGTCAAATATTTTTCTGATGGACCCAAAAAACAGGTCTGGGGGCTTGAGAAAAAAGCTGAAATGGATTGAAAAGTGGTTAAACTAAATGGGAACGACATGGAGAAGATGCCTGCATGCATTTCTGACACACATACAGTATCTGGGAATAATGTCAGACTATTTAGCTGGTTTTATAGATTTATAAGAAGGCCTACAAAACCAAACCTAAATTGTTATTTCCAGGGAAAAATGCTAAGAAACATTTTTTCCTTCATTATTACTTGTATATAGAGTTGAGTGAAACGGGTCGGTCAAATTCATAAGTCGCCGACTTTCGCTAAAATCGGGTTTCATGAAACGAAACCCGACCATAGCGTGAGGTCGGCCATGAGGTCGGCGACCAGAGCGCCAAAGTCGCGTTTCAAATGATGCTTCCAGCGCCCTTTTTCAGCCAATGATGGAGGACGCACACTGTGGGCAACGCGATGACATGGGCAGTGGTCACCACCATCTTTGAGAAGGGCATGCAAGTGATTTGCTTGCTTTGTGTGGCGTCACAGGGGCTATAAAAGGGCGTGAACGCCGACCGTCATCTTACTTCTTCCGATCTTAGCATAGGGAGAGGTTGCTGCTGCTGATTCTGAATAAGGGAGAGCGTTAGGCAGGGAAGAAGAAAAAAAAAACTGCTTCTGCTGGTAGCGATTTTCACTGTACAACACAACAGTTTGTGTGCAGTGACAGGGGAGGCTATAAATTTGTGCATCAGCTCTGTTGGTGATTAGGCTGCCTTATAAGGCTCCCTGATAGCTGCATTGCTGATTGCACACTGCTGTGCAAACTGCTTTTTTAAAAGAAAAAATACTTTTCTTCCTCTTTTCTGCACAGTTACCGAGCGTTCATTTTTCGACACTTTTGTGTGCAGCCGTCCTGCTTATTAGGCTGCCTGCTGCCAAACGTGGACTGAGAGCATAATTGTCAGCCTCCTAAAATCTCTAGGGAGATTCAAATTCTCCCCAATACTATATACACCATGTACTTTGTCATACATCAGCCAATTTCAGCCTGTTAAATTGAGGTGTAATCTATAGTGGGCGTGAGATAATAGTTCAGCCTCCTAAAATCTCTAGGGAGATTAAAATTCTCCACAATACCATATACACCTTGTACTTTGTCATACACCAGCCAATTTCAGCCTGTTAAATTGAGGTGTAATCTATAGTGGGCCTGAGATAATAGTTCAGCCTCCTAAAATCTCTAGGAAGATTCAAATTCTCCCCAATACTATGTACACCTTGTACTTTGTCATACACCAGCCAATTTCAGCCTGTTAAATTGAGGTGTAATCTATAGTGGGCCTGAGATAATAGTTCAGCCACCTAAAATCTCTAAGGAGATTCAAATTCTCCACAATACTATATACGCCTTGTACTTTGTCATACACCAGCCAATTTCAGCCTGTTTGATTGAGGTGTAATCTATAGTGGGCCTGAGATAATAGTTCAGCCTCCAAAAATCTCTAGGGAGATTCAAATTCTCCCCAATACTATATACACCTTGTACTTTGTCATACACCAGCCAATTTCAGCCTTTTAAATTGAGGTGTAATCTATAGTGGGCCTGAGATAATAGTTCAGCCTCCTAAAATCTCTAGGGAGATTTAAATTCTCCCCAATACTATATACACCTTGTACCTTGTTTTACAGTACCATATAGCTGGTGGTATTTTGGGTACATTTTCCCAAAAATGAGGAAGTATGGTGGAAGAGGCTGTGAACGTGGGCGGGGGTTGCCATCTGGTACTGATGGTGATGGTGGTGAATCTGCTGGTAGTGGCAAAAGCACAATAGCACTTAAGACAGGAGGTGTTGAGCATGCGTCATCGTCTGGCTCCACAAGGCCTCGAAGGCTCCCTTTTCTGGGAGTAGATAAACCGCTTTTAAAGCCGGAGCTTCAGGAACAAGTTTTGGCTAACATTGCTGACACAGCCTCCAGCTCTATCGCCTCCTCTTCTGAAGCTTCAAAAAATAAAAGCACTGAGTCATCAGTGGAAGCTCCTGGTCAGGAACAACACCTTTCCTTGTGTCCTTCACCCCTACCAAAAGTGAGGGATGCGGCAGGCCACACTACAGATTACTCCATGGAGCCCTTTTCACATACCTTGCCTGGGTAATCAAGTCAAATCGTGAATTCCCCAGTCCAAGATGAATCTGACATGGAGTGCACTGATGCACATCCACTGCTAGATTTTTCTGCTGGTACATTCACTCAGAGCACTACATTGTCCTCGCAGTGTACTGAGCCAGAATCTGACCCTGATGAAACTCAGGTGCCCCTTCCCGCATACTATACCACCTTACACGGTGACACAGAGGAAGGTGCACATGAAATTGAAGAGGAGGTGATGGATGACCCAGTTGTTGACCCAGATTGGCAACCATTGGGGGAAGAGGGTGCCGCTGCGAATAGCTCAGAAGAGGAGGAGGATCCACAGCAGGCATCGACATCGCAACAGCTGTTATCTGGCAGTCCAGTAGCAGTCCAAAACAGGTTACAAAAACCAAAAAAGTTGCAGGACAGCTTGGCCAGACGGTCAAATTAGCACAGCGTGCAAGGCCTCAAAATGTCTTCCATAGTAGGAAGAGTGCTGCGTGGCACTTTTTTGAACAAAATCCTAATGATCAGGCAAAGGTAATCTGTAAGAAGTGCGCAAAGACCTTTAGCCAAGGGAAAGATCTGAGAAATTTGAATACCAGTTGCATGTTTAGACATTTAACCACCATGCACTTGCAAGCATGGACGGATTACCAAACCTCACGTACCACATGTGCACTTGCTCCGAATGAAGGTAGTCAGCAAAGCTACATCGCTTCCCCCACTGTAAGCCTACTGTTTAGCACACCACCAGCAGCAAATGTTGAGGTGTCGTCGCAAGGCCAAAGCAGTCAGGGAATCACAATGTTATTGCTACGAAAGACTGAATCTAGGCCATCAGCAAGACCACCAACACCATCACCATCACCAACCCTCTCTCAGTCCGCCATGTCCACCGCTAGTTCCACCATATGCAGCTCTCAAGTCCAGCTCACCCTACCAGAGACTCTGAATAGGACAAGAAAGTACTCATCCTCTAATCCACATACACTGTGTATGTACGCCCACATTGCCAAACTAATCTCATTAGAGATGATGCCCTACCGGTTGGTAGAAAGCGAAGCTTTCCGTGAGCTCATGGCCTATGCAGCACCACGCTATGACCTACCCAGTCGGTACTTCTTTTCTCGAAAAGCCATCCCAGCCCTCCACTTGCATGTGAAAGACCGCATTGTCCATGCACTCAAGCAATCAGTGAGTGGAAAGGTGCACCTCACAACAGATGCATGGTCCAGTAGGCATGGCCAGGGCCGTTACGTTTCCATCACTGCGCACTGGGTTAATGTGGTGGACGCAGGGTCCACAGGGGACAGCGGCGGTGGGACAGTGCTGCCTAGCCCACGGTATAGGAAACAGTTGGGTGTAGGCGTTCGACCCTCCTCCTCCTCCTCCAGAAGCGAAAGCTCATCCACAGAGTGCAGTCGCATGAGCACTCCATCTGCAGCTGCCAGTGTTGCACACGTGGTGTCCCACTATCGAACAGCTAATGGTAAGCGTCAACAGGCTATGTTGAAGATGATGTGTTTGGGTGACAACAGACACACCGCGGCGGTACTGGCAGACTACTTGCAGCGACAAATTGAGTCATGGCTGGGCAGTTTACATCCTGAGGCAGGCATGGTAGTTTGTGATAGCGGCCGGAATTTTGTGGCAGCCATAGCCCTTTCAAAACTCAGACACATACCTTGCCTGGCTAACACCTTGAACCTGGTGGTGCAGTGCTTCCTCAATAATTATCCGGAGTTAACAGCCCTGCTCCATAAGGTGCGAAGACCGTGCTCGCACATCCGCCGGTCGCCCGTACACTCCAGTCGTATGCAGAAGCTTAAGCGATTGCTCTACCTTCCCAAGCACCGCCTAATTATCGATGTTGCAACAAGGTGGAACTCCACCCTGCACATGGTTGAGAGGCTCTGCGAACAGAGGCAGGCTGTAATGCATTTGTGTGAGGATACACGATCAGGCAGTTTGAGGGCAGACATGGAATTGTCTGTTGTGCAGTGGTCGAAGCTGAAAGACCTCTGTAAAGTCCTTCAGTATTTTGAGGAATGCATATGGCTGGTAAGCGCAGACAACGCCATCATAAGCATGAGCATCCCACTTATGCATCTGCTCATACAAACTTTGACGCACATTAAGGAGCAGGCGTCTGCAGCCGAGGAGGAAGAGGAAGAGGAGGAGGGAAGCCTTGATGACAGTTAGCGTTTGTTTTTTCAGGGAACTGTCCTGGATGAAGTGGAGGAAGAAGAGGAAGAGGAGGAGGAGGATGATGGGATTGATTACTTAAGGGAGGAGGATGCATCTCATGGGGCAAGTGAAAATGTTGGTGTGGCAAGGTCTGGTACAGGTTTTGTGCGTGACTGGAGGGATGTGGATTTGACAGAAAGTGCTCCTCCACCCAGCATTCGCAGTGCATCATTGACACCTGGAACATTGGCCCACATGTGTGATTATACCTTGCAGATCCTAAAAAGAGACCCCCGCATTGCCAAAATGATGAACGATGACGACTACTTGGTTGGCCAGCATCCTGGATCCACGCTATAAAGTCAATTTCCAAAACATCATGCCACAGGAGAACCTAGAGCTAATATTGGCTAACAAACAAGCAACTCTGGTAAACCGTTTGTTTGAGGCTTTCCCAGCACACAGCAGCGGTGATGGTTCTCCCACGAGCCGTAGGGGGCAACATGGAAGAGGTATTCGTGGTGCACACATCCAAAGTGGTGTTGGAGACTGGGGTTTCATGACCATGTGTGGACTGATTATTCAAGTACCGCTCACACGACTTGTAATACTGCATCGACTGAAAGTGACAGGAGACTGCAGTTGTCAACTATGGTTACAAACTACTTCTCCTCCCATATCGATGTTCTCCATCACAGGTCATTCCCCTTTGACTATCGGGCCTGTAAACTGGACACCTTGCCTCAATTGGCACAATATGCCTTACAGGAGCTCGCTTGCCCTGCTGCTAGTATGCTATCCGAAAGAGTCTTCAGTGCTGCTGTATCTATCCTGACAGTATAAAGGACCCGTCTGTTGACCCAAAATGTTGATGATCTAACCTTCATTAAAATGAACCATGCATTGGTTTCAAAGGATTTTGTCCCACCTTCCCCTGCTGACACATAGGTTGCCAGAAAAATGGCTTACTTTTGTCCTCCTCTTCCTCGGACTTCTCTAATTCCTCCATTTCCAGCTGCTGAATGTCCAACATCAACATATGCCATTTTTTCAACCTCCCTAACTGGGCTGCCTCTCCCCCAGGGCCGGGGTCACCACCTGGCGCACGCACCCGTGTGAGTGCCATTGCCCTGGACAGGTAAGTGGGCTCACTCTTGGGCAACAGCACTGGCACAGGGTCCCTCATAGAACAATCAAGTGTCTCTGATGGTGGTGGTGCACACCCGCCATCAGACACACCAGCGTACTATGAGGGGCCCTGTGCTAGTGCCGCCACCCACGAGTGGGCCTCCCCTGCTTGCTCAGGGCCCCAGCACTTGCAATACTTATCTCTCCCTGCTCCACCGCTGTATAGTCTGGGCTGTTAAATCCTTCACTGGGACTGCCACTACAAATTTGGTGAACTGATAGATGATGGTTAAGACGTAGCTATGCCCTGTCCTGCTGGGCTCTATCTTCAGATGATCATTGGCTTCCATTTGTTATGGACATCGACTCACAATGAGATGCAGTAGTGTTTTATCATCAGCTTTCACAGTTTTCTTACACACAAACATATGACATTCCTGCCCACATTTTTAAATGTCCTCTCATGCCAATCCAATAGAATCGTCTATGGCCTGTGGCTTCTGATTTTCCACTCGAAAGTTACCTGACAGATCATGATAGGCAGTGAGAACCATGTCTACATCTCTCCCTGTGATCACAATTTGATGGAGATGAGTAACGGTGATGGGATCCACAGTACTGCGATACAGCAACCCTTTCTTCATAAAGAACTGTTTTCACTGTCTCCACAGACAAAGTAATTGAGGGTCAGCATCGCCTCTGAGAATTCTCCTGGGAGTTTTTCCCGTGATTAGTAATTCCAAAATTTCTGCAATCACTCGACTTTCCGTCTATTCTTGTATCCATCTCGTTTCTTCTTGCGGAGAGTCTGGACTGTCTTACTGAGACTGAAATATATATGAAGATTGAAAAATACCCCAACAGTGTATACTGGTGTACGCTTCGAGTACATTGCCCTTTTTCTACTTTTTAGATTCTTGTCTAATCCACTCAGAGGCTGTGAGTGTCTTTGTCGGACTCCGGAAATATACACAGAGATTTTTAATGTGTAAACTATGCTATATATACCTGTTATCCGGTGATACTGTACCCTTTCTCAGCTTTCCACAATCTTGTCGAATCCATACTGGGCCTGAGACCGTCTGAGTCTGCCTCCTGATTAGAGATAAGCGGTGTTCGAGTGGAACTATTGACCAAGTTCAAATTCGTACTGTTTTGGGCGGTATTCGAGCCGTTCGTCGAACTCGAAAACTTTGCTTAAAATTCGGCTGTTCGAGGTTCCGTTCGAGAACGGTTCGTTCATCAAAAGCATAACTTTATTTTCACATTAATAATGGTTTTCAATGTTAATAGACAGTTTCATGGCATAGTAGCGGTGTCTGGTAGCCAGCGGTGTAGTACACCTGTCAAGGAGCTACACCGTGTGTGTTTCTAATAATTTTTTACCGCATCTTGTCCAGAAAATCCTTTTGGGCTTTGTAGCACTGTCTGCTACTCAGCAGAGGAGCCCACCCGTGAACCTAGCTATGCCGCCTGTTTATGAAAGAACCAGTTTTTGACTGCATTTAGCCCAGTTAATACTTTGGGCCTAGTACCTGTGTCTGCTGCTCAGCAGAGGAGCCCACCCATGAACCTAGCTATGCCGCCTGTTTATGTAAGCAATGTCTGCTACTCAGCAGAGTTTCCCACCCGTGAACCAAGCTATGCCGCCTGTTTATGTAAGAACTGTGTGCTACTCAGCAGAGGAGCCCAGCTGTTAAGCGAGCTTCAGCACCTGTGGTTTGGACACTTAATTTTTGCACATTCTTTCTGGAATGCCGGTTAGGCCTAATTCTGGAATTCTGGTTGACCTTCACTTACTGGGAAATCCTCGTTCGTGGGGAAGAATTGGAATCCCAGATCCCCATCACTAACGGGGTTCAGCAGGTTATCCGCACCTGTAAGCGACACATGCTGGTCCTTTCAGTGAAGCGCGCGTGCAGCCCCGGACATGTAAGGGCATGACAGACCTGTTATTGCTCGATCTCACATGCCAGAACCTCGCGTGTCCCTCTAGTAAGCTGGACGCGGGCAACGGGGGCATGCCGGAGTCTCGTTCATTATCGGAATTAAGCTGACAAATCGCTAGCACAACTAAAAACGGCCATGCACCACCACTCACAGAATCGAGAAAGCTTGCAATCTGTCCATCCTTTCCGCGGCTGGCATGGTTGAGGTTGCCCGTGTGGAGTCCAATTAAGCCGCAGGCTCCATTCCTTGTGGTGGTGCCCTTCTGGACATTCCTTTAAGGTTCAGCTTTGCAACCATACTGCCCCCGTAAACCAAAAACTTTGCCTTCATGGATGCTGTTCGGAGGGGCGTGGGAATAACGCCGCCCGATCGGCAGTTGGCATAATTTATGGTGGGAAGTCCGACGGTATATGATCGTCTTCGATTTTAGAATTTAAGAATTTTTTGGTATTTTAGATTTTTATTGTAGCCTTTCTTGACTTTATAAGGGTATGACATGCCTATATATGTGTCTCCTCCTCCTCCTCTTTTCTATATGTAGTTGCCCTTTTCCATATGTTATTTGTGTCTTCTGAGCATTTTGTCTGCTTTGGGACACCTTTTAAGGTGTTTTGTATGTGTTTTCTATGTGTTTGTATGTGTTTGTGTTTGCCTGCCATTGTTTTCAATGGGGTTCGACGGTGTTTGTCGAACATTTGACGAACATTCAACGAACTTGCCTCCTGTTCGATGAACCGAACCTAACTCGAACACTAGCGGGGTGGCTCAACATTACTCCTGATATATAGACGTAAATTTTTAATGTTTAAACTATGCTATATATACCTGGTATCTGGTGATACTGTACCCTTTCTGCCAGAAAGTCCTCCTCCACCCAAGTCCTCCATTGACACCTGGAACATTGGCCCACATGTGTGATTACTTCTTGTAAATCTTCTTTTTATATTGTGGTGTGATCCATCCTGAGTGTGTGAGAGTTTGTGGGTTACTCCTGCAATTTATATGTAGATTAAAAGATTACCCCAACACTGTATACAGCTCTACGCTTGTGATACATTACCAATTTACGGCTTTTTATATTCTGGTCTAATCCAAACTGACCAAGTGAGAGTCTGTTTCTGACTCTGGAAATAAATACTGAGATTGACAACAATAACCCCTACACTGCATACAGCTGTACGCTTCAGATCCATTACCGTTTTACGGCTTTTTATATTGTGTTGTAATTCATACTGAGCCTGAGAGCGTCTGTGTCTGCCTCCTGAAATATATACGGAGATTTAGAATGTTTAAACTATACTATATATACCTGCTATCTGATGATACTGTACCCTTTTTCAACTTTTTATATTCTTGTCTAATCCATACTGAGCCTGTGAGCGTCTCTGTGTGACTCATGAAATATATACGAAGATTTACAATTATCCTTTGACTGTATATAGCTGTACACCTCTGATACAGTACCATATATCTGATGTTATTTTGGGTACATTTTCTCCAAAATTTGGAAATATAGTGGCAGAGGTTGCGGACGTGGGCGTGGGGGGGCCTGCTGGTACTGATGGTGGTGGTGCATCTGCTGGTAGTGGCAAAAGCACAATAGCAGCTAAGGCAGGAGGTATTGAGCCTATGTCATGGTCTGGCTCTGGAAGGCCCCGAAGGCTACCTTTTCTGGGAGTAGGTTAACCGCTTTTAAAGCCGTAGCATCAGGAACTGGTTTTGGCTTACATTGCCAAAACATACTCCAGCTAAAATGCCCTCCTCTTCTGAAGTTTCAAAAAATGCAAGCACTGAGTTGTCAAGTGCTGGCTCCTGGTCAGGAAGAACCCATTTCCTTGTGTCCTTCATCCCCACCAAAAGTGAATGATGGAGCAGGCCACAATTCACATTAGTCCATGTAGCTCTTTCTCACATACCATGCCTGGGTTATCAAGTCAAATCGTGAATTCCCAAGTCCAAGATGAATCTGACATGGAGTGTGGGTCGCCAGCCAGGGCAGTGGGGTTAATCGGTACCGGGCCGGTGTCTCAGAGGGATGTGTCACGGTGGTGGTGACCCGGTCCATGGCCCTGGGTGTCCATGCAAAGGGGCGAATAATGTTTATAGGTGAGTGATACGTGACGCCACCTGTGGTTTCTGATCAGATTGACCAGCACTGCAGTGTCGCTTCTCTGGGACAGATGTTGTGGTGCAGCTAAGATGTAGAAGCCCTGCACAGGTAGTGCCGTCGTCGCAGGGCAGATGAAAGAGTTGGTAGATGGTGTGCAGTGCAGGATGTAGCAGAGCCATGCGCCAGGCACAGGAGAAAGATGACAGACACAGTCATGCAGTTCCTTTACCTGTACTTGGTAAGTGCCGTCCAGGACCCAGAGTACAGATGGAGAAGGAGTTGGTCACCCTGGAAGCAAATTAGGAATTCTCTCTCTGCAGATAGGTAGTGTGGCCTCCGTTCTAGTGCTTATCTGAGGTACACGCAGTACTGAGTTCACTCAAGTTCCCCCTGTTGACTCTCTTTTGGAACTTTCTCGTATGGCAGGCAGCCGTCTCCTTTTCCTTCTGGCTCACACAATCCGGACCATGCGCTCCAGCTAAGAGTGAGCCTTAACTCTGCTCATCCTCCAGCTCCCCTTCTCACGTCCACACACTTCCCCTTCCCTTCACAGACTGCCCTAACTTCCCTCCTCCCGACCACAGAGAGCAGCTCCTCAGCAGTCAGGTTCAGTGCTCTCCCTGCTGGCCTGGAGTGGGAACTGTGTTGTGTGTTGGTTTAACTGCTAGAGAGATCCTTCGTTGCTCCCAAGCATGACATCACACTCCCTAGGAGGAAGGTAATGCCACTGTGGCGACCGTACTCCTGGGGTGCCACAAGTCACTGATGCCCAGCCACTGCTAGTTGATTCTGCTGGTACATTGACCCAGACCACTACATTCCCCTCGCACTCTACACAGCCAGAATCTGACCCTGATGAAACTCAGGTTCCCCTTCCCGCATACTATACCACCTTACACGGTGACAAAGAGGAAGGTGCAGATGAAAGTGCAGGTTCCTTGAGCAGGTGGGGGGCATACTCATGGGCGACGGCACTGGCACAGGGCCCCTCATAGTATGCAAAAGTGTCTCTGCCAGTAGGAGGGGCCCACCCGCTGTCAGACACACCGCCGTACTATGAGGGGCCCTGTGTCAGTGCCATCGCCAATGAGTGCTTGCTCAGGATCACAGCACTTGCAAAGTTGAAATACTTACCTCTCCCTGCTCCACCGCTGTGACGTCTTCCGTGTTTCCTGACAGTGACATTCTGGTCAGAGAGCGCGATGACATCACGTATGTACGCCCTCTGCCTAAACAGTCCAAGTGCAGAGAGATGGAAGATGGGGATGATGAGGAGTCCAGACTAGTACAGGGATTCCCTAGCGAGGAGACTTATTTAATTGTTTTAAAAGTTGGGAGCAATTTTTGGGGAGCACTATACTCTGGAGAATGATATATGGGGCCCACCATACACTGGAGCATTCCAAAGGTTGATATCAGACACTGGAGCAGCATTTACAGGGCCCATTATACACTGGAGCATTAGAAATGGGGCCCAATATATATGGAGCATTATTTTGGCCCAAAAGACAGTGGAGCTTCATCCATGGAGACCAACATATACTGTAGCATTATATGGCGCTCATCATACACTGTATCAAACATTATATGGGACCAATGATTCTGTATGGAGAAATATATGGGCCTCATTACTCTGTATGGTGCACTATGCGGTGGCCATAATACTGTATGGAGTAGTGTTGAGCATTCCGATACCGCAAGTATCGGGTATCGGCCGATACTTGCTGTATCGGAATTCCGATACCGACTTCCGATATTTTTTCAATATCGGAATTCGGCATCGGAATCGGAAGTTCAAAGTTGATTGACGGCCTGACGTCATCATGATGCGCGGTGTGTGCGCATCATGATGCGCCGTCATTTCGGGCCTTCCGGGGGTCTCTGCCGGCCTGCCGGGGGGCTGTGTGGACTGCCCGGGGTCGGTACCGGCCTGCCGGGGGGCTGTGCCGGCCTGCCGGTGGTCTGTGCACCCTGTGGGGGTCTGTACCGGCCTGCCGGGGGGCTGTGCCGGCCTGCCGGTGGTCTGTGCACCCTGTGGGGGTCTGTACCGGCCTGCCGGGGGGCTGTGCCGGCCTGCCGGTGGTCTGTGCACCCTGTGGGGGTCTGTACCGGCCTGCCGGGGGGCTGTGCTGGCCTGCCGGTGGTCTGTGCACCCTGTGGGAGTCTGTACCGGCCTGCCGGGGGGCTGTGCCGGCCTGCCGGTGGTCTGTGCACCCTGTGGGGGTCTGTACCGGCCTGCCGGGGGGCTGTGCCGGCCTGCCGGGGGGCTGTGCTGATGTCCGGGGGTCTGTGCAAGTATCGTCCGATGGGACTACAAGTCCCATCTGGCGATGCCTGCTACCATGACAGTGATTGACACATTAGCCAATGATGGGACAGTAGTAGTCCCATCATCCGGCTAATGTGTTAAATGTTAAAAAAAAAAAAAAAAAAAAAAATACTACATACATACTACATACATACTACATGCTACATACATACTACATATATACTACATGCATGCTACATACATACTACATGCTACATACATACTACATATATACTACATGCATGCTACATACATACTACATGCTACATACATACTACATATATACTACATGCATGCTACATACATACTACATGCTACATACATACTACATATATACTACATGCATGCTACATACATACTACATGCTACATACATACTACATATATACTACATACATACTACATACATGCTACATACATGCTACATACATACTGCATACTACATACATACTACATACATACTACATACATACTACATGCATGCTACATACATACTACATACATACATACTACATGCATGCTACATACATACTACATGCTACATACATACCACATACATACTACATACATACTACATGCTACATACATACTACATATATACTACATGCATGCTACATACATACTACATGCATGCTACATGCATGCTACATACATACTACATGCTACATACATACCACATACATACTACATACATACTACATACATACTACATGCTACATACATACTACATATATACTACATGCATGCTACATACATACTACATGCTACATACATACCACATACATACTACATACATGCTACATGCTACATACATACTACATACATACTACATACATACTACATGCATGCTACATACATACTACATACATACTACATACATACTACATGCATGCTACATACATACTACATGCATGCTACATACATGCTACATGCATGCTACATACATACTACATGCTACACACATACCACATATATACTACATACATACAATACATTCATACTACATATATACTACATGCATGCTACATACATACTACATGCTACATACATACTACATATATACTACATGCATGCTACATACATACTACATGCTACATACATACTACATATATACTACATGCATGCTACATACATACTACATGCTACATACATACTACATATATACTACATGCATGCTACATACATACTACATGCTACATACATACTACATATATACTACATACATACTACATACATGCTACATACATGCTACATACATACTGCATGCTACATACATACTACATACATACTACATACATACTACATACATACTACATGCATGCTACATACATACTACATGCATGCTACATGCATGCTACATACATACTACATGCTACATACATACCACATACATACTACATACATACTACATGCTACATACATACTACATATATACTACATGCATGCTACATACATACTACATGCATGCTACATGCATGCTACATACATACTACATGCTACATACATACCACATACATACTACATACATACTACATACATACTACATGCTACATACATACTACATATATACTACATGCATGCTACATACATACTACATGCTACATACATACCACATACATACTACATACATGCTACATGCTACATACATACTACATGCATGCTACATACATACTACATACATACTACATACATACTACATGCATGCTACATACATACTACATGCATGCTACATACATGCTACATGCATGCTACATACATACTACATGCTACATACATACCACATATATACTACATACATACAATACATTCATACAATACATACATAGACATACAGTACATATAACATAGAGTAACATACTTACCAATACTTGTCACATTGTTCCCCGAAGCCATTGTCTTTTCCGGAATAAATATTAACATAACAAACCACAAAAATACTCACCCACGATCCGAAGCAGTCCACGAGTGTGTCCCACGACGATCTTGGGTAGAGAACTGCAGCATCAGATGATGCTGCCGTTCTCTACGGGCTGCAGGAATCCAATGACGGAAGGTAGGTATCCTTCCGCACTGTATTCCTCCGCCACTTAAAAAAAAAAAGTCCCTAGTCTCACTTTATGCCATTGCTGTGTGGGAATTTCCCACGCAGCAATGGCATAAAGTGAGACTAGGGACTTTTTTTTTTTTAAGTGGCGGAGGAATACAGTGCGGAAGGATACCTACCTTCCGTCATTGGATTCCTGCAGCCCGTAGAGAACGGCAGCATCATCTGATGCTGCAGTTCTCTACCCAAGATCGTCGTGGGACACACTCGTGGACTGCTTCGGATCGTGGGTGAGTATTTTTGTGGTTTGTTATGTTAATATTTATTCCGGAAAAGACAATGGCTTCGGGGAACAATGTGACAAGTATTGGTAAGTATGTTACTCTATATTATATGTACTGTATGTCTATGTATGTATTGTATGAATGTATTGTATGTATGTAGTATATATGTGGTATGTATGTAGCATGTAGTATGTATGTAGTATGTATGTAGCATGCATGTAGCATGCAGTATGTATGTAGCATGCATGTAGTATATATGTAGTATGTATGTAGCATGTAGCATGTATGTAGTATGTATGTGGTATGTATGTAGCATGTAGTATGTATGTAGCATGCATGTAGTATATATGTAGTATGTATGTAGCATGTAGTATGTATGTAGCATGCATGTAGTATATATGTAGTATGTATGTAGCATGTAGTATGTATGTAGCATGCATGTAGTATATATGTAGTATGTATGTAGCATGTAGTATGTATGTAGCATGTAGTATGTATGTAGCATGTAGTATGTATGTAGCATGCATGTAGTATGTATGTAGTATTTTTTTTTTTTTAACATTTAACACATTAGCCGGATGATGGGACTACTACTGTCCCATCATTGGCTAATGTGTCAATCACTGTCATGGTAGCAGGCATCGCCCGATGGGACTTGTAGTCCCATCGGACGATGCCTGCACAGACCCCCGAAGCCTGCACAGACCACCGGCAGGCCGGCACAGCCCCCCGGCAGGCCGGCACAGCCCCCCGGAGCCTGCACAGACCACCGGCAGGCCGGCACAGCCCCCCGGCAGGCCGGCACAGCCCACCGGAGCCTGCACAGACCACCGGCAGGCCGGCACAGCCCCCCGGCAGGCCGGCACAGACCACCGGAGCCTGCACAGACCCCCTGGCAGGCCGGCACAGCCCCCCGAAAGGCCCGTACAGACCCCAGAGAGGCTGTACAAGGCAAAAACAGGGTTTTTCTTATTCCGATACCGGAAGTCCCATAGACTTGAATGGGACTTCCGGTATCGGAATCGGCGATACCGATACTTTTTTTAAAGATCGGCCGATCCATTCCGATCCGATACTTTGAAGTATCGGACGGTATCGCTCAACTCTAGTATGGAGTAATATACTGTCCATTTTTGGAGCTATTTGAGAATTTAAAATGGATATCAGTCATGTGATGTAAAAAGTGAAGTATTTTTCATTGTACTATACCGCTATTTCTCTGCCGTATCAGAGGATCATGAATTGTGGCATGTGTTAATGG
Organism: Dendrobates tinctorius; assembly: GCF_039654945.1. Taxonomy (NCBI): domain Eukaryota; kingdom Metazoa; phylum Chordata; class Amphibia; order Anura; family Dendrobatidae; genus Dendrobates; species Dendrobates tinctorius. Next base: position 6,922,772 of record NW_027361913.1, on the reverse strand, counting down.
AGCCCAGTGACACTCTTTGGCCCTGGGCCCATGAAAATCTGGAGCCAGCCCTACCCCCCCACAACTTTAGCCAAATAACCCCAGTTTTCAATGCCTAACTATTATTATAAAGTAAATTAAGGTTGACAAGCTTAAGTAATAAGAATTGATGTTTTTGGCATTAAAATGGGCACTGTAGGTATGTTTCATGTCCTCCACTCACTGCCGACTTTTCTTCCCCATTGAATTGCATTGGGTTTTGTGTTTCAGTCGGCCTTCGACTTTTCACGATAATCGTCCGATTGCGTTCGACCCGACTTTTGCGAATGTCGGGTTTCATGATACCCGACTCGACCCGAAAAAAGGTAAAGTCGCTCATCTCTACTTGTAATATAGCACAAAATAAAAAAATAAAAAAATTAATAATAATTATACCTCCATTTAGCATATGTTCACACTTGTCGTTTTGACTTTATATTTTCCTTTTACATTTGTGAGGGGCCTCACTTCTAAATTTGGGAGGTCACTCCCTCATTCATAATTGTTAGCAAATTTTGACAGGAAGCTATAATGAGATAGCATTACCCTTTCTCATATTGAATGCGTTATGAAAAAAACATTTCCTGGCTATATTTGTCACAAGTACCCTCACAGAGGTGTTATCTACAAATTTCCTATACCTAGCAATGTGTGGGCAATTTTTTTTTAGCTATCAGCTTTATTACACATGGCATCAGCAGACTCAGGTAAATTAGTGGTGAATTGTGATGTTTGCGTATGCGAGCATGCTTTACACCAGTTGCACAATTGCTAGATAAATGTATGCTATTTCACCAATAGCATAGTAATATTTTTGAGATATCGGCTTTATTGCACTCACCAACAGCAGACTCAAGTAAATTACTGGTAAAAAGAGACGTTTGCGTATGTCAGCAGGTTTTACGCCAGTCTCTCAACTGCTATATAAATGAAAGCAGAAATCCCAGCTGCATACTGGATTCAGAGTGGTAACACATTGTGACCCACCCTATAGGAGAAAGCACACCAACTCCAAAAATACATGTAAACAATAAGAGAATAAGGAGTAACAGGTGAATGAAGTTAAACATATAAATTTTATTAGCGAAACATTAAAAATTTGAGATAACAAAGTAAAGTGAAGCTATTCAAGAATGAACAGATGCACCAGGGTCAACACTCAAAGATATAACAATGATTTAGCATTATCTATGTGCTTAACAGTGAAGTATGCAGAGTACTAATGTACCAGATAGTGAACTCTGGTAAAAACCATCCCAAGATGTAAGAAAAACGTAAAGAAAGAGGTAACTGAGTAATCACAAAGAGTCACACAGAGTGCTAGCGCTTACCAGAGGTGGGAGAGTGACCTTGGGCCGGATGGCAATACTCCAAGACATCATTTTCTGAAGGGGATGCAGTGAAGTGTGTAAAAAGGACCTTCTTATAGCTCATTTGGTCAGTCAAAAGGTCACTACGGACCCATAACAGCGGCGCGATCGGCGCATGCGCACTGTGCCCGGCATTTCCCAACAGCTACAGCGCTTCACATCAAGTATCACTGCACATGTACAGGGAGGGGAGAAATCCCTAAGTTTGTGCAGGAGGCATTTAGACATCAAGCTGTGTGCGGGATTCAGAGGGTAGCAGTGTGTATGCGCATGGCCACAGAGGTACATTGTATGGGCCTTAAAACAGGACAAGAGTAAAAGAGCAAATTGGATACACATCCCCAAATGATACAAAAACAGAAGCCCGGGCATAGTATAACATCTCCAGATAATATATAACATTATATCTCAGCGGGTACATCGGTAGAATGCAGAATAGGAAAGTGTATTGAATATGATGATGATGAAGGAGGCAGAGCAGAAGGTCACTATAAACACCATGGGTTGATGGTTGGTACTAGATGATAAGAATAACAAAGAACAAAAAAAATAAAAGAGTAATAGTGAAATAAAACAACAACGATGTTAAAATCAAAGACATCCAGGCGAAGGGGGTGTTAAGATTGGCAGAAGGGACCACAGAACAATTATATGGATCAATACATGTGACAGTAAATGTTGTTATAAGAAGGAAGCAAAACTGAGAAATTCATTGAGGCCCTCTGGGGCCATGGTATCCAAAGTACCTACCACTTTGTTTCCAGCTGGGCAAGAAGTTTCTTGTTATTGCCCCCACTGATACCCATATGAATAATATCGATCCCCCTAACCATAAATTATTTAGCATCACAGTTGTGATGGAGCTTAAAATGGCAGGGAATAGTTTTTGGGTCAGAGGGGTTAGCGACTGTCTTGGCCACACAAATGTCCTGCACATGTTCCCGTACCCGCACTCTGAGCTCCCTAGAGGTGAGACCAACATATATCCTGGAGCAGCCACACATGGCGTAATAAATTACATTGGTACTACTGCAGGATATATGGTGTCGGATATCAAATTGTCTGGAGCCACCTGAAGAGAGAAAGGTGGAACAGCACAGGACAGTAGCCGCATGGGATAGAGCCTGGGGTAGGTCCCCTAGAACCAAACGGATTAGTGGAAGCCAGGATGTAGTGACTCCTAACCAACAGATCATTTAGATTTTTGGACCTCTTAGAGGTCATGGATGGGAAGCTACCAAGAGAAGTCCCCAGGGAGAGCTCAGCCCCGAGAATGGCTCTATGTTTAACAAGAATTTGTCCCACTCATGATTGTAGGTGGAGATGAACCATATGGGTTCATTCCAATCCACACTTTTACAGCCCTTGGATGAATGCAGAAGGCTGCTGCATGGGGTCTTTCTTTCTCTATCATATCCACACCTGATACACCTGCATCTATAGCCATGGGCCTCAAAGCATGTCTTGAGGTCTGAGGCTTGTGCCTCGAATCTGTCATGGGAAGAACAGATCTGCCTCATCCTTAGAAACTGTCCAACCGGGAAGGCTCTAATAGTGGCAGGATTATGAGCTGATTCGGCATGTATCAAGGCATTAACAGATGTGGGTTTCCTGTAGACATTAGTCTGGATATGCCTGTTGGTGTCAATATCAAGGGAGATGTCCATGAAATTTATTTTAATGTATTCAAAATTATAAGTAAGGCTGATGATACATGAATTGTTGTTCAAGTATGCCATGAATTCCTAGAGCTGATACACAGTCCCATCCCACAGAAACAAAGTGTCATCAATATATCTAAGCCAGCACAGCAAATGGGAGGCAGTCGGTGTGCCCCATCACCAAAGAGGGATCTCACCCAGGAACCTAGGAAGAGATTGGCGTATGAGGGTGCACTGGCCACCCCATGACTGTGCCGCGCTTCTGCAAATAGAAGGTTTCCCTATACATAAAGAAATTGCAGGTAAGGACATTTGGACATAGTGCATCAGCTCGAGGATGAGCTCACACAAATGGCCGTCCAGATTGGAGGCCCCCAAGACAAGGCGGACTGCATCCAAGCTTTGTGAATGACCCATACAGGTATATAGATTCTCCACATCAGAAGAGACAAAAAGGGTTTGATTGTCCACAAGGATGCCATCAACCCATGCCGGGACATCCATCATGTCTCAGACGTAAGAGGATAATGTTTCCACGAGGGGCTTGAGGTAAAAATCAATAAATCTGCAAATGGGATCACACAGCCCCCAATTCACGAGACGATCGGACGTCCCAGGGGGCTGAGGGCACTGCAAGATAAATGTATGCTATTTCACCAATAGCAGAGGAATTTTGGGGGGATATCGGCTTTATTGCTCACACCAAGAGCAGACTCAGGTAAATTACTGGTAAATAGTGACGTTTGTGTATGTCAGCAGGCTTTACGCCAGTCGCACAACTGCTAGGTAAATGTACTCTATTTTATGAATAGCATGGCAATTTTTTTTTACATTGCCTTTATTGCACATGCCAACAGCAGACTCAGGTAAAGTACTGGTAAATAGTGATGTTTGCATATGTGAACATGCTTTACGCCAGTCGCACAACTGCAAGATAAATGTACACTATTTCACCAATACAGAGTAATTTTTCTTTGTATATCACCTTTATTACAGACGCCAATAGTTGACTCAGGTAAATTACTGGTAAATAGTGACATTTGCGTATGTCGGCAAGCTTTGTGTCTGTCGCACAACTGCTAGATAAATGTATGCTCTTTCACCAATAGCAGAGTAATTTTTTTATATCACCTTTATTACACATGCCAACAGCAGACTCAGGTAAATTACTCGTTAATAGTGATGTTTGAGTATATGGGCTGGCTTTACGCCAGTCGCACAACTGCTAGAAAAATATAGACTATCTCAGCAATATGCAAAGAATATTATTTAGCTCTAAAAAATGCGGTTTGTATATGCTGGTACTGAGGAATATTATTTAGCTAAAAAAAATCTGTTTAGCATATGTTGGTACTGAGGAATGTTACTTAGCTCTAAAAAAGCTGTTTAGTATATGCTGGTACTGTGGAATATTAATTAGCTCTAAAAAAGCTGTTTAGTATATACTGATACTGAGGAATATTATTTAACGCTAAAAAAAGCTGTTTAGTATGTGATGAAACTGGATATTAAACCCTGCCTCTCTCTCCCTACTGCACAATCTGCTCCTGCACTATACACAATGCAACCTAGCAGAGATCTGCAGCATGTACTTGCAGTGTTATCACCCTGTCTGCCTTTCCCTCTTCCTGGTATGAAATCTCTCCCTATGCTTTCTTAACCTAACAGAGAACAAATCTTTACTCTAAGTAGTTCTTTAAAGAGCTTTTTGGCTCAGAAACTCTTCCTATATGATGCGTTCACTCCCCCTATGCTGACACTAAGCTCTCACTATGCAGTTTCCGCATGCAATGTGCGCAAGATGGTGCCGTAGGACTTAAATATCCCCCTATGATGCTGTAAGGCCAGCCAGTCATAGTAATGCCATAACAAAGATGGAGACGGCATTACTGTGATTGGTAAGCAAGGCCAGCATGTTAATTGGCTGCAAATAAAGAGCTTAACATGCTGGGCGGGTAACTCGAATATACCGAATAACAAATAGCCCGAATATCATACTATTCATGCGAGTAACAAATAGTGCCGAATGTGTTCCCTCATCACTAATAGATAGATAATGTATAGATAATAGATAAATAGATAATAGATAATATATAGATAGTGTGAGGGGTTGATTCACAAGGTAGACACATGAACATTTCTGGTAGTAGTCCACCTGCTGGTTTATTATAGACATCATAAACCTTAGCAGGGTTCAGAGAAATAAACAGAGCCTTTCTGGCATAAAGGTAAAAAAAAAGATAATGTCCATCAGCATCCTTTCCCTGCAGACTTCACTACAGGTAACACACACAGCGTCCTTAGTTCCTACGGGAGCTACGTGGGAGTTCCACCTCTCCCCAATACACCATCAAGACTGACTCTCATGTCCAGGTATTTAACAACTCATGTGATGATCACATGACCTTGATATCATACAGGTCAGGACTGTCAGGACTCTGCAAGTGGAGATGGGGTTGACCTTCTCCCACCAGCTCTGTGAAGGTCCACTAAAACCAGCCCATAACATCTTAACTCTCTCGGTACATAGTGTATTGGAGGAAAACAATTCTGGTTTTACATCACTGAAGCTAATGACACATATCTCCCATCATACACTGTGCCAGTGACCCTGTCACAATAAATATATAGAGATAGATAGATGAATAGATAGATAGATAGATAGATAGATAGATAGATAGATAGATAGATAGATATTTAGATAGATAAATAGATAAAAAAAAACTGGCAATTCAGCAGTCGCGTAGTGTAAAAACACAGCAGGACCCTCTAGGATAGAATAGATGGATTACATACAGTGTATACACATAGAATAGATAGTTATACATATGTCAGTAACATATAGAAATAAAAGAAAATTGGGATCCAGCAAAAGGATGAAAGTTCACCAGATTTGTAAAAACTTCTTCTTTATTAATCCATTGTGTCATAAAAAGTATAAGGAACTCCAATCAATTAATAGCATTCCAGCAAGGGACTACATGTTTCAGCACTATGTGCCTTCCTCACGGTCCAGGAAGGCACATAATGCTGAAACATGTAGAAACATAATGCTCAAAATAATCTTTCAATAATTAAAGACATATACAGTAAGCTGCACATGCACTGTACTATTTATATATGTAACTGACATCTGTATATCTATCTATGTGTATATATGGTATGTAATTAGTGATGAGCGAGCAGGCTCAGTAATGCTTGTTACTCGCCTGAGTATCGCATATCATAGCGCTCAAAATTTTGCCATTTCAGGCCTCCATAGAATTTGATTGTGTCATAGCCTACTTATTGACACAATTTTGCTTGCCAAAAAAAAAAATACAGGGCAGATATTTGAAAGTGGGCTATCTCTGTCAGATGCCTCATCTATCTGTGGGCTACAAATTGTGGAATGTCAGACCTCCATTCTACTGTATTTGCTGTCTGTTACCCTAGTTCTATACACTATATTGGGGTAAAAAATAAAAAAATACAGGCCACATATTGAGCAGGGTGGTATCTCCATCAGATGTCTAATCTATCTGTGGGCTGCAAATTGTTGCATTTCAGGCCTCCATTTCACTGTACTTGCTCTCTGCTACCCTAGTTCTATACAGTATTTTGGGGTAAAAAAATAAAAAAATACAGGCCACATATTGAACAGTGTGGTATCTCCGTCAAACGCCTCATCAATATGTGGGCTACAAATTGTGGAATTTCAGGGCTTCATTACACTGTATTTGCTGTCTGCTACCCTAGTCCTATACACTATATTGGGGTAAAATATAAGAAAAAAACAGGCAACATAATGAACAGTGTGGTATCTCCGTCAGATGCCTCATCTATCTGTGTGCTACAAATTGTGGAATGTCAGACCTCCATTCTACTGTATTTGCTGTCTGTTACCCTAGTTCTATACACTATATTGGGGTAAAAAATAAAGGCCACATATTGGACAGTGTGGTATCTCCATCAGATGCCTGATCTGTCTGTGGGCTACAAATTGTGGCATTTGAGGGAACCATTCAACTTTTTTTTGCTGTGTCTTACCCTATTTCTATACACTATTTTGCTGTAAAAAGAAAAATCAAAAATTCAGGCCACCTATTTAACAGTGTGGCATCTCCATCAGATGCTGCATCTATCTGTGGGCTACAAATTTTGGAATTTCAAGCCTACATTCACCTTTCCTTGCTGTGTCTTATGCTAGTTCCATAGACTTTTTTGCGGTAAAAACAAAAAAAATGCAAGCCACATATTTAACAGTGTAGTATCACGGTAAAAATACTTTTGTTTCAAATTATTATGGCTGCTTCATGACTGGGTCTCAAATGCACAAACTACTACCACCATCGTCATCATCATCTTCTGTCTAGAGGCATTTACTGCGCAGATAGAAAGTCTGAGGAGCAGAGGGTGAATGCTTGGTCAGTGCTGTACTATGTCAGCAGATTACGAAGGTAAAATCTTCTAGATTAAATCATGACTGGAAGAGCCAGAGCAAGAACACGTGGAAGAGCATGGGACCAGGACTCGAAACAACCCAAGCCTGGTGTTCCTGGGCCCGATTCTGACAATCCATTACCTACAAACACTGAACTTGTTGGATGAGGACGTCAAAAAGGAGCCCCTGCAGTTTCTAGAACAGAAGCTAGAGATTTTGACATTTTGGCTGGATTTCAAGATGTGTCAATTTGGAGAGTATGGTGGCCGTAGACGTGACTTCCATTATATGGATGTTTCCTCTAGACAATCCATCCAACATATCATTGAATCAAAATCAGTTTTCTCTTGCAACTCTATTCAGCTGTGCACAAACTATGTAAAATTGATAGCTAGACCCCAGTGGGTCTTGTCACAGTACTATGGTATTTGTTCAAATGATAATAAAATGTAATTTTTAGAAATCTGATGTTTGATATTTCATTTAAAAATCCCCTGTGCATGCTGGGATACATAAACAAGATATTTTCAAAGAGCAGAAGCATCAGTAGCCTGCATTTCAGTGGCTGGGCTTGTCCATGCTCTACTGAGCATACATCTGTTGTCAATTCTGATGTCTACTCAGAAGGACCTTGATACTGTTCAATATAATTTTCAATGCACAGTGACCTTGCGCTCTCTCTCTGGCTCTGATGAGAAGAGACAAGTTGGCAAATGAGTGCACTGTCAGGGGCATTGTAAGTAGATAACACGGCGAGTAGCAAAAAAAGAAGCTAACCTCGCCTCTAAAATGAGCACTGCTTCTGGGAGCAAGGCTGCCTTCAATACCAATTACATTGGATAGCTTAATATTTCTTTCAAAAAATATCTACCGTACCTTCTTAAGCATTAGATAATCTTTAGCTCCACAGCTCTACATCCTTTCCTACGCTACATTTCTATAGTTTCTTTATGTAACAATTTACAGCTAAAAATAGTCAACATATTTCTCGCCTCACCTCTTTATTACTATCCAGCGATTGAAATGTTTCAAAAGTTTGCTTAAATTAAATTCTTTATTTTTCTCCCTGAATTCCTAGATCTACCACTTCATTAGTATATAATAGTTCGCCCACCTAAATTGGCAGATTGTAACATTTCACAGCGGGTCTGATACATCATCTACATGACTCATTCATCACTGCATCCATGTTTATAAAAAGACCTTTTTATCACATCTCATATGAAATCACTCAGCATGAAGCTAATGGGGTTAGAGTGAACTTTTAAATGTCCAAACGCTACTGCTTAAGATTTGTAATTTTTATCTATTAATCATTTATGCTCTGTTATGTTATAGGTGCAAAATGTTAATAATACACCAACAGCCTGCATTTTTTTCTACATTCTCCTTCTCTCCTTCTCTAAAGATATTCCTCATGATACTTAATCCAGTGGTCTTAATCAGATGTCATCTTGTTATGTTGGGGTCTTAAGTGATAAAAAGAAGATAACTGCAGACGATTTCATGTAAATCACTCAACTTTACTGAACAGAACTGCAGATATAATGCCTTGCAAAGTGTTCTGGTTTCTGGATACTGTCACTTTAATAGGCACAATATGCTCATTGCGATAAACAATTTGTGACTGGTGCAGAATGAACCAAACCAACAAATTCCAACAGTTTATGTCATTTTCTTAGTCTAGTACTCTTACTATTGCATAGGCCATGTCCAGTACTGTGCTACTCCACACATACACAGTATCTGGCGATGTTCTCTTTTATATTTCTCTCTCTGTATTTCACCATACAGTATTCACATTCTAGACACTCCTCAACATTGACAATGTATCAGGTAGAAGGAAAAGTCATGTCTTTAAGAAAATAGCAAGATCGATAGAGAAGTTAATCGTTTCCAAATCATGAAAACATGGAAAAAATTCAAAGCATCTCTATTTATTCAGCATCGAATATGAGTACTGCACGCAGAGATAAACATACTTACATTCCTTGGCATTAATGAGGTTAGTAATGTTCATCTGCGGAATGTTATGCTACGCTAAATGCCTTTCGGTACACAAATCATCAAGATCCGCTGCTGGCAGCTTTCTTTGCCGTTGCTGATTAATGACGTCCCAGATGTTCTTGAAGAAAGACAAGTTGCAAACGCTGTTCCATGACATCTTGTTTAGGCCATGCAGCCTGTTCACAGTAGCATGCACAACATGCAGCCATTGCATTGTTGTTTTGAAAAATACTACACACATTTGTTTACCGATACTATAAATCTAAATGCAATTAAACTGTTTAAGGCTGCATTTATGTGGTTCAGTAGATTCCCGCGAAATGTCAATTGGTATCTTTGAGTGTAACTTTCCTACTATATTTTCTTTGTTCAGTTGCTCCTAGGTTTTTTTCTAGATACCACAACTGTAGCCAAGGAATTCTGCTAAACTTTAATCCTTAACCCCTTTACCCCTAAGGGTGGTTTGCACGTTCATGACTGGGACAAATTTACAATTCTGACCACTGTCCCTTTATGAGGTTAATAACTCTGAAACGCTTCCATGGATCCCGGTGATTCTGACATTGTTTTCTCGTGACATATTGTCCTTCATTGTAGTGGTAAAATTTCATTCAAATAACTTGTGTATATTTGTGAAAAAAATGAAAATTTGGCAAAAATTTTCAAAATTTTCCAACTTTGAATTTTATGCCCTTAAATCACAGAGATATGGCACAAAAAAAACTTAATAAGTAACATTTCACATATGATAACTTTAAATCAGCACAATTTTGAAACCAACATTTTTTTTGTTAGGAAGTTATAAGGGTTAAAAGTTGACCAGCGATTTCTCATTTTTGTAACACCATTTTATTTTTACGGACCACATCACATTGGAAGTCACTTTGAGGGGTCTATATGATAGAAAATACCCAAAAGTGACTCCATTCTAAAAACTGCACCCTTCAAGGTGCTCAAAACCATATTCAAGAAGTTTATTAACCCTTCAGGTGCTTCACAGGAATTTTTTGAATCTTTAAAAAAATGAATATTTAACTTTTTTTCACAAAAAAAATTACTTCAGGTCCATTTTTTTTATTTTACCAAGTGTAAAGGGCATGTCACACTAAGAGATATCGCTAGCAATATCGCTATAACTAGTGACGTTATAGCGATATTGCTAGTGATATCGCTGTGTCTGATACTTACCTACGACCGGCTCCCCCGCTGGTTATCGCTGATCGCGCAAGAACGTTCAGGACTGTTTCTCGTCGTCAGCTTCCTGCGGCGCTTACTGCTGTGACGACGAGCGACGCGTGGAGACGGGCGGGAGGACGCAGGATCGCCTGGTGTGACAGGTAAGTAGCGACCCCGTCCCCAGCGATGTCGGTAGTGAGATCTGCCTGTGTGGCAGCTCACTAGCGACCACTTAGCGATGTACCAGCGATCCTGACCGCGTCATATCGCTGGTCGGGATCGCTGGTACATCGCTAAGTGTGACAGTACCTTAACAGGAGAAATTGGACTGCAAAAGTTATTGTGCACTTTGTCCTGAGTACGCTCATACCTGATATGTGGGGGGAACCACTGTTTGGGTGCATGGCAGAGCTCAGAATTTTATAACATACAGCCATGCAATTAAAAAATCATATTTTTTCCACAAAAATGATCTTTTCACCCTCAATTTTTATTTTTCCAAGGGTAACAGGACTCCAAAAGTCATTGTGCAATTTGTCCTGAGTACGCTGATACCCCACATGTGGGGGTAAACCACTATTTGGGCGTATGGCAGAGCTCGGAAGGGAAGCAGCGCCATTTGACTTTTATGGCTGGAATTGATATTGGACACCATGTCATGTTTGGAAAGCCCCTGATGTGCCAAAACAGTTGAAACCCCCCACAAATGACACCAATTTGGAAACTAGACCCCCCTAAGGAACTTATCTAGATGTGTGGTGAGAACTTTGAACCTCCCAGGGCTTCACAGAAGTTTATAATGTACAGTCGTAAAATTAAAAAATCAAATTTTTTCCACAAAAATGATCTTTTCATCCCCAATTTTTATTATCCCAAGGGTAACAGGACTCCAAAAGTTATTGTGCAATTTGTCCTGAGTACGCTGATACCCACATGTGGGGGTAAACCACTATTTGGGCATATGGCAGAGCTCGGAAGGGAAGCAGCGCCATTTGACTTTTATGACTGGAATTGATATTGGACACCATGTCACGTTTGGAAAGCCCCTGATGTGCCAAAACAGTTGAAACCCCCACAAATGACACCAATTTGGAAACTAGACCCCCCAAAGTAACTTATCTAGATGTGTGGTGAGAACTTTGAACCTCCCAGGACTTCACAGAAGTTTATAACGTACAGTCGTAAAATTAAAAAATCACATTTTTTCCACAAAAATGATCTTTTCACCCCCAATTTTTATTTTCCCAAGGGTAACAGGACCCTAAAAGTTTTTGTGCAATTTGTCCTGAGTACGTTGATGCCCAACATGTGGGGGTAAACCACTATTTGGGCGCATGGCAGAGCTCGGAAGGGAAGCAGTGCCATTTGACTTTCTTGGCTGGAATTAGGATTGGACGCCACGCCATGTTTGGAAAGCCCCTGATGTGCCTAAACAGTGGAAATCCCCCACAAATGACACCATTTTGGAAACTAGACCCCACAAGGAACTTATCTTGTGTGGGGAGGACTTTGAACCCCCAAGGGCTTCACAGAAGTTTATAATGCCCAGGCATGAAAATAAAAAAAACATATTTTTTCCACAAAAATGATCTTTTAGTCCCCAATTTTTTTATTTTCCCAAGTGTATCAGGAGAAAAAGGACCTCAAAAGTTGTTGTCCAATTAGTCCTGAGTACGCTGATGCCCCATATGTGGGAGAAAACTACTGTTTGGGCACACGTCGGGGCTCGGAAGGGAAGTAGTGAAGTTTTGGAATGCAGACTTGAATGGAATGGTCTGCGGGTGTCATGTCGCGTTTAGAGAGCCTCTGATGTGCCTAAACTGTTGAAACTCCCCACAAGTGTCCCCATTTTGGAAACTAGACCCCCCAGGGAACTTATCTAGATGTGTGGTGAACACTTTGAACCCCCAAGTGCTTCACACAAGTTTATAATGCCCGGCGTGAAAATAAAAAAATCATATTTTTTTTCCACAAAAATGATATTTTTGCCCCCAATTATTTATTTTCAAAAGGGTAACAGGAGAAATTGGACTCCAAAAGTTGTTTCGCAATCCTGAGTAGGCTGATACCCCATATGTGGGGGTAAAACACTGTTTGGGCGGATGGCAGAGCTTGGAAGGGAAGGAGCACCGTTTGACTTTTTCAACGCAGAATTAGCTGGAATTGACATCAGATGCCATGTTGCGTTTGGAGAGCACCTGAAGTGCTCAAACAGTGGAAACCCCTCAATTCTAACTCCAACCCTAACCCCAACACACCCCTAACCCTAATCTCAGCCCTAAGCCTAGCCCTAACCCTAGCTCTAACCCTAACCCTAGCCCTAACCCTAACCTTAATCCTAATGGGAAAGTGGAAATAAATACATTTTTGCAATTTTATTATTTTTCCCTAACTAAGGGGGTGATAAAGGGGGGTTTGATTTACTATTTATAGCGGGATTTTATGTTTGGAAGCTGTCATATGCTAAAAGACGCTTTTTTTTGTAAAAATAGTTTTTGCTTCACCACATTTTGAGAGCTATAATTTTTCCATATTTTGACCCACCGAGTCATGTGAGGTCTTATTTTTTGCAGGACGAGTTGCCGTTTTTATTGGTACCATTTTCGGGCACGTGACATTTTTGATCGCTTTTTATTCTAAATTTTGGGACGCAGAATGAACAAAAACCAGCATTTCAAGAAATTCTTTTGGGGGGTGCGCTTACACCGTTCTGTGTGCGGTAAATTTGATAAGGTGGTTTTATTCTTTGTGTCAGTACGATTACAGCGATATCTCAACTATGTCGTCTTTTAAGATTTGGCGCTTTTATGCAGTGAAAACAATTTTATATAAAAAATAACTATTTTTGCATCGCTTTATTCTGCGAGCTATAACTTTTTTATTTTTCACTGATGACGCTGTGTGTGGCTCATTCTTGTGGGACAAGATGACGTTTTCAGCGGTACCATGGATGTTTATATCCGTCTTTTTGATCGCGCGTTATTGCACATTTTGTTCAACGGTATGATAATAAAGCATTATTTTTTTATTTGTTTTTTATTTTTATTTTTTAAGGAGTTCACTAAAGGGGTTAACTAATGGGACAGTTTTATAGGGCTGGTCATTACGGACGCGGCGATACTAAATATGTGTACTTTTATTGTTTTGTTGTTTTTATTTCCAAAAAAAATAATTTATTAGGGAATATTATTTTTTAATTTATTTAGCGATTTTTTTATAAATTATTTTTACACTTTTTTTTAAAAAAGGGGGGACATCACTGTCATGTGTGAGATCGCTGATCTGACACATCACAGATTACTGTCACAGATCAGCGATCTGACACAGGCACTGCAAAAGGCTTCCCCTGCCGATGCTTCCCTAAACCCCCAGCACACTGCGATTGTGTTTGGTCACAGTGTCCCAGGGGTTAACGTGTCGGGGGCGGTCACCTCGTGAGCGCCGCTGATTGCTATGATGTACTACCCCGTCCTTGGGAATTAAGTCCCAGGGCACATGGAAGGGATAGTACGTCATATGGCAGAAAGGGGTTAAAGAGATTCAAAAATGGTATGAAAGTCACTTGCTGACTTATTGTGCTGCCAGAATACAGTTTTTCCTTCTGTGGCTTCAACCATGCCATTCTTGTTCAGACTGACTGCTGACTGACAAGTTCTAAACAAAATCACGGTATGAGGAGCTAAATTTTACTTAGAAATGAATCACAGATTATTAAAAGAAGGTTTTTAGGTAATGGCCACAAAAAAGTGAACTTGAAGAATCACAGTAATGTGGAGAGGAGGGGCTGGAGAGCAACTAAAATGGCAAACAGGATAAAATAAATGAGATGGAGAGGCCTGTAATTTACATCATAAGTAGACCACAACTATGATAGTCAAAATGAGAAAACAAATCCAGAAAATCACCTTGTCTGATTTGGCCAGATTTATTTTTCAAATTAATGTGGAAAATAAGTATTTGGTCACCTAAGAGCATGCAAGATTTCGGGCTCTTACAGACCTGTAACTTCTTCTTTAAGAGGCTCCTCTGTCTTCCTCTCATTACCTGTAATGGCACCTGTTTGAACTTATCAGTATAAAAGACACCTGTCCACAACCTCTAACAGTCACACTCCAAACTACACTATGGTGAAGACCAAAGAGCTGTCGAAGGACACCAGAAACAAAATTGTAGCCCTGCACCAGGTTAGGAAGACTGAATCTTCAATAGGCAAGCAGTTTGGTGTGATAAAATCAACTGTGGGAGCAATAATAAAAAAAGGGAAGACATGGAGAACCACTGATAAGCTCACTCGATCTGTTGCTCCATGCAAGATCTCACCCCGTGGGATCAAAGTGATCACAAGAACGGTGAGCAGAATTCCCAGAAACACATGGGGGACCTAGTGAATGACCTGCATAGAGCTGGGACCACCATAACAAAGGCTACCATCAGAAACACACTACTGTTATGATTGAGTCACCGTAGGAGGCAAAAACAGAAATGCTAGCTAAGTCCTGAAAACCAGAGAAGTTGGCAACTATCAGATTGCAGACCCCTGAACCTATCAACACAACTAGCAGTAGCCGTGGGGGGTTCCTACGATGACCTAGACCCCTTGATCACAGCCGGAGAGATACATAGGCCTAAAGAAGGAAAGGGGAAATCTAACTGCCCCAGAGCAGACCCCAAAGCAATAGGTAGCCCCCCACATATAATGACGGTGAAGCAAGATGAAAACACTTACACAGACAGAAAGACAGGCTGAGCAAAGACGGGGCCCAAAAACTACCTAGATAGGAACGGATAGGAAGGCTGCTGTCTGCAATCTGCCAAAACCCTATCAGAGACAAAAGCCAACAAGCTGATATAAAAATGGCCCTGAAGCAACTAAGCTTCAAAAACTAAATCAGCACTCAGGTACTTTCAGAAGACAGAGCTCACGGAACACTGCACACTCCAGCAGGGAGTGGCAGAATCCAAAAAGCAAGAAAAGCAAAAACAAATATTAGATGCAAAAAGGCAAAACAGAAAACTTAGCTTTAGGAGAGCAGGAATCAGACTGGTGTCCAAGAGTCCACAGAGAAATCACCCGCAGGGCAGAAAGGGCGTAGGCTGCCTTAAATCCAGTCAGTGACTCCACTCAGCCAATCGTCTTCATTAGTCCCAGGTGCCTGATAATCAGGCTCACTACCTTCCTTCACTAGAATAGGGAGTTCACCAGGCCTCAGTGACGGAGGGGAAAATGAACTCACAACACACTACGCTGCCAGGGACTCAGATTCTGTAGTGCCAGAGGTGTCCCCCTGCTTAAGCCAGTACATGTTCAGGCCCCTCTGAAGTTTGCTAGAGAGCATTTGTATTATCCAGAAGAGTATTGGGAGAATGTCATATGGCCTGATGAAACCAAAGTAGAACTGTTTGGTAGAAACAAAACTTGTCGTGTTTGGAGGAGACAGAATGCTGAGTTGCATCCAAAAAACGCCTCACCTACTGTGAAGCATGGGGGTGGCAACATCATGCTTTGGGGCTGTTTCTGTGCAAAGGGACCAGAACGACTGATACGTGTACATGAAAGAATGCCAGCAAAGGATGTATTACAAAATATTGAGATGAACTTTTGTTAATGACCAAATACTTATTTTCCACCATAATTTGAAAAATAAATCTTGCCAAATCAGACGAGATGATTTTCTGGATTTGTTTTCTAATTTTGACTCTCATAGTTGTGGTCTATCTATGTTGTCAATTACAGGTCCCGATCATCTTTTTAAGTGGGAGAACTTGCACAATTGGTGGCTGACTAAATACTTTTTCCCCCACTGTATATAGTAGGAAAGATCTTTGAACAAATTGTTAAACAACATTTATGTAAGTACTAGGATAAGAAAACAGTAATTAACCAGAGCCAGCATGGGTTTATAGCAAACAAGTTATGCCAGACTAATCTAACTTCCCTCTATGATCGAATCACTGACTGGGTGGATTAGGGAAATGCAGAAGATAAAGTAAATCTCTACTTCAGCAAAACATATCTCAAACTATCCTTATTGAAAAAATGACCCAGTATGGGATGAAAAAGGCTAAGGTCAGTGATCATACTCAAGTGTGGTAATAAATAGTTGCACATCTAATTGGAAGGGTGTTTCACATGGGGTACTACAAGGCTCTGACCTGGCCACAGAGTTATTCAACATTTTTATAAATAATCTAGATAAGGGAAATGAAGGTCAACTAATCAAATCTGCAAACAATGCAAAGCTATGAAGGATAGCTAACACTAGAGAATACAGATAAAGGATTCAGAAGGATCTAGATAAGCTTGAACAATGGGAATTGATTAACAGAATTGTATTTAACAGATAAAAGTGTAAGACTTTACATCTGGGCAAGAAAAACAAAAATTACATCAACAGAATGGGAGGAAGAGAGCTAATCAACAACACGTGTGAAAAAGACTTGGATATACTAATAGATCACAGACTGCACATGAGTCTACAGTGTGATGCAGCAGAAAAAAGGGCAAGCACAATTCTACGATGTATTAACAGAAGCCTAGAGTCTAAATCACTTGACATAATTATCCCCCTCTACTCCTCCTTGGCCATGTAGCATCTGGAATACTGAGTCCAGTTCTGGGCACTACATTTTAAAAAAGGCATTAAAAAACTGGAGCAAGTCCAGAGAAGAGCTACCAAGTTGGTGAGCAGACTGCAAAGTATGTCCTGCGAGGAATGGCTAAAGGATCTGGGAATATTTAGCTTGCAAAAAACAAGGCTAACAGGAGACTTAATAACTGTCTTCAAATATCTGAAGGGTTGTCACAGTGTAGCGTGATCATCCTTTTTCTTATTTGCACATGGAAACACGAGAAGCAATGGAATGAAACTACAAGGAAGAAGATAGACATTAGATATTAAAAGAAAACTTTTTAACAGTGAGGGTGATCAATGACTGGAACAGGCTGCCATGAGAGGTGGTGGTGAGTTCTCCTTCAATGTAAGTCTTCAAACAGAAGCTGGCAGACATCTGTCTAATATGGTTTAGTGAATCCTATGCTGCATTGAGCAGGGAGTTGGACATGATAACCCTTGAAGTCCTTTCCAACTCTATATTTTTTGGGATTGTGTTACCATTTTGAGTAACTGGTAATGTTATCATCTGTCAGTCCATAGAACTGTGGTACCACATATGTGTATTTTTTTAATCTTTATTTTCAATGGGGGAAAGGGAATGATTTGAACTTTTATTTTTTTTTACTTTATTCATAGTTTTCAAAACTTTTTTTAAAACTTTTTAATTTATTTATTACTTGAACCTGTGATCGTCTGATAGCAGGTGCTATATACAGCAATACCATAGCACTGCTGTATATAGAAGCCTGGTTTAAAAGGAACTTTATGATGACAGGCATGGAAATTTTCAATAGTCTCCTAGCTGTCATAGTAACCCATTGGTGGCTCACGATCACCTCACAGGGCTCCAATGGTAACGTTACTGGGCCCTGGCTGTGTCTCACAGCCATTCTCTTCCCGGCATGGGTTGGGATCACCCTTTGAGCCTGCTCCATGCATACACTATCCACTTACCCCATAAATGTATGGTAGATGTTGGTAAGGCGTAAAAAAGGTATTTTTTTCACTTTTAGAAAGCACTCCAAATGCAAGACAGGGTTACATGTCCCATTATTCAAGTTCTAATGTTATGTCTTCCGGACATGTTAGTCGGAGGTAGTCAATGAACTCATGTTTCATGCTATTTAGTTGAAATGATAGGACTGAATTGAGCTATTAGTAATTAGACATTTAAAGTCAACTTTCAATTAAGTGATAAATGATTGTATTCAGCATACTTATTACATGATAAATTTAAATTAATGTGCTTGTACCTCTTTGGTGTCCCCTGAAGCAGCTCGTCTTCCTGCTTTATCATGTCATGTCAAATTTAAAGTGACTACCATTAAAGGGGATAGTTCATACTTTTGGCTCCTATATTATGTATAAGAGAGATAATGTATGCACCTACAGGTGCCTTACTTTTATACTTAACTTGACATATCTAAATAGGTTTATTACAAGATTAAAGGCTTTAAGAAATAAAAAATATATGATTTCAGCAAAACACTGTCAAGAGTTGTTGATGCTATATGTGTCCATCCATTGATTGTGATGTAAGTTTTAGCCAGTCAAGGATTTGGCTAAAATGCTGTGATAACATACTGATCTTATCTCTTGAGATATTGGAATCCAAATATGCATTTTTTCTTTATTCTTCAAAAATTTCCGGGTGGCAGCTATATTAAAGATATATTTACTACCTGTATTGCTTGCATTGACAGTGCAGCAAAGTGTGTGTGCTTTATCGCAGATGTAATGAATGGGTGTTAAGAAATAAAGAAAATCTTGGACTTTTACAGGCTTTAGGAAGTGATAAAGCATAGCGAATTACCCAAAGACCAATAACATCCTGTGTTATTCAGGTCCTGAGTAGTAGAATGATGCTCCGGTAGATGCCCTCTACTATATGGCCATGATTTTAGCATATATAAAATACTAATGGGATAAATAACAGTTCACAACTTTGGGACTCAAAACATACTTATTTTAATATGCTCATCTGAGTACAGCTTAAACCAGATAGATTTTTTTTACTGTATTACAGTAACAGATGAAGTCAGATAGGCTTTAATGTAAATAAATAAATATAATAGTCATAAGTTTCAACACATATGTTCATGTTATGGTTTTAATTTTTTTTTTAGGAATGTGCACATTGTAACTTTAGACTGGAAGAAGCAAAACCACAAAGTGACACATATGGAAACAATGAGTAAATATATTTGTGAAACAAATCAGAATATGTGTTAAACCTTAGATTCCTCAAAATACCTCCACTTTTATTGTGAAGACAACTTTACACACCTTTGTCATTGTCTCAAGCAGCTTGACCGGCAAGTCACCTGCCGATGACCGGCATTCTAAAAGTCTTAAAGAGTTCCAGAGGAGCAGAGCAGTTGTTGGTAGCTTTGACTTTACTCTTTGGTCCAATTCATTGAAAACTATCTAAAATGTGCAATGTTCAGGTGGTTGTTGAGGCCATGTCATCTGATTTGGCACTCTCCTTCCTTGTCCCAAATCCCTTACATAGCCTTAGGCCTCTTTCACACATCAGTTTTTTGGCATCGGTCGCAATCCAGCAGTTTTGGAAAAAAAAAAAACGGATCCGTCAAAGATTGTGAAAAACTGATGCGACGGATCAGATTTTTCGCTGGATCTGACTGTCTTACCTAGTAATAATAATTGGAGCATGCTCAGTTTAAAAAAACGGAATCCGTCTCTGGATTCTGTCATTTGATGGACTGCGACGGATCCTGCACCCATAGGCTTCCATTATAGCCAACGACGGATGGCGCTGGACACGTCGCAGTCCGAGTTTTCGATGGAGACAAAAAATATTACTTTGTCGTCTCCACCAGACGAACACAACATTTCCGACAGATCCTGTCAACGACGGATGAAATGTGAGGCCATCCGTCGCAATCTGTCGCTAATACAAATCTATGAGAAAAAAAACGGATCCAGCGTCATCAGTCGCTGAATCCATTTTTTTCTAAAAACGACGGATTGCGACTGATGGCAAAATACTGATGTGTGAAAGAGGCCTTAAGGTTTGGATTTGGTCATTGTTGTGTTGCCACACAAATGATAGTCCCACTAAGCGCAAATAAGATGGGATGGCATCTGTGGTAGATATAGTGGTGTGCCTTGAATTTGGAATAAATCACCAATTGTGTTACTAGCAAAAACACCTCATACTACCACAACAGCTACTCTATGCCTCACAGTGGGCATCAAACATTTAGATATCATCCACTCTTTTTCTGCATCTTATAAATAAATGAGCGTTGATTACAAAGATCTCAGATTTTAACTCATCAGACCGTAGGACAGATTTCTAATGACATAGTGTCCAGTTCTTCGGTTGCTTGGCCCCAACTAGTCTCCTCTTTTTTTTTACTTGTACAGAGCAAGTCAACCATAAAGGCCTGATTCTCCCTGCACATCTGTCTCTTCTCCACAGATGATGTTGAGGTGTGTCTGTTACTTGATGTCTGTGCATCATTTATGAGGACTGTTATATGAAGTGCTGGCAATTTTCTTTTTCTGAGGCTGGTAACCCCACTGAACTTGTTTAAGGTTACATTTTAAGAAAAGTTAAGGGTAGACATATTTGTCTATTGGGAAATAAATCAGCACATAATGTTAAAACTTTTTAGAATCTATATGTGAAATAATTAAATGGATATTGACTAAATTCACAGACTGGAAAAGGATTAATGAGTAGGTCAGTATTTTTAACCTTTGCACTTCAGACAATTTAATTTAGTCTTTGATTAAATGTTTGTGATTCTGTGTTTAGGCAAAATAACACTTTAAAGGGTCCTATTACTAAAGTTATATGCAAGTTCTGCTTATAAAAGCCAAAAAGTTATCCATACTTACCACATGAATCTGCCAATTGATCCAAAGGTTAAAAACTTTGATGTCCCAATCATCAATTAATATTTCACTGGTCAGGTCATGAGTGGTTGTGATGTGACCACATCAGATCCTCCGGAGAGTGTAGGAGCAGCAATGCGGAAATGTGAGATGGATTTAATGGTCCAACGTAGCTTATTTTTCATAAGCATATATTATTTTTAGCAACAGCTGAAAATCATTTTAAAGTGAACCATTTGGACTTAAAAGGGTATTCCCATCTCCAATATGTAGCAGGTGTAATGATAATTTTAGCAAATACCTCCAATTAGAATTCAGTATAGTTTTTTTTGTTTTTATTCACTATGTCTCTTTCCTCATGTGGGGTGGCTCAGTGATTAGCACTGCAGCCTTGAAGCGCTGGGGTCCAGGGTCTAAATCCTACCAAGAACAACATCTGTAAGGAGTTTGTATGTTCTCCCCGTGTTTGCGTGGGTTTCCTCCCACATTCCAAAGACATGCTGATAGGGAATTTAGATTGTGAGCCTCATTGGGAACAGTGCTGATAATGTCAGTAAAGCGCTGTGGAATTAATGGCGCTATATAAATGAGTAAAATAAATAAAAAATAAAATAAATATGCAGGCATTGCATGTATCCATGTGTGACAGATTGCACAGGGGAAGGGGGTATCGATAACACCATAGAGAAAACACCCATAAAAAATTAACTTTATTGTTTACTCAATTAGCTAGATATATTACAAAAGAAAAATACTAAAAGCACCTATTTGTCAGGTAGGTTTTGAAACCAATAACCGCAAGTGAGAATAATTTCCCACCATTAGTTTTTCTCCTTTATTTATACATGAATATCTAAAATAGTCCCTTATAGATAAAGGTCTAACACTTAACACAATAGAAAAGACAAAACTTGACAAAACCACACCTAGACCACAAAACTGACACACATATGATGCTGACTAACCAATGGCAAATTAAATTACTTGTAAGAAAAACAATATTCTTTATAACAATATGCTCCTAGATTGAGTCAAGAAAAATGCCTTAATTGGATCATAGTATAACACAATAATTCTTTTGTAGGGATATTAGTCCCGATATAGATGTAAATGTTCAGACTAAGGCCGGAGTCACACTAGCGAGAAAATCGGACGAGTGCAATGCGATAAAAAATCGTGTTGCACTTGTCCCAATGTTATTCTAAGGGGCAGCTCACAGCATCCGATTTTTTCTCGCCCATTTATATAAAGTATATATGTATGTATTCTATGTGTATCTATCTATTCTTTCGTTTTGGTTTTAACCTGTCATTGGACTCCATTATATGTCCATATTGCAAGCCTGCGAGAAAATCTCGGCAGACGGATGTCACACCGATGTCAAACGGATGCTTAGATGCGACAAAATCGCATCCTCGCATTAAAATCGGATGACATATGGATGACTGTTCATGAAACATTTGTGCGATTTTGGTCCGTCAAAAATGTTCCGATTTTTTAATCGTTGAGTGTAACTCCGGCCTAACACTCACAAGAAGGTATTCTTGAGCCAACCAGTTATCCAGTATACTGGGCCATATGAAATACTAGTTGTCCAAGAATTCCACTACCCAGATATTGTTAAATAGCTATCTAAGAGCTTTCCCTACAGTGTTGTAATAAATTGCTCAATAATAAAGTGCAAATACTGTATATCAGGTCAGAAACCAACCCGAGTAGCGTAAAATAACCAATGGAGCATGCGAACTTTGGGATTTGTGTAACGAGATAAAAGAGCAGCCCAAGATTAATTTTATATTTAATTGCCGAAAGGTGCACTAGAAATATACAGGCATATTATTTACAGAACAATATACAGGTATACAGTCAAGATCTCCTAGGCTGCTCCCTCCCATACTCTGTGCCCACCTCTGTGTTGGGCTGCCTTCCTCCTCCTATATCTGAGAGTATGATTTTTCAGGCAGAACCGTGGATGGCCCATAACTTTCCGCCCATAGCTTTGAATGGAAAGTCAGGAGATGCCACTGGATTTTGCTGGATTTTATCTGCGCAGGGAGACCAAAAATTCCTACCGTATGTAATCCTTGGTAGCTACGCTTCATAACTCCATAATGCAGAGTGCTACACGTAGCTGCCAGGCACGGGCATGTGGGAGAAGGAATGCCAATTCTAAGAATGTGCTCAGCTAGGCTCAGAGATATTTCATTCTGGTATTATAGGACATTTTCCAGATTCATTACTTCAGAGCATTGCTGTGACCTGTGGAGCCAGCTGGCAGTAGCTGCAGGAGAGTTCACGCCCTTGTGATAATTGGTGGGGACCAGAGCTTCAAAGGGCACATTCTTGGATTTAATTAAAGAAAAACATTGATCCTGTGGAATCCCAAGGGTGGGGGGCACATTTCAGGATATCCTGAACCTATATTCCGAAATGGAGTCTTCCTTGTCCTTCACACCATGGTTACGACCACTGATATAGTGACTGTTAGCTTAGGATAACACAGAGGGGTGTACAGATGGATCTAGCCGAGACCTACACAATGCGGTTAATCAATTTAAAGACCTACTGAAAAAATGCACACGAATATGGTGGAATCATGCATTCCTTGATGAGATTATAGAGAGGGACATCATACCAAGGGGATTACGCAAAAAGGTGGGATCAGGAATCCAAGCTACGAAATCAAAAAAATTTAAACGGGATGTCCCAGACAAGCAGGCATCAAGGGTATACATATGGTGTAATACCTATGATCATTCCAGACCCAGATATCGGAATTCTTCTTATTCAAAATCCAGATTGGCATCCATGCGATCCAACAGATCTGGTGATGATGACAATTTATCTAAAACATCGCATCATGGGGTCCATCCACTTTTGAACTCCCCACCAAACGGATCGTTACTAGACAAACTACCAAGAATAAAACTTCTGGGGGCAAGTCCCCTTCAGTGGGTTGCCAAGGGGGCTTCAGGTATTAAACCTTTCAACTTTTTATCACATGTCCTCACGGACACACAGTTGGGAGTTTTGGGTAAAGGATTAACTTTTTCCCCTACTAACTCTTTTAATTATTCTACAACTCTAAAAGATTTACAGCTTTTCTCCCACAAATTGCTGTTGAAAAAGCTCAATAGTAAGAGTTCATCACAAAAGACCATGAGTGAGATTGAGAGGGAGGCACTACAAAAATTGCAGGATCTCCTTGATGAACAGTCCAACCAACAACCAAGTAGGTTTCCATCTCATGTTCTGCCCAGATCTATAAGATTCCTCCCCCTTTATTTGTGCCCCATGATTGAAATTTTTACCCAGCTTGTGACCGAGAACTTTAAGAAATCGTCTACGAGACGGAGATTTGATAATGTATCTTATAAACAACGTCAGGCCTTGACACAACTACAATCGCTTTCTGATGTTGTTTTCAAGCCGGCAGACAAGGTGGGGAATGTCGTGGTCTGTCCAAATGTAAAATATGAGCGTGAGGCCTTTCGCCAACTTAGAGTTTCTAGTACTTACATCAGATTATCTTCTAACCCCGTGTCCTCTTTTTCGATCGATCTACAGCGACTTCTCACGATGGCTTTTTAAATTGACACTATTACTAAGTGTATTCTTGATGGCCTTACAGTTATATCCCCAAAATTTCCTACTTTCTACTGTATTTACTGCCTAAAGTCCACAAGGATGCCCTCGACCCTCCTGGGCACCCAATAGTCTCGGGAATTGGTGGCCTTTTTGACTCCATTTGTAAGTTTATCGATTTCTACCTTAGACCTCTTGTGGAAATGTTACCTTCTTACATACGTGATACTGCAAATGCCCTAGCATGGGTTGATGGCATCCTTGTGGAAAATAACACCTTACTTGTCACTGCAGATGTTGAGAGTTTGTACACCTGCATTGACCATTCTCATTACCCTGATGCAATCCATCTCTTCCTGGGGGCCTCCGGCCTGGTCAGCCCTTTTGCGTGAACTTATCCTTGAGCTGGTGCTCTATGTTCTTACTCAAAATTTTTTGTATTTAAGGATAATTTTTATCTTCAGACACACGGCACAGCCATGGACACGGCCTGTGCGCCTTCATACGCTTATCTCTTCCTGGGTTCATGGGATACATTCCTTTTTGGTGATGGGGCATGCCGGCCGCTTCTCATGTGCTTTGCTGGTATAGATACATTGATGGCATTCTATTTCTGTGGGACGAGACAATGCACCAGCTCCAGGAATTTATGACGGACCTAAATCACAATCCATACAATATCTGTCTCACCTATAATTTTGACTATAGAAAAATTAACTTTTTGGACATTGTTCTGGAGGTAGACACTTCTAGACGCATCCAGACTAATGCATATAGGAAACCAACATCCGTCAATGCACTAATTCATGCTACATCTGCTCACAATCCAGCCACTATTAGGGCCGTCCTGGTCAGACAGTTTCTACAGATGAGACAGATTTTCTCATCAGATGAAAGATTTGAAGCACAGGCCTTGGATTTGAAAACACGTTTTCAAGTACATTGATATAATCGCAGGTGTATCAAATAGGGATATTATAGGGCCAGAAAGACCCCTCTTAGTAGTCTCTTACATTCCCTTAAGCGCCATTCAAATATTGGCAGAGATGGACCTATTAGGTTCATCTCTACTTATAACCACGAGTGGGAACATATGCATCAAATTTTGAAAAAACATTTGGCGATACTTGGGGCTGAGCCTTCCTTGGGCACCATGCTGGGGAACTTCCCCTCAATGACCTCTAGGAGGTCCAAGAACTTAAATGATCTGTTGGTTAGGAGCCATTACACTCCGGCTCCTTTGAATCCATTTGGGCCCATAGGCCCTGCCCCATGATCCATACCTTGCAGCCTCTGTGTTGCCTGCGTAAATGTCCTGTGCTGCTCTAATTTCCAATCCTCTGATGTGTAAAACAATTCAATATTCAACACCGGATCTCCTGTGACAGCACTAATGTTATCTATTATGCCACGCGTAGGTGTCCTAAAATATATTTTGGCCTTACTTCTAGAGAACTGAGGGTACGGATTGTGAGTGTGTGCAGGACATTTGTGCGGCCAAGACAGTGGCCTATCCCTCTGATCTCAAGACCATTCCTCGCCATTTTGGCAATATCATACTTGTGATGTGAAGACCTTTGTCGTCAGAGGGATAGATGTATTACGGGGGGGGGCAATAACAAGAAAACCCTGGCCCAAGTGGAAACAAAGTGAATAGTGACCTTGGACACCATGACCCCTAAGGGTCTCAATGAGATCTTGACCTTTTCCCCTTTTCTATGAGTAGGCTCATTTAATGATTGCGTGACTGAGCACTCCGCCCTTCATCAAGCTGTGATTTTAATTACATCCAATCACTTTTGGTTCCTATCCTCCTATAAATATAGGCTTTATCTTGTTATTAGCCAGTAGTTCACATTAGGCAGTTAGAATAGGGACCCGTTCAATGAGATCACCTTGACGTTGGTGAATGGGCTCACATCTTTTGGCCAAATTTTGTGCTAAGTATCTCATATGTTTTTTCTAAATTCCAAAAGCCATTATGCTAGTCACATTTCATATATTTCATCTTTGATATGCCTTGATGTAATTGAGTGCAACCATTTCCTTATTTTGATATGCAAGTTGTTTTTTGGTATGCACCTTTTCAGACTAGGATGTGCCGTCAGTTTTTTCTGTCATATGCCTGTATGAAAGACGGCGGCTCAAGGGAGAAATGAAGTTAATTTTTTCCCAGGTGGCGCACTTTCAGCATACCAGCAGAGCATCATCATAACACTATTAATTTGTAGATTAACCTTATATCTACAGGTTGGTAGTGTTATAAAACATGACAGGTTCCTTTTAAAAAGACGAATGTCGCTAATCACATCGTTACTGCCCATGTACAGTATGCCTTTAGAATTCCTCATATTTTAGTTTAGTGATTCATTGTTTATATTGCATCATCTCAATCTGTATATCCATGTATCTATTCTAGCACACAATCTGTTTTATTCCAAAATGTCAAATGAATAGGGCAATGAAAAAGTAAGAGTTTGTTAAAATGGTGACAAAGAAATAAAGTACAGTAGATATAATTACAAAATGAGCATACTCCCTAATTACACTGCAACCTTCAAATATTGGGTCTCAAAGCTGGAAACCTGGCATGAGCTTTCCCTCTATGGCTTGTGGGGCTTTCAGTGCCATGGGGGATGGCCTAGTAATGCTATTTAACCCCTTAATGACCGCTGATGCACCTTTTAATGGCAGCAGTTAAGGGTACTTATTTCTCTGCATCGCTCTTTAATGGCACTGAGAAATAAGGGTATAGCACCCCCAGCAGGGGTAGCTGAGACCCCGGAAAACATGATTCAGGTTGGTTCCCAGTGTTGCGATCTCCGTTATTGAATGAAAAATGGCGACCGTAAAAAAATGACTGATTTTCCATTTATTTCTCTCTCCTCTGATATGATCTAGCATACCAGCAGAGAGTGAAATGGAGTCCCTGGAGCCCCCCCGGTACCTCTGATGGATGTCACTCCGACTGTCCCTCGAACCTCGACGTCTTCTACCGGGAAGAAAATGGCGGGTGCAGGCGCAGTGCGTCCGCCAAGATCTGCCGGCCGGCACCAGGCAAAAATAGATTCTTCCTATTGGTTCATTTTGATCACTGTGATTTCTCCTGATACCCTTGTGAAAATAAAAAAGTTTGGTTTCAAAGTAATTTTTTTGTGTAAAAAGTAAAATGTTATTTTTTTTCCATCCACATTGCTTTAGTTCTTGTGCAATTTTTAGAATAGTGTCACTTATGGGTATTTTCTGTCGTATTGACCCCCAAACTCACTTCAAATGTGAGGTGGTCCCCCCAAAAAATGGTTTGATAAATTTTGTTGGAAAAATGAGAAATCTCTTGTCAAATTTTAACCCTTATAACTTTTCTTAACAAAAAAGTTATGTTTCTAAAATTGGTCTGATGTAAAGTAAACATGTGAAAATTTTTATTTATTAACTATTTAACTATTTTGTGCGATATGACTCTCTGATTTATGGGCACAAAAATTAAAAGTTTGACTATTGCAAAATTTTCAAAATTTTTTGCCAAATTTAAATTTTTTTCATAAATAAACACAAGTCTTATTGAAGAAATTTTACCACTAACATGAAGTACAATATGTCATTACAAAACAATCTCAGAATCAGTGGGATCCGTTGAAGCGTTCCAGAGCTATAACCTCAAAAATTGGTCAGAATTGTAAAAATTCTGTCCGTCATTAAGTACAAAATTGGCTCTGTCAGTAAAGGCCCCGTCTCACATAACGAGTTCATTTGCGAGATCGCTGAAACATCAGAGGTTTGGTGATGCAACAGCGACGTCGCCAGCGATCTCACTACGTGTGACACATAGCGGCGACCGCCCCCCCGCTGGGTATTGCTGATTGTGCTCAAATGTCCTACGCAATTTTTGATCATTGGCGTCCCGCTGGCCTGCATGCATCGCTGTGTTTGATGGCGACGAGTGACCTCGTTGGCGACGCAGAACTCAGAGACGCAGGCGTGAGTCGTCAGAATAGCTACTGTGTGACAAGGTCCCAATGACCGCCGAGGTCGTTACATGGATCACCGTATCGTTACTGCATCGTTGAATAGATCTGCCTGTTTGACAGCTTACTAGCGACCATGTAGCGACGTACCAGCGATCCTTACCAGGTCGTATTGTTGTCGGGATCGCTGGAGCGTCACTAAGTCTAACGGTACCCTAAGGGGTAAAGGCTTTCATCATATTAAACAGCTTATTTCACATAAGGATAGATAAAAGGCCTAGTCTGATTGTGGTGTACTACTTTTACGCTGAAACACATTGAAAATAAAAGTGGTTGTCTCATTCAGTGAATAATAATTCAATGATTTAAGTGATATTGTAACAGTACTTTTGTATTCTTCAAACATTGCAAACAAGGAGGGCATCAAAATCCTGAAACCAAGACTTGTGTGTAACAGAAAGTGTCCTTATTGCATTGTGAGATGGGAAAATCATTTTTTTAAAGTCAAAAATAAATATCTTCATAATTCACACCTTAAACACAACTGTCTTCTTCACAAAGTGTGCACATGCAGTAGTTAAAAAAACATATAGTGTTCTCTATTCTTCTCTTAATCCATCTACAGTAAAATTTAAAATAATGGCTCATGGTCTTATTTTTCACCAATGCCTTTTATAAAAGAATTCAGAAAGAATCTTTAACCTTTTGCAGATATTTAGAATTGCAAGGTCACCAAAGAGTAGAAAACACAGACTTGTCCAGATACAATGTTGAATATTGCCCAGATGTGATTGCTTACATTTTTTTTAGATATATTTAGATAATATAGAATTACACAGGTCATTTTCGTAATGCATCATGTGTCTTACTCCATAGTTTGATCCTGCTTTGCTGGATAGAGATATTACACCTGCTTTTAAATATCGTGTAGGATTATAAATAATCCTACAAATTCATATGACATTTTAATAACAAAGGATGGCATCTGATTTCTATCGCACTGAATTGTAATCCCATAATCATTATCTGTGCTATGGGAGTTCATTCAGCATTTTTCCAACCCATTCACATCATTGCTTGTATTAGATACTAGGGGGCTATAAGAAATGGAAATATAAAAAAATCATACAATCATTTTTACCTAAATTGTGTCGATTGAAGCAATTTAGAGACTAAAGAAAAATGGAAAAAAAGTATTTTCTTATTCCGTTTGCTGAAATCACTCCCTATATTTTTCCATTTTCTTTTATTGTCTGAAAATACCTTGTAATGAAGCCCTAAACTTTACTTAAATTTTGACTGTAGCCTAATTTTTAAAAATATAAATCTCCTTTCAAACTCTTTAGCACAAACACAGCCTTAATAATGTCAAAGTGAGTGTCCTCAAGAAGCATACTATGGATGAACAGGCCTCCAGTGGTAACAAACAGCCTGTTTAATTAATAACATGAGAAACTTTGTATGCATTTTAAAATCTAAAAACAGGACAACTCTTTAATGTGATCAGGCAGATGTAGAATCAGGGGTTGATTTCTGTTGTAATTACCCTTTAAGACTTAGTGAGATAGTATTGAAAAATAACATGACAGACTTTTAAGTCCCCAGCCTTTGGTAGACACAATTCTCTGCAGTAGTGCTGAACATTTTGGGGCTGGATCTGACCGAAATTGGAGGTGTCAGTTGCACCTTTTGTAATGTATTGAATACAGTCTATGTAGAGTCTTGTGCTTCGGTGCGAGGATGCACAGGAAACACAGGCTTGTTTAAAAAGTGCTTGTATTACTTCATACAAGTAAGCATACCACAGGGGAAAGGTTTTACACAATTGCAGGTGCAGAGGCAGGTGACACAGCAGGCTGGAATAAATCTTAAGTTCAGTATAAATTGCATAATAGGTTCAAAGTCTGTCTCTCTTACTTCCTTTGCAAATGTTGATGGCAAGCAGAGGGATTCCTTTGTCCACATGTGTTCTAAAGATCCACAAACTGAGAACCTTTCATTACTTCCCCCTTAGGCTTGTCTGGGTACCTCTGATGGAACCGGTGGAGTAAGCGAGGGGCATTAATATTATTAACTAGAGTTGAGCGAAACGGGTCGAAAAAATTCAAAAGTCGCCGACTTTTGGCAAAGTCGGGTTTCATGAAACGAAACCCGACCCTAGGATGAGGTCGGCCACGAGGTCGGCGACTTACGCGCCAAAGTCGCGTTTCAAAAGTTTGTTTTGCGCTCTTTTTCAGCCAATCAGGATCCATGGACACTGTGGGCAACGTGATGACATAGGCACGGGTCACCACCATCTTTCAGAAGGGCATGCAAGTGATTGGCTTGCTTTGGTGGGCGTCACAGGGGGTATAAAAGGGCGTGCACGCCGACCGCCATCTTACTTCTGCCGATCTTAGTATAGGGAGAGGTTGCTGCTGATTCTGTAGGGAGAGCGTTAGGCAGGGAAGAAGACACAAAAACTGCTTCTGCTGCTAGCGATTTGGCCTGCACAACACACAAGTCACTGTGTGTGCAGTGCAAGGGGAGGCTATATTGTGGTGTATCAGTGGTGTTGGTTGTTGGGCTGCCTTTTAAGGCTTCCTGACACGCTGGCATTGCTGTTTACCCACTGCTCCGCAAACTGCTTTTTTAAAAGCAATCCAATCTCCCTTATCCTCTCGTCACTTTGGTCACAGGCAGCTGTGCCATCGAGCGTGTCACATAGCGCTCAGATATCAGTGGGCTGCACACAATCCACAAGTGTCCAGTGTCCAAAAGTGTACGCAGAGATTCAAAATCTCCATTATCCTCTCGTCACTTTGGTCACAGGCAGCTGTGCCATCGAGCGTGTCACATAGCGCTCAGATATCAGTGGGCCGCACACAATCCACAAGTGTCCAGTGTCCAAAAGTGTACGCAGAGATTCAAAATCTCCATTATCCTCTCGTCACTTTGGTCACAGGCAGCTGTGCCATCGAGCGTGTCACATAGCGCTCAGATATCAGTGGGCCGCACACAATCCACAAGAGTCCAGTGTCCAAAAGTGTACGCAGAGATTCAAAATCTCCATTATCCTCTTGTCACTTTGGTCACAGGCAGCTGTGCCATCGAGCGTGTCACATAGCACTCAGATATCAGTGGGCCGCACACAATCCACAAGTGTCCACTGTCCACAAGTGTACGCAGAGATTCAAATTCTCCATTATCCTCTCGTCACTTTGGTCACAGGCAGCTGTGCCATCGAGCGTGTCACATAGCGCTCAGATATCAGTGGGCCGCACACAATCCACAAGTGTCCACTGTCCACAAGTGTACGCAGAGATTCAAAATCTCCATTATCCTCTCGTCACTTTGGTCACAGGCAGCTGTGCCATCGAGCGTGTCACATAGCGCTCAGATATCAGTGAGCCGCACACAATCCACAAGTGTCCAGTGTCCAAAAGTGTACGCAGAGATTCAAAATCTCCATTATCCTCTCGTCACTTTGGTCACAGGCAGCTGTGCCATCGAGCGTGTCACATAGCACTCAGATATCAGTGGGCCGCACACAATCCACAAGTGTCCACTGTCCACAAGTGTACGCAGAGATTCAAAATCTCCATTATCCTCTTGTCACTTTGGTCACAGGCAGCTGTGCCATCGAGCGTGTCACATAGCGCTCAGATATCAGTGGGCCGCACACAATCCACAAGTGTCCAGTGTCCAAAAGTGTACGCAGAGATTCAAAATCTCCATTATCCTCTCGTCACTTTGGTCACAGGCAGCTGTGCCATCGAGCGTGTCACATAGCGCTCAGATATCAGTGGGCCGCACACAATCCACAAGTGTCCACTGTCCACAAGTGTACGCAGAGATTCAAAATCTCTATTATCCTCTCGTCACTTTGGTCACAGGCAGCTGTGCCATCGAGCGTGTCACATAGCGCTCAGATATCAGTGGGCCGCACACAATCCACAAGTGTCCACTGTCCACAAGTGTACGCAGAGATTCAAAATCTCCATTATCCTCTCGTCACTTTGGTCACAGGCAGCTGTGCCATCGAGCGTGTCACATAGCGCTCAGATATCAGTGGGCCGCACACAATCCACAAGTGTCCACTGTCCACAAGTGTACGCAGAGATTCAAAATCTCCATTATCCTCTCGTCACTTTGGTCACAGGCAGCTGTGCCATCGAGCGTGTCACATAGCGCTCAGATATCAGTGGGCCGCACACAATCCACAAGTGTCCAGTGTCCAAAAGTGTACGCAGAGATTCAAAATCTCCATTATCCTCTCGTCACTTTGGTCACAGGCAGCTGTGCCATCGAGCGTGTCACATAGCGCTCAGATATCAGTGGGCCGCACACAATCCACAAGTGTCCACTGTCCACAAGTGTACGCAGAGATTCAAAATCTCCATTATCCTCTCGTCACTTTGGTCACAGGCAGCTGTGCCATCGAGCGTGTCACATAGCGCTCAGATATCAGTGGGCCGCACACAATCCACAAGTGTCCACTGTCCACAAGTGTACGCAGAGATTCAAAATCTCCATTATCCTCTCGTCACTTTGGTCACAGGGAGCTGTGCCATAGAGCGTGTCACATAGCACTCAGATATCAGTGGGCCGCACACAATCCACAAGTGTCCACTGTCCACAAGTGTACGCAGAGAATCTAAATCTCCATTATCCTCTCGTCACTTTGGTCACAGGCAGCTGTGCCATCGAGCGTGTCACATAGCGCTCAGATATCAGTGGGCCGCACACAATCCACAAGTGTCCACTGTCCACAAGTGTGTGCAGAAATTCTAAAACTCCCCTGTCCTATAGACACCTTGTACCTTGTTTTACATTACTATATAGTTTGTTGGATTTTGTCTACATTTCTACCAAAAATGAGGAAGGCTGGTGGAAGAGGCCGTGGAATTGGGCAGGGGTTGGCAGCTGGTAATGATGGTGTTGGTGGTGGATCTGATGGTAGTGGCAAGAGCAAAATAGGACCGAATGCAGGAGGTGCTGACCCTGCGTCATCGTCTGGCTACATAAGGACTCGAACGCTTAGTTTTCTAGGAGTTGGCAAACCGCTTTTAAAGGCGGAGCATCAGGAAAAAGTTTTGTCTTACATTGCTGACTCAGCCTCCAGCTCTATCGCCTCCTCTTCTTCAGTTGTAAAAAGTAAAAGCACTGAGTCGTCATTGGAGGCTCATGTTCATGAACCACACCTTTCCTTGTGTCCTTCACCCCAACCAAGATTGAAGGATGACGCAGGCCATACTACTGATTACTCCATGGAGCTGTTTTCACATACCATGCCTGGATTATCAAGTCAAATGGTGAATTACCCAGGCCAAGATGAATCTGACATGGAGTGCACTGATGCACAGCCGCTGATGGATGATTCTGCTGGTACATTCACTCAGAGCACTACATTGTCCTCGCAGTGTACAGAGCCAGATTTTGACCCTGATGAGACTCAGGTGCCCCTTCCCGCACACTATACCACCATACACGGTGACACAGAGAAAGGTGCACATGACATAGAAGAGGAGGTGATGGATGACCCAGTTGTTGACCCAGATTGGCATCCATTGGGGGAAGAGGGTGCTGCTTCCAATAGCTCAGATGAGGAGCATCCACAGCAGACATCGACATCGCAACAGCTGTTATCTGGCAGGCCCGGAGCACTCCAAAGACAGGTTCCAAACATCAAAAGAGTTGCTGGACAGCTTGTCCAGAGGGTCAAAAGATCACAGCGTGCTAGGCCGCAAAATGTCTGCCAAAGTAGGAAGAGTGCAGTGTGGCGGTTTTTTGAACAAAATCCTCATGATCAGGCCAAGGTTATCTGTAAGAAGTGCGCAAAGACCTTTAGCCGAGGGAAAAATCTGAAAAATTTGAATACCAGTTGCATGCTTAGACATTTAACCAGCATGCACTTGCAAGCGTGGACACAACACCAAACCTCAAGTGCCACATGTGCAACTGATCACAACGAAGGTAGTCAGCAACGCTACATTTTTTCCCCCACTGTAAGCCCACCGGTTAGCACAGCAGCAAATGTTGAGGTGTCGTTGCAAGGCCACAGCAGTCAGGGAATCCCACTGTTATATCAACGAAAGACTGATTCTAGGCCATCAGAAAGAACAACAACTCCATCACCATCATCAACCCTCTCTCAGTCCGCCCTGTCCACCGCTACTTCCACCATATGCAGCTCTCAAGTCCAGCTCACCCTCCCAGACACTATGAGTAGGTCAAGAAAGTACTCAGTCTCTCATCCGCGTACACTGGGTTTGAACGCCCACATTGCCAAACTAATCTCGTTTGAGATGATGCCCTTTCGGTTGGTGGAAAGCACAGCTTTCCGCGAACTCATGGCCTATGCAGTACCACGCTATGACCTACCCAGTCGCCACTTTTTCTCTCGCAAAGCCATCCCAGCCCTCCACCATCATGTGAAAGACCGCATTGTCCATGCACTCAAGCAGTCAGTGAGCGGAAAGGTGCACCTCACAACTGATGCATGGTCCAGTCGGCATGGCCAGGGCCGTTACGTGTCCATCACTGCGCACTGGGTTAAGGTGGTGGATGCAGGGTCCACAGGGGACAGCGGTGGTGGGACAGTGCTGCCTAGCCCACGGTATAGGAAACAGTTGGCTGTAGGCGTTCGACCCTCCTCCTCCTCCTCCTCCTCCAGAAGCGACAGCTCGTCCACAGAGCGCAGTCGTACGAGCACTCCATCTGCAGCTGCCACTGTTGCACACGATGTGTCCCCCTATCGAGCAGCTAGTGGAAAGCGTCAGCAGGCTGTGTTGCAGATGATGTGTTTGGGCGACAGACACACCGCTGAGGTGGTGGCCGAGTACTTGAAGCGACGAACTGAGTCATGGCTGGGCAGTGTACATCTTGAGGCAGGCAAGGTAGTTAGTGATAAAGGCCTTAATTTTGTGGCAGCCATAGCCCTTTCAAAACTCAGCCACATACCTTGCTTGGCTCACACCTTGAACCTGGTGGTGCAGTGCTTCCTCAAAAATTATCCGGAGTTAACAGCCCTGCTCCAGAAGGTGCGAAGACTGTGCGCGCACATCCGCCGGTCGCCTGTACACTCCGTTCGTATGCAGAAGCTGCAGCGATTGCTCCACCTTCCCAACCACCGCCTCATTATCGACATTGCAACAAGGTGGAACTCCACCCTGCACATGGTGGAGCGGCTGTGCGAGCAGAGGCAGGCCATAATGCATTTGTGGGAGGATACACGGCCAGGCACTTTGAGAGCAGACATGGAGTTGACAGGCGTGCAGTGGTCAAAGCTGAAAGACCTTTGTAAAGTCCTTCAGTGTTTTGAGGAATGCACACGGCTGGTAAGCGCAGACGACGCCATCCTAAGCATGAGCATCCCACTTATGCGTCTGCTCATGCAAACTTTGACGCACCTTAAGGAGCAGGCGTCTGCAGCCAATGTTGATGAGGAGGAAGAGGAGGAGGGAATCCTTGATGACATTCAGCCATTGTCTGCTCAGGGACCTCTCCTGGACGAGGTGGAGGAAGAAGAGGAGGAGGAGGATGATGGGGATGATTAATTAGGGGAGGAGGATGCATCTCGTGGGGCAAGTGAAAATGTTGGCGTGGCAAGGTCTGGTACAGGGTTTGTCCGTGACTGGAGGGATGTGGATTTGCCAGAAAGTGCTCCTCCACCCAGCACTCGCAGTGCATCATTGACACCGGGAACATTAACCCACATGTCAGATTATGCCTTGCGGATCCTAAAAAGGGACCCCCGCATTGCCAAAATGATGAACGATGACGACTACTGGTTGGCCAGCATCCTGGATCCACGCTATAAAGGCAAATTACAAAACATCATGCCACAGGAGAACCTTGACCTAATATTGGCTAATAAACAAGCAACTCTGGTAAATCGGTTGCTTGAGGCATTCCCAGCACACAGCAGCGGTGATGGTTCTCACACGAGCCGTACGGGCCGGGGGCAGCTTGGCAGAGGTGTTCGTGGTGCACACAGCAGAAGTGGCGTTGGAGACAGGGGTTTCATGACAATGTTGTGGACTGATTTTTCAAATACCGCTCACAGAACTGGTAATACTGCATCGATGGAAAGTGACAGGAGACAGCAGTTGTCAACTATGGTTACAAACTACTTTTCCTCCCATATCGATGTTCTCCCACACAGGTCATTCCCCTTTGACTATTGGGCCGCTAAACTGGACACATGGCCTGAATTGGCACAATATGCCTTACAGGAGCTCGCTTGCCCAGCTGCAAGTGTGCTATCGGAAAGAGTCTTCAGTGCAGCTGGATCAATCCTGACAGAAAAAAGGACCCGTCTGTCAACCCAAAATGTGGATGATCTAACCTTCATTAAAATGAACCACGCATGGGTTTCCAAGGATTTTGTCCCACCTTCCCCTGATGACACATAGGGTGACAGAAAAATGGCTTGCTTTGGTCCACCTCTTCCTGGTACTTCACCTATTTCGCCTTTTGCATCAGTTGAATGTCCAACATCAACATATGCCACTTTCTAAAACTCCCTAACTGTGCTGCCTCCCCCCCATGGCCGGGGTCACCACCTAGCGCACGACACCGTGCGAGTGCCGTTGCCCTGGACAGGTGGGTAGGCCGACTCTTGGGCGCGGGCACTGGCACAGGGTCCCTCATAGTGCAATCAAGTGTCTCTGACGGTGGTGGTGCACACCCGCCGTCAGACACACCGCTGTACTATGAGGGGCCCAGTGCCAGTACCGACGCCCACGAGTGGGCCCCCCTTGCTTGGCCAGGGCCCCAGCATTTGCAATCTTTACCTCTCCCTGCTCCTCCGCTGTGTAATCTGGGCCATCAAATCCATACTGTGCCTGACACCGTCTGAGCCTACCTCCTGAGACATATATTTTGAATGTGTACGCTATCCATACATGTTATCCGGAGATACGGTACCCCTTCTAACCTTTGTGCAATGACGTGCAATCCATACTGGGCCTAACACCGTCTGAGCCTGCCTCATGCTGTATAGACATATATTTTGAATGTGTACGCTATCCATACATGTTATCCGGGGATACGGTACCCTTTCTAACCTTTGTGCAATGACGTGCAATCCATACTGGGCCTAACACCATCTGAGCCTGCCTCATGCTGTATAGACATATATTTTGAATGTGTACGCTATCCATACATGTTATCCGGGGATACGGTACCCCTTCTAACCTTTGTGCAATGATGTGGAATCCATACTGGGCCTAACACCGTCTGAGCCTGCCTCATGCTGTATAGACATATATTTTGAATGTGTACGCTATCCATACATGTTATCCGGGGATACGGTACCCCTTATAACCTTTGTGCAATGACGTGCAATCCATACTGGGCCTAACACCGTCTGAGCCTGCCTCATGCTGTATAGACATATATTTTGAATGTGTACGCTATCCATACATGTTATCCGGGGATACGGTACCCCTTCTAACCTTTGTGCAATGACGTGCAATCCATACTAGGCCTAACACCGTCTGAGCCTGCCTCATGCTGTATAGACATATATTTTGAATGTGTACGCTATCCATACATGTTATCCAGGGATACGGTACCCTTTCTAACCTTTGTGCAATCACGTGCAATCCATTCTGGGCCTAACACCGTCTGAGCCTGCCTCATGCTGTATAGACATATATTTTGAATGTGTACGCTATCCATACATGTTATCCGGGGATACGGTACCCCTTTTAACCTTTGTGCAATGACGTGCAATCCATACTGGGCCTAACACCGTCTGAGCCTGCCTCATGCTGTATAGACATATATTTTGAATGTGTACGCTATCCATACATGTTATCCGGGGATACGGTACCCCTTCTAACCTTTGTGCAATGACGTGCAATCCATACTGGGCCTAACACCGTCTGAGCCTGCCTCATGCTGTATAGACATATATTTTGAATGTGTACGCTATCCATACATGTTATCCGGGGATACGGTACCCTTTCTAACCTTTGTGCAATGACGTGCAATCCATACTGGGCCTAACACCATCTGAGCCTGCCTCATGCTGTATAGACATATATTTTGAATGTGTACGCTATCCATACATGTTATCCGGGGATACGGTACCCCTTCTAACCTTTGTGCAATGACGTGCAATCCATACTGGGCCTAACACCGTCTGAGCCTGCCTCATGCTGTATAGACATATATTTTGAATGTGTACGCTATCCATACATGTTATCCGGGGATACGGTACCCCTTCTAACCTTTGTGCAATGACGTGCAATCCATACTGGGCCTAACACCGTCTGAGCCTGCCTCATGCTGTATAGACATATATTTTGAATGTGTACGCTATCCATACATGTTATCCGGGGATACGGTACCCCTTCTAACCTTTGTGCAATGACGTGC
This sequence comes from Dendrobates tinctorius, assembly GCF_039654945.1. Lineage (NCBI taxonomy): Eukaryota > Metazoa > Chordata > Amphibia > Anura > Dendrobatidae > Dendrobates > Dendrobates tinctorius. Next base: position 6,883,721 of record NW_027361913.1, on the reverse strand, counting down.
AATCCATACTGGGCCTAACACCGTCTGAGCCTGCCTCATGCTGTATAGACATATATTTTGAATGTGTACGCTATCCATACATGTTATCCAGGAATACGGTACCCTTTCTAACCTTTGTGCAATCACGTGCAATCCATACTGGGCCTAACACCGTCTGAGCCTGCCTCATGCTGTATAGACATATATTTTGAATGTGTACGCTATCCATACATGTTATCCGGGGATACGGTACCCCTTCTAACCTTTGTGCAATGACGTGCAATCCATACTGGGCCTAACACTGTCTGAGCCTGCCTCATGCTGTATAGACATATATTTTGAATGTGTACGCTATCCATACATGTTATCCGGGGATACGGTACCCTTTCTAACCTTTGTGCAATGACGTGCAATCCATACTGGGCCTAACACCGTCTGAGCCTGCCTCATGCTGTATAGACATATATTTTGAATGTGTACGCTATCCATACATGTTATCCGGGGATACGGTACCCCTTCTAACCTTTGTGCAATGACGTGCAATCCATACTGGGCCTAACACCGTCTGAGCCTGCCTCATGCTGTATAGACATATAATTTGAATGTGTACGCTATCCATACATGTTATCCGGGGATACGGTACCCCTTCTAACCTTTGTGCAATGACGTGCAATCCATACTGGGCCTAACACCGTCTGAGCCTGCCTCATGCTGTATAGACATATATTTTGAATGTGTACGCTATCCATACATGTTATCCGGGGATACGGTACCCCTTCTAACCTTTGTGCAATGACGTGCAATCCATACTGGGCCTAACACCGTCTGAGCCTGCCTCATGCTGTATAGACATATATTTTGAATGTGTACGCTATCCATACATGTTATCCAGGGATATGGTACCCTTTCTAACCTTTGTGCAATGACGTGCAATCCATACTGGGCCTAACACCGTCTGAGCCTGTCTCATGCTGTATAGACATATATTTTGAATGTGTACGCTATCCATACATGTTATCCGGGGATACGGTACCCCTTCTAACCTTTGTGCAATGACGTGCAATCCATACTGGGCCTAACACCGTCTGAGCCTGCCTCATGCTGTATAGACATATATTTTGAATGTGTACGCTATCCATACATGTTATCCGGGGATATGGTACCCCTTCTAACCTTTGTGCAATGACGTGCAATCCATACTGGGCCTAACACCATCTGAGCCTGCCTCATGCTGTATAGACATATATTTTGAATGTGTACGCTATCCATACATGTTATCCGGGGATACGGTACCCCTTCTAACCTTTGTGCAATGACGTGCAATCCATACTGGGCCTAACACTGTCTGAGCCTGCCTCATGCTGTATAGACATATATTTTGAATGTGTACGCTATCCATACATGTTATCCGGGGATACGGTACCCCGTCTAACCTTTGTGCAATGACGTGCAATCCATACTGGGCCTAACACCGTCTGAGCCAGCCTCATGCTGTATAGACATATATTTTGAATGTGTACGCTATCCATACATGTTATCCAGGGATACGGTACCCTTTCTAACCTTTGTGCAATCACGTGCAATCCATACTGGGCGTGAGAACGGCTGGCGAGCTGTTAAGCAAGCTACAGCACCTGTCCAGACAAGTACAGGGATTCCCTAGCGAGGAGACTTATTTGATTGTTTTCTATGTTGGGACAGCAATTTTTGGGGAGCACTATACTCTGGAGAATGATAGATGGGGCCCACCATACACTGGAACATTCCAAAGGTGGACATCAGACACTGGAGCAGCATTTACAGGGCCCATTATACACTAGAGCATTAGAAATGTGGCCCATTATGTTTGGAGCATTATTTGGGCCCATAAGACAGTGGAGATTCATCCATGGGGACCAACATATACTGTAGCATTATGTGGAGCTCATCATATACTGTTTCAAACATTATATGGGACCAATGATTTTGTATGGAGAAATAGATGGGCCTCGTCATGAGATGTAAAAAGTGATGTATTTTTCATTGTACTATACCGCTATTTCTCTGCCGTATCGGAGCATGATGAGTTGTGGTATGTGTTAAAGGGGCGCTCTTTCGCCCAGGGCACATGAAAACCTGCAGCCAGCCCTCCCCCCCCACAAATTTAGCCAAATAACCCCCATTTTTCAGTGAGTAACTTGTATTATGAAGTTAATTAAGGTTGACAAGCTTAAGTAAGAAGAATTGATGCTTTTGGCATTCAAATGGGCACTGTAGGTGTGTTTCCTGTCCTCCTCTCACTGCCGACTTTTATTCCCCATTGACTTACATTGGGTTTCGTGTTTTGGGACGACCCCGACTTTTCCCTATAATCGGACGATCTTGCTCGACCCGACTTTTGGAAAAGTCGGGTTTCACGAAACGAAACGCGACCCTAAAAAACCAAAAGTCGCTCAACTCTATTATTAACTGGTTCCCATGGGTTGTCTTCAAATGGTTAGCCCTGCCATTTAATCAGATATTGTAGCTGACATGTATGCAACCTGGAATCCAGAATCCTTTCTACCACAAATTCCTCTTGACCATCAATGAGCACTGGATCAGGATGGGGAGAAAAATGTCCAGGAAACGTATTGGGTGCTGCTGCCTTTAGTAGTGAAACGTGAAAGACAGGGTGAATTCTCATAGTTCTGAGCAGTTGAAAATGACAAGCAATGGCACTTACAATTTTACTAATCTTATAGGGTCCAATGTATGTCCAAATTTGGATGATGTGATTCTCAACTTAAGGTTTCCAGTTGACAGCCAGACCAAGTCTCCTAACTTGAAGGCTGGTGCAGGTTTAAAAAACTTATCTGCTGCTTTCTTATATCTTTCCTGAGCCAATTCCAGATTCTCCTTTAGAAGATCAACATTCCGTTGTAGAGAGCTGATTCTTTCAGCCACAGCCAGCAAGGGTGTATCTATGGGAATTCGAGGAAGGATGTTAGGATGATAACCCAGATTGGCATAAAAAGGAGACTGCTTAGTGGAAGCGCTCTGAGAGTTATTATAAAAGAACTCAGCCAGTGGAAGTAGATCCACCTAATCATCCTGTAGGTGGCAGAAAAAGCAGCGGAGATACTGCTCCAGGGTCTGGTTGGTCCGTTCAGCCTTTCCATTAGTCTGTGGATGAAAAGCATAAGAAAGATTTACTTTAATGTTCAATGTGGCACAGAAATTCTGCCAAAACTTTGAAGTGAATTGCACCCCACGATCATAAATGACCTCATCTGGTACTCCATGTAAGTGAAACACATTTTGAATAATTAAATCTGAAGTCTGTTTAGCAGTGGGTAAGCCGACACAGGGAATAAAATGAGCTGCCTTTGTTAAACGATCCACCACCACTAGAATGGTGTTCTTCCCTTGAGAGGTTGGCAACTCCACAATGAAGTCCATAGAAATGGATCCCCACGGACAGGATGGGGTGGGTAGTGGTTGTAATAGACCCGTCAGCAAGGAACGTGGTGTCTTGCATCTCGCACAAACTTCGCATGAAGTGACAAAGTTTAGAGCATCTCTTCTGTAAGTAGGCCACCAAAAGAAACAAGAAATAAATTCTTGTGTCTTTAGTAGAGTTGAGCGATACCGTCCGATACTTCAAAATATCGGATCGGAATGGATCGGCCGATCTTTAAAAAAAGTATCGGTATCGCCAATGCCGATACCGGAAGTCCCATTCAAGTCTATGAGACTTCCGGTATCGGAATTGGAAAAACCCTTTCCTGCCCTTGTACAGCCTCTCGGGGGTCTGTACGGGCCTTCCGGGGGTCTCTGCCGGCCTGCCGGGGGTCTGTGCCGACCTGCCGGTGGGCTGTGCGGACTGCCCGGGGTCTGTGCACCCTGTGGGGGTCTGTACCGGCCTGCCGGGGGGCTGTGCCGGCCTGCCGGGGGGCTTTGCTGATGTCCGGGGGTCTGTGCAGGCATCGTCCGATGGGACTACAAGTCCCATCGGGCGATGCCTGCTACCATGACAGTGATTGACACATTAGCCAATGATGGGACAGTAGTAGTCCCATCATCCAGCTAATGTGTTAAATGTAAAAAATAAAAAAAAAAAATACTACATACATACATACTACATGCATGCTACATACATACTACATGCTACATACATAGTACATATATACTACATGCATGCTACATACATACTACATGCTACATACATACTACATACTACATATATGCTACATGCATGCTACATACATGCTACATACATACTACATACATACTACATATATACTACATGCATGCTACATACCTGCTACATGCTACATACATACTACATACATACTACATACATACTACATACATACTACATATATGCATCATACATACTACATGCTACATACATACTACATACATACTACATATATACTACATGCATGCTACATACATACTGCATGCATGCTACATACATACTAAATGCATGCTACATACATACTACATACATACTACATATATACTACATGCATGCTACATACATACTACATGCTACATACATACTACATACATACTACATGCATGCTACATACATACTACATGCTACATATATACTACATACATACTACATATATACTACATGCATGCTACATACATACTACATGCTACATACATACTACATACATACTACATGCATGCTACATACATACTACATACATACTACATGCATGCTACATACATACTACATGCTACATATATACTACATACATACTACATATATACTACATGCATGCTACATACATACTACATGCTACATACAAACTACATACATACTACATGCATGCTACATACATACTACATACATACTACATGCATGCTACATACATACTACATGCTACATATATACTACATACATACTACATACATACTACATATATACTACATGCATGCTACATACATACTACATGCTACATGCATGCTACATACATACTACATGCATGCTACATACATACTACATACATACTACATGCATGCTACATACAATACATTCATACAATACATACATAGACATACAGTACATATAACATAGAGTAACATACTTACCAATACTTGTCACATTGTTCCCCGAAGCCATTGTTGTCTACGGAATAAATATTAACATAACAAACCACAAAAATACTCACCCATGATCCGAAGCAGTCCACGAGTGTGTCCCACGACGATCTTGGGTAGAGAACTGCAGCATCAGCTGATGCTGCCGCTCTCTACGGGCTGCAGGAATCCAATGACGGAAGGTAGGTATCCTTCCGCACTGTATTCCTCCGCCACTTAAAAAAAAAAGTCCCTAGTCTCACTTTATGGTAAAAGCTGTGTGGGAATTCACAGCTTTTACCATAAAGTGAGACTAGGGACTTTTTTTTTTAAATGGCGGAGGAATACAGTGCGGAAGGATACCTACCTTCCGTCATTGGATTCCTGCAGCCCGTAGAGAGCGGCAGCATCAGCTGATGCTGCAGTTCTCTACCCAAGATCGTCGTGGGACACACTCGTGGACTGCTTCGGATCATGGGTGAGTATTTTTGTGGTTTGTTATGTTAATATTTATTCCATAGATGACAATGGCTTCGGGGAACAATGTGACAAGTATTGGTAAGTATGTTACTCTATGTTATATGTACTGTATGTCTATGTATGTATTGTATGAATGTATTGTATGTAGCATGCATGTAGTATGTATGTAGCATGTATGTAGTATGTATGTAGTATATATGTGGTATGTATGTAGCATGTAGTATGTATGTAGCATGCATGTAGTATGTATGTAGTATGTATATAGCATGTAGCATGCATGTAGCATGCATGTAGTATATATGTCGTATGTATGTAGCATGTAGCATGCATGTAGTATGTATGTAATATGTATGTAATATGTATGTAGCATGTAGCATGCATGTAGTATGTATGTAGCATGTAGTATATATGTGGTATGTATGTAGCATGTAGTATGTATGTAGCATGCATGTAGTATAAATGTAGCATGTATGTAGCATGTAGCATGCATGTAGTATGTATGTAGTATATATGTGGTATGTATGTAGCATGTAGTATGTAGCATGCATGTAGTATGTATGTAGTATATATGTGGTATGTATGTAGCATGTAGTATGTATGTAGCATGCATGTAGTATGTATGTAGCATGTAGTATGTATGTAGCATGTAGTATGTATGTAGCATGCATGTAGTATGTATGTAGTATATATGTGATATGTATGTAGCATGTAGTATGTAGCATGCATGTAGTATGTATGTAGTATATATGTAGTATGTATGTAGCATGTAGTATGTATGTAGCATGCATGTAGTATGTATGTAGTATGTATGTAGTATGTATGTAGCATGTATGTAGCATGTATGTAGCATGTAGTATGTATGTAGCATGCATGTAGTATGTATGTAGTATGTATGTAGCATGCATGTAGTATATATGTAGTATGTATGTAGCATGTAGTATGTATGTAGCATGCATGTAGTATATATGTGGTATGTATGTAGCATGTAGTATGTATGTAGCATGCATGTAGTATGTATGTAGTATTTTTTTTTTTTTAAACATTTAACACATTAGCTGGATGATGGGACTACTACTGTCCCATCATTGGCTAATGTGTCAATCACTGTCATGGTAGCAGGCATTGCCAGATGGGACTTGTAGTCCCATCGGACGATGCCTGCACAGACCCCCGGACATCAGCACAGCCCCCCGGCAGGCCGGTACAGACCCCCACAGGGTGCACAGACCACCGGCAGGTCGGCACAGCCCCCCAGCAGGCCGGTACAGACCCCGGGCAGTCCACTCAGCCCCCCGGCAGGCCGGCACAGCCCCCCGGCAGGCCGGCAGAGACCCCCGGAAAGCCCGAAATGACGGCGCATCATGATGCGCACACACCGAGCATCATGATGACGTCATTTCGGCTGTCAATCAACTTTGAACTTCCGATTCCGATGCCCGATATTGAAAAAATATCGGATGTCGGTATCGGAATTCCGATACAGCAAGTATCGGCCGATACCCGATACTTGCGGTATCGGAATGCTCAACACTAGTCTTTAGAACTCCTCTATGCCCCGCAATCTTAAGAGTCGTGGATGAGTGGCAGTACTCTCCGATCGTTTCAGATTCCCTGATGTCATTAAGTAGGTCTCGATTATGAATCACTCCCAGGAACCTGGAATCAGGAAGAATAGGATCATAGAATCATAGAATCGTAGAGTTGGAAGGGACCTCCTGGGCCATCTGGTCCAACCCCCTGCTCAAAGCAGGATTCGCTAAATCATCCCAGTCAGATGTCTGTCCAGCCTCTGTTTGAAGACTTCCATTGAAGGAGAACTCACCACTTCTCGTGGCAGCCTGTTCCACTCATTGATCACTCTAACTGTCAAAAAGTTTTTTCTAATATCTAATCTGTGTCTCTTCCCATTCAGTTTCATCCCATTGCTTCTAGTCTTTCCTTGTGCAAATGAGAATAAAGTTGATCCTTCTACAATGTGACAGCCCTTTAGATATTTGTAGACAGCTATTAAGTCTCCTCTCAGTCTTCTCTTTTGCAAACTAAACATTCCCAAATCCTGCAACCTTTCCTCATAAGACAGGGTTTGCAGACCGGTCACCATTCTGGTCGCTCTTTTCTGAACTTGCTCCAGTTTGTTGATGTCTTTTTTAAAATGTGGTGCCCAAAACTGGACACAATATTCCAGATGAGGTCTGACCAAAGAGGAGTAGAGGGAAATAATGACTTCACGTGATCTAGACTGTATGCTTCTGTTAATACATCCTAGAATTGCATTTGCCTTTTTTGCTGCTGCATCACACTGTTGACTCATATTCAGTCTGTGATCTATTAGTATACCCAAGTCTTTTTCACATGTGCTGTCACTTAGCCCTATTCCTCCCATTCTATATATGCTTTTTTCATTTTTATTGCCCAGATGTAGTACTTTGCATTTCTCCCTGTTAAAAACCATTCTGTTAGTTGCTGCCCACTTCTCCAGTTTATTTAAATCTTTTTGAATCCTCTCTCTCTCTTCTCTAGTATTAGCTATCCCTCCTAGCTTTGTGTCATCAGCAAATTTAATCAGTTTACCCTCAATTCCTTCATCTAAATCGTTGATAAAGATGTTGAACAATACAGGGCCCAGGACAGAGCCCTGTGGTACCCCACTTGAGACATTCTTCCAACTGGATGTGCAGCCATTTACGACCACTCTTTGGGTCCGATCACTAAGCCAGTTATGAATCCACCTAACAGTTGCCTTGTCCATTCCATACTTAGTCATTTTTTCAATAAGGATTGTATGAGAGACTTTGTCAAATGCTTTGCTGAAGTCAAGATATACTATATCTACAGCATTTCCTTGATCCACCCAATCAGTGATACCGTCATAGAAGGAAATTAAGTTAGTCTGACATGACTTATTAGTTAGAAACCCATGCTGACTCTGTTTAATCACTTCATTCTTATCCAGGTATTGACATACATGTTGTTTAATAATTTGTTCAAAGATCTTTCCTGGTATAGAAGTCAGACTCACCGGCCTATAGTTGCCTGGGTCCACCTTCTTCCCCTTTTTGAAGATAGGAACAACATTTGCTCTTCTCCAGTCTTCTGGCACTTCTCCTGTTCTCCAAGAATTTTCAAAGATTATGGAGAGGGGTTCAAAAATTTCTTCTGCTATCTCCTTCAGTACTCTGGGGTGTAATTCATCTGGACCTGGAGACTTGAATTCATTTAGGTTAGCTAAGTGTTTCCTCACTATCTTTCTGTTTATAGATATCCTGGATTCTTCTATTCCCTTAATAGGACAGTGAATAACAGTTGATGTTGCATTTCCTTTCTGAGAGAAAACAGATGCAAAATAGGAATTTAAAAGTTCAGCCTTCTCAACATCCTGTCTTACCATTTCATCATTTTCATCCTGTAAAAATCCTATAGCATCTTTGACTTTTCTTTTACTTTTGACATATCCCCAAAATCCTTTATTATTGCTTTTGACATCTCTTGCAAGCCTCAGTTCATTTTCAGCTTTAGCTAATCTGATTTGTGCCCTGCAGGTTCTGCAGACAGCATTATATTCTTCTTTAGATATGCCTCCCTCTTTCCATTTTATAAACATTTTTTTCTTCCTTTTTAGCATGTGCTTAAGTTCTGTGTTCATCCATCCTGGTTTCCTTAAATGCTTCCTATTCTTCCCTCTTTTCGGAATTGTTAACAACTGTGCTTTGAGAATTTCATTTTTCAAGATTTCCCATCCTTCCTGGACATTTTTGTCTTTAAGGATATCCAGCCATTGGATCCCTCCAATTCTCTTTCTGAATCCCTTAAAATCTGCCTTTCTGAAATCTAACCTTGACGTCTGAGTCTTCACAGGTCTTCCACCTCTAGTAATCCAAAATTCTAAAATAGCATGGTCGCTACCTCCTAGGGTCCCAGCCACTTTTACCTCATCAACCATTTCCTCCCTGTTTATAAGGATTAGATCCAAGGTAGCAGTTCCCCTTGTTTTCTCCCTTACCTTTTGGAAGATAAAGTTGTCAGCAAGAGAGGATAAGAATTTCCTTGACCTGTTAGTTTTGCCTGAGAGAGATTCCCAACAAATGTCTGGATAGTTGAAATCTCCCATGACAACTATGTCATATTTTTTGGAGAACTTGGCCATCTGATGCATAAAGAGTTCATCTATATATTCGGCTTGCACAGGCGGCCTGTAGTAAATGCCTACAATGGTGTCCTTTCCATTGTTCTGTCCTTCTGTGGAGAAGTGGGCGGAAAGGCTTCAGTTGAATGGATCCAATCTAGTGCATCAGCCTTTCTATTGCGTGATCCAGGTCTATAAGAGATTACACAGCTGAATTGGTTTATTAAAAGACTCCAACGAGCCTGGTGAGGAATCTCCATTCCTTGAAGTCAGCAAAAAGGGCCATCAATTCTTTATTTCCCACGTCGTAGTTTCTGCCGAAGACAACCACTGGGAAGAGAAAGCACGGGGATGCAAGACATTCTTCTCACCTGTACTCTGGCAGAGTATAGGTCTGATGGCACAGTCTGAGGCATCCACCTTTATTATGAAGGCAAGTGCAGGGTAGAGATGCACTAGGATAGGTGCTGTGGTAAATTTACTCTTTAGATGGGAAAATGCTTCTTGGGCTTGAGGGTTCCAGATGAAGCTAGACCCTTTATGGATAAGTTGTGTGATAGGTGACACTACCCCAGAAACATTCCTAATAAAACACCTGTAGAAATTGGCAAACCGATGAAGCTCTGCACTTTGTTCACACTCTTAGGAACTGGTCAATTCTTGATGGCTTGGGTCTTGATTTCATCCATACTAATTCCTTGTGAAGACATTGCATACCCCAATAATTTAATTTTGGTCCAATGGATTTGCTTTTTTCAAGTTTAATATAAAGATCGTTCTATCGTAGGTGTTTTAAGACCATCCTCACATGTCCATGATGTTCCTGTGTGGAGTTAGAAAAAAAATCAAAATATCAGCTAGATAAATCACCACATATGTATTCAAGAGATCCCTGAAAACATTGTTCAATAAATTTTGGAAAGTTGCTGGGGCGTTACACAGACCGAATGGCACAACTAAATATTCAAAATGTCCATAGTGTGACCTGAATGCGGTCTTGCATTCATCCCCGGGTCTAATACAGATCAAGTTATAGGCCCCATGGAGATCCAGTTTAGAACATTTTTTGACATACCGTTCTCTCTCCAATAACTCAGGGATCAACAGCAGTGTGTAATGGTTTCTAATAGTAACCTTATTGAACTCCTTATAATCTATGCAGGGTCTAAGAGATCTGTCTTTCTTCTTCACAAAGAAGATGAGTGCACCTACAAGGCATGAAGAGTGACGTATGAAGCCCTTGGGTAGATTTTCATCTATATAGTCCTTCAAAGCCTTTAGCTCGGGCCCTGCCAGAGAGTAGATCTTACCAAAGGGTATTCCTGCTCTGGGTAAGGCCTCTTTCACACTTCAGTTTTTTGTGTCAGTTAAAATCCGCCAAAAAGGCAGAAAAGCGGATCCGTTCCTAACTGATGTGAACGGATGTCACAGGAACCGAATGTGAAGGATCCGCAGAATGAAGAATTTTAAAGGAACCGCTGGCCGGGAAGGAGAGAGAGAGAGAGAGAATTTTTTCGTCCGCCAGAAAGGATTTCAGGGTTAATTTTCTCCCTGACTTCCTTTCTCCGGGCATGCGCAAGGGAAAATGCGGATCCAACAACAAAAAAAACGTTGCAAGGTCCGCCCAGGCATGCCGGCGGACGCAAAAAATTTGGTGGATCCTCACAAAAACGGATCAACGGATGGCCATCCATCAAGATCCGCCAGTAATGCAACTCAATGGGGAAAAAAATGGATCCGCCAAAAAAAATGGCGGATCCGTTTTTTTCAAAACCTGGCGGATTTTGACTGATGGTCAAAAATGGAAGTGTGAGAGAGGCCTAATAGTTCAATTGGACAATTGTGTGGATGGTGAGGGGAAGCTTGTCAGCATTCTTCTTGTCACATACATCCGCATACTCATGGTATATTGCTGGTAATTAAGAGACTGACGTGGGTCTCTTAGGAACAGAATTGTCATGATCCAGTCTGGGTTTTGCTTCTGATTATTCTCTCCCCGGGATGGTCATGCGGGGGTTAATCTTCCCTGCCTCATTTTGTTATCTGTCTGGCTATTTCAGTCCACTGTTACCTGCAAGCAGAGTCAGTTAGTTCTTGTTTCTGGCTTGAGCAGATGACCCCGCTATACCCTGCCTGTTTACCTAGGTCCCATTCCTGTTTTCCCCTGGGACTTTGCTCATCGTAGTACTCAATCTCTATGTTGTGACCTCTTGGTATTTGACTCGGCTTGTCCTCTGACCTGTGTGATTTTTCCATCCCTGGCTTTCCTGCTCCTGACCGGCTCTGACTTTTTTAGCTTGTTTTTGACCACGTGTACTGCTGTGACCTCTGGTAATTCGTTCCCTCTCTGTTACTGACCCAGCTTTCCTAACTAGTCTTCTGCCACCTAGAGGCTCCTGCCTGCTGCTCTGTGGTTTCACTGTGAGTGTACCTGTTTTCCTTCACTTGCAACCCCTGGTTGTACTTTGTGTGCTACTGCAATGCAGCAGGCATTACAAGAACAAACTGAAACTACTGAACTTATCTGTTCCTCTGGAAAGTGCAGCTCCTTTGTCTTACAGTTAAATGTAGGGTTCTGAGCTTATGCTTATGTACTCTGTATCTATTGATACCATTAAACCCTTCCTAACAAGTCAGTTTTGTTACCCATAATTAATGTTACAACTGAAGTGGCAATATGCTAATTAGCATGAGATTGATCATGAGGACATTCTTTTGCCCAGACTAATCATCCTACTAATCATCTTATCACTCCCCTTTGGCATCACTAACATTATTTGCAAGAGCATCTTCAGCACCAGCTTTTTGAAAATCTCTGCCTTCCTGACAATATGCAGATACGCAGTAAACCAGATGACTGCATCCTGTCTTCATTGGTCCACTGCGCATGCCCAGGGAGCAGCAGTGATATAGGACACAGTCAGTTGTGCAATTTACAGAATTTTGATGAATGAGCATGCGCAGTGCGCCAATGAAACCGTGGAGCGTACACTCAGCTTATTGCACCTTGTTAGGGAGGCAGAGATTTGCAAGGAGATGACGGTGACTCCACTTTTAAAAATCATGTTCCTAACATCCACAACCCAACGGATAGAACAAACCATTATACTAAACCAAAAACCAATATGGACAAGAATATATATACGAATTGATCTCATCTTTATTTTTGAGTAATAGTAACATGTGTGAGTGGAGGGGGATCATATACGAGGATCATTATGTGTCCCCCAGGATGTGCATAGTGTGCACAGAAACATACTGACCTGCTGTAAAGCATTGTAGTCACAGCCACAGTTGTGGTTACAGAGCCAAATAAAAGAGAGTGTGGACTTGGTCAAGCTATTTGACAAAGTCAGATTTAGGAAAACCTGACATGGACTTTTATTTTTGAAGATTTATGTAGGAAGATTTTGGGATGAATCACTCTGTTGAGTCTGGGTTTTGGAAGTTGCCAAGGTCCGCTATTCATATTTAAACTTTCAGGTAAGGGTACTGGTTTGCAAGCATGAGAGCAGGAACTTCTGTGTCTGTCTGTCAGTGTAACACTGAACACAGACCAGAGACTAAAACAAAGCCGAGTTAACTTCTAACATACCTGTCAGCTCTTTACAGCCCCATTAATTTCTATACATCAGTAAGCTGTTCACCTCCCAGAGAGCTCCTGATAGGGCTCATCTAAGTCATGTAGAATCATAATCCCATCAAAAAGAGATAAAGAGGGCAAAACTTAATAATTGGTATCAGCCAACGTGTATGAAGTTGCCACCATGTAGGGCTGCCACCAGGTTTGTACCGTTATCTCACACAGCCTTCACTGGCTCCAGGTTAAGTGGAGGCAGCCATTGCTCTAACTCGTCTTGGATATCTGTCCACAACTCTTGAGCTGTGCGACTGCAATCTCCAAGGCATATTAATTTAAAGACTGCCTGATGGCAGTGTGCCATGGTTGCGCAGTACAGAGGTGTGGGAGATTCTAGCTGCGTTGTTGGAACGCATGTCTAATTAAGGGAGAGGATTAGTACACAGGTGGAGAGGAGATGAAGGAGGCAGAAGCAGTGGAAGAACAGTTAGTTACAGAGGTTTGTCCCGCAAGCCTTTGGGACTCCAAGACTTGTGGAGCAGCCCCTTGACCGCCTGCTCCCACAGCCACCAGACTCACCCAGTGCCCAGTCAGTGAGATGTAACGCCCCTGCCCATGTTTACTTGTGTTGATGACACTGATGAAATGCACTCTGGTGGACATAGATTTTCTCAGGAAATGGTTGATGTTGTCAGCGACAAGCTGGTGTAGTGCAGGCACAATTTTTTTTAGAAGTAATGGTGACTGGGCAACTGGTACTGGGGGAATGTGACAGCGATCAACTTTTGGAAACTATGTGTAGCCAACAGGCGGAAAGGCAGCATTTCCGTTGCCAACAGATTGGAAATGGCAGTGGAGTTCAAACTCTTTGATTTTCCATGTGTAGGAGGAAACATTCTTTTACGTGACAACTACGGGACCAAGAACTGGCTGCTGTGCTGAGAGTGAGCAGAGTATGGAGAACAGGACAAACTGCTGGACTATGAGTGAGGTGTAGGTTGAGATGTTATGGTGGATTGAGAAAGAAGTGTTGTGCTAGGTGACACAAATGCAGCAGTCATTTCTACTTCCGTAACAGCTGAGCGACACTCGCTCACCCCGACTGTGGTAGGTAAACAATTATAGCTTCTGTTGCTGGAGACCTGTGTGTGAACATTTGGAATGGTGATGGAGAAGGAAGGAAGAAGCAGGAGATGGGGTTGATGGCACAACCGTTGGTTGACGAGGCCCGCTAGTCCACAATTTTGCGCAGTGAGATTAATACACTACGGCATGTTGATCGTGCATGTGCCAGTTCATGCATGCAGTTGTTAAACTATTGCAATTTTTGCCTATACTGAGTATTTTTTTGCAAATTTCATAGATAACATGTGTTGGGTCATCCTTTATGGTCTCAAAAAATGCCCAAGCTTGGCCCCTGTGAATTGCACACTCGCAAATGGTGCTGGCCACAACCAGAGTTGAGCCTGACGATGCAGTGCTTGCCATGATTGCATCACTTCGAATCTGTGTGGGAAGCCGCAACGTAACCGCCTCATCTTCCTCCACCTCCCCTCCTCTGCTGAGCTCCTCAGCTGCATACCTCTGGGTTCACACCAAGTGGGATCTACAACCTCATCGTCAGCCTCTCTGTTCTCACACTCCTCATCCTGAGAGTCACCCTCCTCCTCTTCCTGTCCTGACACCACAGTACAGTCCACGTGTGCCTCTGGTATCTGAGTTTCATCATGATCACCTCTACCCTTGATGGTTAATATCTGGTGATGAGGGTGTGGATTCTAATCAGATCCGATTTGAATCTGGATCCAACATGAAAAAATGTTGGGCATCAGTGCAGATTCTTTCCTCCTCTTGATTCTGTGTTTCTTCGGAGCAGACCTCTGATGTCCATGGAATACAATGTGTGGACAGCTCTACAGAATGGCCCATCTGTGGTTCCCCATAGTCAGTGGAAATATTTGATAGTGGGGGAAACAAAGGTGATTGGTGTTTCACCTCTGTGGATTGCACTGTGTGTGATGTCAAGGTGGAGCAAAAGGAGGAGAGGAAACTTGAGGCAGCGCTTGCTATCCACTGCACCAAATGAGCCTCATCTATAAGGCTTACCGCTGTACGGCTGCCAATGAAAGGGAGTAGAGTAGTAACAGATGTCACTAGTCTTTGGATAGGACGAAGCGGTGTTTGTTCAGTTAAGCTTTCATTCACATTAACACCTAATCCACGTACATGTCGAGCACCAAGCCTATTCCCCTTCGACCACGACTTCGCTATTTCTCACTCATGTTGTAAGTAGCCTTCCAAAATTGTACCCTCCTGTTTCACAATCTCAGGCCCACAGCTGTCAGCCACCTGTCCCTAAATGAACAATCACTATTTATTTTCTTATATATTGTGCCTGAACAACACTATTATGCCTAACGATTTTTAAGTGGAAATATAGCCTTCTGATTTGCCAAAGAAACACAGTTTTAGCAAAAACATTTAAGAGTAGCTAATTGGGCCTCATGGATCCAACACTATACTAGGCCTAACAATTTTTAAGTGGAAATCTGGCCTGCTGATTTTCCACTGAAACATTTTTAGCACAAACGATTTGGAGTAGTTAATTGGGCCTCTTGGCTGCAACACTATAATAGGCATAACAATTTTTAAGTGGAAATCTGGCCTTCTGATTTGCCACTACAACACAGTTTTAGCACAAACGATTCAGAGTAGCTAATTGTCCCTAGTGGCTGCACCACAATAATAAGCCTAATGATTTTTATGTGGAAATTTGGCCTTCTGATTTGCCACTGAAACACAGTTTTAGCACAGCCAGTTTTGGAGTAGATAATTGGGCCTCGTGGCTGCAATACTATAGTAGGCCTAACAATTTTTAAGTGGAAACGATTTGAAAATAGCAAATGGGGCTTCCGGAGACTGCCACACAGTATTTGACCAATCTACTTCAATGCTGGAAGATCGATTTCTCACAGGACAGGATCCTATCTATTTCACTGACAAGTTCACTTTCAGCAGCAGAACTAGCGCAGGAGCGACCACTCTGCACTGTGACACTGAGCAAATGGCGCCAGCAAAACAAGATATCCACTTTTTATATGGCTAGGGACATGTGACTTCGGCAACCAATCACAGAAGACCTTGTCTCATGGCGTTGTGGTTGTTTTCTGCACCATGATTGGTTGCCGGAATCAATACACACATAAAGTTAAGTGAAAAAAAGCATGCGCCACTTCTGTAATCTTTTCAGATGCTCCATACCCCCTCCCCTCATCAAACACGTCCCCATGTATCCTCCGCTCATCATACAGCACCACTATCCTAGTCAAAGTCATACAAAAGCATTAGTGGAAACGGGATGATTTTCTGAACTGTGACTCACTTTTACCGACTTAAAAATGCTTGTGAGAGCAAACACGAATCCGAATGTGCTACATTTATGTCAATTTTGGTGATCGTTTTCCGAACACATTAGCTCATCTCTAGTTGAGATATGGTGATTGACTGGGCCATTGCAGAATATTTTACTTCTCTGCACTGGAAAACTTTTGATTTACTTTAGCAGTATGTTTTGGGTCACTGTCAATCTGTACTGTGAAGCCCTGTCTAATCAAACTTGCTGCATTTGGTTGAATCAGAGCAGAAAGTATATCCCTGTAAACTAGAGGTGCGCAAGCACTGAATTGCTAGGGTGCTGGTTGCTCAAAACCAAGCAATTATTAATACTCAAATGCTCATTTCAAATAATGAGTATAATGGGAGTCTATGGAAAAGCCAAGACTCCCATTATACATTATACTATTATAAAAGCGTACCCATCCCCGAACTCGAGCCCCATTCACTTGAATTGGGGGACCGAACATCCGGTGTTTAACATGCTCTCATGTGCATGACAGTGCGACAAACACTACTTCTGAATGGAGGTCAAATCATTACCGCCAATCAGACTGCCATGGTACCTATGCTGTCAAATGGCAGTGTGAGCCCGCAGCTGCGATCAGAGGTAAAAAGTTTACCTCCATTCACTGGCGTCGACTGATGAGACTACTGTTCCAATCAGACTAAGCCTACTGGTCCTAATCAGAGCAAGAGCATGCTGTTGGAGGTATTCAACAGTCAGCCAGCACTGGAAATAAATAATTTTAAAAAAATGTCGTGGGTTCCCTTGTATAACCAGCCAGGCAAAATTCACAGCTGTGGACTGCAACACTCAGCTGTCAGCTTTAGTAAGGTTGGTTATAAATATGAGAGGCGTCCCCACGCTGTTTTTTATAATTATTTAAATAATTAATTTAAAAAAACAATGTGGGGTCCCCCCATTTTTGACAACCAGCATTGCTAAAGCAGTTAGCTGGGGGCTGGTATTTTCAGGCTGTAAATGGACCATTGATATTGGCCCCCCAAGCCTAAAAACAGCAGCCGCCCAGAAAAGGCACATCCATTAGATGCGCCTGTTCTGGCACTTTGCCAGACTTTTCCCACTTGTCCTGTAGCAGTGGCAAGTGGGGTCCTTATTTGTAGGGTTGATGTCACCTTTGTATTTTTCGGTGACATCAAGCCCACTGCTTACTAATGGAGAGGTATCTGTAAGACACCTGTCCATTGCTAATCCTATAGTATATTGTAAATAAACACACAGCCAGAATAAAGTCATTTAATTGAAAGAATGCCTCAGACTCCTTTAATTATTCTAAATGAAACCAAACTCATGTCATCGCGTATTCCATTGAAGCCCTCATCTCCTCTAATGAAAAAAATAAAAAACAACAATATCCCTCACTTGTCCTTTGTTCAGTCCCACACCTTAATCCTTGTCTGGGAATGAATAGTTTTCAACTTGGACATGTGCCAAGATGTGACCATCCAGGTTGAAAACCACTTATGAATGAGCTGCTGTTAGCACAGCATCAGTGTTTAGTGGCGACATCATTGAGGTTACCACTAGTCATTGAGGCTGTGTTCCAAACCAGGCCAATGAAATGCAGTTACCTTGGTGAGATCACTGATCGCACAGTCAGAAAAAGTCTCAAGGTGCAGTGGTGAGTTCACTGCAGTTCACTGCAAGAAATTTCTCACAGTGAACTGCAGTGAACTCTCTGAAACTTTCTCACTGTGCTGGTGGGGATCTCACTGAGGACACTGCAGTTCAGGGGCCCAGCTGGGAAAAAGTAGCTGGGTGGGGGCAAGTGGGGCTGGTGTCAAGAAATTGGCAAACACTTTTGACAGTGTACCCCTACCTCTGCTGTGTGTCTCTCTGGCCTCTCCTCCCTGGTTGGGCAAGAAAGACTGTCCCCTAATACTAGCGTTGTCTGATGGGAATTTTTTCAACTTATTTTACACAAGAATGTTCTGGTATAGCGCCACTTTAGAATACCGCTCCACCTCAGGAAGAAGAGATTAAAAGTTCTCCTTGTAGCATAGGTCTTACAAAGTGAACAACCAGTACTCTTTTTTGGCAAAGATGAATGTAATGCAAAAGGCAGTGGTACATAAAGTCAACCATATGTGCCAAGCTACATACAGCCAAAATTCAGTGTCTCCACTACAATGACTCTCCATCTCCTCCTCCCTCTCTTTCTCCTCATTCCCATCCTTAGCTCATACATGAAGGGAGATGGGGCGAAAGTTGAGTTACTACTAGCCTCTGTAGCACTAACATCAGCTTATGTCCCTCCTCTTTCTCCTCCTTAATGTCCACCTCCTCATTGATACCAAATCCATGCTGAGCTGATGAGATGAGGCTGGACTGGCTACAATCTCTCTGTGTTAAGTCTCCCTCCACCCCCCCTTGCTCCACATGCAAAGCTTCATGTTCAATTGTGAGCAGTGACTATTTAAGTAGGCACAAAAGTAGGTTAGTTGTGTCCTCACCACTCACCATTTTTGTGGAGTCATCAAAATCATGGAGAACCGCACAAATGTTCTCCAAGCCCACTCTTCATTTGTTATGCACGGAGACTGATCAGAATGCCAATGGGTGCGTTGGAGCTGGTACTCAACCACTGTCCTCTTCTGCTCACAAAACTTTACCAGCATGTGCAGTATGCACTTCCAGCATGTGGTGACGTTGCAAACCAGACGGTGAGCTAGCACTTCCATATGCTGCTGCAGCACTGTCTGAGCAGCAGCAGCTGTAGCCGACTTGCTGAAATGGGTGCACACGCGGCTTACCTTGACCAGAAGCTCGAGAAAATCTAGGTATGTTTTCAGAAACTACTGAATTACCAAGTTTAGCACATGTGCCAAGAATGGTATGTTTGTGAGCTTGCCAAGCTTCACAGCTGCAACCAGGTTGTGTCCATTATCACACACAACCATACCTGGTTGGAGGTTCAGAGACAAAAACTAGAGAGTCGAACGAAATCGGCCAACTAAAGGGGAAAGTCGGGGTCCGACTGAAACACGAAACCCAATGCAAGTCAATGGGGAAGCAAAGTCGTCAGGGAGTGGAGCACAGTAAACACACCTACTGTGCCCATTTCAATGCCAACAACATCAATTCTTATTACTTAAGCTTGGCAACCTTAATTTACTTTATAATAATAGTTACGCATTGAAAACTGGGGGTTATTTTGCAAAAGTTGTGGGGGGGTAGGGCTGGCTCCAGGTTTTCGTGTGCCCCGGGCCAAAAAGTGTCAGTGGGCCCCTTTAACACATAACACAATTCATGATGCTCCGATACGGCAGAGAAATAGTGGTATAGTACAATGAAAAATACTTCACATCTTACATGACATGACTGATATCTATTTTAAATTCCACAATAGCTAAGAAAACGGACAGTATATTACTCCATACAGTATTATGGCTACCACATAGTGCGCCATACATAATAATTATCCCCATATATTTCTCCATACAGAATAATTGGTCCCATATTATGTTCCATACAGTATATGATGAGGTCCACATAATGCTACAGTATATGTTGGTCCACATGGATGATGCTCCACTGTGTTATTTGCCCAAATAATGCTTCATATATAATGGGCCCCATTTCTAATGCTCCATTGTATAATGGGCCCCATAGATGCTGCTCCAGTGTCTGATCTGCCCCATTTAAAATTTTCCAGTATATGATGGGCCCCATGGATGATGTTCCAGTGTCTTATGGGCACAAATAATGCTCCATATATAATGGGCCCCATTTATAATGCTCCAGTGTATAGTGGGCCCTGTAAATGCTGCTGCAGTGTCTGATGTCCCCCATTTGAAATGCTCCAGTATATTATGGGCCTCATGGATAATGCTCCAGTGTATGATTGGCCCAAATAAGGCTCCATATATAATCTGCTCCATTTAGAATGCTCCAGTATATCATGGGCCCCATGGATGATGCTCCAGTGTATGATGGGCCCCATATCTCATTCTTCAGTGTATAGTGCTCCCCAAAAATTGATCCCAACCTTTAAAAAAATTAAATACCTCTCCTCGCTGGGCACTGCTCTACTCTGGACTCCTCAGTGTCAACATCTTTCAGCTCTCTGCACTTGCACTGTTTAGGCAGAGGGCATACAGACGTGATGTCATCGCACTCTCTGACCTGAATGTCACTGTCATGAAATGCGGAAGACATTACGGCGGTGGAGCAGGGAGAGGTAAGTATTGCAAGTGCTGTGGTCCTGAGCAAGCAGAGGGGGCCTACTCATGGGCGACAGCACTGGCACAGGGCCCCTCATAGTACACCGGTGTGTCTGACGGTGAGTGGGCCCTCCCACCGGCAGAGACACTTTTGCATACTATGAGGGGCCCTGTGCCAGTGCCATCACCCACGAGTATGCCCCCCCACCTGCTCAGTGAACTGGCACTTTCATCAGCACCTTCCTCTGTGTCACTGTGTAAGGTGCTATAGTATGTGGGAAGTGGTCACCTGAGTTTCATCAGAGTCAGATTCTAGCTCTGTAGAGTGTGAGGGGAATGTAGTGCTGTTAGTGAATGTACCAGCAGAATCATCTAGCAGTGGCTGTGCATCAGTGCACTCCATCTCTGATTCATGTTGGACTGGGGAATTCAGGCTTTCACTTGATAACCCAGGCACGGTATGTGAAAACAGCTCCATGGAGTAATCTGAAGTGTGGCCTGCCGCATCCTTCACTTTTGGTGGATGTGAAGGACACAAGGAAAGGGGTTGTTCCTGACTAGAAGCCTGCATTGATGGCTCAGTGCTTGCATTTTTTGCAACTTCAGAAGAGGAGGCGATAGAGCTGGAGGCTGTTTTGGCAATGTAAGCCAAAACCAGTTCCTGATGCTCCGGCTTTAAAAGCGGTTTACCTACTCCCAGAAAAGGTTGCCTTTGAGGCCTTCAGGAGCAAGACCATGCCGCAGTCTCAACCCCTCCTGCTTTACCTGGTATTGTACTTTTGGCACTACCACTAGATGCACCACCACCACCATCAATACCAGCTAGCCACCCACGCCCACTTCGGCAACCTCTTACACCTTACTTCCTAATTTTTGTGAAAATGGACCCAAAATACCAGCAGATATATGGTACTGTATCAAAAGCATACAGCTTTATACAGTGTAGGGGTCATTGTAAATCTCCGTATATATTTCCGTAGTCCCCCTCACACAGTCACCCAGTAAGGATTTGACCGTAAGACAACATGTCTAACAAAGGTACTGTATCACAAGATAGGAGGTGTATAGAGTATAGAGTAAAATGTTTTTCTCCGTATATATTGAATGAGTAAAGCACACACGCTCACTGAGTATGGATTATACCGTAAGAAAAAATGTAGAATTAAGGTACTGTTTCATCAAATACCAGATGTACTGTATATAGGGTAATTGAAAATGTTAATCTCTATATATATTTCCGTAGTCTCATACAGATAGTCAGCATGTATTTCTCCTTGATACCATCTGGTACACAGTTGTGTGTGAGGAGCGTACAGCTCTATATGGTGTGTGAAATAATGAACGTTCGTTCACTGCAGGAAAACAGAATAAAAGTATGAGTGCTGTGTAAAAGCAGTCTGCACAGCTTTGTCCACACAGCAATACTTCTATAAGGCAGGCTAA
The DNA here is from genome assembly GCF_039654945.1 of Dendrobates tinctorius. Taxonomy (NCBI): domain Eukaryota; kingdom Metazoa; phylum Chordata; class Amphibia; order Anura; family Dendrobatidae; genus Dendrobates; species Dendrobates tinctorius. The sequence goes on along the minus strand of NW_027361913.1, from coordinate 6,861,480 downwards.
TAATCAGCGCAGCTGCACATAAGAAAATCATCCCTGTCACTGGCAGGCAGCCTAATAACTAGCGCTGCTGCACACAAGAAAATCCTCCCTTGTCACTGCACATTAACAGAACACAACAATTGCGTTCAGCACAAGCACATAGCAAGTTCTGTTTACAGGCCTAAGTGTCTCCCAAATCATAAACAGCGTCAGCAACCTCTCCCAACTGTAAAGATGGGCAGAAGAAAAATCGCGGTCGGCAGGGAGGGCTTTTATACACACTCCGTATATACAGGTGTTGGACAAAATAATGCAACCAAACACCTAACGTGTTGTCATCATTATCTTCAAACACGTTCTAAACATGCAAACTGTGACATATGTTAATGTTTTGCAGTTGATTATTTGTGTCATGCAATATGTGTATGTAAATTAACTGTTTGTTTTGCATAATTCTAAGAATATTGAGGAAAACCTGCTACCAATGGTAGACCTCTCTGATTTTCAAAGAGCCCAAATTGTTGATGCTGGTATGGCAGGCACTAGTGTAACAGAAAGTGACCATATGCTTGGCGTGTCAAGCGGTACTGTCTCAAAAGTAATGAATGCGTTTGAAAGAGAAGGAAAGACGTCCGCAGCAAAGCACAGGTCTGGCCGAAAGTCGAAGTTGACTGAGAGAGTTACTGTCGGACTGTAAAGCAAATTTGGAAAGAGGATCGCAAGACCACTGCTTGGAAAATCAATGCAGAGCTCAATGAACACCTACAGAACACAGTTTCCACAAAAAAAGTTTGTCGCGAGCGGCACAAATATGGATTCCACGGAAGAGCTGGAATTGTAAAAACGCTTCTCTCAAGGACAAATGTTTCCATGTGTTTAGCGTGGTGTAGAAACCTCCAGAATTGGTCTGTCGAGCTGTGAAAACATTTTATATTCTCAGACGAATCATCGTTTACCCGATTTCCGACCTCCGGCCGAGTGTACGTTTGGAGACAGCCTAAAGAAGCATACCATCCAGATTGCCTTCTCTCAATCGTAAAACATGGCGGATGTACTGTGATGATCTGGGATGCTATTTCGTTGAGATACGCCGGGCCAATGATATCCCTTCATTGAAGAAGTAACAGCCGCAATTATTTAGGCATTTTGGGCAACCAAGTGCATCCTATGGATCAAGCACTGTTCCCGGAGGGAAACGCCATCTTTCAGGATGATAATGCACCAATTCATACAGCTCGAATCGTTAAAGCATGGCATGAGTAACACTGTAATGAAGTTGAGCATCTCATCTGTCCCCCACAATCCCCAGACCTCCACATTATTCATCATTCATGGCAGATTTTATCGATTCAAGTTAGACGTCGATTTCTGCCACCATTGTCGCTCAAAGAAATGGAGGGTGTTTTAAATGAAGAAAGGGCAACAATACCTTTGAAAAAAATTCACACCTTGTATGAATCCATAACTCGGATAATCGAGGCTGTAATCTCCGCAAATGGTGGACCTACACCATATTAACCTAAGTTTTTTTGATGTTTCCATGTCTTTCCATTATTTTTTCCAACCACCAGATTTCATGAGTCAACCACACTCGCTCACTCAGTCAGTATGGATTTAACCGTACTCAATCATGTTGAAAAAAGGTACTGTATCAGCAGATACAAGGTGTATCCAGTCCAGGGGTAATTGGAATTATCCATCTATATATCCGGAGTCAGAAAAATACACTCACAGGCTCAGTAGGGATTAGACAAGAATATAAAAATTAAAAAAGGGTAATATATTACAAACGTTCAGCTTCATACAGTGTTGGTATCATTTTAAATCTCCCTATAGCTTGAAAGAGTCAGACACAAACTCTCACAGGCTCAGTACGGATTGCACCAGAATATAACAATTAGAAAAAGGGAAATGGATTCGAAGCATACAACAGTATACAGTGTTGGTGTACTTTTAAATATTCATATATATTTCAGTGTCAGTAAGCCAGTCCAGACTCTCCGCTACAGGAAACTAGATGGATACAACTCCAAACGGAAAGCCGAGTGATTGCAGAAATTTTATAAATTACTAAACACGGGAAAACCTCCTGGGAGGATTCGCAGAGGCGACGCTGACCCTCAATTAATTTGTCTGTGGAGACTGCGAAAACGGTTGTTTGTGAATAAAGGGTTGCTCTATAGCAGTAGCGTGGATCCCATCACTGTTACTCGTATCCATCAAATTGTAAACACAGGGAGAGATGTACACATGGTCCTCACTGCCTGTCATGATGTGTCTGTTCACTTTGGAGTGCAAAAGACAGAAGCAACAGGCCGTAGGCTATTCTATTGGATTGCCATGAAAGGAGACATTGCAAAACGGTGGCAGGAATGTCACACGTCTGTGACTAGGAAAACTGTGAAAGCTGATCATAAAGCACCCATGCATCCGATTGTGAGTCAACGTCCATTACAAATGGTAGCCATTGATCATCTGAAGGTAGAACCCAGCAGGACTGGCCATAGCTAAGTTTTAACCATCATCGATCAGTTCTGCAAAGTTGTATTGCCCATCCCTGTGAAGGATTTAACTGGCCAGACTGCACAGTGGTGGAGCAGGGAGAGGTAAGTCTTGCAGGTGCCTGGGCCCTGAGCAAGCAGGGGTGGCCCCCTCGTGGGCGGTGGTACTAGCACAGGGACCCTCATAGTACGCCGGTGTGTCTGACGGCGAGTGGGCCCACCCACCTGTTCAGGGCAACGCCACTTGCCCGAGTGCACCAGGTGGTGACCATGGCCATGGGGGGTGGGGAAGCCCAGGTAGGGAGGTTGAAAAAATGCCATATGTTGATGTCTAGGCTGTACATTCAGCAGCTGCGATTGAAAGAAGTGGAGAAGTACGAGGAAGAGGAGGACAAAAGCGAGCCATTTTTATTGCCACCTATGTGTCATCAGGGGAAGGTGGGACAAATTCCTTGGAAACCCATGCATGGTTCATTTTAATGAGGGTTAGATCATCAACATTTTGGTCGACAGACGGGTCCTTTTCTTCTGTCAGGATTGATCCAGCAGCACTGAAGACTCTTTCAGATAACACACTAGCAGCTGGGCAAGCGAGCTCCTGTAAGGCATATTGTGCCAATTCAGGCCAGGTGTCCAGTTTACAGGCCCAATAGTCAAAGGGGAATGACCTGTGAGGGAGAACATCGATATGGGAGGAGAAGTAGTTTGTAACCATAGTTGACAACTGCTGTCTCCTGTCACTTGCAATCGATTCAGTATTAGCAGTCGTGTGAGCGGTACTTGAAAAATCAGTCCACAACATGGTCATGAAACCCCTGTCTCCAATGCCATCTTGGCTGTGTGCACCACGAACACCTCTTCCAATTTGGCCTCTACGGCTCATGGGAGAACCAGCACCGCTGCTGTGTGCTGGGAATGCCTCCAACAAACGGTTTAGCAGAATTGCTTGTTTGGTCGCCATATTATCTCTAGGTTTTCCTGTGGCATGATGTTTTGTAATTTGCCTTTATAGCATGGAGCCAGGATGCTGGCCAACCAGTAGTCGTCATCCTTCATCATTTTGGCAATGCAGGGGTCCCTTTTTAGGATCCACAAGGCATAATCACACATGTGGGGCAATGTTCCAGGTGTCATTGATGCACTGTTAGTGGTGGGTGGAGGAGCACTTTCATTGAAATCAACATCCCTCCAGTCACGCACAAACCCTGTACCTTACCTAGGCATGCCAACATTATCTCTTGGCCCCTGAGAAGCATCCTCCTCCCCAAAATAATCATCCCCCTCATCCTCCTCCTCCTCTTCCTCTTCTTCCTCCACCTCGTCCAGGTCATTTGCCCTCGCTGACAATGGCTGACTATCATCAAGGCTTCCCTCCTACTATTCCTCTTCCTCTGCTGCAGATGTCAGATCCTTAATGTGCGTCAAAGTTTGCATGAGCAGACGCATAAGTGGTATGCTCATGCTTATGATGGCGTCGTCTGCACTTACCAGCCGTGTGCATTCCTTAAAACACTGAAGGACTTTACAGAGGTCTTTCAGCTTTGACTACCGCACACCCGACAATTCCATGTCTTCCGTCAAACTGCCTGCCCGTGTATCCTCCCACAAATGCACTACAGCCTGCCTCTGTTCGCACAGCCTCTCAACCATGTGCAGAGTGGAGTTCCACCTTGTTGCAACGTCAATGATTAGGCAGTGCTTTGGGAGTTGGAGCGATCGCTGCAGCTTCTGCATACGACTGGAGTGTACAGGCGAGCGACAGATGTGCGAGCACAGTCTTCGCACCTTATTGAGCAGGGCTGTTAACTCTGGATAATTATGTAGGAAGCACTGCATCACCAGGTTCAAGGTGTGAGCTAGGCAAGGTATGTATCTCAGTTTTGAAAGGGCTATGGCTGCCACAAAATTCCGGCCATTATCACTGACTACATTGCCTGGCTCAAGATGTAGACTGCCCAGCCATGACTCAGTTTGTCGATGCAAGTAGTCGGCCAGTACCTCCGTGGTGTGTCTTTTGTCGCCTAAAGACATCATCTTTTAAAACAGCCTGCTGCCGCTTACCACTAGCTGTTCGATAGTCGGACACCTCATGTGCCAAACTGGCAGCTGCGGATGGAGTGCTCGTGCGACAGCGCTCCGTAGACAAGATTTTGCTTCTGGAGGAGGAGGAGAAGGGTGGAACGCCTACAGCCAACTGTTTCCTATATCGTTGGCTAGGCAGCATTGTTCCACCACTGCCACTGTCCCCTGTGGAGCCAGCATCCACCACATTAACCCAGTGCGCATTGATGGACAAGTAACGGTCCTGGCCATGCCTACTGGCCCATGCATCTGTTGTGAGGTGCACCTTTCCACTCACTGATTGTTTGAGTGCATGGACAATGCGGTCTTTCACATGCAGGTGGAGGGCAGGGATGGCTTTTTGAGAAAGAAGTGCCGACTGGATAGGTCATAGCGTGGGACAGCGTAAGCCATGAGGTCTCGGAACGCTTCACTTTCAACCAAACTGAAGGGCATCATCTCTAATTAGATCATTTTGGCCATGTAGCCGTTCAAAGCAAGTTTACGCGGATGAGATGATGAGTACTTTCTTGTCCTACTCAGAGTGTCTGGTAGGGTGAGCTGGACTTGAGAGCTGCATAGAGGGGAACAAGCGGTGGACATTAAGGACTGAGAGGGGGTTGGTGATGGTGATGGAGGTGTTGGTGATGGCCTTGATTCAGTCTTTTTTTCCAAAAACATTGTGATTCCCTGACTGCTTTGGCCTTGCGATGACACCTCAAAATTTCTTGCTGGTGGTGTGCTTATCGGGCGGCCTTTCAGTGGGGGAAGTAATGTAGCATTGCTGGCTACCTTCAGTCGGAGCAGTTGCACATGTGCTACCTGAGGTTTTGTAGTACATAGTAACATAGTAACATAGTAACATAGTAATTAAGGTTGAAGGGAGACTTTAAGTCCATCTAGTTCAACCCATATCCTATCCTAACTTGCCCTAACATGTTGATCCAGAGGAAGGCAAAAAAAACCCATGTGGCAACAGTAAGCTTCACATTGGGGAAAAAAATTCCTTCCCGACTCCACATACGGCAATCAGACTAGCTCCCTGGATCAACGCAATATTAAGGAGACTAGTGTATATACCCTGTAATATTATACTTTTCAAGAAAGGCATCCAGTCCCTTCTTAAATTTTAGTAGTGAATCACTCATTACAACATCATATGGTAGAGAGTTCCATAGTCTCACTGCTCTTACAGTAAAGAATCCGCGTCTGTGAGTATGCTTAAACCTTCTTTCCTCCAGACGTAGAGGATGCCCCCTTGTCCCCGTCACAGGTCTAAGAGTAAAAAGATCATTAGAAAGGTCTTTGTATTGTCCCCACATATATTTATACATTGTAATAAGATCACCCCTAAGCCTTCGATTCTCCAAACTAAATAACCCCAAGTGTAATAACCTGTCTTGGTATTGCAGACCCCCTAGTTCCCTAATAACCTTGGTCGCTCTTCTCTGCACCCGCTCCAGTTCAGCTATGTCTTTCTTATACACCGGAGACCAGAACTGTACACAGTATTCTAAGTGTGGTCGCACTAGTGACTTATATAGAGGTAAAATTATGTTCTCCTCATGAGCATCTATGCCTCTTTTAATGCATCCCATTATTTTATTTGCCTTTGCAGCAGCTGCTTGACTCTGGCCACTAAATGTGAGTTTGTCGTCCACCCATACACCCAGGTCTTTTTCAGTGACTGTTTTGCCCAGTGTTTTACAATTAAGCACATAATTATACAACTTGTTCGTTCTACCCAAGTGCATGACCTTACATTTATCCCCATTAAAGCTCATTTGCCATTTATCAGCCCAAGCTTCTAGTTTACATAAATCCTCCTGTAATATAAAATTGTCCTCCTCTGTATTAATTACCCTGCAGAGTTTAGTGTCATCTGCAAATATTGAAATTCTACTCTCTATGCCCCCTACAAGGTCATTAATAAATATGTTAAAAAGAAGCGGACCCAAAACTGACCCCTGTGGTACCCCACTGCTAACCGTGACCCAGTCCGAGTGTGCTCCATTAATAACCACCCTTTGTTTCCTATCCCTGAGCCAGCTCTTAACCCACCTACACATATTTTCCCCTATCCCCATTGTTCTCATTTTATGTATCAACCTTTTGTGTGGCACCGTATCAAAAGCTTTTGAAAAGTCCATGTACACCACGTCCACTGCATTCCCTTGGTCCAGTCCGGAACTTACCTCTTCATAAAAGCTTATCAGATTAGTCTGACAGGAACGGTCTCTTGTAAACCCATGTTGATATTGGGTCATAAGGTTATTCTTCTCCAGATACTCCAGTATAGTATCTCTTAGAAAACCCTCCAGGATTTTACCCACAGTTGAGGTTAAACTTACAGGCCTATAATTTCCAAGTTCAGTTTTTGTCCCCTTTTTGAATATTGGCACCACATTTGCTATACGCCAGTCCTGTGGTACAGACCCTGTTATTATGGAATCTTTAAAGATTAAAAATAGTGGTCTATCAATGACTGTGCTTAATTCCTGCAGTACTCAGGGGTGTATCCCATCCGGGCCCGGGGATTTGTCAATTTTAGTGATTTGTAGACGCCGCCGTACTTCCTGCTGGGTTAAGCAGGTGACATTTAATGGAGAATTTTTATCCCTGATCATGTTATCCATCATGGGATTTTCTTGTGTAAATACTGTTGAAAAAAAGTCATTTAGCATATTGGCTTTTTCCTCATCCTCATCCACCATTTCACCCAGACTATTTTTAAGGGGACCAACACTATCATTTTTTAGCTTCTTACTATTTATGTAGTTAAAGAATATTTTGGGATTATTTTTACTTTCTCTGGCAATGAGTCTCTCTGTCTCAATCTTTGCTGTCTTGATTTGCTTTTTACAGAATTTATTTAATCTTCTGTATTTATTTAATGCCTCATCAAGTACGTCCACGCTTGCAAGTGCATGGTGGTTAAATGTCTAAGCATGCAACTGGTGTTTAAATTTCAGAGATTTTTACCTCGGCTAAAGTTCCTTCCGCACTTCTTACAGATAACCTTTGCCTCATCAATAGGATTTTGGTAAAAAAAGTGCCACACCTCACTCTTCCTACTATGGTATAAATTTTCAGGGCTTGAACAGTGTGCAAATTTGACTGTCTGGCCAAGCTGTCCTGCAACTCTTTTTGAGTTTTTAACAAGTTTTGGTACAGCTGCGGGCCTGCCAGATAACCGCTGCTGCGATGTCAATGCCTGCTGCGGATCCTTCTCCTCTTCTGAGCTATTGACAGCGGCACCCTCTTCCCCCAATGGATGCCGATCCGGGTCAACAACTGGGTCATCCATCACCTCCTCTTCAATGTCATCTGCACCTTCCTCTGTGTCACCGTGTAAGGTGGTATAGTATGCGGGAAGGGGCACCTGAGTTTCATCAGGGTCTGATTCTGGCTCACTATACTGCAAGGCAAATGTATTGCTCTGGGTAAATGTACCAGCAGAATCATCTAGCAGTAGCTGTGCATCAGTGCACTCCATGTCAGATTCATCTTGGACTGGGGAATTCAGGATTTGACTTGATAACCCAGGCATGGTATGTGAAAAGAGCTCCATGGAGTAATCTGAAGTGTGGCCTGCCGTATCCTTCACTTTTAGTGTGGGTGAAGGACAAAAGGAAAGGTGTTGTTCCTGACTAGAAGCCTGCACTGACGACTCAGTGCTTGCAGTTTTGGAAACTTCAGAAGAGGAGGTAATAGAGCTGGAGGCTGTTTCGGCAATGTAAGCCAAAACCTGTTCCTGATGCTCTGGCTTTAAAAGCGGTTTACCTACTCCCAGAAAAGGGAACCTTAAAGTCCTTCTTGTGCCAGACGATGATGCAGGCTCAACACCTCCTGCCTTAGCTGCTATTGTGCTTTTGACATAACCAGCAGATGACCCACCACCACCATCAGTACCAGCTGCTCCCCCCCGCCCACGTACATGGCCTCTTCCACCAAACTTCTCATGTTTTGGAAAATGTACCAAAAATACCAGCAGAGATATGGTACTGTATTAGATGCGGACAGCTCTACATGGTGTATGCATGGAAAATTTTAATTATCCGTCTATTTTTTAACGGAGCCACACACAGACGCTGTCTCTGTATCAATCTGACTGTAATCAAACAGCATATATGGGATACTGCTTGACAAGCGGACAGCTCTATACGGTTTATGTATGGAAAATTGTAATTATCTGTCTATTTTTTAACTGAGTCACACACAGACGCTGTCTCTGTATCGATTTGACTATAATCAAACAGCAGATATAGGATACTGTTTGACAAGCGGACAGCTGTATACGGTGTATGTATGGAAAATTGTAATTATCTGTCTTTTTTTAATGGAGTCACACACAGACGCTGTCTCTGTATCGGTTTGACTGTAATCAAACAGCAGATATGGGATACTGTTGTGAATTCGCTTTCTGGCCTACTTCTGGTTACTACTGAAGGTAGTGGAGCTGGTCAAATTGACAGATGGGTTGCGAGTTCTCTTTCTGGGCTCCCTCTGGTGGTTACTGGAGGTAATGGAGCTGATCTGATTAACAGAGGTTTGCCACCTGATAGTGAGGATGACGATTGGAGATCTGGGGTTTCAGACTGGATTTAAGACAGCCGACTCCCTCTCTCCCTGCTGGTGATTTTCTTCGTGACTCCTGAGGTCTTAGTTTCCAGCTCAGTCCCTGCATGTTCAGCTAAGTGTTCATTTGCTATTCTGTTTACATTTGATCTGGTTTTGTCTATTTCAGTTTTGTGTGGGTCAGCAAGCTTCGGCTGGGGCTGTGCTGAATCACCATCCATATGTTACTGCTTGTGCCAGTTTGTTTTTGTCCCTTATTAGATTGGCCTCTTTTTGCTCTGCTTTCAGAATATACCAGATTGCTGATATAGTGGGCGAAGTCATGTGACTTCAGCATTTTTTTCATCAAACGTGCTGGAATTTTCTGCAGGGTCTTTTGTGTGATTGCAGACAGTGTCTTTCCTTTCCTGTCCTGTCTAGTCAGTGTGGGCCCCATCGTTTACTCAGTCTATTTTCCAGCGTGGATCTGACAGTTTAAATGGATAAGTGAACTTTTTTCCTTTGGCTAGGTGCCATAGGGATGTGATTGCCCCCGGTGGCCATTAGAATTATTACACGTGGTGTCATTCATTCTAAGTTGCACCGGTGGTGGTGAGTGGTAGTGCACTTTAGTTTCTTTGGTTTAGTGCACGTAATTATAATTCAGGTGTGAGGCTCTATAAAAGAGAGCCAAGTGTGTTCAATCACTGTTGGTGATATTGTGTTAGTCATTTGGGAAGCAAGCCTGGGTGAGGAAGGAGCTGAACATGGGTCCTGCGCAGCCCAGCCAAAGGGGACGAGTGGCAGCTATGTGGTCTGCAAGAAGGGCTGGCATGGCGTGGTGGAGTCACAGTTTATGGTGTCGGCAGGAAGTGCTTGCATGGCTTGGTGGAGTGAAGACTTTTTGGGCAGGAGCTGAACTCATCTTTGGGACTCTGTTACTGGACTTCTGCAACTGGTGGTGGACTCTGCTCCAAGGCTGCACTATGGTGAAGGATCCAGTTATGGTGATAGATCCGGGTGGAGGAGAAGATGCACACAGGTGGTGGGCTCTGTTGCTAGGAGCGTACGCAACAGAGCAAAGCTAAGTGGTGTTTCCCTGTATTGTCATCTTCCCTCATGTGTGTTTAGTGCAGTGGTGGGATTAGTTTCCGCACCGACCAATTCCCAAGTGAGGGTTTAGGTTCAGGGCGAGCTACGGTTTTTAGGTTCCTGTGCGTCGCCCGGTGCGGAACCGGCATAGGGAACGTTAGGAGTGCAGGGACACTGGCTCAGGGGAGTACAGGAGGTCTCCACTTCCCTATTCCCTATTGCAGGGCCCACCATTGTTAATGTTACCCAGGTTTCCCCTTTATTATTTAAATTCGCCTTACTAGAGGCGGGGTTTCCAGACTACTGTATGTATATGTGTAATGCCTAAATTCGCCAGTTGGAGGCGGTGTATCCAGCTGCATGTCATATTATTTAAATTCGCCCCACTGGAGGTGGTGTATCCAGGGTCACGTGTGTCATATGGGTTCGCCTTGCGGTACTCGCTGCGTCCAGACACACGTGACTGTGACATTTCCTACCTGTGTTTGTGTTTTCATCTTGTCTCACCGACAGTATATGCTTGGGGGCTATCTATTCCTTTGGTGTCTGCTCTGGGGCAGTTTAGATTTCCCCTTTCTGGCTTTAGGCTTAGTTAGCTCTCTGGCTGTGCTGAGGCGTCTAGGATCATCGTAGGCACGCTCCACGGCTACTGCTAGTTGTGTGGATAGGATCAGGGGTCTGCAATCCACTTATTTGCCAACCTCTCTGGTTTTATGTGGCTTAGCTTGGGCTTGCACTCCTCCTCGGTGACCCAATCATAACAGGATACTGTTTGACAAGTGGACCGCTCTATGCGGTGTATGGAAAAATTGAAATTTCCTCATACAGTATGTATTACGGAGTCTCACACACACACACACACACACACGCTGTCTCTGTATAGATTTGACCGCAATACAAACAGCAGATCTCCAATTCTGTTTGATAAGCGGACAGCTCTATACGGTGTATGTATGGAAAAATGTACATCTCCATCTATCTTTGTACGGAGTCACACACAGATAGCATGTATTTGTCTGTGATACCAGCCGGTACACGGTAGTGTGTGAGGAGCGTACACCTCTATACGGTGTGTGAAAAAATGAACGTTCGCTAACTGTGCAGAAAAAAGGAATAAAAGTATTTTGCTTTGAAAAAAGCAGTTTGCACAGCAGTGTGCACACAGCAATGCAGCTATCAGGTAGCCTTATAAGGCAGCCTAATAACCACCAGCGCTGCTGCACACAAAAGTGTGAAAAAATGAACCCTCTTTAACTGTGTAGACAAAAGGAATAAAAGTATTTTTGCTTTGAAAAAAGCAGTCTGCCCAGCAGTGTGCACACAGCAATGCAGCTATCATGTAGCCTTATAAGGCAGCCTAATAACCACCAGAGCTGCTGCACAGAAAAATATCCTCCCCTGTCACTGCACACTAACTGTTGTGTTGTACAGTGAAAATTGCTATCAGCAGAAGCACAGTTGTATTTTTTTTCCTGCCTAAACACTCTCCCTATTGAGAACGATCAGCAGCAACCTCTCTCTATGCTAAGATCGGCAGAAGTAAGATGGTGGTCGGCGTTCAGGACTTTTATAGTAACGCCATACAAAGCCAACCAATCACTGCAATGCCCATATATAAGATGGTGGTGGCCTATGTCATCGCGTTGCCCACAGTGTGCGTCATTGATGATTGGCTGAGAAAAGGCACTGGAAGCATGATGGGAAACGTGACTTTGGCGCGCGGTTTGGCGACCTCATGGCCGACCTCACGCTGTAGTCGGGTTTCGATCGGCAAAACCTGACTTCACCAAAAGTCGGTGACTTTTGAATTTGACCGACCTGTTTCGCTCAACTCTAGCACCAAAGATCTGTCTGTTCTGTTATTCTTTTAACTGTTGCCGCAGTGTGCGATTTGTCTGCTAGACAAATTAGCTTCAGCAAAGCCTGTTGCAGCTCTCTGAAGCAGTGCTGCGAACTTCCAGCTTCCGGCTGATGTGGACGACGTGCTCTGAGATATCACATTGGAGGTGAAGGATGAGGAGGAGAAGGAGTGGGTGCAGGAACTGATGTAAAAGTAAACCCTGGTGGGAACACATGAGCTGTGTCAGGATGTGACTTGGCCCCATCTTCCACAATGTTCACCCAGTGTGCTATCAGGGTAATGTAGCATCCCTGTCCTCAAGCGCTTATCCACTTGTCAGTCATTCAGTGGACAATGCCAGTTATTGCATTGGTAAGGTCACAGGTGATGTTCCTGGACACAAGCTGGTAAAAGGTGAGGTCCCCACCCAGGAGAAAAAGTGGTGGCTGGGGACGGAATACCAAGGGAAGGCTGCCACCATGAGTCGCTGGAAATCTTTCATGCCTGTGAGCTTAAATGGCAACATTTCCACAGCAAACAGGCTGGAAATGTGCATGTTTAGCCTTTGGGCCTATGGGTTGGTGGCTGGGAACTTTCTTTTTCATTCCAAAGCCTGGCATGGGGACATCTGAATGCTGTGCTGGGACAAGGATCTGGAAGTGCCTGATGATGGTAAGTCAAAATGTGCAAGGATAGTTGCAGGGCAGGAGGCATCTGCACCTGTGTTTTAGAATGGGGATTAGGAAGCACCAAGCACAAGGGAAGAGGCAGTGGTGTCACCCAAAGGCACCAGTAGTGGAACCAGGTGTTTGAACCACCGAGTTGGGTGCTTAGATGACATGTGCCTGATCAAGCTGGTGATGGATAAGTTCTTAGTGACAAGGTTCCTGCTGATATTAGCATAGCACAGCTTGCAAATGGCCATTTTGTTTGTCTCAGAACTCTTAGATTTTTTGATGGAGAAATTCATGAGTGTCACAGCTCTGCAGAACAATTGCCAAGCTCCTCTCTTTGGTCACCCCACTGCCTCTTCTCATCTGTTTTGGTGCTGCCGATCTCTCCTCCTCAGTGCTGCTGGTCTCGCTCTGCATGCCAGCTTCCCAGGTTGGGTCTATGACTTCGTCATCCACCACCTCGTCTTCCACCAGTGCACCCTGGTCCTTCTGATTATGTGACTTAACAACAAGAAGACTAAGCGGCAACTGTGTCTCATCATCATGTTCTTATTCATCCCAAATTTGCTATCCTTCACCATCATGTTCTTGTGGCCTTGGCTGCTGTAAGTTTTGTGTATCATGAAGCAGGATGTGATCCCTTTCCTCTTGGAACAAGTAGATTTAGAGGCCACAATCAAAAAATATTGTGGTAAAGAGTTTCTCGGAGTGTCCTAGTGTGGGATCACTAATCTCCTGGGATTCATCATGATGGGAGGAAAGAGAATCAGTGTGAGAATTAAGAGATCCAAACTCTTGGGTGGTAAGACTGAACCATGTGGAAGACTGTGTGGTGCTGCCAACCTGCTGAAAGAAGCATTGTCTGCTATGCAACTGACCACCTGTTCGCATTGCTGTGGCCTCAGAAGTAGTGTATAGTGCCTTCCTGCAAAGTGGGACAAGAATCTATGTGTCATGGATGGACGTGTTTCTTGTGCTCCAGCAACAGGCATAGTCGCACCTGCCCCACGTCCTCGGCTACTGCATGCACCATCATCAGCACTTCCACATTCCTTAACCCCTTAACAACCGCTGATGCGGTTTAATGGGGGCAGTTAAGGGTACTTAAACCACAGCGTTGGAATTTCTCTGGGGTCTCAGCTGCCGGGGGTAGCCGAAACCCCAGAGAACATGATTCAGGTCGGTTTTAACCAACCCCATTGCTACGATCGCCGTTATTAATGGTATAACGGCGACCGCAAAAAAAGTCTGATTTTCCCTTTAATTTCTCTCTCCTCTAATGTGATCGCACATCAGAGGAGAGAGATATAGGGTCCCCGATCCCCCCATTACCTCTGTTGTCCCTGCATGGCCCCCTGAAGTCCCACGGGCTGCCGGCTTCTTCTTCCACGAGAAAATGGTGGGCACATGCACAGTGGGTCCCCACGCCGAAATCTGCTGGTTGGCACCCGGCAACAATAGGGAGATTTTTCCTATTGGTTCACTTTGGTCACTGTGATAGGGTCTATCACAGTGACCAAAATGAACCAATAGGAAAAAATAGTAAAACAATTGCCCTTCATCACCCCCTTAGATAGGGAAAAATAATAAAATAAAGAAAATGTATTTATTGCCTTTTTTCCATTAAGGTTAGAGTTGAACTAAAGTGAGTTGGGCTAAAGTTAGGGTTAGGGTTGGAGCTAAAGTTAGGGTTAGGGTTGGGGCTAAAGTTAGTGTTAGGACTAGGGCTAGGGATGAGCTTTCCGATACTGAAATATCGGAGATCGGCCCGATATTTGCGATATCGGAATTTCGATTTCTGATTCCGATATTTTTTTCACATCGGAAATCGGAAATCCCATAATCCTTCAGCCTCTGAGCGCTCCGTGGAGCCAATCAGGAGCTGAAGAATTGCAACATTGTGTAACTCCCCTAAGCTTGGTAGGAGGCATCCAAACTTGCTAGGTAGGGGCTGCGCTGCGATTGGCTGGCTGGATGGTGTGATCAGGCAGTATAAAAGGCTACACCTGCCATTTTAGCCTCACTCTACTGTGAAAGCAGATAGGGATAGGTTGCTGTTGGAGATAGGGAGAGATCTCGGATCTAATAGCGATACAAATTGCTTTTCAGCGACTGTAGCAGCCCCTGTGTGTTACAGAAGCAGTCTTTTTCCTCACTGACCCGCTCAGTTTCATTTTTTGTGCTGTGCAGGCTCTCAGTGAGGTGCTTAGTGAGACAGTACAGCGCACGTTCACTGCAGCTGCTGCAGCTCCTCTTGCTGCAGCACTGTGTGGTGTGTGTCTCACTGCCTTTTCTTTTCATCCCTTAAATCGCCTTCCCCTATTTTTTCCTAAAAGTTAAACACTCTATAGGGATTGTGCTGTGAGGGACCCAAACAACCTCTGTGGCTGGTGCCACATAGCACCTGGCCCAGTCCCGGAGAATCCTTTTTTTTTTGGTATCACAGCAGTGTCCTTTACTGCGCTGTGACACCCGACTGTAACATGTACACGACAGAAGAAGACTAAGCATGGTTTAAAGGGAATGTATCCGTTCCTCCACGTGGTGCTCCTGGAAACTCCCTGCAAAGCAAGGTGAGCTGAGCGTGGACACATGTCAGTCAAAGGGCATATTGACACCACCACTGGCAGTTTTAATTTAATAATGTAAAATCACTAACCCTAACCCTAACTACCCCTAACCCTTACCCTAACCCTTACCCTACTAACCATAAACCCTAACCCTACCCCAACTAATCCTAACCCAAAGAAAAAACACCGCTATTAAGAAGATGTTTTCCTGCTACAGCTTTTGCTCTGTGGATTTTTCTAGCAATTTTTTTGCTCCACTGCCTCTGCAAGCTCCTTCCCCATTATCCTGAGGTGTTTCCCCTCCATTTTATCCATTATATAGCACTGTATGTGTCATTTTGTAATTTCGATTTTTTTTTTTCTCCCATTGACTTGCATTGATATCGGAAATCGGAAATTCCGATATCCGATATTTTTTCAATATCAGAAATCAGAATTCCGATACGATATCGGGCAATATCGCTCATCCCTAGTTAGGGCGAAAGTTATGGTTATGGTTAGGGGTGGGATTAGGGTTAGAGTTGGGATTAGGGTTAGGCGTTGGGATTAGGGTTTGGCATTGGGATTAGGGTTGGGGTTAGGGTTAAGGTTGAGGTTAGAGTTAGGGTTGAGATAAGGGATAGGGGTGTGTTAGAGTTAGGTTTGTGGTTAGGGTTATGGTTAGGGTTGGGATTAGGGTTAGGGGTGTATTGGGGTTAGGGTTGTGGTTAGTGTTATGGGTATGGTAGGAATTAGGGTTAGGGTGAGGATTAGAGTTAGGGTTGGGATTACGGTTAGGTTTAGGTTTCGGATTAGGGATGGGATTAGTGTTGTGAACTCATTTTCTGCTCCACCAGTTGAGAGTTCTTCTTCCATTCTCCCTCTGGTGGTGACAGGAGGTAGTGAGGTTGGTTTAATTGGTAGTGATCTGCCACCTGATGAGGAGGATAGCGATTGGATCTCTGAATTATCAGACTGGATATAAGACAGCCGATGCCCAATCCTGGTGCTGGTGATTCAGTCTGCTTCTCAGGTCTTGGACTTCAGCTCTGTTCCAGTCTTCTCAAGTTAAGTTTGTTTTTGCTATTGTTCACACTTGCTCTTGTTGGTCAATTCAGTTTTTTGTGGTCAGCCAGCCCCTGCTGGGGTTGTGCTGAATTTCCACTCCTATTTATCTGTATTTGCCTTTTGGTCCCTTACTAGATTGGCCTCTTTTTGCTCTGTCTCAGAATATTTCAGAGTGCTGATATAGTGGGAGAAGTCTAGTGACTTCAGGGTTAATTTTGCTGTCAGAAGTGTTGGACATTATTTTGGTAGGGTTTTTGGCAGATTGCAGACAGTGTCTTTCCTTTCCTGTCCTTTCTAGTTAGTCGGGCCCCATCGTTTGCTCAGCCTATTTTTCTGCCTTTGTTTGTGTTTTCATCTTGTTTCACTGTCAATACATGTGGGGGGCTGTCTTTCCTTTGGGGTCTGCTCTGGGGCAGTTAGTTTTCCTCTTTTCCTGCTTTAGGCTTATGTAGCTCTCCGGTTGTGATGAGGCATCTGGGATCATCGTAGGTACGCTCCATGACTGCTGCTAGTTGTGTGGTAAGATCAGGGATCTGCAATCTGCATAGTTACCAACCTCTCTGGTTTTCTGAGACTTGGCTTGTGTTGTTTTTTCCTCCTCGGTGACTCATTCATAACAGATTAGGGTTAGGGGTGTATTAGGGTTAGGTTTGTGTTTATGGTTACGGTTACAGTTGGGATTAGGGTTAGGGGTGTGTTGGGGTTAGGGTTGTGGTTAGGATTATAGTTAGGGTTGGGATTAGGGTTAGGGTTGTGATTGGTTAGGGTTATGGTTTGGGTTGGGAACAAGTTTAGGGTTGTGGTTAGGGTTATGGTTAGGGTTGGGATTAGGGTTAGGGGTGTGTAGGGGTTAGGGTTGTGGTTAGGGTTATAGTTAGGGTTGGGATTAGGCTTGGGATTATGGTTAGGGTTGGAATTAGTGTTAGGGGTGTGTTGGGGTTAGGTTTGTGGTTAGGATTATGGTTAGGGTTGGGATCAGTTTTAGAGTTGTGGTTAGGGTTATGCTTAGGGTTGGGATTAGGGTTAGGGGTCTGGTGGGATCAGGGTTGTGGTTAGGGTTATGGTTAGGGTTGGGATTAGGTTTAGGGGTGTGTTGGGGTTAGGGTTGAGATTAGGGTTCTAGTTATGGTTGGGATTAGGGTTGGAGGTGTGTTGGGGTTAGGGTTGTGATTAAGGTTATAGTTAGGGATTGGATTGGGGTTAGGGATCTGTTGGGGTTAGGGTTGGAGTTAGAATTGGGGGGTTTCCACTGTTTAGGTACATCAGGGGGTCTCCAAACGCGACATGGTGCCAGCATTGATTCCAGCCAATTTTGTGTTCAAAAAGTCAAAAGGTGTTCCCTCCCTTCTGAGCTTTTCCGTGCTCCCAAACAGTGGTTTATCCTCACATATAGGGCATCAGCGTACTCAGGACTAATTGCACAACAATGCCGGAGGTCTTTTTTCTACTTTTACCCTTGAGAAAATAAAAACTTGGGGGTTAAAAAATAATTTTTGTTGAAAAAAAAATGATTTGTTTATTTTCACGACTACGTTATAAACTTTAGTGAAACACTTGGGGGTTCAATGTTTTCACAACACATCTAGTTAAGTTCCTTGAGGGGTCTAGTAAAGTGGGATCACTTGTATGAGTTTCTACTGTTTAGGCACATCAGGGGCTCTGCAAACACAACTTGACACCCGCAGACCATTTCATCAAATTCTGCATTCCTGAACAACGCTCCTTCCTTTCCGAGCTCTGCCATGCACCCAAACAGTGGTCCACATATGAGGCATCAGCATACTCAAGACAATTTGATGTTTGTGGTCCAATTTTTCCTGTTACCGTTGTAAAAGTAAAAATTTGGGGGTGAAAAGATCATTTTTGTGGGAAAAATATGATTTTTTATTTTCACGGCTCTACATTATAAACTTCAGTGAAGTACTTGGGGGTTCAAAGTGCTCACCAAACATCTAGATAAGCTCCTTGGTGGTCTAGTTTCCAAAATGGGGTTACTTGTTGGGGATTTCTACTGCTTGGTACATCAGGGGCTCTGCAAACGAAACTTGACGCCCGCAGACCATTCCATCAGTCTGCATTTTAAAACGTCACTACTTCCCTTCCGAGCCCCGACGTGTGCCCAAACAGTGGTTCACCCCAACATATGGGGTGTCAGTGTACTCGGAACAAACTGGACAACAACTTTTGGGGTCCAGTTTCTCTTGTTACCCTTGTGAAAATTAAAAATTGCGGGCTAAAAAACATTTTTGAGGAAAAAAAGTTAATTTTTATTTTCATGGCTCTGCATTATAAACTTCTGTGAAGCACTTGGGGATTTAAAGTGCTCACCACCCATCTAGATAAGTTTCTTATGGGGTCTAGTGTCCAAAATGGTGTCACTTGTGGGAAGTTTCCACTGTTTAGGCACATCAGGGGCTCTCCAAACGCGACATGGCATCCAATCTCAATTCCAGCCAATTCTGCATTGAAAAAGTCAAACGATGCTCCTTCCCTTCCGAGCTCTGCTGTGCGCCCAAACAGTGGTTTACCCCCACATATGGGGTATCGGCGTACTCAGGACAATTTGCACAACAAACTTTGTGTTCATTTTCTCTTTTTACACTTGTGAAAATAAAAAATGGTTCTGAATTAAATGTTTGTAAAAAAAAGTTAAATTCAGTTCCTGTGAAGCACATAAAGGGTCAATAAACGTCTTAAATGTGGTTTTGAGCACCTTGAGGGGTGCAGATTTTTAGAATGGTGTCACTTTTGGGTATTTTTAGTCATGTACACCCCTCAAAGTGACTTTAAATGTGAGATGGTCCCTAAAAAAATGGTTTTGTAAATCTTGTTGTAAAAATGAGAAATCGCTGGTCAACTTTTAACTCTTATAACTTCCTAACAAAAAAAAATTGTTTCCAAAATTGCGCTGGTGTAAAGTAGATATTTGGAAAATGTAATTTATTAAGTATGTTCTGTGACAAATCTCTCTGATTCAAAGGCATAAAAATTAAAAATTTGAAAATCGCAAAATGTTAAAATTTTCAACATATTTCCATTTTTTTCATAAATAAACTCAAGTTATATCAAAGAAATTTTACCACTATCACGAAGTACAATATGTCACGAAAAAACAGTCTCAGAATCAGCGGGATCTGTTAAAGCATTCCAGAGTTAAAACCTTATAAAGTGACAGTGGTCAGTATTGTAAAAATTGGCCTGGTCATTAAGCTGCAAATTGGCTCTGTCACTAAGGGGCTAAAGCACTTTTAACACCTTTTGTGATTGCTAGGTCTTTTTAAGCATGGTTTATTTTTAATAAAAGAAAAAAATTTGTCACCTTCAGCAATCAAAGCGTTATTTTGTAGTTTACTCCACCATAATATAATAGAAAGAATGCAAAAGTGTATTAATGAAAATCAAATTCAATCCAGAAAAATGTTTCAATGCTTTTTTTTCAGTTTTTTAGATCACTGCAATGTACATAGACCATGTAACACTGTGTGGCTGAGAAATGGAAGCCTGCAAAATTTTGAAAAACTTTTTTTTAAGTTTGAGAGACCTCAGAAATGTTCACAGACCACATAAAACTGTATGGCTGAGAAATGGAAGGCTACAACATTTTTAAATGCTTTTTATCAGTTCTAGAGATCACAGAAATGTACTTCACACTATGGAATAGTGTATGGCTGAAGAATGTAGCTCAGGAAAATGTTTCAACAATTTTTTTGTGTACTATATACTGTAACACAAAAAAGGACCTCAAAGCATGTAATACTTAATGGATCAAAATATATTCAATTTTTTTCAGCCCCCACAAAAAAACTGTTGCTATATATTTGCCAAAGGACTGAACAGGCCTAATCCCTGCCTACAGACTGGATTCTGTCACTCTCCCTGCTCCTGTGACTCTCCCTCCCTAGGTTCAATGCAGAATGTATGTGATACAAATGGCAAAGCAAGCGATTAGCCCTTAGAAGGGTTGTTAGTATGATGGCTCAGCTTCAGTATCAACTCTACAGGCCTCTGAATCAACAAAAAACCACGAAAAAAACCACAAAAAAAAAACACCAATGTCACAATACTAAAAAGTAAGTAGCAGGTATACTCCCATAGCAATGTTAAAACACCAAAGAAGAAGGAGCAATAATACCTCTAGAGAGTGGTATCAAAATAAAATATTTTTATTATTATTTCAATATTTTAGAGTAAAAAATTCATCACATAGACAAAGATAACAATTGTGGAATGGATACAGACTGTACAATCTGAGGCAGCAGAATTGTATGTAAGGACCTGGTACAAAAACACCCACTTTTTATATCCAAGCCATAGAAACCATTATATATACAGGGATGTATCTATTGCATATGGTAACCAGTGCACTTTCTTATGTATAATGTCCTGCACACTTATCCTGCTAGTAGGTGCCAATAAACAGTCAGACAATCAACAGATATAAACCGGGCTATAAAGACAAAGGATAAAGGGGTCATACCACAATAAGTCCACCGTGCCATCAGATATCGCAGCCCCAATGCGCGTTTCGCGTGGGCTTCCTCAGGGGGATGTTAGTATGATGGCTCAGCTTCAGTATCAACTCTACAGGCCTCTGAATCATTATACTGTGCACACAGGCCTAAACAGGCCGAGACAAGCACTCTCTCCCTCTAATACAAAGTGTCACGGAGCTGTGTAATGGCATCAGTGTGCCGATCCCGGTTGACGCCTGTCCTTTTATAATCCCTGATGATTTCAGATGGCCAGTCAATCACAGTAATGCCAGAACTAAGATGGATATGGCATTACAATGACTCACAGGCAATCCTTGCATGCTTATTAGCTGCATAACAGGCACCAAAGATGCGGGCCATCTTCAGTGCCTGTTTTACATTGAGCACCATCCATTACTCGCCAAGAAACGAGCACATCTGAGAACTGTGTCACTCGAGTGATAACCAAGTATCACTGAGTACATTTGTTCATCGTTACTGTATACTTCAGAAGTCATCTGCCTGCTTCTGTCTTCAATCACTCCATCAATAAAAATTAGTTACTCAGTGACATTTGAAGCCATGGATGCCCATGCCATGACACTGCCTCTACCATGTTTTACAGAGGATGTGGTATACTCTGCATCATGAGCCATTCCTCCAAGCCTTCTCCATACTTTCTTCTTCCCATCATTTTGGCACAGGTTAAATTCATCTGTCTAAAGAATGCTTTTGCAGAACTGAGCTTGCCTAATGATGCTGTGTTTCACTTCAATTGAGAGCTCCTTCGCATGTTGTGAGTTTATAGCCACACCTGAAATCAGTTTCGGACTTTATACCTGGTTAATTGATGATGGATTAACAAGGGAATAACCCATGCAGCCAGTTAAAGAGCTTTTGAAATAAATGTACAATTACAATTCATAAACCTTTACTCCAATTTTCCTACTTTGAATTTTTATGCCCTTAAATCACAGAGATACGGAACACAAAAAACTTGATAACTAACATTTCCCACATGTTTACTTTACATCAGCACAATTTTGGAACCAAAATTTTTTTTTGTTAGGAAGTTATAAGGGTTAAAATTTGACCAGCGATTTCTCATTTTTGCAACACCATTTTATTTTTACAGACCACATCACATTTGAAGCCACTTTGAGGGGTCTATATGATAGAAAATACCCAAAAGTGACACCATTCTAAAAACTGCACCCCTCAAGGTGCTCAAATCCACATTCAAGAAGTTTATTAACCCTTTAGGTGCGTCACAGGAATTTTTTTGAATATTTAAAAAAAAATGAACATCTAACTTTTTTTCACAAAAAAAATACTTCAGGTTAAATTTTTTTTATTTTACCAAGGGTAACAGGAGAAATTGGACTGCAAAAGTTATTGTGCAATTTGTCCTGAGTACGCTGATACTTGATATGTGGGGGGGAACGACTGTTTCGGCGCATGGCAGAGCACAGAATGGAAGGATCGCCGTTTGACTTTTTCAATGCAAAATTGGCTGGAATTCAGATCGGGCGCCATGTCACGTTTGGAGAGCTCCTGATGTACCTAAACAGTGGAAACCCCCTACAACTGACCCCATTTTGGAAACTAGACCCCCAAAGGAACTTATCTAGGTATGTGGTGAGAACTTTTAACCCACAAGGGCTTCACAGAAGTTTATAACGTACAGCGGTACAATTAAAAAATCATATTTTTTCCATAAAAATGATCTTTTCACCCCAATTTTTATTTTCCCAAGGGTAACAGGACCCTAAAAAGTTATTGTGCAATTTGTCCTGAGTACGCTGATACCCCACATGTGGGGGTAAACCACTATTTGGGCGCTTGGCAGAGCTCGGAAGGGAAGCAGCACCATTTGACGTTTTTGGTTGGAATTGAGATCGGACACCATGTCGCGATTGGAAAACCCCTGATGTACCAAAACAGTGGAAACCCCCCACAAACGACACCATTTTGGAAACTAGACCCCCTAAGGAACTTATCTAGATATGTGGTGAGAACTTTGAACCCACAAGGGCTTCACAGAAGTTTATAACGTACAGCGGTACAATTAAAAAATCATATTTTTCCCTCAAAAATGATCTTTTCACCCCCAATTTTTATTTTTCCAAGGGTAACAGGACCATAAAAGTTATTGTGCAATTTGTCCTGAGTACGCTGATACCCCACATGTGGGGGTAAACCACTATTTGGGCGCATGGCAGAGCTCGGAAGGGAAGCAGCGCCATTTGACGTTTTTGGCTGGAATTGAGATCGGACACCATGTCGCGATTGGAAAACTCCTGATGACCCCCCAAGGAACTTATCTAGATGTGTGGTGAGCATTTTGAACCCCCCAGTGCTTCACAGAAGTTTATAACGCCCGGGCGTGAAAATAAATAATTCGTATTTTTTCCACAAACATGATCTTTTAGTCACCATTTTTTTTATTTTCCCAAGGGTAACAGGAGAAATTGGACCCCAAAAGTTGTTGTCCAATTTTTCCTGAGTATGCTGATAACCCATATGTGGGAGAAAACTACTGTATGGGCACATGTCGGGGCTCGGAAGGGAAGTAGTGACGTTTTGGAATGCATACTTTGATGGAATGGTCTGCGGGTGTCATGTTGCCTTTGGAGAGCCCCTAATGTACCTAAACAGTGGAAACCCCCCACAAATGACCCCATTTTGGAAACTAGACCCCCTAAGGAACTTATCAAGATGTGAGGTGAGCACTTTGAACCCCCAAGGGCTTCACAGAAGTTTATAATGCCAGGGCATGAAAATAAAAAAATCGTATTTTTTCCACAAACATGATCAATTAGTCCCCAATTTTTTTATTTTCCCAAAGGTAACAGGAGAAATTGAACACCAAAAGTTGTTGTCCAATTTGTCCTGAGTATGCTGACACCCCATATGTGGGAGAAAACTACTGTATGGACACACATCGGGGCTCGGAAGGGAAGTAGTGACGTTTTTTTGAATGCAGACTTTGATGGAATGGTCTGCGGGTGTCATGTGCGTTTGGAGAGCCCCTGATGTACCTAAACTATTGAAACTCCCCACAAGTGACCCCATTTTGGACACTAGACCCCCCACGGAACTTATCTAGATGTGTGGTGAGCACTTTGAACCCCCAAGTGCTTCACAGAAGTTTATAACGCTCGGACATGAAAATAAAAAAATCATTTTTTTCCACAAAAATGATATTTTTGCCCCCAATTTTTTATTTTCCTAAGGGTAACAGGAGAAATTTGACCCCAAAAGTTGTTTTGCAATTTGTCCTGAGTAGGCTGATACCCTACATGTGGGGGTAAAACACTGTTTGGGCGCATGGCAGAGCTTGAAAGGGAAGGAGCACCATTTGACTTTTTCAACTCAGAATTGGCTGGAATTGAGATCAGACGCCATGTTGCATTTGGAGAGCCCCTGATGTGCCCAAACAGTGGAAACCCCCAATTCTAACTCCAACCCGAACCCCAACACACCCCTAACCCTAATCTCAGCCCTAACCCTAGACCTAACCCTAGCCCTAGCCCTAGCCCTAACTCTAGCCCTAACCCTAGTCCTGGACCTAACCCTAGCCCTAACCCTAATGGGAAAATGGAAATAAATACATTTTCTTTTAAGTTTATTATTTTTCCCTTACTAAGGGGTTGATAACGGGGGGTTTGATTTACTATTTATGGCGTTTTTATGTTTGGCGGCTGTCGCACGCTAAAAGACACTTTTTATTGTAAAAATAGTTTTTGCATCACCACATATTGAGAGCTATAATTTTTCCGTATTTTGACCCACCGAGTCATGTGAGGTCTTATTTTTTGCGGGACGAGTTGTCGTTTTTATTGGTACCATTTTTAGACACGTGACTTTTTTGATCGCTTTTTCTTCCGATTTTTGGGACGCAGAATGAACAAAAACCAGCGTTTCATGAATTTCTTCTGGGGGGGGGTGCGTTTACACCGTTCCGCGTGCGGTAAAATTGATAAAGCAGTTTTATTCTTCGGGTCAGTATGGTTACAGCGATACCACATTTAGGTCATTTTTTATGTTTTGGTGGTTTTATGCAATGAAAACTATTTTATATAAAAAATTATTTTTGCATCGCTTTATTCTGCGAGCTATAACTTTTTTATTTTTTCGCTGATGATGCTGTGTGGTGGCTCGTTTCTGGACAAGATGATGTTTTCAGCGGTACCATGGATATTTATATGCGTCTTTTTGATCGCGCGTTATTTCACTTTTTGTTTGGCGGTATGATAATAAATCATTATTTTTTGCTTTGTTTTTTATTTATATTTTTTAAAGGGTTCGCTAAAGGGGTTAACTAATGGGACAGTTTAATAGGGCGGGTCGCTCCGGACGCAGCGATACCTAATATGTGTACTTTTATTGTTTTGTTTTTTTTTATTTCCAAAAAATGGATTTATTGGGGGAATATTTTTTTTTTTCTAATTTATTTGGCGATTTTTTTAAAATTATTTTAACACTTTTTTATTTTTTTTAACTTTATTACATAGTCCCAGGTGGGACTTCACTGTCCTGTGACAGATCACTGATCTGTCACATCACAGATCACTGTGACAGATGAGCAATCTGTCACAGGCAGTGCACAAGGCTTCCTCATGCCTGCGCTTTGCAGGCACTGAGGAAGTCAGCTTCCTGCAGGCCCCCGAAGGCCCCTGTCGCCATCTTGGATTCGGGGGCCTGTAGGCAAAGATACCCCTGCAGCAGCGCTGCATATTGCGCTGCTGTGGGGGGCTCATGGAAGCACGGAGGGAACCCCCTCCCTGCCGATGCTTCCCTTTAACCCCGGTACACCGCGATCATGTTTGATCGCGGTGTGCAAGGGGTTAACGTGTCGGGGGCGGTCCGTGACCGCCCCTGACACATTGTGCCGGGTGTCAGCTGTGATAATCAGCTGACACCCGGCCGCGATCAGCGGCGCTCGCCACGTGGGCGCCGTTGATCGCGCTAGACGTACTATCCCGTCCATGGGCATAGGGGCCTTGGTCCCATGGACGGGATAGTACGTCTGATGTCAGAAAGGGGTTAAGCACATACTGATTATATAACTTTACCTTGGATATATTTTAGTAAACAGCCAAATAGCAAAACTTGTGTCACTGTCCAAATATCTCTGGACCTAACTATATATACAGTATATATATATATATATATATATATATATACAGTTTGTACGTGTGTAAAAAACCATACAGACAGATATTTATCTACAGATAGATAATCATACAGTGTATATCTATACATTATATATATACACACACACACACTGTGCAGAATTATTAGGCAAGTTGTAATTGAGAGGATTCTTTTTATTATTGAACAACAACTATGTTCTCAATCAACCCAAAAGACTCATAAATATCAAAGCTTAATATTTTTTTAAGTAGGAGTTTTTTTTTAGGATTTTGCTATCTTAGGACGATATCTGTTTGTGCGGGTAACTATTACTGTGCAGATTTATTAGGCAACTTAATAAAAACCAAATATATACCCATCTCACTTGTTTATTTTCACCAGGTAAACCAATATAACAACAAAAAATTTAGAAATAAACATTTCTGACATTCAAAAACAAAAAAAAAATCAGTGACCAATACAGCCACCTTTCTTTACGATGACACTCAAAAGCCTTCCATCCATAGATTCCGTCAGTTGCTTGATCTGTTTAAGATCAACATTGCATGCAGCAGCCACCACAGCCTCCCAGACACTGTTCAGAGAGGTGTACTGTTTTCCCTCCCTGTAGATCTCACATTTTATGAGGGACCACAGGTTCTCTATGGGGTACAAGGGGGCCATGTCATTATTTTTTCTTGTCATGTTTGTGGAAAAAATAAGATCTGCTTAAATTCAAACGTTAAAGGGGAAATATAGCAGTCACAAAAAGTCATCACTACTGCTGTCATTTAATCAACCTTCATTAACTCCTTGTGATAGACAGCCTTATGGTAAATGTTTGTCATGCAAACGCTGAAAGGCTCCATGACATGCAGATAAGTCTGAAAGATCAGAAGGGAACATATGATCACCCAGCATTCAGGGCAAATTGAAAAATGTCCTGAATAAACAAACCTAGCCTTAAACATTTTTAAAATGTCTACCCAGAAATAGTATTGCCCCAAAATAATAGCTGATCCATGATTTGCTGTGTAAGCAATCATTAATTACTTTTCTCTAAACTTTCGATGTAATGTACTGCACATGTAACTGTATCTACATTTGACAAGCTACAGGAATTATGCCTTAGGTTGTAGAAAGTGATTATAGTTGTGCATTTGCTGACAAAGGAAGTACACAATAATAATTGTGTAACAAACAGTAAGATATCGATAACGAGATAGACTGAATAGCTAGTGACAGAAAATACATACTCACTAGAAATGAGCAGATTTGATGAGATTCAAATTTGGCTAGTCACATGGATTTTACCAGGAATTACAATTTACAGCAAATTTATTCTCCGTGAATTGAATATCCCTTGTTATGTTCGTGGGTTTGGAGAGAACTCTGGGCATAATAAGCATAACAAGTCAGTCTCTAACTAACCAGCTGCCTCATGTCACCCAAAACATATTATTAACCCCTTGGCGATTTTCTATTCATTTCTCTCTCCTCTGATGTGATCTAGCATACCAGAGGAGAGAGAAATGGGGTCCCCTGAGCCTCCCACCCCCATACCTTCGCCATCCCTGGACCACAGCTCTCCGTGTAATTTTCCCAGAATAAAATTGGCTGGCGTATGCCATCTGCCATCCGGCTTCCGGTAACAATAGATTTTTCCTATTGGTTCATTTTGATCACTGTGGTAGACCTTACCACAGTGATCAAAATAAAAATAGTAAATCAAACTCCCTTAGTTAGGTAAAAGTAATAAAATAAAAAAATGTATTTTTTCCGTTCTTTGCCTTTAGAGTTGGGGCTAGGGTTGGGGTTAAGATTGGGGTTAAATCTAGAGTTAGGGTAAGGGCTGGGGTTAGAGCTAGGGTTAGGGTTGAGCTAAAGTTAGGGTTGGAGCTAGGGATAGGGTTGGGGCTAAAGTTAGGGTTAGAGCTAGGGATAGGGTTGAGGTCGGTTGTGGTGTTGGGGTTACGGTTGTGGTGTTGGGGTTGTTGGCTTGTTCATTAATGACAAAATTGGCTCAGGCACTAAGGGGTTAAGGATCAATACATTCAGGGCCACCATAAGAGCATTACTGCCCTGACTGGCATATGGGACCTGATGAACAGAGGGGTGCGGGTCCCATATCATCTACTCACGGGGCCCTAGCACATTCTGCTGCTGCAGTAACTGAAAGACGCAGGTTCAGTAAAACTCTATTGCCATGCAGGCCAGCACGGCAATAGTTAAAAGCCGTGAGCCAATTGGAGGCTGTCAGCTGATGTCAGTGCGCACGTCGCCTGCATATGACATCATTGTCATTCGCTGGCAAGTCCGCGCTGAAATGCTTGGGGTGGACATCAGTGCTTGGCCACAGTCAGGTAAGGAGAAAGTGTTTGTTTGTTTTTTATTGAAAGCAGCAAGCCCTGGGCAGGATGGGAGACATAAGTGCAGTATGTGAGACACTGGGGCAGGATGGGAGACACAGGGGCAGGATTGGAGACACAGGGGCAGGATGTAAACATATGGTGCAGAATAGAGACATGGTGCAGAATGGAGACACAGAGGCAGGATGGGAGACACAGGGGCAGGATGGGAGACACAGGGGCAGGATGGGAGACACGGGGACAGGATGGGAGACACGGGGAAGGATGTAAACACACGGGGAGAATGGAGACACGGGGAGAATGGAGACAGGGGGCAGGATGGGTGACACGGGGGCAGGATGTAAACACATGGTGCTGGATTGCTGGATGGAGACAGATGGGACAAGAATATGGTGCAGGATGGAGACAGATGGGGCAGGATCATGTTGCAGGATGGAGACACATGGTGCAGGATCATGGGGCAGGATGGATACAATGGAAACAGATGGGGCAGCAGGATCATGGGGCAGGATCTTGGGACAGATCGGTCAGGATCATGGTAAAGATGGGGCAGGAACATGGAACAGATGGGGCAGGATCATGGGACAGATGAGGCAGGATGGGGAGATCATATGGTGGCAGAATGGATACTCATGAGGGCAGGATAATAATAAATAATAATAATCTTTATTTTTATATAGCGCTAACATATTCCACAGCGCTTTACAGTTTGCACACATTATCTTCACTGTCCCCAATGGGGCTCACAATCTAAATTCCCTATCAGTATGTCTTTGGAATGTGGGAGGAAACCGGAGTACCCGGAGGAAACTCACGCAAACATGGGGGAGAACATACAAACTCCTTGCAGATGTTGTCCTTGGTGGGATTCGAACCCAGGACTCCAGTGCTGCAGTGCTATCCACTGAGCCACCGTGCTGCCCTGGGAGAACATATGGCTGGAGCCAGGAATGAGATACATGGGGCCAGGATGGGGGATATTATTACAATAGGGGCTAATTAAGGGATATTTTTAATGCAGTGATGTATTTTTTTTGAGGATACTGTTTTAAATATGGGGCAGTCCTATTACTGTGCAGAACGACACTATGTTGCCTTTTTTCTTCATCTGGTGTAATGTAGAAGTTGGGAAAAAATTAAGTAATGTGTTCTGCAAGCGGAGCTCTAGATAACTCTATAGCGACAGGGTCTGTTCCACAGGACTGGCGCATAGCAAATGTGGTACCAATATTCAAAAAGGGCTCTAAAAGTGAACCTCGAAATTATAGGCCAGTAAGTCTAACCTCTATTGTTGGTAAAATATTTGAAGGGTTTCTGAAGGATGTTATTCTGGATTATCTCAATGAGAATAACTGTTTAACGCCATATCAGCATGGGTTTATGAGGAATCGCTCCTGTCAAATCAATCTAATCAGTTTTTATGAAGAGGTAAGCTACAGACTGGACCAAGGTGAGTCATTGGATGTGGTATATCTTGATTTTTCCAAAACGTTTGATACCGTGCCACACAAGAGGTTGGTACACAAAATGAGAATGCTGGGTCTGGGGGAAAATGTGTGTAAATGGGTAAGTAACTGGCTTAGTGATACAAAGAGAGTGGTTATAAATGGAATATTCTCTAACTGGGTCGCTGTGACCAGTGGGGTACCGCAGGGGTCGGTGTTGGGACCTATTCTCTTCAACATATTTAATAGCGATTTGGTAGAAGGTTTGCACAGTAAAATATCAATATCTGCAGATGATACAAAACTATGTAAAGCAGTCAATACAAGAGAAGATTGAACTTGGGCCGAAAGGTGGCAGATGAAGTTTAACAATGATAAATGTAAGGTTATACAGCCAGTGCCAGGCAGCGGCTGCCAAGGCAAACAGGATCATGGGGTGCATTAAAAGAGGTCTGGATACACATGATGAGAGCATTATACTGCCTCTGTACAAATCTCTGGTTAGACCGCACATGGAGTACTGTGTACAGTTTTGGGCACCGGTGTTCAGGAAGGATATAATGGAACTAGAGCGGGTACAAAGGAGGGCAACAAAATTAATAAAGGGATGGGGGAACTACAATACCCAGAGAGAATAGCAAAATTAGGATTATTTAGTCTAGAAAAAAGACGACTGAGGGGCGATCTAATAACCATGTATAAGTATATAAGGGGACAATACAAATATCTCTACGAGGATCTGTTTATACCAAGGAAGGTGACAGTCACAAGGGGGCATTCTCTGCATCTGGAGGAGAAAAGGTTTTTCCACCAACATAGAAGAGGATTCTTTACTGTTAGGGCAGTGAGAATCTGGAATTCCCTGCCTGAGGAGGTGGTGATGGCGAACTCAGTCGAAGGGTTCAAGAGAGGCCTGGATGTCTTCCTGGAGTGTAACAATATTGTATCTTACAGTTATTGTTAGGTTCTTTAGAAGGACGTAGATCTGGGGATTTATTCTGACAGAATTTTATAGGCTGAACTGGATGGACTAATGTCTTTTTTCGGCCTTACTAACTATGTTACTATGTAACTGTATTATTTCCTGCAGAGACGAGCTCTGGCTGGAAGACGTGATGCCTGTACACTATACACTATATACAGAGTTCCTGTGTACAATGTCACAAGTGATAACTGTACTACCTTACACTGGCACTATATACAGAGCTCCTGTTTATAATGGCACTGGTGATCACTGTATTACCTGTATATACAGAGCTCCTGTGTATAATGTCACCGGTGATCACTGTATAACCTGTACGCATACACTGCATACTAAGTACAGATCTTTGTATAATGGCACTTATGGTGATAGTATTGTGGTTTTTTTTTTTATTAATGATCAGAATTGTAGTATTCAATCACCATGTGGTGGTAATATGTGGTCTGGTCATGGTGTGGTGGTATTTGTCTCTTGTGTGTGCTATTATTCGGTCACTGTGGTGGTAATATGTGGTCTGGTCATGGTGTGTTAGGAATGGCGGAACGCACTATATAAAATAATAATAAAGTGCGTTCGCCGCTCGAGGTCCACCATGCAGTAGGTGGTATAACTGCTGCTAAGTGGTGGCAGACATGCAATATGGCGGTATGATGCACATGGGTTAAACTTCACCCGGAGTGCGCAGAGTGGCCTCTGTTCACACACAGAGGTGCCGCAGCAAAAAACATACAAAACACTGAACCTGTTAGTGACACAGGCTTCAGGTAGATGCACACACGGTGTCTGGTCACAGGAGCAGGACCCAAGACAGAGGAGCTGCATCCCTCTAGACCTAACATGTGTGCCGCTCGACGACAAAGCCAGATAGCAAGTGCGTTGTCGGACGCTAGCGTAGTGGTGCAGTGAGCACAGTGGCTTAAGGTTTGCCACTGACTGGCGCTGGCTACTAAACTAATTCCCTATCACCATGCTTAATATCAGAGGGAAGGGGTTTCAAATGAGTCAGTCACCAGAGTCATACATCCGTCACCATTCACACATACTGTAGCAAGTAGAGTCTATACTAGCGCATGGCGGAACAGCCATACGTGCCTTTTATAGCAGCCGGGACCTTCTGCACGCTTCCAGATCTCTGAGATGGACCAATGAGAACTGGAGCGGGACCTGAGCACATGACTCCCGATCTCCAATGGGAGATCGTCCCATGAGCATGCCCAGTAAGAGGACAGAAGGACTTAGCCTCAGGAGAGATTTGCTGCAAGGCAATCTCCTCTGCAATCTCCTCTACAGTGGAAAAATAGGAGGAGAGTGCAGAATGTGAGGATCTGGATCCCTGCTGAGTAAATGCAGAAATCCGACTCCTAACATGGTGTGGCAGTACTTGTTCCCTGTATGTGGTATTATTGGTCACCATGTGGTAATATGTGGTATGGTCATGGTGTGGTGGTATTTTTTCCTTGTATGTGCTATTATTTGGTCACTGTGGTGGTAATATGTGGTCTGGACATGGTGTGGTGGTATTTGATCCTTGCATGTGGTATTATAGGTCACTATGTGGTGGTAATATTTTGTCATGGTGCGGTGGTATTTGTCCCATTGGATGTGATATTATTGGTCATTTTAAACACTGAAAAACAAATAAAAATATACCTAAATTGTATTGCATATATTAACAAATGTTTAATAGGTTAGAGTAGAGTAGGGCACGGCCGAAAGAGACTACCTTGTTGTGGTGGCAGATTAAAAAAATCTTTTGGCCTAAAGAAAAGCTGCTGGCTATATGTGTGAGAAAACAACTCAACAAAGGTAGAGGTAGATCATAACTAAAATAGCTAGATATAAGATTATGATATCGAAATATCGGATAAAATCACGGACTGATCGCCAAATTACAAAAAAGGGACAGGAGAACAAAAAACGATCATTCAATCCAAGATATATTAAAAAATGTGAAAATACTTTATTACAAATAGACATTCAGGTTTAAAAAGGTAGGAAAAAAACCACAATGCATAGGTACAGTTCAAAACACGGGACGTAAGTGTGTTGGCGTAGCTATTCAAAAATATTGAGTCAAACCGGAAGTGTTATGTTACCAGGGCGACATCCACAGCGGGCGCTCTCACTGCGTCAACCCAGGATGTACCGGGAAGAATCCACACATGTTGCTGGTAACATGACAACACTTCCAGTTTGATTCCGATTGGCTCCAGCCCCTTTATAAACTCCTCACTATCATGCACAATACGCCCCCTGACGAAGGCTTTGCCGAAATGCGTGTTGGGGTGATGCAGGTGTGCTAACGTTCCTCTCTTCCCCCTATGCCTCCTTGGTAATCAGCAGGATATCTACTGGTATGTTCATTAGTACCTTAAATCTGTGTACGTACAATTATTTGGTGCCTGCCTTGTTTACATATACCTACCATGCTGTATTCTCTGGGAGTTTGTTCCTAAATGGTATATTCTAGTACCTTAACCCCTTCACCCCCAAGGGTGGTTTGCACGTTCATGACCGGGCCAATTTTTACAATTCTGACCACTGTACCTTTATGAGGTCATAACTCTGGAACGCTTCCATGGATCCCGGTGATTCTGACAGTGTTTTCTCGTGACATATTTTACTTCATGTTAGTGGTAAAATTTCATTCAAATAACTTGCGTTTATTTGTGAAAAAAATGGAAATTTGGCAAAAATTTTGAAAATTTCTCAATTTTCCAACTTTGAATTTTTATGCCCTTAAATCACAGAGATACGGCACACAAAAAACTTAATAAGTAACATTTCCCACATGTAAGCTTTACATCAGCACAATTTTGGAACCAAAATTTTTTTTTGTTAGGAAGTTATAAGGGTTAAAAGTTGACCAGCGATTTCTCATTTTTACAACACCATTTTATTTTTAGGACCACATCACATTTGAAGCCACTTTGAGGGGTCTATATGATAGAAAATACCCAAAAGTGACACCATTCTAAAAACTGAACCCCTTAAGGTGCTCAAAATCACATTCAAGAAGTTTATTAACCCATTAGGTGCGTCACAGGAATTTTTTTGAATATTTAAAAAGAAATGAACATCTAACTTTTTTTCACAAAAAAAAATACTTCAGGTTCAATTTTTTTTATTTTACCAAGGGTAACAGGAGAAATTGGACTGCAAAAGTTATTGTGCAATTTGTCCTGAGTACGCTGATACCTGATTTGTGGGGGGAACGACTGTTTCGGCGCATGGCAGAGCTCAGAATGGAAGGAGCGCCGTTTGACTTTTACAATGCAAAATTGGCTGGAATTCAGATCGGACGCCATGTCACGTTTGGAGAGTCCCTGATGTACCTAAACAGTGGAAACCCCCTACAAGTGACCCCATTTTGGAAACTAGACCCCCAAGGAACTTATCTAGATATGTGGTGAGAACTTTGAACCCACAAGGGCTTCACAGAAGTTTATAACGTACAGCGGTACAATTAAAAAATCATATTTTTTCCACAAAAATGATCTTTTCACCCCAATTTTTGTTTTTCCAAGGGTAACAGGACCCTAAAAGTTATTGTGCAATTTGTCCTGAGTATGCTGATACCCCACATGTGGGGGGAAAACCATTATTTGGGCGCATGGCAGAGCTCGGAAGGGAAGCAGCGCCATTTGACGTTTTTGGCTGGAATTGAGATCGGATATCATGTCACGATTGGAAAACCCCTGATGTACCAAAACAGTGGAAACCCCCCACAAATGACACCATTTTGGAAACTAGACCCCCTAAGGAACTTATCTAGATGTGTGGTGAGAACTTTGAACCCCCAAGGGCTTCACAGAAGTTTATAACATAAAGCCATACAATTAAAAAATCATATTTTTTCCACAAAAATGATCTTTTCACCCTCAATTCTTATTTTTCCAAGGGTAACAGGACCATAAAAGTTATTGTGCAATTTGTCCTGAGTACGCTGATACCCCACATGTGGGGGTAAACCACTATTTGGGCGCATGGCAGAGCTCAGAAGGGAAGCAGCGCCATTTGATGTTTTGGGCTGGAATTGAGATCGGACACCATGTCGCGATTGGAAAACCCCTGATGTACCTAAACAGTGGAAACCCCCACAAATGACACCATTTTGTAAACTAGACCCCCCAAGGAACTTATCTAGATGTGTGGTGAGCACTTTGAACCCCCCAGTGCTTCACAGAAGTTTATAACGCCCAGGCGTGAAAATAAAAAATTCGTATTTTTTCCACAAACATGATCTTTTAGTCACCATTTTTTTTATTTTCCCAAGGGTAACAGGAGAAATTGAACCCCAAAAGTTGTTGTCCAATTTGTCCTGAGTACGCTGACACCCCATATGTGGGAGAAAACTACTGTATGGACACACGTCAGGGCTCGGAAGGGAAGTAGTGACGTTTTGGAATGCAGACATTGATGGAATGGTCTGCGGGTGTCATGTTGCCTTTGGAGAGCCCCTAATGTACCTAAACAGTGGAAACCCCCCACAAATGACCCCGTTTTGAAAACTAGACCCCCTAAGGAACTTATCTAGATGTGAGGTGAGCACTTTGAACCCCCAAGTGCTTCACAGAAGTTTATAATGCCAGGGCATGAAAATAAAAAAATCATATTTTTTCCACAAACATGATCAATTAGTCCCCAATTTTTTTATTTTCCCAAAGATAACAGGAGAAATTGAACCCCAAAAGTTGTTGTCCAATTTGTCATGAGTACGCTGACACCCCATATGTGGGAGAAAACTACTGTATGGACACACGTCGGGGCTCGGAAGGGAAGCAGTGACGTTTTGGAATGCAGACTTTGATGGAATGGTCTGCGGGTGTCATGTGCGTTTGGAGAGCCCCTGATGTACCTAAACTATTGAAACTCCCCACAAGTGACCCCATTTTGGACACTAGACCCCCCCACGGAACTTATCTAGATGTGTGGTGAGCACTTTGAACCCCCAAGTGCTTCACAGAAGTTTATAACGCTCGGACGTGAAAATAAAAAAATCATTTTTTTCCACAAAAATGGTATTTTTGCCCCCAATTTTTTATTTTCCTAAGGGTAACAGGAGAAATTGGACCCCAAAAATTGTTTTGCAATTTGTCCTGAGTAGGCTGATACCCTACATGTGGGGGTAAAACACTGTTTGGGCGCATGGCAGAGCTTGGAAGGGATGGAGCACCATATGACTTTTTCAACTCAGATTTGGCTGGAATTGAGATCAGACGCAATGTTGCATTTGGAGAGCCCCTGATGTGCCCAAACAGTGGAAACCCCCAATTCTAACTCCAACCCGAACCCCACCACACCCCTAACCCTAATCTCAGCCCTAACCCTAGCCCTAACCCTAGCCCTAACCCAAGCCCTAACCCTAGCCCTAACCCTAACCCTAAACCTAACGGAAAAATGGAAATAAATACATTTTTTTTTATTTTATTATTTTTCCCTAACTAAGGGGGTGATAACGGGGGGTTTGATTTACTATTTATGGTGGTTTTTATGTTTGGCGGCTGTCGCACGCTAAAAGACGCTTTTTATTGTAAAAATAGTTTTTGCATCACCACATATTGAGAGCTATAATTTTTCCGTATTTTGACCCACCGAGTCATGTGAGGTCTTATTCTTTGCGGGACGAGTTGACGTTTTTATCGGTACCATTTTCGGGCATTTTTTTTTATTCCGATTTTTGGGACGCAGAATGAACAAAAACCAGAGTTTCATGAATTTCTTTTGGGGGGGTGGGTTTACACCGTTCTGCGTGCGGTAAAATTGATAAAGCGGTTTTATTCTTTGGGTCAGTACGGTTACAGCAATACCTCATTTAGGTTTTTTTTTATGTTTTGTCTGTTTTATGCAATGAAAACTATTTTATATAAAAAATAATTATTTTTGCATCACTTTATTCTGCGAGCTATAACTTTTTTATTTTTTCGCTGATGATGCTGTGTGGTGGCTAGTTTTTTGCGGGACAAGATGACGTTTTCAGCGGTATCATGGATATTTATATGCGTCTTTTTGATCGCGCGTTATTACACTTTTTGTTTGGCGGTATGATAATAAATCATTATTTTTTGCTTCGTTTTTTATTTTTATTTTTTAAGGGGTTTGCTAAAGGGGTTAACTAATGGGACAATTTTATAGGGCAGGTCGTTACGGATGCGGCGATACCTAATATGTGTACTTTTATTTTTTTTTATTATTATTTTCAAAAAATGAATTTATTGGGGAATATTTTTTTTTTTTTTTACTAATTTATTTGGCGATTTTTTTAATTTATTTTTACACTTTTTTTTAATTTTTTTTTTACTTTATTACATAGTCCCAGGTGGGACATCACTGTCCTGTGACAGATCGCTGATCTGTCACATCACAGATCACTGTGACAGATCAGCGATCTGTCACAGGCAGTGCCGAAGGCTTCCTCATGCCTGCGCTTTGCAGGCACTGAGGAAGCCAGCTTCCTGCAGGCCCCCGAAGGCCCCCGTCGCCATCTTGGATTTGGGGGCCTGGAGGAAAGGAGCCCCCCGCAGCAGCGCTGCACATTGCTCTGCCGTGGGGGGCTCAAGGAAGCACAGAGGGTGCCCCCTCCCTGCCGATGCTTCCCTTTAACTCCCGGTACACCGCGATCATGTTTGATCGCGGCGTGCAAGGGGTTAACGTGTCGGGGGCGGTCCGTGACCGCCCCTGATACATTGTGCCGGGTGTCAGCTGTGATAATCAGCTGACACCCGGCCGCGATCAGCGCCGCTCACCACGTGGGCGCCGCTGATCGCGGTAGACGTACTATCCCATCCACGGTCATACGGGCCCGGGTACCGTGGACGGGATAGTACGTCGGATGTCAGGAAGGGGTTAGTCTGCGAAAGTACAATTATTTGGTGCTTGCCCTGGTTATATATACTCACCATGCTGTATTTCCTGGGAGCTTGTTCTTAAAGGGAATGTGTCACCCCTTTTTTCGAATATGAGCTGCCGGCACCACCATCAGGGGCATATCTACAGCATTCTGTAATGATGTTGGTGCCGGCAGCTCATATTCGAAAAAAGGGTGACAGATTCCCTTTAAATGCTATATTCTAATATATTCATTATTTATATTTTTGGGGGTATATATTAGTCATTTAGTCTAAATGGTTACCTACCAAAAAAGACTTGATACAATACTTTTGAGTAGCTACGCCAACACACTTACGTCCCGTGTTTTGAACTGTACCTATGCATTGTGTTTTTTTCCTACCTTTTTAAACCTGAATGTCTATCTGTAATTAATAAAGTATTTTCACATTTTTTAATATATTTTGGACCGAATGATCATTTTTTGTTCTCCGGTCCCTCTATGGCTATATGTGTGGTCTGGTGATGGGAACTGTTAATGTGTGATTGGTGAGAAGTGGAGTTTTTCCAAGAGAGAACGGTGGGACTGTAGACAGTTCGGGGGGTGGAGGAGGTGCTGGAGTGAAGCCTGGGCAGAGTCTCAAGGGGTCCCTGAAAATTTTGCCAGTATGGGGCCCCCAAATTTATAGTGGCAGCCCTGAATACATTTAAACTCAATTAACTCTTATTCTATTCCATGCAGGGGAAAT
Organism: Dendrobates tinctorius; assembly: GCF_039654945.1. NCBI lineage: Eukaryota > Metazoa > Chordata > Amphibia > Anura > Dendrobatidae > Dendrobates > Dendrobates tinctorius. Next base: position 6,823,175 of record NW_027361913.1, on the reverse strand, counting down.
GTAGCAAGCACAGCTTCTATGTTTATATGGTGCTGTTCACTCGTACCATATTTTAGGCCTTTCTCATGCACAGTTAGAATTGTCAAGGCTTCTGAATAGAGATTTATCATCATTCCCTGATTCGGAATACATTTGGGGGATTTTTCCACTTTTCCATCTGTCAGCAATTTTTTGCTATTTAATCTAAGAGGAACATAATATAGGACACGAGACCTTGATTCCAGGGATCTGTTACTTATTAGGCTGTGTGCTGTAGCATCAATACAGTGTTTATTCAGTAGGAGATTACCACCACAGGACTATATCTCAAGTGCACAGCAGTCAGAAATATCTGTGTAACCTCACACCCACCACTGATTAGAAACAGGAAGTTGTCAGTCAAGAGTGTGGGCGGGGCTATACACAGTGCAAAAGAATTTTCATTAGACAAAACAGGAATTCTATGAAAAATGCACCAAGCAGCAAAGTAAGTGATACATCCCTGGAATCAGGCTCTCTTTTTCTATATAGTGCTACTTTCAGATTATATAGCAAAAACCTGCGGACGAATTCCCTTTAAATAGGGAGCTCTTACCCAGAATGCAGAGCGGCACAGGGCATTGCATCCAAATAATTCAAATAAACTTTTCAGGATGTGTTTCAACTCGGTGTCTAGTAGTTTTTTTTGTAGAATTG